>NC_134574.1:5617500-6256818 GCF_050947875.1 Dermacentor variabilis
TACGCTGCATAACTCGCTTGTGCATACTGCATACATGAGTCGAGTATGCCCTTGGTATAAAATAACTTGTATGCTTTAGGTAGTACGATTGTTTGCAGTTTGGGACATGTGTCGGAATGTACGCTGTGCGCCCTTCGCGCTTTACGGCGGCCTGCCGAGTTCGTGCGGGTGCCATGTGTGCGCATGGAGTTCGCGAAGCGCTCTCGCAGTTTTTTTTAATATATATATACATGTGTTCTGTTCGCGCGCTTCGCACAACAGGGCATGTCGCAGTTCTTTGTCCTTGTGCAACACATTTTCCTAGCGTACGTCTGTGTATTATTTGATACCGGTTTCACACGGGGCTCTTTTAGCCGCTATCCAGTCCGTTACAAATCGAATTTCTCGGTCGTGATGGCTCCTCTGCGCAAGCTACGAGAGTGAGCCAGTCGCATCGATAATTTCGATCCGGATCGGGCTTGATCGCGATCGAGAGTGGTCGTGTGACACCGGTTTTACACATGGCTTCCACATAGGGAACACTTTAAGTTCAGTGCTACTGAGTGAAGAGCAAGTGCATATATATGCCAGTGGTGGTATGTGGGCAAGTCTTTCTGGTGAAGCCAATACTTGTGCATTCAAAACATTTCAATTACCAGCGTAGTGCATCAATGCGTCTACTTCGACAAAATGGAGCACCAGTGCAGATATCTGAACATACCTGTCCAGGGCAGCAAGTGTGTCTAGATTGAAACCACTACCAGCATGTGCGGCAGTTCTATTTCCAGCAGCGGGACTGCACAATAATCAGTAGGGTGCTCTCAAGCTGTTTATCTATGAAGCTCTGCCTGGACTGTGTGCCAAATATTTTTTGACGTGAAAGTGGGGGTGAATTAGTAAACATCAGTGGAACTGTGCCTGGACTTTGTGGCAAATGTTTTTGGATGTGAAAGTGTGAGTGAACTGGCAAAGAATTTGCTCTGGGCTACATGTATTAAACGTTTTTCTCATTCAGAGTGCTTTCTTTTACTTTAGGAGACTGGAGATGTGCCCAAAGTGTGACATGTGAGTGGGCTAATTAATGTATTTGCTGGTTTGAAAATTATTCGTTGCAACTTTATTTTTGCCAGAGAGGTACAACTTTGCCTCTTGTAAAGGGCTTTTTAGATAAAACACTTACTATTTATTATGACCATTGCTTCCTTTGTTACACAAATGCAGCTTCCAATGCATTCCAGTTTATTTCCATGCATGTTTATGTAAGTTTCTAATATGAGGCTTGCATATTCATTTCTCACGTTCTGGAGTGGCAAGATGCAGCATTACTGTCTCATCGTTCGCTGTACTACAGTAGTGTTCACTTGTTACACTGAATCCCCCGTTTAAGTATTCTGTAATAATTTCACTTTATTGCTTTTTTGTTGTATGGTTATTTTTTCTCGCCATTACCTTCTTTGATATATCCTAAAGGCAATATTTCGAATTTTGCATTGTTCCATTTTTTTTATTTCTGTCACAGGATTGTTTTATGATGGTATGCGGTGGTATTTCTTTTTGTGCTCTTTTCAAGCTTCTAGATGATTGGTAACATTGCTTGGAGGCAGTTACCATCCAATTCATACTCTTGCATTTTTCAGTCTACTTCTTCCATTCGCTCCGATGTCACTTCTGCATAACTCTAGTCCATCTAATAACACGCGCACTTTACTATGATAAATTAGACACTTTAGTACACTCCAGGTTTTTCTGTTCATTTTTGTATGTGTACTTGGAATTTTGTTTATGTGCTAGTGAATGTTCAGTTTCGAGTTCATTACGAATCCTTTCTGCGACTTTTGTCACTGTTGATGTACTTTTATTTCTATTTGCATTTATCACACAGTTTGTTCGAACCTTGCATAAGCATTACATTTTAATAAAGTGTTCTTGCTTTGTCACAATGTTCTCATTTCATGCACTCTTGGCATGAAGGGCTTGGTCTGGCCACCCGCCAAGACGTGGCCATTTGTTCTTTGCAGGATGTCATTCCCATTGTGGTTGTAAGCATCGTAGCTTACTAAAGGCGGTATTAAGGATTTATTATTCCTAACAGGCTCATTTCCGTGCGACTTGGTAGACGATGCGCCGGCCATGCGGGGAACAGTGCTTGGCACTGCGCCATGGCTCTTACAGTGAACACCGACGCTTCTACTAATCTGGGGCGCGATTGGAGATCGTTGTTCGAAACGCCCGATCAGTTTCACCTCACGCGATTGGCCTAGGCCGTGCCAACGGGTGCGGCCGACGACGTCTGTGCGGCATAGGCCAGTCGCGTGAGGCGAAACTAAACGCGTGTTTTGAACAACGATGTCTGATCGCGCCCGTCACCCGCGAAAATTAGCTTCAGATGATCGTAAACCTTTCAAGACCGCTTCTAGACCAGCTTTTTGATAACGTCCTAAAAACGTTTAGAAAGTGGTTACGAATAGTTTTGGCAAAGGGATTACTTGTGTCTTTCCCAATCCTATTTCTAGACCAGCTTTTCGAATACGTCTTGCAGACCTGTTCTAGATCGTCTCAAGAAAGTAATTAAGCCGGACATTAGCAGAGATATCCGACGTTTTCCCGCCGAAGTTCTCTCATTCGTGTCTTCTTTAACCCGTTTTTATCGTCTTGGATAAACGCTACGAAAACGTTACGTATCTCTTTTGTGCTACCTGGGTCAGAACGCGTCCGCAAATTGGAAAATTGCACTAGAAAGCACGTAATTACTTTGAAACACTAAACAAAGGCAATATGTTAAAAATTCTGCCTCAGGAAGAAAAACATCAGTAACAAACAACTTTGAGGCTGATTCCTACGTTAGGAGCCTCGACTTAAGCCATCGGCGTTACCGTTGAGACTCCCCTTTTTGTAACGCACCTCAAAGGAATATTGTTGCAAAGCGATGCTCCAGCGCAGGAGGCGGCCATTTCTGGAAGAGATGGTCTGCAGCCATTGGAGAGGGCAGTGATCCGTCTCGATAATAACCTCGAGCCAGCTAGGTAGCATGACAATTTCTGAACGGCGCACACGAGACACGCACACTCGTTCTCGGTGACGCTGTACGTCTGTTCACGACTGGTCAGCTTACGACTAGCATACAGGACGGGGTGTTCCACTTCTCCATTTTCCCGTTGGCACAGTACAACTCCCATGCCTCGCTCACTAGCATCGCACTGAACAACGAGCCCTTTTGTGTGGTCTGGTGATCGTAGCACAGGCTGGCTTGTTAGGGCGCTCTTTAGGGCGCTAAAAGCTCTTTCCTTTCTCTCGTCCCAGACGACTGTTTGTGGCTCTGTTTTTCTTAGAGCATCCGTCAGGGGAGCCGCGATTGGGGATGTACCTCTGATAGTAGCCGGCGACACCTAAGAACCACCGAATATCGGTCTTCGAGCGCGGTTGCGGGAAGTCTCGCACAGCGGCCACCTTTATTTCAGAGGGGCGGCGACGACCCCGTCCAATCACATGACCGAGGTAGACAACCTTGGCCTGTGCTAACTGGCACTTGGGAGCCTTGACTGTCAAGCCCGCTTCGCGCAGGCGGGTTAGCACTGCCCGCAAGTGTGCCATATGCTCAGACCAGGATGCGGAGAATATCGCTACGTCGTCTAAATATGGTAAAGCGATTTCTTCCTGTTGCCGCAACACTTTGTCCATGAGGCTTGAAAAGCAGTATGGCGCGTTCTTCAAACCAAAACTCAAAACTTTAGGACCGAATGTTCCCATTGGTGAAATGAACGCCGCATACCTACTAGCCTCTTCTGTAAGTGGAACCTGCCAATAACCCCTGACAAGATCTAGGGTGGAAATAAACTGAGCGCTACTAACTTTCTCAAGGCGCTCCTCGATGTTAGGGATCGGATAAATTTGTTCCTTAGTGATGGAATTAAGCCTGCGGTAGTCGACGCAAGGAAGAGGTTCCTTGCCCGGTACCTCAACTAAAATCAAAGGGGAGGTATAATCACTCTCACCCGCCTGAATAACACCGAGCTGTAGCATTTTCTTTACCTCAGCCTCCATAATATCGCGCTGGCGGGGCGGCACCCGGTACGCCTTGGATCGTACTGACTCTGGGGAGGTAAGTTCTATTTCATGAGTAAGGACAGAAGTCCCACCAGGCCTCTCAGAGAACTGACCTTAAAACTCTTGTAAGAGCTGGTGTGGTTCGGTTTTCTCCTCAGGCGACAGCGGTGCTTTACTGATTAAGTCACTAATGACTTGATCGGTGGTTTCCCTGTTTGTCACTGAGCCTAGTCCCGGAAGCTCGACCGGAAGCTCTTCGGGAACGTTTACCATCATACACACCACTGTTTCCCGTTGCCTATAGGGTTTGAGCAGATTACAGTGGTAAACTTGCTGTGCTTTCCGTTTTACTGGCAGACTCACCACGTAGTTAACGTCCGACAGTTTTTGAACAACCCGGGCTGGGCCCTCCCACTGCACGTCGAGTTTGTTTTTTAGTGATTTGCGCAATATCATTACCTCATCGCGCACCTCAAAACGACGGGCCCTGGCTGTCTGATTATAATAAACCTTGGCCCTCTGCTGGGCCTTTGCCATTGCTTCACCTGACAACTCCTGTGCCCTTCTTAAGCTTTCGAGGAGCCTAAGCACGTACTCCACCATGACAGGGTCGTCGCGCCTGCCTTCCCACGAGTCTCGAAGCATGCGAAGCGGAGACCGCAGCGAGCGACCGTACACCAGCTCAGCTGGCGAAAACCCCGTAGCCGCATGCGGCGCGGTCCTTAATGCAAACATCACCCCAGGCAAACACAGCTCCCAGTCAGTTTGTTGTTCAAAACACAATGCTCTCAACAGACGATTCATGACGGAGTGGAGCTTCTCAACGGAATTCGACTGTGAGTGGTACACTGAGCTGTGTAACAGCTTTACCCCACACCTTTCGAGAAAGGCTGTCGTCAAAGCGCTAGTAAACACTGTGCCCTGATCTGACTGGATTTCCGAAGGAAAACCAACTCGCGCAAATATGGACAGTAGTGCATTGACTATCTCAACTGCGCTGAGTTCTTTAAGCGGCGCTGCTTCAGGGAACTTTGTCGCTGGGCCGATCACAGTCAAAATGTGTCTGTACCCCGTGGTTGTTACCGGCAGAGGTCCCACTGTATCAATAACGAGCCGTCTAAAAGGCTCCGTAATGATAGGTACCAATTTCAACGGCGCCCTCAATTTGTCCCCTGGTTTGCCCACCCGCTGACAGGTGCCACATGTCCTCACAAAGTGTTCTGCGTTACGAAAACACCCTGGCCAATAGTACTCTTGCAAGAGATGGTCCTTAGTCTTCTTAACTCCTAAGTGTCCGGATCACGAACCTCCATGCGAAAAGCGCAACAGATCCTGACGGTAGCACTGAGGCACGATCAGCTGATCGAACTCCACTCCCCTGCGGTCTAGATACTTCCGGTACAGGACCCCACTTCTTTCCACAAAACGAGCATTTTTCTTTGCGATACCTTCCTTGACATTGCAGCGCATGTTTTCCAGGCTGCCATCCTTTTTTTGCTCGGCTATCAAAGCCGACCGGCTGACTTTTAGCAACCTATTAAGTCCATCTGACGTAGGCGCGATGAGCAAATCTGCAGATAGCTCTTCTAACTTTCCCGCGTCGGGCATTTCCTCTCCAGTATCTGGTGCCTTCAATGCTACAGGCTCAATTTTATTCTGTGCGGACGTGCTCTGCAATATCAGCTTGCTGCGCCTCCGACTCTTTCTCATTGTTCGACAACGTCGGCCCCTCAACTACCACCTTTGCAGCGAGCTCCCAAGCTCTCGATCTGGTTAAGGCCTGAACGCTAGCCTCACCAAACGAAAGCCCCTTCTCGCGCAGGAGGTGATCGGACCTGTTCTAAAATAGGTACGGGTACTGGGGGGGGGGCAGCATAGATGACACTGCGGCCTCCGTCTCAAGTGCTCCGGAAGGTCCTTCAATAAGCACGTTTGCTACGGGCAGACACACGCTATGAGCTTCCACGGCTTGCTTGATGCATGCGCACTCGCCCGTGAACATATCGGTTTCTACGTAAGAGGGGGGAACTACATCCATTGTAGCTGCGGAATCACGAAGCCCTCGGCACTCTTTCCCGTTCCCGAGGAGGTCTCGCATGTAAGGCTCGAGAAGCTTCATGTTCTCGTCAGTGCTGCATAATGACAAAAATACGACTTTTGTTTTTGTTTCTGGACACTGCGCCGAAAAGTGACCCGGCTTCTGGCACGTATAACACACGCTATGAGCTTCCACGGCTTGCTTGATGCATGCGCACTCGCCCGTGAACATATCGGTTTCTACGTAAGAGGGGGGAACTACATCCATTGTAGCTGCGGAATCACGAAGCCCTCGGCACTCTTTCCCGTTCACGAGGAGGTCTCGCATGTAAGGCTCGAGAAGCTTCATGTTCTCGTCAGTGCTGCATAATGACAAAAATACGACTTTTGTTTTTGTTTCTGGACACTGCGCCGAAAAGTGACCCGGCTTCTGGCACGTATAACACACGCACGCTTGCCTCGTCTCGAACCGCTTTCTGCGTTCGGCTTCGGCTGCCGCCGTCTCCTTACGTTCGGTCGGACTGCTTTCACTCGCATCCGCACTACGTATGTCCCCCCTTGCTCTCATGGGCGTGAACTTCGGCCTCTCAAACTTGGAGCCCAATTCACCCTTTTGACCGTCCTTAGCTCCGCGAACCCGACGCGTCACAAACTCCTCGGCTAGCTCGGCGGCTTTAGCCACCGTACTAACGTCTGGCCTATCCAAGACCCAGTACCGCACGTTCCAGGTAACCGACTATAAAACTGTTCCAGCCCGAAACACTGCAGAACTTTCTCCGGGTCACCAAACGCTTTCTATTCTTTGAACCACTCCTGCATGTTTGACATAAGCCTGTAGGCAAACTCTGTATATGACTCACTTCTGCCTTTCTCATTTTCCCGAAACTTCCGACGGAACGCCTCCGCTGACAGCCTGTACTTTTTAGCAGACTCGATTTCACTTGGTCGAAATCCTCTGCCTCCTCTCTCTTCAAGCGAGCGACTACGCCGGGTAACAAAGTGAGCAAGCGTTGCGTGCACGTTTCCCGAGAGAACACCTGCTTCTCGCACGTTCGCTCAAAGTTAACCAGGAACAAACCAATGTCCTCTCCAAGCTTAAACGGCCGCACCAGGTCAGTCATCTTGAACGATACTCGTTCTCCTGCACGGTGTGCCTGACTTCCATTACGAGCGCGTTCCATCTCTACCTCGAGACGCTTCATTTCCAAAGCGTGTTGACGGTCGCGCTCCTCTTTCTCGTTCTCTTTTTGTCTTTACGTTCGCGCTCCTATTTCTCTTTTTGCTCTTTACGTTCGTGCTCCTGTCTTTTAGCCGTCTCCCTCTCCTCAATGGTCTCAAGGCATTCCGACAGCTCGTCATCCTCAGCCTCTAACTTAAGAATAGCCCTTAGCAGTTCTGGTTTTCTGAGTTTGTCTGAGACATCCAGACCCAACTCTCTTGGAAGCTCCAGCAATTTCGGCTTGCGCAACGACTTCAAATCGATGGCTGCTCTGAATGCTGCTTTCTCTACTGCCTACTATTGTCTTGCCGCCAACTAACCCGGCAACAACGAGAACCACAATTACCAGCTCTGTTTCTGACACTAACAAAAGCCTGACAAAACTCAGCAGAAGAAAGTCCCGCACTCACCAAACCTCGCAGCCGAGAATTCAGTGCAGTCGTACTGCTGCAGGCAACCAGTCATCACACAGGGCTCCTTGCAATGCTCCCGGATGGTCGTTGTGCTGCTCAGCATACAGTCGACCGCATATCTTCGCTGCTGGCCTCCGTTGTCGCGATCTCTCCGCTGGCAACCAGTTGTTGCAAATGAGTCGCAAGCCCCAAGGGTAGCGTTGGCCTGGCGGGCTGGGGCACAGCTGGAAACATCCGAAGGTCGTGGCAAAGGATGAGTCCACTGCTAAGTGAACAACTTGTTTATTCTAGCATCGCAAAAGAGCGGCCGGTCAGGTCAACCGAAGTGGAGAAACAGGAGACCACGTTCCTCGACTGCATAAATCGAAGCTTCTCCCTTGGCGTCCGGGGACAGCTGCTTTTATACTCTCGGAGTCGAGGGCAAGAAGGAACGGCTCGGAAGAGGCGCACGTGATGGCGGCGCACGGACACGTTGTGGCAAGTGACAAGTATCCGCCGGGCCGGCGCCGCTCAGACCTCCTCGCTTCACAGTTGGGGAGCTCCTCTCCCCGGCTGCCGCGCTTTGACAAGCGTGGGCACCAACACACACACACACACACACACACACACACACACACACACACACACACACACACACACACACACACACACACACACACACACACACACACACACACACACACACACACACACACACACACACACACACACACACACACACACACACACACACACACACTCGCACACACACACACACGCACGAAGACACGTGACATTGGAACATGCCTGGACGCGCTTAGCAGGAGGTGTTGGGGCAGCGCTGAACTGGCCAAAATGTCCGCCGCTGTGAACGAAGTCCCGGCGTCCGTTGCATCCGCGCCCGGCTATACCGCACGTCGGAGGCGAAACGTAACCCTGTGGAGCCGCTATAGGTATCTTCCAGTATTTTTACATATGGCTCATCTACACCCTGATTCTGTAATGCATCCATGACTGCTGAGGTTTCGGCTGAATCAAACGCTTTTTCGTAAGCAATGAAAGCTATATATAAGCGTTGGTTATATTCTGCACATTTCTCTATCACCTGATTGATAGCGTGAATATGGTCTATTGTTGAGTAGCCTTTACGGAATCCTGCCTGGTCCTTTGATTGACAGAAGTCTAAGGTGTTCCTGATTCTATTTGCGATTAGCTTAGTAAATACTTTCTAGGGTAAGCTGATCGGTCTATAATTTTTCAAGTCTTTGGCGTCCCCTTTCTTATGGATTAGGATTAGGTTAGCGTTCTTCCAAGATTCCGGTACGTTTGACATCATGAGTCATTGTGTATATAGGGTAGCTAGCCTTTCTAGGACAATGTTCCCACCATCCTTCAACAAATCTGCTGTTACCTGATCCTCCCCAGCTGCCTTCCCCCTTTGCATAGCTCCCAAGGCGTTCTTTACTTCTTCCAGCGTTATTTGTGGGATTTCAAGTTCCTCTAGACTATTCTCTCTCACATTGTCGTCGTCGGTGTTACTGGCACTGTATAAATCCCTGTAGAACTCCTCAGCCACTTGAACTATCTCATCCATATTAGTAACGATATTGCCGGCTTTGTCTCTTAACGCATACATCTGATTCTTGCCTATTCCTAGTTTCTTCTTCACTGCTTTTAGGCTTCCTCCGTTCCTGAGAGCACGTTCAATTGGATCCATATTATAGTTCCTAATGTCAGCTGTCTTACGCTTGTTGATTAACTTCGAAAGCTCTGCCAGTTCTATTCTTGCTGTAGGGTTAGAGGCTTTCATACATTGGCGTTTCTTGATCAGATCTTTTGTCTCCTGCGATAGCTTACTGGTCTCCTGTCTAACGGAGTTACCACCGACTTCTATTGCGCCCTCCTTAATGATGCCCATAAGATTATCGTTCATTGCTTCAACACTAATGTCCTCTTCCTGAGTTAAAGCCGAATACCTGTTCTGTAGCTTGATCCAGAATTCCTCTAGTTTCCCTCTTACCGCTAACTCATGATTGGCTTCTTATGTACCAGTCTCTTCCGCTCCCTCCTCAAGTCTAGGCTAATTCGATTTCTTGCCATCCTATGGTCACTGCAGCGCACCTTGTCGAGCACGTCTACATCTTGTATGATGCCAGGGTTAGCGCACAGTATGAAGTCTATTTCATTCCTAGTCTCACCATTCGGGCTCCCCCACGTCCACTTTCGGCTTACCCGCTTGCGGAAAAAGGTATTCATTATCCGCATATTATTCTGTACTGCAAACTCTACGAATAACTCTCCCCTGCTATTCATAGAGCCTATGCCATATTACCGCACTGACTTGTCTCCAGCCTCATTCTTGCCTACCCTGGCATGGAAGTCGCCCATCAGTATAGTGTATTTTGTTTTGACTTTACCCATCACCGATTCCACATCTTCATAAAAGCTTTCGACTTCCTGGTCATCATGACTGCATGTAGGGGCGTAGACCTGTACTACCTTCAATTTGTACCTCTTATTAACTTTCACAACAAAACCTGCCACCCTCTCATTTATGCTATTGAATTCCTGTGTATTACAAGCTATATACTTATTAATCAGGAATCCGACTCCTAGTTCTCGTCTCTCCGCTAAACCCCGGTGGCACAGTACGTGCCCGCTTTTTAGCACTGTATATGCTTCTTTTGTCCTCCTAACCTCACTGAGCCCTATTATATCCCATTTACTACCCTCTAATTCCTCCAATAACACTGCTAGACTCGGCTCACTAGATAACGTTCTAACGTTAAACGTTGCCAAGTTCAGATTCCAATGGCGGCCTGTACGGAGCCAGGGAGTCTTAGCACCCTCTGCTGCGTCACAGATCTGACCGCCGCCGTGGTCAGTTGCTTCGCGGCTGCTGGGGACGGAGAGCCGGGGTTTCATTGTTGTGTTCATATATGAGGTTGTGGCCTAGTGCTGCATCAAGGTGGCCAATCCTGCTCTTGTGAGGGAGTTCAGCTGTCACCGTAGACTGGTCACCGGGATCAGGCCACACTCCAGGCCTGTTTGTGCAATTTTCTCAACACACGGTTCTTTTTGTTTTTTTTTTCCGGTGGAGAATTGCGTGGCACCGAGATTCGAACCACGGCCCTCTTGCACGCGAGGCGGATACGCTACCGCCCCCGCAGCAGTTGTACGCCTTATTTAAACTACAGTGGTGCTTTACTTGATCAGTCAAGGTGGACCAATCTGAGCTCGGTTATACCGCAGGGATGGCACTCAACTAGAGAACCTGGTATTTATGACCTGCATATGTGTGGCCATACATTATAGAGGAGATTGTGTGTTTTTTAGGAGGGTTCCCGTACAGTGATAAAACAAAAGAAAAGACACATTGAGAAGGGGGGAAGAAAAAAAAACAAAAAAAGGAAGAGAACAGGTGATTTGAACTCGTGCTCGTTGGATGTTTCCCGGAAAGATAGCTCAGTCGGTTGATCCGTCAACCCCACGTTACTTGGAGTGCCATAGCTCCTGTTCCGAGCCTCATACTTACGTGGAAAGGGACTGATGTTGTCCGCGATGGTCGATTAAACCGGTGAGCTTGCACAGCTTAAACGATGAGCTTAAACAGGTGCGAGCGCGGCACACTTATCGTGGGAAGCTAGCCCGAGTAACTATCTGAAGGACTGCTGCTCACGAGGGCGAAGTACCTTCGTGTAATTATATATATACATGTATATCTATCTATCTATCTATCTATCTATCTATCTATCTATCTATCTATCTATCTATCTATCTATCTATCTATCTATCTATCTATCTATCTATCTATCTATCTATCTATCTATCTATCTATCTATCTATCTATCTATCTATCTATCTATCTATCTATCTATCTATCTATCTATCTATCTATCTATCTATCTATCTATCTATCTATCTATCTATCTATCTATCTATCTATCTATCTATCTATCTATCTATCTATCTATCTATCTATCTATCTATCTATCTAGCTATCTATCTATCTATCTATATATATATATATATATATATGTAATGAAGAGGTGACCGTAATCGAAGCGAAATTTCGGATAAAGCGGCGGAAGTACTAGCAGAGGCCAATGAAACTGCGCAAGTCTTTTAGAGACGTTGGCTTCGGGAATTCTTTAACAGCACGGAGCTTAGCAGCATCAGGGAGAACGCCGTCCTTCGACACGACATGTCCGAGAATTGTCAGCTTGCGTGCCCCAAAGGGACATTTTTTCAGATTTAGTTGGAGGCCAGCGTCACTGACACAGCGTAAAACCTGCACCAAGCGATGAAGGTGAGTAGGAAAATATGATGCAAACACTACTACATCATCCAACTAGCACAAGCACGTGTTCCATTTGAGACCTCGGAGAATAGTGTCCATCATCCGCTCAAAAGTCGCGGGCGCGTTGCAAAGTCCTAATGGCATCACACGAAATTCGTATAAGCCATCTGGTGTGATGAAAGCAGTTTTAGGCTTATCTTCTGCAGCCATAGGCACCTGCCGATAACCAGAGCGTAGATCGATGGAGGAAAAGAACTCTGCACCTTGTAAGCTGTCGAGGGCGTCGGCGATCCGCGGCAATACATAAACATCCTTTCGGGTTATTTTGTTTAGGTGACGGTAATCCACGCAAAAGCGGATCGAGCCATCCTTCTTTTTAACTAAAACAACTGGCGATGCCCATGGGCTGTCGGACGGTTCAATGACACCACGCTTTAGGATGTCACCTACTTTCTCATCAATGACGCGTCGTTCTGTCGACGAGACGCGGTAGGGTCGCTGCCGTAGCGGTGAGTGAGAACCGGAGTCAATACGGTGACATACAGTCGTCATTCGGCCCAGAGAAGTGCTATGGCTGTCAAAAGCAGGCAGAAATTTCTCGAGGAGACGGAGAAGGTCATGGCGTTGCGTGGGGCTTAAGGCGTTGTCGATGACGTGGCTGAAAACGTCTTCAGGCGATGTGGCAGGTACGGGACTACAGTAGAGGGTGTTGACCTCTGACGATCCAACAGGAAGTTCCGACGTGGTAATGGTGTCTTAAGGCTCCACAGTGCCGAGAGATTCACCGCGAAGCAACGCAATCGCGAATGGGAAGTGGTTGTGTATAGGAAGGTGGGTAGCACCAGCTTGAAGGCTAAGCAACGCAGTTGGGAGTGGTGAGAGGTGGCGGTGGTTGAAAGCATTGGAAGGCGTGAAGAGTACGGTAAAGTCGGAGGCAACGGAACAGGATACAGGTGCCAGAGCGGATGCGTGCGGAGGTATATGGATGTCGTCACTGAGGGACAACTTGGTGTAGCAAAGCGAAACGTCATCAGATATGGCATCGCCAAGCGAAGAGAAATCGACTTCTGCACGGGAGCAATCAATAACACCTTGGTGACGGGAGAGAAAGTCCCAACCTAGAATAATATCGTGGGAACAGTGGGGAGGAACGACGAACTCGACTATGTAGAGCTTTCCTTGAATTCCAAATCTGGTGGTGCACGCAGCCACCGGCTGGACGTACTGCGCTGTGGCTGTGCGGAGTAAAGGAGCGAAGAGAGGCGTCGTGACTCTTCGTTTTGAGTGGCATAGTTTTTCGGCAATTACAGATATGGCGGCACCTGTGTCAATGAGGGCAAGCAAAGAGACTCCTTCAACAGCGACATCAATAACGTTGGGCGGCGAAAGAAGGGGGCTTGAGCGTTGTGACGATGACGCAGTTCTTGCCTCGGGAACTGAGCCACTTAGTTTTCCGTGTCAGCGGTAGAGGGACGTCGACGCATTGGGGAGAGCGAGCGACGACGAGGAGAAGGAGAACGGCGGTCAGAAACTGGGCGAAGACTTGGGCGGGGAAGGGGTAAATCGCGGTCTGGAGCGTAAGACAACGGATTGTCGTACGCGGCTGTGCGTGGGTCGTCACGTGGATGAAGTTGACAGCGGCGGCACAGGCGTACGACGTGTCCGGGAATACCGCACTAATAGCAGATGGGTCGATTGTACGGTGTGCGCCAAGGATTAATTCCTTGGCGCACACCGATGGGTTGGAGGTCGTGGCGGCGGGGGGGGGGGGGGTAGAAACAGGGCTAGGCATCGGAGGTGAAGCCCGGGAGGTCGGTGGTCGTGGTCGTGTGACGGCGTCGGCGTAAGTCAATGGGGCGGTGAGTTGAGGCGCCCGTTCCAGAGGAAGGACCTCGGACACTTGTTCTTCTATAACGTGTCGTAGGGTCGGACTAAGAGACGAACTTGACTCCGGTGCGTTGGAGATCAGGGAGAGCTGGCGAGCAACTTCTTCCCGGACGAAAGCCTTGATTTGCGAGAGGAGGTTGGCACCTGGAAAAGGAGAGGTCAAGCCGGAAAACGATTCCTGATGGGGAGCAGGACGGCGGGTGAGGAGGCGTTGACGGCGGAGCTCGTCATAGCTTTGGCACAGTTCAATAATTTGGGCAACAGTAGAAGGGCCCTTTGAAATGAGCATCTGAAACCCGTCCTCGTCGATACCCTTCATGATATGCTTGATTTTATTGCCCTCAGTCATGGATGCATCGACGCGTTTACAGAGATCGATGATATCTTCGATGTAGCTGGTAAAGTTCTCACCAGGCTGCTGAGAGCGCGACTGCAGACGCTGTTCGTCACGAAGCTTTTGCACAGCAGGGCGGCCAAAGACCTCGCTGAACTTTGTCTTGAACACCGTCCAGCTTGGGACTTCATTTTCGTGGTTCCGAAACCACAAGTGGGCAGTTCCGTTGAGGTAGAAAGGGACGGTGGTCAATTTCGTGATGTCATCCCATTTGTTGTTCCGACTGACGCGTTCGTATGATGAGAGCCAGTCATCAACGTCGTGGTAGTCAGTGCCGCTAAAGATAGGAGGGTCCCGCTGGCGGAACGTGCCGGGGCGTACGGTAGACTCGGGAGCAGGTGGTGGTAAGCTCGCGGCGCTTTCCGTGGTCATGATGGCAGGGAGAGTCTGGCTGCGCAATTCCGGGATTGCAGGAGACCCAGCAAACCTCCACCAATTATGGCAAAGAAGTCCGACACGGCTGTGGACGACACGGCGCACATCTTCTTCCTTACAATATATATATATATATATATATATATATATATATATATATATATTGCCACATTCTATATGGTCGCCGCGGGTATGTGCCAGGCGATGATACGTTGACTGCTCTGATAAAGTGCTTTCATACGTCCTCTACGCCGGCTTTCCCGTTTCCTACTAGGCTGCGACACTGGTGGAGGTGCTGGATAGTATTGCCTCATGCTCGGCACCCCTTCGCGGAGCCACACCTCGAAAGCGGAATCACCTTTGTTCTTGGAAACTCCTGTTCACCGGTACAGTCGCCGCCTGCTAGGCCTGATGCCCGAGTTCAACCCTTTGCAGGACCCTGCTGGAACGCGTCTACCTACTTCCGCCATCGCTACTGCAACTCCATCGCAGGTGACGCTGCAGAATCCTAAGATACCAGAAAGTTTCCATGGCGACGCTTTTGAAGATGTCCAAGATTGGCTGGACCAATTTGAGCGTGTCGCCAGTTATAATGACTGGGGCTCCTAGCAAAAGCTGTCTAATGTCTATTTCGCGCTTGAAGACAGTGCGCGGACGTGGTTTGTTAACCGGGAGAGAAGTTTGACCACATGGGATGCCTTCCGCACCCAGCTGCTAGACACGTTCACTAGTACCGACAGAAGAGACAACGCGCAGCGCCTATTCGAATCCCGTATTCAAAAACCAAACGAGAGCGTTGCTATGTTTGCAGAAGACATGGCCCACCTCTTCGGCAGAGCAGACCCTGAGATGGCCGAAGAAAAGAAGTTACGCTATCTCTTGCGCGGAGTGAAGAAGGAACTGTTTGCCGGACTCGTGAGGAACGCACCGACGACAGTTGCCGAATTTACAAAGGAGGCTACCGCTATAGAATGGGCACTAGAGCAACGGTACCACCAATATGATCGCAAGAGCTCGCCGGTGAATGCTTCAATTCTACCTGAGAGCTGCAGCACGTCCCTGCGTGAAGTCATCCAAGAGATTGTGTGAGAGGAGATCCGGCAGCTCGGGATTTCTCCTATGGCACCAGCGGTGGCTTCTGTCACTGATATCGTTCGGGAGGAAGTTCGACAGGCCTTTTCGTCGCCCGAATGGCAGGCGGTGCCGCGACGACTGACCTACGCGGAAGCTGTCTGTCGTCCACCTCCCGCCACTTCGATGCTGCTGACACCATCAACCAGTACGACGCAGCCATCACCGCCACCCCGACGCCCTATTTTCGACAGTCACAGCCGCTGCCAGCTACGCCGTATCGCCGCCAGCCGATCATTGAGCCTCGGTCTTACGGCGAATTCTCTGCCGGCTACCCGCTTCGAAAGACCGATTTGTGGCGCACCGCTGACCGCCGGCCGCTCGGCTTTCATTGCGGCGAAGCAGGACATGTTTACCGCGCGTGCCACTACCGCGCAGCTGGGTATCCAAGGTTTCCCAACTGCAATTACCCTATGTTTGATGCTACACGTACCTGCGATGAAAATTCTGCGAACTTTCAGCCGGAAGGTTCAGCGACGCCTAGATCGCGTTCCCCTTCTCCGGCTCGTTACACCCCACTGACCCATCGCGATTTTTCTGACGCCTCTAGAGGCAAGTCCCCTAGTCCGCGCCGGGGAAACTAGAGGCAGCGACCTTCGGGAGTGAGGTTGCAAACCGTCTAGCTTTCCGAAAGCCCCCATGATCGACGACCGACGACCCTAAAATTCCGACAACTCCAACCACACCCCCTGTAACCGACGACGTCAGCGCCGATATTGTCATCTGCATTGACGGCCACCAAGCGGCCGCTCTCGTCGATACTGGTTCCCATTTTTCGATAATCCGTCAAAAGCTGGCCGACAGGCTGCGAAAAGTGAAGACGCCGTGGACCGGGCCCAACATCAGAACTGCCGGAGGCCAGTTGATGACGCCGATTGGAAAATGCACAGCCAGAATAGTAATCGCCGGTGCAACCTTCGTCGCCACCCTCATCATTCTCTTTGAGTGTTGTAAAGAACTTATATTGGGGATGGATTTTTTGAGAAAGTATGGTGCAGTAATTAATGTCCGTGACCTCGTCGTCACATTTTCTACGAGTTCAGACGACGTCGACCCCGCGGAACACCAGTGACCCCGCTTACGTATCGCCGACGACGACGACACCCTTCCGCCGCGAAGCTGTTCCCTCGTGCCTGTAATCTGCGACAACTTGAACACTGGGACTGGCGTCGCTGAACACATCGACGCACTGGTACTGAGTCAAGGCGTTTCCATCGCCAGGGCCGTAATTAACGTACACGACGGACGTGCTGAACTCCTGCTGACGAATTTTACCAGTGAACGTCGACACATTGTTAAAGGCACGGCTGTTGCTTACTTCGACGAATTTACCTCAATACAGGACTGCCTCTCAGCGAAGCACGCGACGTTCACTGTGGTTACGCCTGCCCCTGTGGTTGATATCAGTCCCACCTTATCACCCGTCGAACGCAGCAGCCTTCTTGAGCTCACCGATGAGTTTAAGAGCTGCTTCTCATCCACGTCACGAGTTAGCCAGACGCCGCTCACTAAACACCGTATTGTCACCGAAGCCGACGCTAGACCAATGCGGTAGAATCCTTATCGTGTAGCACCGAAAGAGCGCGAGGCAATACAAACACAAGTGAAGACGATGCTTGAGGACGGCGTTATTCGGCTATCTAAGAGTCCTTGGGCATCGCCTGTCGTATTGGCGAAAAAGAGGGATTGTAGCCTGCGCTTCTGCGTCGACTACCGAAAACTCAACCTGATCACAAAGAAATACGTTTATCCGCTACAGCATATCGACGATTCACTGGACAGGCTACGAAACGCACGTTACTTTTCGTCGATGGACTTGAAAAGCGGCTACTGGCAAATAGAAGTTGATGAGGGAGACCGTGAGAAGACCGCTTTTGTGACGCCCGACGGACTTTATGAATTTCTGGTGCTCCCCTTCGGTTTGTGTTCTGCGCCAGCAACGTTTCAACGACTAATGGACACGGTAATCTCAGGCCTCAAATGGCAAACCTGTCTGGTCTACCTCGACGACGTGGTTGTTTTCTCCGTCACGTTCGAGGAACACTTACGGGGACTAAAGACGGTCTTTGAAGCAATACGCTCAGCTGGTCTAACTTTAAAACCTGAAAAGTGCCATTTTGGCTTTGAAGAACTTCAATTTCTCGGTCACATTGTTAATCGTGAAGGTGTCCGGCCTGACCCTGATAAAATCTCTGCCGTTGCTAATTTCCCAACGCCATCAGATAAAAAGGCCGTGCGATGTTTTCTGGACCTTTGCGCCTACTACCGACGGTTCATTGAGGAATTTTCGCGTATTTCATGACCATTAACACATCTCACCAGAGAAGATGTCCCCTTCGTGTGTGGTGAAGGCCAGCAACGGGCATTTCACGACCTACGGCAACGGCTGCAGGCGCCTCCCGTCCTCGCACACTTTGACGAAGACGACTCTATGATCCTTCATACCGACGCTAGCAATTTCGGTCTTCGTGCAGTGCTTGTACAGCGGCAGGACGGCACCGAAAGAGTGATTGCTTACGCCAGCAGGACGCTATCAAGGACGGAGGCTAACTACTACACTACAGAAAAAGACTGTCTCGCACTGGTGTGGGCCGTCCTGAAATTTCGGCCATATTTGTATGGTCGGAGTTTCACTGTTGTCAGTGATCATCATGCACTTTGCTGGATGACTAATTTAAAAGATCCAGCTGGTCGGCTTGCGCGCTGGAGTCTTCGGCTCCAAGAGTTCGACTTCACGGTTGTGTACAAATCAGGGAAGCAACACACCGGCGCCGACTGCATCTCTCGGTCTCCAGTTGAGACTGCAGTCCACGACGATGATGACGCGGGTTTTCTAGGCGTGCTAGATACTGTCGACGTTTCACGCCACCAATGCGAGGACGCAGAACTGGTTCCTCTTTTCGATTACTTAGAGGGAACAACAAGCAGCGTGCCGAGGTTATTCGCGAGAGGGCTGCCTTCGTTTTGCTTACGCTACGACGTTCTCTATAAAAAGAACTTTTCACCTAATGGCAGCAGCTAACTTCTCGTCATTCCCGCATCTCTTCGCGACGAAGTCCTACACGCCTGTCACAACGAACCGACCGCTGGTGACTTAGGATACACCCGCACATTGGCAAGAATTAGGCTAGAGTACTATTGGCCAAGACTTGCGTCGATCGTGAAACGTTACACACAGATATGCCTGGATTGCCAGCGCCGCAAAGCCCTACCCGGCAAGCCAGCTGGACTGCTGCATCCTGTTAAGATACCGCAAGCGCCGTTCGAACAAATTGGCATGGTCCTTTTAGGTCTGTTTCCACTGTTTACTGCCTGAAATAGATGGATAATCGCCGTCACGGCTTATCTTACTCGATACGCCGAAACAGGTGCTATCCAACGTGGAACAGCAGCCGAAGCAGCGCGATTTTTCGTCGAAGCCGTCGTCCTGAGGCATGGCGCTCCCGCAGTGGTCATAACAGACAGAGGACCTGCGTTCACGGCTGCGCTTCTGGACACCGTGTTGCGACTAAGTGGTACCACTCACCGAAAGACCACGGCTTATCATCCCCAAACCAATGGGCTGACATAACGTATGAATACGACTCTGGCAGACATGATGAGTATGTACATCGACGTCGACCAGAAGGACTGGGACGAGATTTTGCCATATGTTACATTTGTGTATAACACGGCTCGCCAAGAGACAACACGCGTGACGCCTTTCAACCTCGCTTACGGACGCGAAGTGACAACAATGTTGGACGCAATGCTGCCACACGAGTGCGGTGACGACGAGACTGGTGCCGAAGAGTTTACGCAACGCACAGATGAAGCCAGGCAGCTTGCGCATTTGCGAGTCCAAGAACAACAGGAATACGATGCCCGGCACTACAATCTTCGGCACAGACCTGTCACATACAACGTCGGTGACCAGGTTTGGGTCCGGACTCCGATTCGTCGGCGGGGGCTGTCTGAAAAGCTCCCGCGAAGATACTTTGGCCCGTACATAGTTCTGCGCCGCATGAGAGAGAGAGAGAGAGAGAGAGAGAGAGAGAGAGAGAGAGAGAGAGAGAGAGAGTAAAACTTTATTCAATGTAAATAAAATAAGGCACAATGGTTGGAGCCCCTATTCCAGGGCCCCACTGGCACGAGGGGCTCGCTGGGCTTGGTCCAGAAGAGTCAACTGGCTCTCCCGACCCTCGTCCGCAAGCCATGCCTCCCACTGCCTATTCCTCATTAGTGGATGTTCGTGTAATATGGGACTGTATATGTGCGGAGGGCGGCTGGGGCACTCCCATGTGATGTGTTTTAATGTGGGTGTGTCTGCGCACCACGGGCACTCGTCAGTGAACCTCGTGGGGTGTATTCTGTGTAGGTGGTGCAGTTTGGGGTATGTATTCGTCTGAATACGACGCCAGTCCCTCTCCTGTTCGCTGTTTAAATCGGAGTGAGGATGTCTAAAACGTCTCCGCTCCTGCCTTTGCTGTAGGAGGATGTCACGAGAATTCGGTGGAAGGTCGTCGCTAGACCATGCCGTTGCTCGGACGTTCAAACCGCGAGCAATACGGTCTGCCCTAGCGTTTCCTGCCAGTCGCTCGTGTGCCGGACACCAGACGATAGTGTGGTGCCCCTCTAATTGAGTGCCTAAAATTTTGATTATTGATTTGGGTGCCGTTCCTTGTAAAAACAGGCGGCAAGCCGCTTGTGAGTCGGATAATATGACAGCCGAATTGGTTTGGCGCTCGGCGTCCTGAATGACTTGGCAGCAGTGACAGCTGATCGGCGCAACGCTAAAAACTTGATCCCTGTACTGCAGATCTCGCGAATCTTGCTGACCACCAGGAGCCTTGGTCTGCTTGCGTCCCTTCCTTGACGGTTCTTCCGCTGAGGACGTCATCAGGACAAGCGGTACAAAAGCCGGCTGCCTTCGCTGGACCGACACTTGGCAGCAGTGACAGCTGATCGGCGCAACGCTAAAAACTTGATCCCTGTACTGCAGGTTGGTGTCCAAATTATACATGCTTTGTAACTAGATAGTTTATGCTGTCGCTGCTGCCTTTCTGTATTGCTGTGTATCTATTGTATATTTATTATACCTTCTGTCCATTGGTACTGTTCCTTTGCGAAAACATGACCAAATCTACAGCTGAAAGAGAAAGCCGATGCGAAATCCGAGAACTTCGTGCTGAAATGAAGTCTCTCGTGGACAGTGTTAAATTTATGAGCGATCAATTTGAGGACATGAAAAAGAAGCTTAGAGAAGCCACAAAAGATAGGGAAGCCTGGAGAAAGGCGAATGAAAAGTTATGTGCTAGGTGCATGGAAAATGAAAACGTTATTCAACAACTTCAGAAGAGAGTTGTTCAATCGGAGCAATACTCGCGCACGTCCAATATAGAAATTAAGGGACTTGTGCAACAGGACAATGAACGCGTTACTGAACTTGTTGGGAAAATTGGCGATGCGCTAGCTGAGCCCATAACTTCTTCTGACATTGAAGTCTGTCACCGTGTGCCCACCCGAGAAGCTGGAAAATCTAACATAGTTGTCGAGTTTAAGAGCAAACAGAAGAGGGATAGTGTTCTTGAAAAAGCGCGGAAGGCTAGGTTGCGAAACAATCAGGTTGGAATTCCTGATGATACCAGAGTATTTATTAATGAGCACCTCTGTCCGACCTTGAAACGTCTTCTTTCGCTAGCATTAGCAAGAAAGCGCGAATGTAGTGGCGCTTTGTCTGGACGCGAAATGGGAAAGCACATGCACGCAAGACTGAAGCCAGTAGTGTTGTCCACATTGCCTCAGAGACTGACCTTCAAAAGATCGCCTAAACTGCAGCGTCTAAAGAATTTCAACTTTGCTCTCTTTTGACTACATGATGTATCGTGAGTATAGCTTTCCAAGCGAAATTGCTCTGCCCGCACACGCAAAAAACATTTCCGCGCTTCACGTCAATGCGCGTTCACTTGCCTATAAGCACGACATACTAACTATGTTTCTAGGCGAGTTTACTTTTCCATTTGACATTATCATGTTCTCTGAAACGTGGTATCAGGAACACAGTGAAATGCTGATCATAGATGGTTACAGACATTTCTTTATTAATCGCACCAATAAATGTGGGGGCGGTGTAGCATTGCATGTCGAGCGCGGCATACAGTGTGATGTGCTTGAGGAATTCACCTGCGTCGCGCCACATTACGAAGTGCTAAGCGTTAAATCTGACAATAACCTGTTTGTTTCGATGTACCGACCACCTACTGGTAATATATCTAATTTCTTAGAATTTACTGAAAAGCTATTAGAGCATGCTACTTTTCAGAATTACAAAGTGTTTCTTGGTGGTGACTTCAACATTAACGTGCTTGATGAAAGCGCTCCAACTCGTGCAGTGACTAATGTAATCAATTCTTCCGGTTTCTGCAGCGTTATTACGACACCTACTCGCGTGACACCATCTTGTCAATCAGGTCTCGACAATTTCATTGTTAACGCGGGTGCAGAGATTTACACAGCCGGGACTATCGGCTATGATATCAGTGATCATTGTCCGATATTCATAATATGCTCATTTTATATTCACGAAAGAACTTTACCTGATACCACGTTCAGCTACAGATGCCTGTCAGGCGAAAATATGGAACACTTTCGCGCACTTGCTTTGCGCACAGACTGGTCTTCTCTCTATAACAATAAAGATGCTAGTCAAGCGTACGATGAATTTCTGTCCATATTGTCACGTGGTAGTGACGGTGAAGAAAGAAGCAATACGGTGGAATACAAAACTAGCTTTTATCGGGCGAACCTGTGCCCACAAAAACAGGCTACACTTATAGCACAACGATAGCGGCGAACACGGTCGGCGATCGTCGGAAAACTGATCAGCGGGTCAAGCGCGTCGGCTTTTATAGATCAGTCGTCGAATGTTCCAGATTAACTGATGGAACCCGCGTGTCTTCCACAAAGTTCTACACCATTCGTGTCACGCGATGAAATCTGATAACACAAGGTTCGGCGACAACAGACACGCGGATAGAAGCGTCGATAACTTTCCAGAAACAACGGATACATGCAAGCGCGTCCCTCGCTGTGGGATTACAGTTGTTAAGCGGCGAAACGTAGTTGCCCGATAAAGATAAGTACACGTGTCATTACCCCCCTCTTAAAAAGCATCGACCCGATGCTGTAAACAAACGAAAGTAACAAAGAAAAGCACTCGCAGCAAAGAAAAAAAAACAAACTAAAGGAAGTTCATCAGCGTCCGTAAAATGGTTTAAGGCGCACCACGTGGACCACTTCAGATCGTGCGCGGCGCCGCTGTGAGTGCGAAATGCCGTCTGGCACGACCTCATAGTCTAGTGCGCCAATACGTCGGATGACGTTGTAGGGTCCGAAATAGCGTCGCAGCAGCTTCTCACTGAGTCCTCGCCGGCGTATCGGGGTCCATACCCAAACACGGTCGCCGGGCTGGTACTCGACGAAGCGTCGTCGGAGGTTGTAGTGTCGGCTGTCGGTACGCTGCTGGGTCTTGATCCGTAGGCGGGCGAGCTGTCGGGCTTCTTCGGCGCGCTGGAGATAGGCAGCGACGTCAAGATTCTCCTCGTCAGTGACGTGCGGCAGCATGGCGTCGAGCGTCGTCGTCGGGTTCCTGCCGTAAACCAACTTGAATGGCGTGATCTGTGTTGTTTCTTGCACCGCCGTGTTGTAGGCGAAGGTGACATACGGCAGGACCGCGTCCCACGTCTTGTGCTCGACGTCGACGTACATTGCTAGCATGTCGGCGAGGGTCTTGTTCAGGCGCTCCGTGAGACCATTCGTCTGCGGATGGTAGGCAGTTGTCCTCCTGTGGCTCGTCTGGCTGTACTGCAGAATGGCTTGGGTGAGCTCTGCTGTAAAAGCCGTTCCTCTGTCGGTGATGAGGACTTCTGGCGCACCATGTCGCAGCAGGATGTTCTCGACGAAAAATTTCGCCACTTCGGCTGCGCTGCCTTTTGGTAGAGCTTTGGTTTCAGCAAAGCGGGTGAGATAGTCCGTCGCAACGATGATCCACTTATTCCTGGATGTTGACATCGGAAACGGCCCCAACAAATCCATCCCAATCTGCTGGAATGGTCGACGAGGAGGTTCGATCGGCTGTAGTAATCCTGCTGGCCTTGTCGGTGGTGTCTTGCGTCTTTGACAGTCTCTGCATGTCTTGACGTAACGGGCGACGTCGGCGGTCAGACGCGGCCAGTAATACTTTTCCTGTATCCTCGACAGCTTCCGGGAGAATCCAAGGTGCCCAGCGGTTGGATCGTCGTGTAGGGCATGCAGTATTTCTGGACGGAGCGCTGACGGCACCACAAGAAGGTAGCTGGCGTGGACTGGTGAGAAGTTCTTCTTCACGAGCAGGTTGTTTCGTAGCGTGAACGAAGACAACACGCGCTTAAATGCCCTAGGGACAACGTCGGTGTTCCCTTTCAAATACTCGACGAGGCCTTTTAGCTCCGGGTCTGCTCGTTGCTGTTTAGTGAAGTCTTCCGCGCTTATTATCCCAAGGAAGGCGTCGTCGTCCACGTCGTCTTGCTGCGGGGGATCGATTGGGGCGCGTGATAAGCAGTCGGCGTCGGAGTGTTTTCTTCCGGACTTGTATATTACCGTTACGTCATATTCTTGTAGTCTGAGGCTCCACCGCGCCAGCCGTCCTGAAGGGTCCTTTAAGCCAACACAACGCGTGGTGGTCGCTGACGACTTTGAATGGCCTGCCATAGAGGTAAGGGCGGAATTTAGCTGTAGCCCAAATAATGGCGAGGCATTCCTTTTCAGTCGTAGAATAATTCCTTTCCGCTTTAGACAGCGACCGGCTAGCATACGATATCACCCGTTCAAGTCCTTCTTTCCTCTGGACTAGGACGGCACCGAGGCCTAGGCTACTGGCGTCAGTGTGGATTTCAGTATCGGCGTCCTCGTCGAAGTGTGCAAGTACCGGCGGCGACTGCATGCGTCGGCCTGCGGCGTTTCCCAATTGAACTCGACATCAGATTTCTTTAGATGTATTAGCGGCTCCGCGATGCGCGAAAAGTCCTTGACAAAGCGCCTATAGTAGGCACACATGCCAAGGAATCTGCGCACTGCCTTCTTGTCGATTGGCTGCGGGAACTTTGCGATGGCAGCTGTCTTCTGCGGGTCGGGGCGCACTCCAGATTTGCTGATGACATGGCCTAGGAATAGAAGCTCATCGTAAGCAAAGCGACACTTTTCCGGCTTCAGGGTGAGCCCTGATGACTTGATGGCCTCTAATACTGTCGCAAGCCGCTTAAGGTGATCGTCGAAATTTCTGGCGAAGACGACGACGTCATCCAAGTAAACAAGACAGGTCTGCCACTTCAATCCTGCTAAAACCGTGTCCATCGCGCTGGAACGTTGCAGGCGCCGAGCACAGTCCAAATGGCATAACCTTGAATTCATAGAGGCCGCCTGGCGTGATGAAGGCGGTCTTTTTGCGATCCCTTTCGTCGACTTCTATTTGCGAGTAGCCAGACTTGAGGTCCATCGATGAGAAGTATTTAGCATTGCAGAGCCGATCTAATGCGTCGTCTATCCGTGGGAGGGGGTATACGTCTTTCTTCGTTATTTTGTTCAGTCGACGATAATCGACGCAGAGACGTAGGGTTCCGTCCTTTTTCTTCACTAAAACAACTGGAGACGCCCACGGGCTTTTCGACGGCTGGATGATGTCGTCGCGCAGCATTTCGTCGACTTGTTGTCTTATAGCTTCGCGTTCTCGCGTCGAAACTCGGTAAGGGCTCTGGCGTAGTGGTTGAGTGCTCTCTTCGGTGATTATGCGATGCTTTGCGACTGGTGTTTGTCGAATCCTTGATGACGTCGAAAAGCAGTCTTTGTATCGTCGAAGCAGACTTCTGAGCTGTTGCTGCTTAATCATGGGGAGACTTGGATTTATGTTGAAGTCTGGCTCGGGAACTACGGTCGTCGGGGTAGATGCAACAGAATCCGAGAGGACAATGGCATCGCTGGTTTCCTGTATTTCCTCGATGAATGCGATCGTCGTGCCCTTGTTGATGTGCTTGAACTCCTGGCTGAAGTTTGTCAGCAACACTCTCGTGTTTCCTCCGCGCAGTCGAGCGATCCCTCTTGCGACGCAAATTTCACGGTCGAGTAGTAGACGTTGGTCGCCTTCGATGACGCCTTCTACGTCAGCGGGTGTTTCGGTGCCGACCGAAATAACGATGCTGGAGCGAGGCGGGATGCTCACTTGATCTTCGAGCACACTCAAGGCGTGGTGACTACAAGGGCTCTCCGATGGTATCGCTTGATCTTCCGACAGCGTTATTGACTGCGACTTCAGGTCAATGATTGCGCCGTGTTGGTTCAGGAAGTCCATGCTGAGAATGACGTCTCGTGAACTCTGTTGCAGGATAACGAAAGTGGCAGGGTAAGTCCGGTGATGAATGGTAATTCTTGCCGTGCAGATTCCAGTCGGCGTAATGAGGTGCCCTCCAGCGGTCCGAATTTGGGGGCCCTCCCATGCAGTCTTAACCTTCATCAACTGGGCGGCGATGTGTCCACTCATTACGGAATAATCGGCCCCTGTGTCGACTAAGGCAGTGACTGCGTGGCCGTCGAGATGCACGTCAAGGTCGGTGGTTCTTTGTCTGGCGTTGCAGTTAGGTCGTGGCGTCGGATCACGGCTGCGTCGTGTTGAATTGAAGCTGGAACGTCGCTTCTTCAAGTCGTCTTTCGTCGGTGTAGCCTTGGCTTCCCGACTTCGTCGGGACGGCGACGTGTCGTCATTAGGTCGTCGAGATGGTTTCTTCGTCGTCTTCGTCGGCGGCGGAGGATCTTCGTCAGTTCGACGAACAGCAACCGCACCTCCATCGGTTGCTGCTTTTAGTTTTCCGGATATGGGCTCGCAGAGCGGCCCCGGGCTGGGCCGGTGTATGGTCGGTGCTGCGGCGACAGGTAGCGGCCTGGTGACGGCGAACGGGACGGTCGTCGAGGGGTCCACTGAGTAGCGGCGAGGTAGTTGGCGATGTCACGGGGGCGTTCACCTTCCCTCGGGCGCTGTGCGTTCACGGCGAAGCCTCGCAATCCCAGGTCGCGGTATGGGCATCGGCGGTACACGTGGCCGGCTTCGCCGCAGTGATAGCAGAGCGGGCGGTGGTCGGGGGCTCGCCAAATGTCCGTCTTCCTTGCACAGGTGCGCTGGGCGACGGGTGGGCGTGCTGGCGGCGGCGGCGATGGACGACGGAATTGCGGCGTTACAGGGCCCTGGCGTTGTCGCGGAGGGGGCGCTTGACGGCGTGCGACGGCGGCGTAAGTCATCGCTTCTGGCTGGGGCAGCGGTAATTGTGGTTGCACCTCAGGAACTCCTAGCGATCGGTGCACCTCTCCTTTCACGATGTCGGCGATCGAGGCCACTTGACGCTGCGACGATGGCAAGACCTTGCGCAGTTCTTCGCGCACGATGGCCCTGATGGTCTCGCATAAATCGTCCGTGGCCAGTGATTGAATTCCGAAGTAGCTTGTTGGCTTGGTGCGTCGGTCAAATTGCCGGTTCCGCAATTCCTGTGTCTTCTCGATGCTCGTCGCCTCACGAAGAAACTCGTCGACTGTCTTCGGTGGGCTTCTTACCATACCGGCGAAAAGTTCCTCCTTGACACCACGCATCAGTAGACGTACTTTCTTCTCCTCGGACATTTCTGGGTTGGCGTGGCGGAACAGACGGCTCATTTCCTCAGTGAAAATCGCGATCGTCTCATTCGGCAGCTGCGCTCTTGTCTCCAGTAGAGCTTGGGCTCGCTCTTTTCGCAGGACGCTTTGAAATGTTTGCAGGAAGCCGTTTCGGAAGAGGTCCCACGTCGTCAAGGTGGCTTCTCGATTCTCGTACCACGTCTTGGCGGCGTCCTCCAGTGCGAAATAGACGTGGCGTAGCTTGTCGTCGCTTGTCCAGTTGTTAAACGTAGCGACCCTCTCATACGTTTCCAGCCAGGTTTCCGGGTCCTCAAATGTGGAACCGCGGAACGTCGGTGGTTCCCTCGGCTGCTGCAGCACGATGGGGGACGCTGGGGCTGCCATTGCGATTGCCTTGGCCACAATCTTCTTGGTCTTCTCAGGTAAAAGTCCATGCTCCGGGGGCAGCTGTTGAAGACGGCGGCTTGCTCGGTGGTCCGGGACTACGTTGGTGTTCTGTTTGCGGTCTGGGCTGGGATCACGGCTTCTCGGGGGCGTCCTGTACATGGACGAAAAGCACCTCCACCAGATGTCACGTGGTAGTGACGGTGAAGAAAGAAGCAATACGGTGGAATACAAAACTAGCTTTTATTGGGCGAACCTGTGCCCACAAGAACAGGCTACACTTATAGCACAACGATAGCGGCGAACACGGTCGGCGATCGTCGGAAAACTGATCAGCGGGTCAAGCGCGTCGGCTTTTATAGATCAGTCGTCGAACGTTCCAGATTAACTGATGGAACCCGCGTGTCTTCCACAAAGTTCTACACCATTCGTGTCACGCGATGAAATCTGATAACACAAGGTTCGGCGACAACAGACACGCGGATAGAAGCGTCGATAACTTTCCAGAAACGTCGGATACATGCAAGCGCGTCCCTCGCTGTGGGATTACAGTTGTTAAGCGGCGAAACGTAGTTGCCCGATAAAGATAAGTACACGTGTCATTATTCAGTCGCCTATACAATTTGTCTTTCCCGCTTGAAACAGGAAAGATAAAAAAAACGCATTAGAACGCCGTGGGTGCAACCACAGCATGTTAGAATGATTAACAAAAAAAATAGGATGTTCAATAAATTTCTGCGTACGCGTCAGCAAAGTGATCTCGTTGCATTTAGGAAGTTAAGGAATACACTAAATAAAGAACTGCGAAAAGCTAAGGCACTCTATTACGAGAGCCTTTTTGCAGCCGTGCAAGAGAAAAAATCCAGAAAAGACTTGGACAATTATCAATGATGCAATCAGACAGGGGAATGTGAATCGCAATTTACGTGAGATAACCGTGAATAATGAAAAGGTGTCGGGCATCCTCTTAACCGAACGTTTCAATGAACACTTTGTGAACATGACGACATCATCAAATAACACGGTCAGTGGTACTACTGTTAAGAGATGTACGCACAGCATTTTTCTCGAGCCGACTAACGATGCCGAAATTTGCCGTATATTTTTGGGCTTAAAAAACAGCAATGCTGTTGATGCAGACGGCATTCAAATCAGGCCTATAAAATTTGTAATCGATGTCATCGCAGCTCATCTCGCATTTGTGTTTAACCTTGTTATGGAATCGGGACATTTTCCAACAAATATGAAGAAAGCAAGGGTGTCAGTTATTTTGAAAGGTGGGAACCGAAATGACCTGGGGAATTATAGGCATATTTCCATTTTATCCGCTTTTTCTAAGGGTTTAGAAAAACTGATTTCTGCACGCATTAACAATTTCTTTGCGAAGAATGACATTTTTTCTGAATGTCAACACGGATTCCGCTCGGGCAGGTCAACCGAAACAGCTTTGTTACGCCAAAAAGAACTAATAATTAATAATATTGATGCGGGAAAACTAACGTTGGGTATATTTATTGATTATAGCAAGGCATTTGATCGTTTAGTCATGAAATTTTAATAAGTAAACTAGAAGGATATGGTATTTGTGGCGTGGCAAATCAGCTCTTTCGATCTTATCTGTCTGGGCGGACGCAGTGCGTTGCTATCGAAAAATACTGCTCTTCATATAGGGAAATTAAATCAGGTGTGCCCCAGGGTAGCGTTTTAGGCCCGATTTTGTTTAATATCTATGTTAACGATATTGCTGAAATAGTAAGTGACACATCCATTGTACTATACGCTGACGATACGAGCCTGTTTGTCTCTGACAATAATCTTGATGATCTGTTACAAAGATCTCGCAGTATCCTTTCTAAATTGTCGAGTTGGTGTCGTGATAACGCTCTAACAATTAATAGCTCCAAATCAAAGGCCATATTGTTCAAGGCAAGAGGCAGGCAGTCTTATTTAAATGAAGAATTATTGTTGGATGGCGCGCCCATTGAGATTGCAACCAAATACAAAGTATTGGGCGTGACGCTGTCAGAAGATATGAACTGGACATATCACATTGAACAAATTATGAAATCATTGTCATCTGCCGCAGGTGCATTGTCCCGTTGCCGTCATTTTTTCCCAGAGAAAGTAAAGTTGTACATATATTATGCTTTGTTTCAATCACATCTGAATTATTGTGCGCTTGTATGGGCTACCACCACGAAACGTAATCTTCATGCACTTCTTCAACTTCAAAAACGAGCACTTCGACATGTAGCGAATGTACCTTACTTCCATTCTACTGCGCAACTTTTTGAAAGTTATAACATAATACAAGTAACTAACATTTACGAATACAGGCTACTGCATTCTTTCTGCTTCGGCTCCGAAAAGTTTCAAATATTTTTAAAAAATACGTCACGACTTGAATATGACAAAAGTGATGCGCGTACCCGCAGCAAAGACAGGTGGTTAGTACCGTACATGCGTACAAATTACCTCATGCAGTCGCTAAGACACACGCTACCTTCACTGTTAAATAAATCTGGGAAAGAAATTGTTATGACAAATACCTTGACTCGAAAACAGCTTAGGGCATATTTTTGTAAAGAAATTTTTGAAATGTGATCTTTGTAATTATTGTAAATGTAACCAATATTGTATATTGCATTTCTACTGCTGCCATGTGAGGGCCTTCAGGCACATTCAAGCTGTATGTCGCAGCTTTTCGCCTGGAGGACCCCCAACAAGTTTGTTGGAAATAAAACATTTGATTGATTTGATTTGAATGGCCAAGGCGATGGCTGCAGCCTATGCCACGCATGCCGAGGCGGTTTTGAAGGATGCCGTTGTTGTGTTGTTGTTGCATGTAGAGACTATGGTGAAAGTGTTTGAGCTGGCTCGACTGGCATCCGTATAATACACCCCCGGTCCCATGCCGAAACGTATGTGAAGGGTCTTTGCCCTTGCTCTGCGTCGTCCGGGATGGTACTTAGGGTGCATGTTTTTGGGAATTGGGGCCACCGCGAGGTGCGATCGAACATTGCGGTCTATCTGTGCCGTTTCCTCTCCGCAATACTGGGGTCTAAGGGGGAAAGCCTAACCTCGCCAATACTTCCCTGCCCTGAGTTGAAGAACAAAGTCTTTCTTTCTGGGCATATAACGTCGCGACTGCGTGCTCGTCAAAAGTATTGTGCAGGCCCAGTCCCTCGAATCTCTCTGTGCTAGCGCATTCGGGATGACCAAGGGCGGCTTTGAGGGCTTTTCTTATTATTGCGTTTGCGTGTTTAATCTCTTGCTTTGTCAAGGCCTGATACGGAAGGGTGTATGTGAGTCGGCTAATTACGAATGCGTGAACCAGGCTGATGGTCTCTCCCTCAGTTAGGCCGTCTCTGCTTCTTACCACTCTCCTTATCATTCTGGCCACGTTTCCTGTGACCGCCTTTAGTTTTTGTAGGGTGTGAGATGTTCCAGCATTCTGCTGTATCCACATCCCCAATATTCTGAGTGTCTCCACTTCACGAATTGGCGCCCCGTCGAGAGTCAGAGTGAACGGCACCCAGTCCTTCTTTCTTGCGTATTTCGCACGCACCCGAATGAATTCCGATTTTTCGGGTGAGCAAGCCATATCCGCCGCCCTCGCGTATTCCACGACTTCGTCTATGGCCTTTCGAAGGGTTTCTTGCTTGTCCCCGTAGGACCCCTGGTGAGCCCAGAACGTGATATCATCGGTATATGTCGCACAACCGAGATTCGGGTGTTTATCTAGCTCCAGGGCTAGCTTTCTCATCCCTACATTGAATAGCAGTGGAGAGAGTATAGCTCCCTGAGGGTTACCTCTGTCGGGACAGTTGAAGGTGTCGGACCTCGTGGAGCCTAATCCGATGGTGGCTGTGCGGTGGCTGAGGAACGAGAGCACGTAGTTATAAGTTCGCGTTCCGCAGTTCACCGCTTCCAGTCCCTCCAGAATAACGTGGTGGGAGATGCTGTCGAAGGCCTTTTTGATGTCCAATGCCAGTACAAGTTTATCTTCCCACCCTCTGTTGGGGTGCAGGACCCTCGTGCTTTAGTAGTAGAAAAACGTCCTGCGCTGACACGTGGGTTCGGAAACCGAACATGTTGGAGGGGAACATGTTGTTTAGCTCTATGTAGTTCGAGAGCCGGACCTGCACAACCTTTTCAAGGAGTTTCCCAGCGCACGACGTTAGGGAGATGGGTCGAAGGTTGTTGATGTTACGAGGCTTACCTGTTTTTGGAATAAGAATAATTTTTGCTTTTTTCCATTCTTTTGGAAGGACGCCGCCCTCTCTCCAGACCGTGTCGTTAAAGAATTTGGTCAAGCTCTTTAGCGTGTCGTCACTTAGATTGCGAATCATTGCGTTCGTGACCTGATCTACCCCTGGGGTCGTGTTTTTCTTGAAGGAGTGTGCCGCTGCGTAAACCTCTTCAGAGGTTATGGGGGCGTCCAGTTCCAGTTGGTCCTGACCTTCGTAAACGGGTTTGGTGGATTGCCCGGTCGGTACAGTTCCTACGTATATCCCTTTAATTTTGTCTATCATGTCAGCTTCCCGACCTTCAAACTCGTTTTCAAGCAGCTTGAGTGTGCGATTCGCGACTGTTTTTGTTCCTCCCGGGTCAGTCATACTTCGAAGCATGCGCCATGTTTTCTTTGTAGTCAACGTGCCCGAAGCGAGTCGCTGAACTGATGCCAATTGCTGTCGCTTAACTTTTGTGCGTATTCGTTAGCTTCCTGCGCTAGCTGAGCTATCCGTATCCTGAGTTTACGATTAAGCTTCTGCCTTTTCCACCTTTTTGTGAGGCCTCTCCGGGCTTCCCAGAGATGCAAGAGGTGACGATCCACGGATGGAGCCTCCGTTGTCGTTTCAATTGTTTTTGTGACCCTAGAGTGAATAACTCGTATCTGCTCGGCCCATTCTCCTACGTCTGTTATGCTGCCGATTGTTTTCTATTTTTCACAAAATTTGGTCCAGTCGGATAGCCTTGCCTTGCCAATAGCTCTTCGAATCCTGGCTGCACTAACCGATATGCTTAAGATATAGTGATCGCTTCCTAGGTTTTTACCTAGGTTCGTCCATCGCGTCTCACTTTCGTTGTTGGTGAACGTGAGGTCGGGGGAAGTATCCTGGGACACGCTGTTCCCGATTCGCGTTGGGAGATCCGGTTGAGTTAGCTGGACAAGTCCGTAGCGCTCTACAACGTCTGCTAACAATATGCCCTTGGGATTGACTCTACTGTAGCCCCAGTTTTAGTGTTTTGCGTTAAAGTCGCCTAACAATATTAATTTGTCCCTACCTTGAGCGAGTCGCACCGCGGTGGCCACCACATTTTCAAAATCCGCCTGTTTTTCTCTCGGAGAACTATAAACGTTGACAATAATTGTTTTAGGTTTGCCCCTTTTCGGCGGCCAAATCGTGATTATCTGGTGCTGAATAGGTTCCCGAAAAAAAATAATTTACGCTAATCGGGACATCCTTCTTGGCAAAGGTGGCTACTTGAGGGTAGTCAGGATGAGCATAAAGCTCGTACCATTTGAGTTTTTGATTTTGTTTCCCTATTTCCTGAATACAGATAACGTCTGGAGGGATTGGCGCCGATTCTATTTAGTGCGTGAAACTAGCCAATTTAGTGCGTAGCGTGCAGCAATTCCATTGCCAGATTTCAATGAGTCCGGTCTTTGTGTTGTTTGCCATATTATACATGGATATTACTGTCGCTGTCAGTGTGCTCTATAGCTTTCGGTGTCCTGGTAGGAGCTCCCGGACTTTGACTGACCCTCTTTCGGGGGACGGCTGCGGCTTTTGTGGTGGTGATTTGGAAGTGTGGTCTGCAATTTGTATGGCTTGCTGTGATGTGCTGATGTTTGCCGTGCGCTTAAAAGCTTCAAACTCGGCTCGTAGCTCGGCTAAACTGCTTCGAAGTATTTTGTTTTCTTCTACTATTTTCCTGTACTCTGGGTTTTGTGTGATTGGTGTAGGTGTATTCTTAGCATTGGCAGTGGGAGATGCGACTTGCGCCCAGCTCACCTGACAATATTGTGGGGTGCTGCATGCCAGTAGGATCCCTGGTGACTTGCTTCTTGGGGCCTCCTTCTTTATTGTCTGATCTTGCTGCTGAGACACCTTGGGTCGGGATGCCGACCGTCTCCTCTAGCCCGGCTGCCCGGAACAAGATCGGCTCCGCGACGGCGAGCGGGTTCTGGAGCGGCTGCGACGATCCATGGCCGGAAGGAACTCCAGCTCGGAGTCCTCGTCTTCGGTGGCGAACCACCGTAGCTGGGTCTTCGTTGGTTTCTTTGGCCGTGGTCTTGATATCTGCCTGACTAGCTGGCTTTAGTCTTTTGGGACGTCGGCGGTCACCCGTTGGATGATCACTCCCACAAATGGCGCATTTGGGGGTGCACGTGTGTCTATCGGCAGGCTGCCGCATCCAGCACGAGCGGCACACCTGTACGTCGGGCTGTGGACATACGTCGGTGCGGTGTCCCACGGTGCCACAGGTACGGCAGAATTGCACCGCATTTCGGTAGGGCGTGCAGAGTTTCTCTCCCCCGAAGTAATAAACACACCTTGGCACTCGGCTGCCGTAGAAGGTGAGCAAGGCACTTTGTGAGTCGCCCATCATTCTTGCGTCGATCAACTCCAGTCACTGCCTTCGGATACGTAGGTTCGATCGCAGCACGTCAGAAGAGGTGTGTGCTTCTATCCCGTGGATTACTCCCCATGTCGTGCCTTCTCCTGCCACAACGTACGCATTGACGAGGTGTTGTCGTCCGTTGATGTTCAAGGATTGAATGGCTTGCATGACCTTGGCCGTATCCCGATTCGGGGTGGATATCACTGCAATGTTCGAACCTGACTTGATTCTTAGGATAAAATTGTTGTCAGTGGTTCTGTCCTCGCACGCCTCCATGACGGCTCTTGCCAGTGCCTGACTGGTAACATTCTTGAGTGGTAGACCTTGGTGTGGTCTGATGACCACCTTCAGGTCACTTTTCGGTAGCGGCGGAAGACGCTTGAGTCGTGGGTGCCCGCGATGCGCCTTGGGTTTGGACGAGTTGGTAGTCGGACCTGATGGGAGTGCGCTTCCTTGCGCGGAACGGCGCTGCTGAGCGAGATTTTTCTTTTCCTTCAGGGAAAGGACGCGCTCCCATCCGGCTTCTGCGGTCCTTTCGTTGACCACGGTAGCGCTTTGCACGTTGTTGTTGATCGTGGCTGCCTTATTGCATTCGTGGTGCGGTGTTGCATCACCCACCTGAGATGCAGTGTAATCCATCTGTTCTTCAAGTCGCGATGTTGTAATAAGTCGCGGGTTCGATGTCGCAGCCGGAGTTCTTAAGGCCGCCATGTTCAAATGCGCGCTCGCCCGCCGGCGCCGCTGTCCTAACTGAAGTTAGGGTTAGCAGCTCGCCACGTTCTGAAAGTGGAAAATCGGCCGTAAAACGACGAAATATGGTCCGACTGACCTGCAGTTGGTCTCTACAGGCGCCGGACCACTTCTCGGAGATGGTGGTGATCGTTTCGGGCCGGTCCCAGAAGGTGGTCCGCCCGAAAAACCAAACATGCGTAGCCCGATGTGAGGGCAGCCGTTTCGAACGGCGTCTTCTCTGCGCCGCATCAGCGATGTGAATTATGAAGTTGTCCCCGACAGCCATAACTGCTCCAAACGCCGGCGGCATCTGCCCGAGGTTGTGCACGTGCTTCGTATGAAGCCATAAATTTCTTCATGACCTCAACTTTGCACCGTCTGTGCACAGCCTTCGGCGGTTGGTGCATCGGGACGATGCCTTTGTTTTCAAGGGGGGGGGGGGGGCTAATGCTACATCCTATATGGTCGCCACGGGTATGTGCCAGGCGATGAGAACGACGCTGAAGTAGCGCGCGAGTGGAAAAAACAGAGACGACAACGACGTCGCGTTAACTGCTATGATAATGTGCTTTCATCCGTCCTCTACGCCGGCTTTCCCGTCTCCTACTAGGCTGCGACAATATATTCATCTCATCTATGGGATTGAATGCGAGCGCTGTTGCTTTGTCTCTGCGTGTAGTAGTTAAGAGAACGAGTTTAAGGGAAGAGAAGAAGAAAGGAAAGGAAAGTTTCCGAAGCATAATTGCAGCGCCGTGGTTTTAAAGCGCACCCGCGGTAGAGGAACGGAAGGAGATATAAGCGTGCGTGGCCATGATACGCACACGACAAACTGCCTTAAAATATTTAGAGACTTGAGAGAAAGTTTCGTTAACAACCTATAACATGGCAATCAGCACTCGAATACGACGAGAGAAATTATGGAGACGTGGAAAATTCCCTTGAACTAAGTATGGTTTGCGAAACAAATGCTTGTAAGTATTGAACTTTTTAAAAGATGAGGGGAATATGCGCTCGCCGAGAGGACAGCGTCCGTACGAGACCACATCAGGCACCCTACTGAGACATGGAGCGCTTTGTGACCGCAACAAAGCCCCCATTCTCTGCCGGCCAAGCGCAGAAAACGTGCGCTCCGATCGCTCAAGCCGAGAGGACAGCGCCCGCTATATATATATATATATATATATATATATATATATATATATATATATATATATATATATATATATATATATATATATATATATAAAGAGTGTTCAGATCGTTCGTGGTTTGACCCCCAGCCCACGCGAGAAATTGTTGGTACGCCACTGGTGTCATTTATGTTAAAGATGTCCCTCTTTCCGGCGGCTTGATTGTGCACAAATAGAAAGGAATGTTCCGGTAAACAGTAGGCTGTGCTCATGCACCCGAGGTACCAGATGTTTAATGCCGCAGAATTGTAGGCTGCAGCTTTCTCAACCTCCTACGTAAAATTGGACGAATGTGTGGGCTAACAAATTTATTCACTATGCGGTCGCTAAGCTACGGACCTTAGCGGAACGTTTCATCTGCTTGCTCAATTCAAAACAACGTTTCATCTGCTTGCAGATGAGACGGTGTTTCATCTTCTGAGCTCCAGGTCCTGATGGAATTGTGACTGCAATACTGAAAATGTTGTTGTAATGCCTCCTCAAGATCTTCTCAACACAGTAAGCTATTCTCTGAAAAATGCTTGTATTCCTGAGAACATACAAAATAATTCCATTGCTTAAAGAAACAGGCAGTCGGCAACAAGCTTGGCACTATTTGACCTATTTCGATTACGCGAAATATTTATTTATTCATTTACTTCAATACCTTCAAGGCCCCAGCGGAACGTTACAGAAGGGAGTGAAAAAAAAGGTTCAAGAGTGGAGAACTTTGGGCCAGTCGGTGCGACATGTTTAAAGAGGAAAAGAACCGCTACTTCAGACCCCTCCTTCTTCTCCTTCGCCACGTCCCGTCTGAAGTCGCTGTTCTTTGCGTCTTTAAACATGAAAAAAAGGGTTTAGTCATGGCTTTCGATAAGGTTCCACATTCTCGCCTTCTACTAAAATTATCACGCCTAAACATCCACCCACTTGTTCTTAACTGGATCCAGTGTTTTTTAACTAACCGAAAACAGTTTGTATATGCTAACAACCTTACATCTTCCGTTTCCTCCGTTCTATCTGGTGTACCTGAGGGCACTGTTCTTGGGCCACTCCTATTTTCAATCTACATTAATGACCTGCCATTCACTGTAAACTCTGCAATACGTCTTTTCGCAGATGATTGTGTCCTATACCGCCCTATCAATACCGTCGCAGACGTCTCTACTCTTCAGGAGGACCTCTTTCATATTCAAGACTGGTGTACTACATGGCTCATGTCCCTAAACGTTAGTAAGACTGTGCATATTTCATTCCATTGTCGACCTAACTACATTTCCCATGCCTACAAAATTAACAACTGCACTATATCTACTACCGACTCCTTCAAGTACTTAGGAATCCACCTATCCAAAGATTTGTCTTGGACAAATCACGTAAGCCACATAATTAATTCAGCTAACAATATTCTTGGTTATCTTCGCCGTAATATCTTCATGGCACCACCACCCGTGAAATCAGTTGCCTATAAAACGCTTGTGCGACCAAAACTTGAATATGCATGTGCTATCCTTGACCCTTACCAATCTAATCTCACTAAAGCCCTTGAAAGCGTTCAGAACCGTGCTGCTAGATTTATTTTTTCAGATTACTCATATCACATTAGCGTTTCATCACTAAAATCTAAACTAGACCTATCGCCTCTTGCCTCTCGTCGTCGCATCTCTCGCCTATGCCTCTATCACAGGTTTTTTTATTCCATACCTCGTGACAGCCAGCTGGTCCAGCTGACTCATCGTGTTCGTCGAACAGGCCATCCGAACTCCGTAATCCCACCGCAAGCCCGCACCACTACGTTCCTGCAGTCATTCCTCGTCCGAACTGCCCGAGACTGGAATGGCCTTCCCAGACAAACTGCACTCATCCGCGATACAGCACGCTTTAGATCTGCCATTGAGTGTTCCGACTCATCTTTCTAATTTCCACATCATCAATCCCGCCTTTTATATGCCCACCCCTCATGTAATGTCCTATTTTGCACCCTTGAGGTATAATAAATAAATAAATAAATAAATAAATAAATAAATAAATAATGCAGCAAAATAGAAAACGTTATGAAAAGCAGCAATATTTGCACAAGTTTACGCGAAACGCAAGAAACCAAGATGTAACCAGGCAGCTTATTCAAAGACATAGATTTGCGCGGTGATTTTGAACAAAAAAGTTTCAGAAATATTGGCCACAGAGGTGGGCAGGTGGTTCCAATCGCTTGCCGTCTTCGGTATAAATGAGTAGAAATACGCATTCATCCGGAAGTGTGGTCGCGCACCTTATGACGATGATCTGCGCGAGGTGATATTATTGTTGGCTAAGAAAGATCACTTTATAGCTAGTGATCATGTTACTAAATCTTGTGAAAATGTAGCAGACGGGATGTTTTCTACGAAGGGAAAGACTAGGAAGGTACTTTACATTGGAGTTACGCTATCAGTGCGAGTGAAGTTAGACACTATAAAAGGGCCACTGCGATACTGTACCGATTATAATTGATTAGTAAGCGTTTCGAGGCCCGGGTCCCGTACCGAGCTTGCGTATTCTAATTTAAATCGCACTGGGGTATTGTGAAGTAGTAGCTCTAATGAAGATGGAGCCATTGAAAAGTTACGGCGCAAGTAATCAAGCATGCGGTTAGGATTGTTAACAGTATGATCAACGTGAAGTTGCAATGAAAGATTATCAGTTATGTGAACCCCTAAATATTTATACCACGTTACTTGTTCAAGTATGGAGCCTGAAAGATGGTACGCACTAAGATTCACAGTAGCACACCTATGTGAAACACCCATAACTTTACATTTGCTAGTATTGAGTTTCATGACCCAAGTGTTGTACGAACTAGATGCTTTATCTAATTCACATTGTTGTAGGAACGGGTCTGAAACGGAAGAGCTTACTCGACGAATACCGCAATTGTCTGCAAAAAGTCCGATTGTGCAGTTAGAAAAGTTTGGTAGACCATTATTATTTATTAGGAACAATAATGGCCCCAGCTTCGAACTTTTGGCACGCTTGAGGTAACAGAACATGGCGAAGAATCAACCTTATTAGCAGTGATGAATTGAGTGCTTTACGCAAAAAAAAAAACACTTGATCTACGAAAGAATGTTAGAGTCAATGTTCAGTTTGCTGAGCTTTATTTATTTATTTAAGATGTCCTTACAGGCCTCGTATGAGGCATTGGGTAAGGGGGGGCGTTACAAAACGATTAAAATAGTATATAGGGCATATAACGAAATATATTAGATATACATTAATAAAATACAGTGGAAAAATGTATACACATCTTATACAAGCATCGAAGCATTGTACAATATAACAGGGTCGGTGATGTACATAATAGAAAAAAGACAAACGATACATTTTTTCGATAAACAACGTAAAAAGTGAATGCAGCCACTCCAGTACAGATAATAAATAATACTCAAAAATACATGAATAATAATCGAAATACTGACCTCATAAACAAGGGAGCACATAACTAGAAAAACAGAGGAAATTGCATCACGCATTTTATTGAACTTAGGCGGTGGAAAAGGAACTGATGAGCGGGCGGAATGCCACCTTATCAGAGTGGTAAACAATGTAGTTGGTGATTAACAAGATCAAAGGATTTCCAGAAATATAAGAATATACAATTAATGAATAATTCCTTGTCTAATGCACCAAATAAGTCATCGGATAAGGTCATCGCGACATCGCTGTCGGCATGAGCTTACCTCGTCTTTTTGCGCAGGTGCATTTCGGAGCCCTACTGATTCCGTGGCCCGGCGGTGGTTTCTTCGATGTGGCTGGGAACCTGCCACCGCGTTCAGTTTCTACGTGGCAAACGGACGCGTGCTTCGCCGCACAATCATCGCCTTTCTCGGATATCAACGAGCAGCTGCCCACTTTGGATACATTCACTCATCTGGCCTGGCAACCGCCTATGTCAACTGATACAAGAGGGGCGGAGGCACTACTTAAGCTGCACTTCGACGGACTACTGCCGGGGCGCGACATCGCTGTCGGCATGAGCTTACCTCGTCTTTTTGCGCAGGTGCTTTTCGGAGCCCTACTGATTCCTTGGCCCGGCGGTGGTTTCTTCGATGTGGCTGGGAACCTGCCACCGCGTTCAGTTTCTACGTGGCAAACGGACGCGTGCTTCGCCGCACAATCATCGCCTTTCTCGGATATCAACGAGCAGCCGCCCACTTTGGATACATTCACTCATCTGGCCCGGCAACCGCCTATGTCAACTGATACAAGAGGGGCGGAGGCACTACTTAAGCTGCACTTCGACGGGCTACTGCCGGGGCGCGACATCGCTGTCGGCATGAGCTTACCTCGTCTTTTTGCGCAGGTGCTTTTCGGAGCCCTACTGATTCCGTGGCCCGGCGGTGGTTTCTTCGATGTGGCTGGGAACCTGCCACCGCGTTCAGTTTCTACGTGGCAAACGGACGCGTGCTTCGCCGCACAATCATCGCCTTTCTCGGATATCAACGAGCAGCTGCCCACTTTGGATACATTCACTCATCTGGCCTGGCAACCGCCTATGTCAACTGATACAAGAGGGGCGGAGGCACTACTTAAGCTGCACTTCGACGGGCTACTGCCGGGGCGCGACATCGCTGTCGGCATGAGCTTACCTCGTCTTTTTGCGCAGGTGCTTTTCGGAGCCCTACTGATTCCGTGGCCCGGCGGTGGTTTCTTCGATGTGGCTGGGAACCTGCCACCGCGTTCAGTTTCTACGTGGCAAACGGACGCGTGCTTCGCCGCACAATCATCGCCTTTCTCGGATATCAACGAGCAGCTGCCCACTTTGGATACATTCACTCATCTGGCCTGGCAACCGCCTATGTCAACTGATACAAGAGGGGCGGAGGCACTACTTAAGCTGCACTTCGACGGACTACTGCCGGGGCGCGACATCGCTGTCGGCATGAGCTTACCTCGTCTTTTTGCGCAGGTGCTTTTCGGAGCCCTACTGATTCCGTGGCCCGGCGGTGGTTTCTTCGATGTGGCTGGGAACCTGCCACCGCGTTCAGTTTCTACGTGGCAAACGGACGCGTGCTTCGCCGCACAATCATCGCCTTTCTCGGATATCAACGAGCAGCTGCCCACTTTGGATACATTCACTCATCTGGCCTGGCAACCGCCTATGTCAACTGATACAAGAGGGGCGGAGGCACTACTTAAGCTGCACTTCGACGGACTACTGCCGGGGCGCGACATCGCTGTCGGCATGAGCTTACCTCGTCTTTTTGCGCAGGTGCTTTTCGGAGCCCTACTGATTCCGTGGCCCGGCGGTGGTTTCTTCGATGTGGCTGGGAACCTGCCACCGCGTTCAGTTTCTACGTGGCAAACGGACGCGTGCTTCGCCGCACAATCATCGCCTTTCTCGGATATCAACGAGCAGCTGCCCACTTTGGATACATTCACTCATCTGGCCTGGCAACCGCCTATGTCAACTGATACAAGAGGGGCGGAGGCACTACTTAAGCTGCACTTCGACGGGCTACTGCCGGGGCGCGACATCGCTGTCGGCATGAGCTTACCTCGTCTTTTTGCGCAGGTGCTTTTCGGAGCCCTACTGATTCCGTGGCCCGGCGGTGGTTTCTTCGATGTGGCTGGGAACCTGCCACCGCGTTCAGTTTCTACGTGGCAAACGGACGCGTGCTTCGCCGCACAATCATCGCCTTTCTCGGATATCAACGAGCAGCCGCCCACTTTGGATACATTCACTCATCTGGCCTGGCAACCGCCTATGTCAACTGATACAAGAGGGGCGGAGGCACTACTTAAGCTGCACTTCGACGGGCTACTGCCGGGGCGCGACATCGCTGTCGGCATGAGCTTACCTCGTCTTTTTGCACAGGTTAGTTACCGAACCCCTGCATCTTGTTACCGGTGTTCTGACCGATGTGTGATTGCGGTGTCGTGCCCCGACAGTCTATTGGAGTACGTGAGAAAATGTATCAGTTTACGTGCTTTTGCCTACCGTGCTTTCTCTGGATTACATTTACTTCTCTCCGGGGATGTCGAAGCAAACCCTGGCCCTGGTACAGATGCTGGTCGTGCTGAAGGAAGTGCTAGTATTGAAGGCATTTATGCTATTGTCCGCCGGCTTGAGCAAGGGCAGACTCGTTTTTTCGCCGAGCTAGAAGTTGTCAAGAAGGAACAGTCTGCTCTCGCTCTTTCGCTACAAGAACTACAGAACACAGTCGCTGTTCTTCAAAGTGACCTACTTTTAGCCAAAGAAGAGTCCTCAGAAAATCTGCGAAAAATGGTCGAAATTAAAACGTCCCTTGAGGATACAAACAACAGGTCGCGCAGAAATAACTTGAGTTTTTGGCCTATGTGATTGCGAAAATGAAAGTTGGAGAGACTCTGAGAAAAAAGCCATCGCGTTTTCTGAAACTGAGCTCGAACAGACTATTACAACAGAAGATATTGAACGTGCTCATAGGCTGGGAAAGCTTCGCGAGAGAAAGAACCGGCCGAGTATTGTTAATTTCTGTAGATTTAAAGTTAAGGAACAACTTTTGTCGTGCGGATCCAGGCTGAAAGATAAGGAATACGCAATTCGAGAGATTTCAGTTTTGCTATGAGATATGCACGATCAAAACTGGTTGAATATGCTTAAGCCACAAACCTCTCATTTAAACTACGTGTCGATAAACTACACATGGGCAACAAAATCTTTGGATATGGTAGCGGAAAAAAGGTGGTAACCGAAATAAGATAGCTAAAGGTCAAGCATCGTGCAGAACCTAAAACCTTGCGTACTGGCGCGGAACATAACACTTCTTGTTATCTTACACTTAATCTTCTGTTAACTGCCGAAGCTTGAAAAATAAGGCCGATGAGTTTGCAGCTTTACTTTCCGCCGTTCAACCGCACATAGTGATCGGAACTGAATCCTGGCCTCATGAATCCATCGCCAATAACGAGGTATTTCCGTGTGGTTATGATGTTTACCGGTGTGACAGAAACACACATGGTGGCGGCGTTTTCCTCCTCACTAATGAGTGCCTTCACAGTACTGAACTCCCTACTTCTTTCAATCACTCTGAATCCATATGGTGCAGGGTTAGAATGAGCAATAGCAATTACCTTGCTGTTGGGTCTTTTTACCGGTCTCCTAGTTCTTGCAATCCGGAATCATTTACCGAGCTATCAAACTTTTTAACTACCGTAAATACTGAGTATATACTTGGGGGTGACTTTAACATGCCTGCTGTTGACTGGGAAGATGGCAAACCTGTGTTCTCAGGCTCGACTGCCCTATCTCTTGCCTTTTCAGAGTTTATTATAACTAATGACCTAACCCAATTCGTCTCCGAATGCACGCGACGAGACTATTTTTCTGCCAGCACTTTAGATTTGTTTTTTGCTAGCTCTGAGTCGTTGATTCAAAATGTAGCTGTCATCCCTGGTATCAGTGATCACGATTGCGTTGTTGCCACGTCTAGTGCCGCTTCAGGTAGACCAACCCATAAATATCCTACAAAGGTTTTTTTTCTACGACCGAGGGGATTACATGTCTTTATCACGAGAGCTTTCAAATTTCTTTCCTATTCTTTATGAGGTCAGCCAGACAGTGGACATAGATGAAGCTTGGATTCTTTTTAGAGATAAATTAAACGCTTTAATTGAAAAATACATACCTTCCAAACTTTTGACAACTAGACGCCGGAAAGATAAACCGTGGGTAGATAAGAAAATTCGCTCCCTAATTAACAAAAAACGCCGCCTGTATGCTTCGTATTTGAAGACTCGCAATCAATCAGTTTTCCATGAAATGCGTCACGTGAACTACAATATTAAGCAAGAAATAAAAGTGAATAAACAAACTTATATTTCATCTCTTGACGCAAAGTTAAGGGATAATCGTAAAGAATTTTGGAAATTTGTTAAAATAAATGGTAAAGTGGACACAACTGTCCCTATTTTATCAGTTGGCGAGAAAACAGTGCTTGATGATTATGAGAAGGCTTGCTGTCTGAATTCCTATTTTAAAAGTGTTTTTTACTGAGACGTACACTGGTGAACCGCCTGAAATACAAGAAATTGTCTATGAGAATATGCCTATGGTCACTGACACACATAACGGTGTTCTGAAGCTTATTTCCAATCTGAACAACAAATCAGCTGGTGGTCCTGATGGCATTCCGTCGCAGGTATTGAAATCCTGCTCTCAAGAAATTGCGCATTTTTTAGTCGCTCTGTTTAATAAATCATTAAATACCACTTCATTACCTGCAGAGTGGAAGGTAGCCCACGTCGTTCGTGTACATAAAAACGGTCCCAAAAATGTACTAGAAAACTACAGGCCCATTTCTCTAACATGTGTATGTTTCAAAACAATAGAACACATCATATACAGTGCTGTGATGAAACACCTTCAAAGCAGTAATTTCTTTTCGGATTTTCAACATGGATTCAGGCCCGGCTTGTCATGTACGACTCAACTGGTAGAGTTCTCTCATGATCTCTTTTACTCTTTTGACCTTGGATTTCAGGTAGACTGTATATTTTTGGATTTCCGGAAAGCTTTCGATACCGTTTCTCATGCATTGCTTTTACATAAATTATCTTGTCTCGGTACACAACCGGCAATAGTACATTGGATTGCAAATTACCTGTCTGGACGAACACAACATGTTTTAATAAACGGCACTAAATCAACACCGTGACCTCTGGCGTGCCCCAAGGGTCTGTTTTGGGGCCTTTGTTATTTTTAGTCTTTATAAATGACATTGTCCACAATCTAGAATGCAAAGTGAGGTTATATGCGGATGATTGTGCCATATACAAGAATGTAGAAAATGATCGTGATGTTAGTAGTTTGCAGAATGATCTAAACAAAATTCATGCTTGGTGCATTAAGTGGGCCATGTCTTTGAACAATGCTACATGCCAACTTGTGTCATTCACCCGTAAACGCTTTTCTGTGAGATCAGTGTATAAATTGGAGGGACTACTTCTTGAAAAGGTCCAACACTACAAATACCTCGGGGTCTATTTTTTAGAAAATTTAACATGGAACAGACATGTTGAATACTTAACCTTAAAATCATCTCGTATACTAAACCTTGTTAGACGTAATTTATATAACGCCCCCCAGAAAGTAAAAACTGCTTTACATAACAAATGTTCGTCCGGTACTCGAATACGCTTGCAAGGTATGGGACCCTCAAAGCTCTAAACTTATAGAAAAACTCGAAAGCGTCCAAAACCGCGCTGCAAGATTTGTTTCTGGTAATTATAACTTCCGTAGCAGTATTACATTCCTTAAAGAGGACCTTGGTTGGAAAACACTAGCACACCGCCGATTAACTGCAAAATCAGAACTTTTTTCCGAATCTACTTTGATCTCACAGGAATAAACAAGAACTTGTGCATTTTCCCTCCCCACTTCATCTCTAAACGATGTGATCACGAGCTGAAAGTTCTTGAAATGCGCTCTCGTACTGATGTCTACCGTAATTCATTTTTTCCGCATGTTTCCGCACACTGGAATAGGCATCCCAGGAGCATTGGTGAATGTAAAACGTGTTCAGAGTTTCTGTCTTTATTGTCACGCAGTCTGTCGTAGTATATTATCCCGTTTTCTTTATATCATTTGGCTGGCATTGCACTTCATGCGATAGTGTAACCTTTCCATTTCTGTCTTGCAAATTTGCACCGCATTTCACTGAAGACCGTTTTGCCGTCGAGATGACTCATCGATGTTACGTATTTTGTTACTTTTACCACCTGTGCTCTGCTGTATCAAGTTTTTGTCACATGTTCATTTTTCTTCAATTTGTCCCCCTTGCAATAATGCCCTTGTGGCGCTGCAGGTACTTGTATAAATAAAGGAGCTGCGTCTCACACGAAAATGATATACGGAAAACATGCGGACGAGAAAAAAAAACTGATTTTCAAGAAATTTAGCCAATTTAGAATACATGGCATGTTGAAACATTTTACATGTGATACTTGTTAACGATATCATCCTGTAGTTCATGGCGCAATGAGTATCCCAAGGCTTCATTATTGGTACAACCTTACCGCTCCTGGGCAACTGTCCCGAGTCCAACGACTGCGTATCAGTTCACGCAAATAAATGGACGGATAAACACTTCTATTTCTTAAAAAACCTCAGTGCCCTTCCACTGTGTGGAGGAGGATGACCAGCGACGCTGTGTACGTGGGCCACTTAACGGCGAACTGCACCTCTGCCTCGGATCGACCCAGCATGGCACTATCTTTGGGATCGGCCCATGCATGGGGAGCGCTTTACACCTGCTTCACCTCCGCTGGGGGTCGGGACGGTATCGTACTATCTTTCGGATCGGGTCACGTATGGGCAGTGCTTAACGCCTGCTTCACCTGCGCTGCGCATCGGCCCGGCATTGCGCTATCTTTGGGATCGGCCCACGCATGGAAAGCGCTTAACGACTGCTGCACCTCCACCACGGGTCGGCCCGACATTGCGCTATCTTTGGGATCGGCCCACGTGTGGGGAGTGCTTAACGCTTGCTGCACCTCCGCGGCGCATCGGCCCAGCATTGTGCTATCTTCGGGATAAGCACACTTACGGGCAGTGCTTAATGCCTGCTTCACCTCCGCCGCCGGTAAGCCGTGCATTGCGCTATCATTGGGATCGGCCGACGTATGGGGAGGGCTTAACGCCTGGTGCACCTCCGCCGCGGGTCGGCCCGGCATTGCACTAACTTCGGAATCTGCCCACGTATGCGGTGAGCTTAACGCCTGCTTCACCTCCGCCATGGGTCGGCCCGGCATTGCACTATCTTCGGGATCTGCACACGTAGCGGCAGTGCTTAACGCCTGCCTCACCTCCGCTGCCGCCGGCCCGGCATTGCACTATCTTTGGGATCTGCCAACGTATGGGGAGTGCTTAATGCCTGCCTCACCTCCGCCGCGGCCTGGCCCGGCATTGCACTATCTTCGGGATCTGCCCACGTATGGGGAGTGCTCAACGCCTGCTTCGCCTCCCCCATGGGTCGGGCCGGTATTGCATTATCTTTGGGGTCGGCCCAGGTATGGGGAGTGTTCAATGCCTGCTTCCCCTCCGCCGCGGGTCGGGCCGGCATTGCACTATCTTCGGGACCTGCCTACGTATGGGGAGTGATGAACGCCTGCTTCACCTCCGCTGTGGGTCGGGCCGGTATTGCACTATCTTCGGTATCTGCCCACGTATGGGGAGTGCTTAACGCCTGCTGCACCTCCGCGGTGGGTCGGCCCGGCATTGCACTAGCTTCGGGATCAGCACACGTACCGGTAGTGTTAAACGCCTGCTTCACCAGCGCCGCGCATCGGCCGGGAATTGCGCTATATTTGGTATCGGCCCACGTATGGGGAGTGCTTAACGCCTTCTGCACCTCCGCCGCGCATCGGCCCCGGCGTTGCGCTATCTTTGGGATTGGCCCACGTATGGGCAGTGTTTAATGCCTGCTTCACCTCCACCGCGGGTCGGCCCGGCATTGCGCTATCTGCGGGACTGAGCTACGTATGGGGAGTGCTTAACGCCTGTTGCACCTGTGTCACGCATCGGCACGGCATCGCCCCATCTTAGGGATCGGCTCACGTATGGGGAGTGTTTAATGCCTGCTTCGCCGCCGCAGCGGGTCGGGCCGGCAGTGCACTATCTTCGGTATCTGCCCACGTATGGGGAGTGATTAACGCCTGCTTCACCTCCGCCGTGGGTGAAGACGGTATTGCACTATCTTCGGAATTTGCCCACGTATGGGGAGTGATTAACGCCTGCTTCACCTCCGCCGTGGGTCGGCACGGTATTGCACTATCTTTGGCGTCGGCCCACGTATGGGGAGTGTTTAGTGCTTGCTTCACCTCCGCCATGGTTCGACCTGCATTGCACTATCTTCGGGATCGGCCCTCGTATGCGGAGTTTTTTCTTACCACGCCAATTACAGGAAAATTTCCTTGGACGGTAGAGGTATAAAGCTTCGCTGTAAAATTTGGAATTGATGTCGTCAATTCCTGAAGGCGTGGAAACCTCTATATTACTAATTTGTACGCAAAGACACTCAAATACAATTGGGTTTATTAACGGATTCTGCGCCAGGAAAAAATAGGGAATAGATGATTGCTGAAGAAAACCTTCAGAAAAGGCATTACTAAGTACTTGAGGAAACTGTGATGAAGGAGTGGCAGCGCGGCTACTGTCGTTAAGAGGTAATAATTTATGCTTGGGACCAGCAATGATCCTCAAAAGTTTTTTGCCGTCATTATTCAATAATGTCGGAGGCGCGCTCTGTAAAATACAAGCTTGGAGTCTGCTAATGCTTTCTTATAATTTGAAGCGATGGCTCGATATGCATCCCAGTGATCCCAATTCGTTTCTTGTTATTTAAAAGACGTTTTATTGCCGTAGTGAACCATGGAGAACGACGCTTGCCTGATATGACGCGTAAATTTATGCACGAGATGGTGAACTCGTTCTTCAAAAATCAGCCAATTCGTTTCCACAGTACGGTTAGTGAAGTTTGGCATTTGCTAAGCTCTAAAAGTCTCTAGTGCTGCATTTATCGAAGAAAAATCTGCTTTCGAGTATTCTAGAATATATTTGGGGTCATATCGCATACGCTTATTAGTGATTACAACGAAGGTACCAAATAAAACAACGCACGAAGGATGGAGACAGGAGACAACGACGTAGGAGCACTAACAACTGAGGGTTTTATTTTTGACACAGGGATAAATAGCTGCTGTCAAGGATCAAAACAACAAGAAACAGAGCCGTCATCTGCGTTGCACAGCGAAATCACGATACAGAACAACTTCTAAGTGCCGCTCCCAAGATACGCCAATTCCTTTGTCGATAGAGAAACTAAGGCTTCACTGATACAATCACTGACACTGGTTGAACTTTCGAAGTTAATCAACAAGCGTAAGACAGCTGACATAAGGAAGTATAATATGGATACAATTTAACATGCTCTCAGGAACGGATGAAGCCTAAAAGCAGTGAAGAAGAAACTAGTAATTGGCAAGAGTCAGATGTATGCGTTAAGAGACAAAGCCGGCAATATCATTACTAATACGGAGGAGTTAGTTCAAGTGGCTGAGGAGTTCAATAGAGATTTGTACTGTACCAGTGACACGCACGACGATAATGAAAGAGAGAATAGTCTAGAGGAACTTGAAATCCCACAAGTAACGCCGGAAGAAGTAAAGAAAGCCTTGGGAGCTACGCAAAGGGGGATGGCAGCTGGGGAGGATCAGGTAACAGCAGATCTTTTGAAGGATGGTGGGCAGATTTTTTTAGAAAAACTGGCCACCCTGTATATGCAATGCCTCATGACATCGAGCGTACCGCAATCTGGGAAGAACGCCAACATAATCCTGATCGATAAGAAAGGGGACGCTAAAGGATTGAAAAGTTATAGACCGATCAGCTTACTGTCCGTTGCCTACAAAATATTTACTAAGGTAATCGCAGCTAGAATCAGGAATACCTTACACTTCTGTCAAGCAAAGGACCAGGCAGGATTCCTAAAGGCTACTCAACAATAGATCATATTCACACTATCAATCAGGTGATAGAGAAATGTGCGGAATATAACCAACCCTTATTATAGCTTTCATTGATTACGAGAAAGCGTTTGATTCAGTGGAAACCTCAGCAGTCATGGGGGCATTACGGAATCAGGGTGTAGACGAGCCGTATGTAAAAATACTGAAAGATATCTATAGCCGCTCCACAGCCACCGTAGTCCTTCATAAAGAAAGCAACAAAATTCCAATAAAGAAAGGCGTCAGGCAGGGAGATACGATCTCTCTAATGCTATTCACAGCGTGTTTACAGGAGGTATTCAGAGACCTGGATTGGGAAGAATTGGGGATAAGAGTTATTGGAGAATACCTTAGTACCCTGCGATTTGCTGATGATATTGCCTTGCTTAGTAACTCAGAGGACCAATTGCAATGCATGCTGACTGACTTGGAGAGGCAAAGCAGAAGAGTGGGTCTAAGTAATATTCTGCAGAAAAGTAAAGTAATGTTTAACAGTCTCGGAAGAGAACAACAATTTACAATAGGTAACGAGGCACAGCAAGTGGTAAGGGAACAAATATACTTAAGCCAGGTAGTGACCGCGGAACCGGATCATGAGACGGAAATAATCAGGTGGATAAGAATGGGCTGGCGTGCGTTTGGCAGGCATTATCAGATCATGAACAGCAGGTTGCCATTATCCCTCAAGAGAAAAGTGTATAATAGCTGTGTCTTAGCAGTAGTCACGTACGGGGCAGAAACCTGAGGGCTTACGAAAAGGAGTGTACTTAAATTGAGGACGACGCAACGACCTATGGAAAGAAGAATGATGGGTGTAACGTTAAGAGATAAGTGAAAAGCAGATGGGGTGAGCGAGCAAACGCGAGTTAATGACATTTTAGTTGAAATCAAGAAAGCGAAATGAGGGGGGGGGGCATGGGCAGGACATGTAACGAGGAGGGAAGATAACCAATGGTCATTAAGGGTTACGGACTGGATTCCAAGCCAAGGGAAGCGTAGCAGAAAGTTAGGTGGGCAGATGGGATTAAGAAATTTGCAGGGAAGAGATGGTCACAATTAGTACATGACCGGGGTAGTTGCAGAAGTTTGGGAGAGGCTTTGCCCTGCAGTGGGCGTAACCAGGCTGATGATGATGATGATGATGATACAATCATCACCACGCTTTTGATCTCAAGCGTTTCAATATGTCATTTGTCAGTTGATCATCAGCTTTGTTCAAAACACAGGTTCCATAAAATCCTGGAACGCGCTTGTGGGCCTTACAATGCGCACTAATACGAATACGAATACCATTTATTTCATGTTTGTTCCAAACATGGGGAGATGGAAGAAAAAGCGGCTGAACAGCAGCTTGGCAAGCTCCCACACCCTTGTTTACATTGGCAACAGGAACTCACACAATATACATATACAGATATTATACAGATATTGCACATTATACACAGATATTACAGAGACAGATTACAGATATATCCAGATATTATAAAGATATTATACAGATGTTATGAGCGTACACGCGCACCACACACACACGTTTTGATGGATATATTATACATCACTAAAAATGGTGAAAGACAAGTTCCATTAAATGTTACAAGTACGAAAGGTAGTGTAAGTATGCATGATTTAAAATACTTCAAAGATTTGAAAGAACAGCAGTTTTAAAGTCAAACAGAAGAATTAACAGGTACCCAGAGCATACAGATCAAACCTGGGATGAACTTTCCATAAAAGGTTGTGCATAGGTAGTACATTTTTCATTTCATTTTTATTTCCTTAAGAGGGTTTCCTTAAAGGGTTTTACATAAGGGGTGGGGTTAACATGAGAAAGTAAAACATTTTTTTTTTCATGATGACAGGTGGGATGTAACTTTTTCTAGGAAGGTTGATGGACAGGTGATAGCTGCAATTTGATGGGGAAGGTCGTTCCAGTCGCTTGCTGTTCGGAGGAAGAATGACTTGGAAAATGTAGTCGTACGGGCACGTTGGCGTGAGAATTTCAGCGGATGACCAATTCGGCGAGACGTGCGTGATGGCGGTGCGCAGATGTATGGCTGCTGTTTGAGCTGGGAATAATAAAATTTGTGAAATAGGCACAGGCTAGAAATACGGCGACGGAGGGAAAGACTGCATAATTGGGACTGTAGCTTGAGAGATGAAACACTAATATAGGATGAGTATGAACGGTGAATGAAACGGGCGGCTCTGTTTTGAACAGCTTCTAAGGAGTCGATGAGGTAAGCTTGCTGTGGATTCCAGATGGCGGATGCATACTCAAGTTTTGGCCTGATTAATGATTTATAAGCAAGTAGCTTTACATTTTGAGGGGCGTCGTGAAGATGACGTTTAAGAAAGCCTAGTTTTTTATTCGCAGATGATATTACCTTTGTGGCATTGTGGTATACATTTGTGACATTTGAGAAAGGAAAGATAAGAAAAAAGTAGAAGGATCGACATTTGGGCGAGTTGGTACTGGTAGATGGTAGATGTTCAACCAGTACCTCGCGCTGCCCCTTCAAGATATAAGAAAAAAGAAGGAATTACTTTTTGTGAACCCTATTTCTAAACAACTAAAGGAACAAATCTATGAATTCTGTTTTCGAAATGCTCATCATGTCAATTTCTTTGTGAAAAAATAATTTAATACACTTGGTACTGTGAGTCGCAACATTTATTCACCGTAATTAATGCGGTTACGATGGACTTCCCAGTGGTCAGGGTGTTTAGTTGTATAATTATGGGTATTCGTTTGCAAGTTTGCCAGATTAGTTATGGGATTAATGCCTTGTTTCTTTTCATCTCTTAATTTTTTACAAAGGTGATAGTTATACAAGTTCTCTGTGTTAATTACTCTCAACTTTCTAAGCAAGGTGTCTGCTGAGTAGTCTGGTGAAGAATTTGCAATAATCCGGATTACTTTATTTTGCATTACCGACAGTTTCTTGACGTTTGTTGAGGTTGTCTTGCCCCACATTTAAAAGCAGTAATCTATGCGTGATAAAAACAGTGAATGATAAATGAGCAGTCTTGTACTTACAGGAAATAGGTCTCGGTGTCTGTAGATTAATCCTCTAGAGAAAGCTAGGGCCGTGATAACATGATTAGTGTGCGAGTCCCAGAGCATGTGCTCTGAAAAAATTACGCCTAGTGTTTTAAATTCTGCCACAATTTCTATCGGCTGACACTGTATTTGAAGAAGATTATTCGGAACAATGTGCCTGCCCTTCGCTCGGAAAACGACTGCTTTAGTTTTTTTGCTATTAATAACTAAGCCGTTGCAGGAACGCCAATCATGAAGTTTACTTAAAGTGCTGTTTGCGCGATTAAGAAGTTTTACGTAATAGTGACCCTCGAAAAACAGGCTGGTGTCATATGCGTAGATCAAAAATTTCGTATCATCATCAATGTTAACAATGTCATTTATGTAAATGTTAAATAAATACGGTCCCAAAATACGGCCCTGAGGAACACCAAACAAAGTAGATTTAAATGTGGAGTTGCTGTTGTTTACTGAAACAGACTGCATGCGAGTACTAAGGTATGATTCCAATAACTTCAAGGCATGCAACACCACGAATTCCGTAGAATTCTAATTTTGTCAGCAAAATACTACGGTTAACAGAATCAAATGCCTTTGTAAAGTCTGTAAAAACTCCCAGTACGTATCGTTTTTCTTCAAGTTTCTTCAGAATGAACTCTTTTTGATAAAGCAGGAGAAGTTCGGCGGAACAATGTTTCCTAAAACCGTATTGACAGTCACTCAGGGTGTTATGCTTATCTGTAAATAAAACCAGACATAAATGGATGGCATTTTCAAGTACTTTAGAAAAAAATGGTAATATACATATGGGCCTGTAATTTGCTAAATTATTTTTGTCGCCTTTTTTGTGTAGAACACAAACCTTTGCACACTGTTGCTGTGCTGGAAATACTCCGCTTGACAGACAAAGATTGAAAATATGGGCAAGTGGGACAGCAATGATGTCAGCAATGAATTTAATCGGGCGGGCTTGAATGTGAAAGATATCACTGGAGCTAGTAATTCTTAATTTCATGATAATAGAGAACACTTCCACTTCCGAAACTGGACTCAAATTGTGTCAAGACAACTTCCAGTCAAGTATTGGCTACAGTCTCCTGATGGTGCAGGAAACTTCAAGTTGACTAGATAGTTGTTGAAAACATCAGCTAGATCAGTTCCTGAAATTGTTGTGCCATTCACAACCATTTCACTAACTCCTTTTTACGCCTGCACGCTTTGAAATATTGATTTTAGTTTTTTCCATGTCACGGCTGCGCTTTTGAATGATCCTAAAAGAAGATTACTGAAACAGCCATCTCTGGCATGCTTAATGTCCTTGTTTAATTTATTACGATACTTCTTAAATGATTTAAGCAGTTCGGGATCCTGTTGATTAAGAAACGCTAGGTACATTGTATACTTTGTCTTTATTTTACAAAGTAAATCTCGAGCAACCCATGGTTTTCAGATTTTTTTTGATTTGGAAGAATTCAGAAATGGAAAGATTGTTTCGTAAGTGGTTCTTAACAAGTTAAAAAAGATATCAACAGATATGTTTGCATCAGATGAAGAAAGCACGTTCTCCCAAGATACAGTTGATATTTTCTGGCGAAAATTTTCTAAGTTTGTGCATGAAATATTTCTTGAAGGGATCGGAAAGTTAGTCTCTTTTTCATGATGTCGGATGACTACGTATACAGGTAAGTAATCACTAAGATCGCAAGCTATGACTCCGGATGCAACATTTTTGATGGAGGGGCTGAGGAGAAAGAAATGTATTAGTGTCGAAGACGTACCAGTAATTCTAGTTGAAGAAATAACATTACTTAGGCCAGAGCTCTCGTATGACCATATCATTTCTTTTGACTCACGAGTATTAGAAATCATGTCAATCTTAAAGTCGCCGCCACAAATTAGTTAAGCTTATTAGTTATACATTATTCCAGCAGAGTTTCTATATGTAGCGTGCTCACCATTAGGGGGTCGGTGCACGACAGAAAAGACATGGTTACAGATTGCTATTGTCAACATTTCGCATTCACATTTCGAAAAGGTAAAATCAGGCAAGACGTCACATCTGAGATTTTCTTTCACCAGCAAGGCAACACCGCCACCTCGGCGTAAAGAGCGATTCAGGTAGAACACATCATATCCGGGCATTGAAAAAAAATTGTCATCACTAGTATACCAGGTTTCTGAGAGCATAATGACGTCAAAAGAAAAACCAATACTATCAAAAATAAATCTAAATACTGATGTTTATTTCTGGCAGACTAAATATTCAAATGAAAAACCTTTAAACCTTTCACACGACAATTACCAAGATGCGACTTTAGTTTGTCAGGAGTAATATGCATAAACAGGTCATGACACTTGTAGAACCTCTTAAGCGTCATCAAGTGATTTTAGATTTGATAGGAATGGCTGTGTCACTTTCTTTCTGTCTGACGAGAACTTTGCCGCCACTCTGCCAAACGAAGCGATAGTTCTTGTCACGTGCCCATTGCTTTGCCTCCCAGAGAAGTGCTCGGGTTTGTTTAGTCAGATTATCTTGGATGTACACATTTTTATCTTCATATGCATCCTTCAGTTTCTTTCGGTTTTTGAACCAGTCATCACGAACAGCCTGTCGAGCGAAGCGAACAATGATTCCAGGCGTCTTATTAGGTTTGCATAGCAACCGATGAATTGCTTTCACGTCACTAGACGTAAGCTGTGGAAGATCAAGGGAAGCAGCACAGGCGTTCACTTTGACAAGAAGATATTCATGATCTGGTTTTTGTATGTCGTGAATTTCGAGGTTTAGCTTCCTGTTATGTCTATCTAGGTCATTGATTTCTTTCTTGATCTCATCAATCTGTCCATTGCCTTGGTTAGCCTCAAACTGTTCAATGCGCTTTTTCATATCAGTGAGGCTATTGTCATGTTGGCTAAGCTCAGCGAGTGCTTTGTGAAACTTTTCAGACATCACCTGAAAACTTTCTTGCATTGAAACAACAGTGTCTGAGAGCGACTGTACTTTTTCTTGAAGCTCTGCAATCACAGCAATTTTAACCCTTCGACCGGTTGGACAACGCCACTGTTTTCGAGCAGATTCCCCCTTTGATTTGTAAGTTGTTTCTGAGATACCAGAACAAGAACCCAAATGATACCAACAAAAACACTCATTACACACCATGCAGTCGTCATCAGGTTCAGCAGATTTGCCACACTCAAAGCATCTATCGTCCTGCTCACTAGCCATCTTTGCAAGCTACAGGGCAGTGCTGCAGCAGCACAGGGTAACGACTGCATGATAGGTTCAAGCGTTCAGCGACAAACCTGCAAGTACACGAGCAGTCAGAGATGCGCCTTTTCTGTGTCGCTACAGCTGCCCATGTGCCCAGGGAAGTCGATGGCAGCTTCTTTTATAGCGGCAGGGGTGGGGCGCAGAACTCCGGCTGTGGCCTATGTGCGCAGGTCCAGGTCGGCTAGGTGTGACGGAAGCCGCAGGAAAGCCCAGTTTATCGCAATCCAGCCAAGAAGTGCGATCTGCAAGTACACGAGCAGTCAGAGATGCGCCTTTTCTGTGCCACTACAGCTGCCCATGCCGCTACAGCTGCCATTGTAACTGGAGAGCTGGTTTTCTTTGTTTTACTCGCGAACCTTCGTTCGTCGCTGCTCTCATTGTTGCCGCTTCTTGCCGAGGACGAATGCTTGGTTTCTGTATCAGACACAAGGTTCTCCCAAAGGACGTCGCGGCGATGTTTGGCTTCGCTCTACGATCGGTTGGGCATGTGAATCGATTGTGCAAGTTACTTCGCTCCGAGTGGCAATGACAAGCAAAGTTGCACAGGGAGTACCTTCAGGCAACTCTTCTGCTTGCCGCGAATCCGACGCGTGGTCGACGACTGTGGTGGGAATGGAACTGGATCATCAATGCCACCACTGAGTACACGTGGAAACTGATCCTTCCGAGACTTCGAGCACAGGTATCGAAGAAATGACCATCTGCAGAATGTCCTGTGATCATCATGGGAGTTGTTGCCGTCCCAGATTCCATACGCCGAGAACTTAGTTACAGACCCAAGTTCGCCGTACAGTCGGAGAAGGTTCCTGCGGAGCTGCTTGCAATGGTCAAGCAAGTTCCCAGGCTAGCCACAACGGAAGAACAGGAAAGGTGCACTTCGGAAGGCGTCGATTTACTCGCACGTTGTAAGACATCTGTTCGAAAGATTCCTGTAGCTAAAACAGTTAGTTGTTTGAAAGGACAATCCCTGTATTTTTAACCTCCGATAAGGAAAATGGCTTTCCTGTAATGCCGAATGGATTGCTTGGATGAAAAGCTTCAGAAGCCCTCTCAGGGGTTTTAAAGATGTGCGGAAAAGTGTCTCTTGCAAAAGTGAAAAGCAACGCCAAAAAGCTGTGTAAGAACATGAATTTAATGGAACTGATGACCGTAATAGAATCAGAGAAAGAGTTTAGCCTTGATGTATTCTTCACGGAAAAACTCATAAATATATTTGCCCTTTCGGGTCATAGTCTCAGAAAATGGGTCACGGCAAAAACAGGTCTCCTTGTTTCTCCAGGAAAATTTGAGTAGACTACCCATTGACGACCCGTTTCGCGTGAATAATTCTGAAAGCGTCGTAAAATGTATCACACAGAATGAAAACTAATTGCTATCTGCCTTCTCTGTTGATATAAAAGACTTGTATTGCTCGATACCACAAATTGATGGAATGCGTCGCTGACTGTATCGATCACTTTGGAGCACTTGCTTTCCAAAACGCCTCTGGCCTACAGTAGGTTCCTTTTTGGAACTGCTGTCCGTGTAATTGAACTCTACGCATATGAAATAGAATGACGACCTATTTCTACAGAAATAGGGTGTGTGTATGGGTTCGTGTGTAGCCCCTGTTTTAAGCGACATCTTCTGAGCTTCAAAAGACCACCTGGTAAAGCAGTGCTTATCAGGGACAAATGTGATGTAGATCTTTATATTTATATCTGATTTTTTAGTGTTCTTAGATTGTGACAGTCCAGAATTGGAGACTGAGTCATCATTAGTATTGTCAGAGTTTAAAACAGCCTTGTATCCTCTAAGCCTGACTGACGAGCTTCCAGCCGATAACTGCATAAGATTTTTAGATTTAGAGATCACTTTCTCATCGTGTCTTGTGTGCTGGCAGTTCAACCCAAGGGCTAGCAAACCCATCTTATCCTACCATTCAGCTCACTCAAAAGTAATAAAAAAAGGCATCATTGAATCATGTATAACCAACGCACTTAACAAGTCATGTTTGCATCGGCTGCAAGGCAGTTTTCATTGTCAGGTCAGCCGCCTCAAAGGGGCACGTTATCCTCACCATGGGATCATATCTGTTGCAGAAAAATGCTCAGGCAGCTCAAGGAACCTAACGTTGTAAACCAGGGTAGAGCAGGCTCTTCTGAAACCAGGTGTGCTATCATTCCATATGTTCACGGGATATCTCACAATCTGAAAAAAATAGGCAAACGAGTTGGTGTTCGGGTTTCATTTTCTTCTCCGAAACGTCTTGGTTTGATGTGTGCCAAGGTGAACGCAGGACATAGGGAAAATAAACAGGTATGCGCAAATAAACATGGGCAGAAGCACGTCAGATGTGTCAAGAAAGTAGTCACCCTGTTCCCTCGTCATGTGGTTCATCATATGTAGGCCAAACGGGCGGATGTGTGAACGACAGATTGCATGAGCATCGATATAATATGGAAAAGCAGCTCTCCGGTCACATTAGAGCTTATTGTAAGGCTCACAAGTGCATTCTAGATTTTGATGGAATCTGAGTTTGGAACAGAGCTGATGATCAACTGACAAGGGAGGTATTGGAAGCACTTGAGATCAAGAAGGGTGGTGATGATTGTATCAGTGAAGCCTGTGTTTCTCTATCGACAAAGGAACTGGCGTATCTTGGGAGCGGCACTTAGAAGTTGTTGTGTATCGTGGTTTCGTTGTGTGATGAAGATGATGGCCCTGTTTCTTGCTGTTTCGATCCTTGACAGCTGCTATTTATACCTTCGTCAAGAAATACAACGCTCAGTTGTTAGTGCGCGTAAGTGGTTGTCTCGTGTCTCCTTCCTTCATCCGTTGTTTTATTTGGCGCCTTCGTTGAAATCATGTATGACCAACTTGCCCACCAGCACGTGCTCAGTGCCCATTAGTGGTTTTAAGCTGAAACTGGATGATGAGGTGGTGAGTGAGGTCCGGCAGGGATGTCAGTGAATTAACCAGATCGGGAGACGCAGTTAGAACAAGATCGATGATATTAGCGCGAGTAGGTGTGGTATGGGTCGGCTGGTTGGCTTCAGCTTAGAGAAGCTGAAGTCTAAGCACAAAGTTATGAAGCCAATTGTGTCAGATGTCGTATGCAGAGTGGAGGGCAATGCACCGGACCAATTTATTTTTCGCAGGTTGAAGCCACCAACTGAAACCATGGCCAAGAAGGAATTTTTAGCAAAAATTCAGTTTAGTACATCATCAAGATCGCTACAAAATGAAGATGGGGCAGTCGGAGGGCGATAGCATACGACAAAGATAGTGTCTCGCCGACTGATGCGTATACATACGCACACAATTTCGAGAGAGGAAACACGTGACACATGTGAAGACTGCAGATAGAACACCTCCTCCTGTTCTATCACCGCGGTCACACCGATATGTAGTGAAATTTTTTTCGCAGTTAAAGCTTTCAGCACTCGATATCTTGGAATTCAGCCAGGTTTCGCTCAGAAGCACAATGTCTGCACTACACCTGTCGACAAGACTACCCAATTCATCAGGCTTGTGAACAACACTGCGAATGTTAGAGAGGAAAACACATGTCATTTGCAGGCTCGTGACTACAAACAAGCAGCTACATGGAGCATAGCACCCTGCCAGCTGATCGGCTGGCAGGGTGCTACTTTCAGGGCTGTGTGATGATGCTTCGTTATTTATGTGGTATTCAGAGACGCTATCTGATGCAGAAATAACACCTTTTTTCATGAACAACTTCTTCTGACGAAGAGCAAACTTCTCTCCACTTGCCTGTGCAAATTAGAATAAGCTTTTACGCGAATTCCAAGCTCACATGCAAAAATCTTCGGTAACACTTACTCCGGAGCTTTTCATTTTAGCTTCTGCCGCTAAAAACAGCCTGCAGGATCTCGAAATTTCAAAATTGACAAAGATAGGACGGCATCTATGGGATGGAAATTGAACTAGCTGATGATCACGAGCTATAGCCTCGTTTGGTAGCTGAAGGCTCATTGCAGAACGAAGCGTTTCATGCACAAGCTGTTCCGACACATGTTCCGAATATGGTAAAATAATTGAAGTCGAAAGTATGACGGAAGCCTGTCTGGTGGGGATTATGCATACTTAAAAGAAAGAGGTCCGGACACCAAGCAAAATGGTTTAATATATATATTTACGTTTCGGCTTCCCCACTGGAGCCTTGTTCACAACGAAACAAGCGACAAAGCTGGACGCCCTTTCATGTGGGGCTCAAAACATGATCAAGGCACTTGGAATACATGGGCGGCAGATTGCCTTCGTTGCGATTAAGCGTGTGCGCCATGTTTGGATGATTAGGGACTCAAGATAAAGAGGTGTATGATCATCCATCAGGATTATGACAATCAGGATCATGACCATCGAGGTGCATGATCTAAATAGGCTACTAAAGTTTTGCCTATCCAATAGGTATTTCACGTTCCAGAATAAATTTTTTTTCGGCAGGTCCACGGAGCGGCAATGGGGGAGTCAATTTCGGTCACACTAGCTAACTTAGGAATGGAGGCTATCAAAGCTCAAGCGTTCTTCTCGTTTACAACGACACCTAAGGCCTTCTTCTGATATGACGACGACTCTTTCAGTGTTTTGCAATGACAAAAGCTTGACGTCCTTACGGCTAACCTAAATAGCATGCAAGCAGCAATGAAGTTCACCGTAGAAGTGAAATCTGAAGGTCAACTGCCGTTCTTGGACACCCTTGTGCAATGCGAAAGGTCGAAACTGTTATTCAAGGTGTTTAGGAAGCAAACTCACACTGGTCGCTGCCTTAACTACACGTCAGTGCACCCTGTTTCGCAAAAGAGGTCTGTTGTCGGCTCTCTTCTTCGTCAGGCGAAAAACGTGTGCACAAGAGCGGAAGACCCCACCGCGGGCGATGTACTTGTGCGGAGGAAATTCACGGCTTGGGAGTACCCTGAGTACTTCCCTGACTCAGTAGGGCGCCAACTGGCTCACGCAGTACCCATCTACCCGGACTCCCCCAATACACGGGCTTCGATACCATAAGTCCCCGGCATAAGCGAGACCCTCGCGCGCGTTCTGTGGTCATTTGACGCACAGGCTGCGCACGTTCCCTCTCGGAAACTTAAACACGAGCTCGTGCATGTGGAACAGTCTTTGGAAAAGGACAAGTTCCCGGGGGTGGTATACGTCATTCCGTGTGCGGACTGTCGGTATGTCTACGTCGGAAAAAACCGCCAACTTCAAAACAAGACTTGAACAGCACAGGAATGGCGTCCTGAAACGACCCATTGCGTCGAATGCTCTTGCCAAACATTCCGCAACCACGACACATACGATTAACTGGGATGATGATGAAAAACTTTATTTATCCCTCTTTAAAGGGAAGGGGGCAATGGAATAGAGGGTGGGAGGAAGAACTACTTGAAGTAGGCCTCCTTTATCCTCTCAGCCCACTCCAGGATGGCCTCCTGAAGATCGGGCCTGGAGCTGTGCAAGGCAGCCTCCCTCTGCTACTCACTAGATATTGATTGCTTGAGGAAAGGGGGGAGGGGGTGCTTAAGGCACCGCCACATGATGTGGTTTAAGTCCGCTCTGGGAGAGATACAGAATTTACAAGTGGGAGAAAGGTAAATGGCGGGATGAATGCGGTGGAGGAGGTCAAATCTTGCGTGATTGCCAAGGAACGAAATCATTCTTCGCGCCGTTATCTTGAGTCCACAATCACCCAACCTGGCCATGTCAAAAGTGGCAAAGGGACTAAAAGGAATACGGGGCATTCACTTTACCATATATGCAGACGATGTGACTATATGGACCGCTGAACGAAGTATGGGACATGCGGAAAGCAGACTTGAGAAGAGCATTTATGAGGTAGTCTATTTTAGAAGAGATGGGAATCAAACGCTCTGCTAATAAGTCTGAACTCCTTGTACTCAAGAACAGAAGAAGGGGCAGAAAACCGAGGGGATACGTTCCCGAGGAAGAACCCAGGTTAGTACTAACCACGAAGGTAGGCGAATCTATTAAGCAAGTAGAATCCATTAGAGTCTTAGGGTTGTTCCTGGAGGCAAATGGGGCAAATGGAAGAACAATACGACACATCACAAGCAAGACTGTGGAGGTAATGAGACTGCTAAGGAGAATCACTAACAGGCACAGAGGGCTGGGAGAGGAGAGCGCCATGAGACTGGTCCACGCTTTCGCCTTGTGTCACTTCTCATATGCAGCTGGGATGCTCACTTGGACACACACAGAGATAAACAAGTTGAACAGATTAATTAAAAGGCTGGTCAAAACAACAATGGAGTTTATTTATTTATTTATTTATTTGATACATACTGCCGGCCTGAGTGTCCTGCCTTGGGCAGGAGTGGGTATATATGAAACAATACAAGAATAAAGGAGTACGTTGGTACAAAAATTGCTTATCAGCACCATGCTAACTTTGCGCGTAACAGCACTCGGGGCTGCGCATAACAAAGTGAGCATTCGATATCACAGCTCATATATATAAAGCGAGAAAGAATACAAGTGAAACAATAAAAAAAATGCCGCATAAACAGCATCCCAACGCCGCGCATGACAGCACTCGGCACTGCGCATAAAAAAGAGTATTCGATGTTACAGCTCAGAACGAACGCACATAAAAAACGCATGAACAAAAGACGCTTGATAAGCAATGCAATTACTTATCGCAATCGGTCAAGCGCGCACATGAAAGACGAAATAGTGGAGCTTTCGACCACCTCAGCGGGCAGGTCGTTCCAATTGCGGATTGTACGCGGGAAGATTGAGTATTTAAAAGCATTCGTTTTGGCAAAATATTCACCGACTTTCCTGGAGTGGAAGGATCGAGTTTGCCAACGCTGTAACGGTTGAAAATATAAACTCTTATCTATTCCTAATTTATCATGATACAGTAAATAGAAGAGTTTCAGTCTATCACGATACCGCCTTGTCTCCAAGCTCTCCAAATTGGCTGTCTGTAAGAGGGCTGTAGGGGATGTTGTCCAACTATAGGAGTTATAAATAAATCTGACCGATTTCCTCTGTACTTTCTCGAGTTTGTGAATGTTAGTTTTTGTATGGGGGTCCCACAATACTGCGGCGTATTCGAGGATCGGTCTTGCATGAGTTTTGTAGGCCAAGAGTTTAATTTCTGTCGTTGATGTACCTAAAGATCTGCGTAAATATCCTAAGCGTTACCGATTAACACTCCGGATAACAAATTAATGAAACTGGGGCTCCACAACACAATAGCCGAGATAATTGAAGCTCAGCAAATTGCCCACAGAGAGAGGCTCTCTGGAACAAGGCCAGGTAGAGCAATACTAGAAGAGGTAGGATGGTGCCCAACCGAATCCAAAATTTCGGGTGAAGGCACAGTAGAACTAAAAGATAGCATAAGAGAGATAATCAAGACAACTCCTTTCCCCAGAAATATGCACCCGGTGCGCAACCTGGAAAGACGAAAGGCAAGAGCCAAAGCTCTCCTGCAAGAGATAGAACACGACAGAGAACATGCGGCATTTGTAGATGCTGCGTGGGTCAGAGGAAAGAAAGCCTTCACGGCAGTACTAGTAGATGCAGATGGTCTCACTGGGGAGGCTATTACAATCATGACTGAAGACACGATAGTCGCGGAACAAGTAGCGATAGCATTGGCTTTGAGGAATAACAAGTGGACGAAGATTTACAGTGACTCTAAGATGGCTATTACACACTTTACCAATGGCTTTGTTACCAAAAGGGCTGCCAGCTGATCGGTGAGTTGGACAGCCAAGAGATCGAAATCCGCTGGTTTCCTGCGCACATGGGGTCTGTCGATCCATCTCGGAAGGATTTAAACGAGATGGCTAACGCAGCTGCACGAGGACTTACTATCCGTGCACTATGTGACCAGGACCTTAATAATATACAGGAGAACAGGGACCAATTACTTACATATAATGAAATCACGACGCATTACTACATGAACAGAAGGGAATTCCTAGTGCCACACGCTAAGCTCAATAGAGCTCAAGTGGTGACTCTGAGATTGTTGCAAACAAGAACTTATCCAAGTCCAAACTTTATTAACAAGATATATCCTGAAAGAGAGATACCAATCAATTGCGAGAAGTTTAATGGCATCATTACTCTGGATCACATGCTTTGGCAGTGTCCTGCGACTTTCACAGACTGTGACAAGGAGAGAGACTGCTGGCGGCGAGTCCTACACAGTGGAGGCCGTCCAGAAGGCCCATGATATGGCGGTAAGGTTAAACCTTACTGTCCCGACGTGGGAGCCGCCTGCGTCGACCTAAGGGTTGATCTTCAGGACATTAAATAAAGTTCGTCATACCATACCATACCCAAACCACGGCCCACACACTTAATCGCGGCGAAGGCAGTCTGACGCCCATGCATTTAAAGTGCCTTAGTCATGTTTTGAGCCGCGCATAAAAAAGGCGCCAGCTCTGGCACTTGTTGTATTGTGAACAAGGCTCCCCTCGTGGAGCCGAAAGTTAAATATAATAAAGCGAAAGCTTTACTGGCCGCGAACTAGCGATTTCCCCATTGCGGTGCTTCGAGGAGGTACATGACGTCACAACGCGCGCCTCGCCGCGGATATTTCTCTCTCTCTCTCCCTAGTCACTATTGCGCATGCACCACTAGTAGCACCGAGCCACAGGTGTTGCGCCGCTGCGCAGCGCCGCGCCTTTCTGCCACCGCCGTTTGGTATGGCGTCACACCATGTTCCTCGTTGGTGCGCTCGCCTCCGCTCGCTTCGCCAGCTGCGTCGCATGCCTGATAACATGTCGGAGGATTGAAAAGGAGAGCTCGCATGCGCCGCAACCTCAGTTGAGGCGGCAGTATCGACGGGGAAAATTCTGATAAGCAGGAGGAGGCCTGGGAACAACATCGGAACGAGACGAAGAGGAAATGAATCGCCCTGGAAACAGACGAACAGCGCGCCGAACGACTGGCTAAACGCTGCAACATAGCTAGACAACCAGACTAACCTTGACTTGCAATCAAGATTAACTAAGGCTAACCATGCTATGACTTAGCTTTCGCTACATATATCCTGGTATAGCAGAGCTAAGCCACTGCCAATATTTTAGACCATTTTCGTCGGTGTCTGGACCTCTTCCCTTGAAGTATGGTAAAATTTATTGAAACAGTTTTTTATAACCACATGGTGAATGATATATCACCGGGAGTCGACCGCAACGTCAAGATACGAGCACCAAGTTGCTGTACAAACCTTTTCTTCAATTCACTCCTGGCCAAGACAGCATCCGAATGGAACAACCTCCCCGCCTCGGTCGCCAGCAATCTGGATCATTCATCTTTTCAGACTGCTCTATCTAACATTGTGTGATGTGTAACCGCTCCTCTCGGTAATGCCATCAGGCATTGAGAGTATTCTAAGCAAGCAAGCAAACAAACAAACAAACAAGCAAACAAACAAACAAGCAAGCAAACAAGCAAACAAACAAGCAAACAAGCAAATAAATAAATAAATAAATAAACAAACAAGCAAGCAAGCAAGCAAACAAGCAAATAAATAAACAAACAAATAAATAAATAAATAAATAAATAAATAAATAAATAAATAAATAAATAAATAAAATTGGGAAATGCGTTGTTGAGCCCAAGTCGAATAGGCTACCGACCTAGTCTTTCCAAATGCACACCAAATGGTGTGCACTTGGAAAGCCTTTTCCAACTTTCTCGGCAAAAGCAATAATTTAGTGCATTGGTGCCTTTCGAAATAGTGAAACTATACGGTAGCGACTAGAACCCCCAACTGCTGGACAGTTATACTATTTTCGCCAATACATAACGGCACAAATTTTTGAAATTCCAGGAACCAGAGGCTCTCATTGTTTTCAAAACGGCTTTTCGTCAACAAAGTTCAAGCAGACAAAAGGGTTCCCCAAGGGGCTGTTCGGTCTCCTGTGCTATTTAAGCTGATGATGAGTTTCGCTGGGCTGGGATGGGCAGCTGTATGTTTACGCAGACGACATCGCATTTCTTGTGGCAGCGAGAGATATCAATTCCCTTACCAGTCTTTGCAGGCGACACCTTTGTACTCTAGATACGTCGCTTCATCTTTCGCTGAACGTAAACGAAATTTCAGTGCTTCTCTTTCCGCTTTCCGGGCCGATACATTTATCATCAGTATGTTATCGGAAAACCATTCCCGAGGCAGAGTCGCCTAAGTGCCTGGGTATCGCGTATGACGATAAGGTTAACTGGTGTACGTTCTCACATAAAAAAATATGGCTACTAAAAGGACAGGAGCCGTAGGTATACTACGTGGAAATAAACGAATGCCGGTTAAGTGCACTTTCAAGACAGGTGCACAAGGGACATGCGCTACTCGCAACAGTTGCGAGTGGCAGTTCTTCCTGTGCCTCGGTGTCCTATGCACGCGTCTTGAAACTGCGCTTTATACGCATTCGTTTATTAGCATGCACCAACGAGTCCAGCAATAAATTTTGTTATACCACGTGGAATCGGTCACTTACATTCCGTTATGATAAGTGGCACGCTAATCATGATATATGGCATGCATGTACAATCGATTCTGGAATTTGGCTGTGTTTCGTTCTCCAGAAAAGTGAAATATGAAGTGAGACCACTTGTTCTTTTGGATAGAGAAGCTCTTCGGCTATGTTCAAGTCTTCCTGAATTCGTTATTCTATGAATGTGTTATAGTAAGAAGCACACCTACTTTCTATTCCCACGATATTCTACAGGCTTGCGGGTCAACTCTCCCTGAAATTATGAATCTCTTTCCACGACATACACAATATACATTTATTTGTGAACCAAATTCATTTTTTGAGAACACCTGGCCGCGATTGCATACCCTACAGGTCATATTTGTCCAGGCGCAATAAGCACCTTTAAATGTTTGTTTAAATGATCCACATTGTGACTGAAATCTAATTTGCAGACGTTTCCCAAAAACACGCTTCTACCAGGCTATTTGGATGACCTTTTACAAGGTGGCCAATTTCCCAATAAATGTAATCGCGACCGATGCTTGGTAGTGGGAAGAGAAGGCAGGCGTGAGAATCTACTCACCGTTCCTAAATTGGTATTTTTCACTCCGCCAACCAGGTTATGCATCAGTTATACAACAATAGTTCTTGCTTTGTGAAGGTTACTCCTTTATGCTACAAGAGTACTTTTCATCACAGATCATCTTTCCGTATGTAGCGGACTTAACGCGTTTACAAAGACGGCAACTTTGAACACATCTTATGCATTAGCTCCGGCCCACTTCAGTTTAGTTCATTTAGCATCGCTAGCAGGATGCCGAAACAGTCAACTTCGTGAAACAGCTGATTCTCTAGCGGGAGCGTCTGCAAATGGTCCGGCGACACTGGGGCTGCTGGCAACAGCGCCTGTCATATTCGCCCGCATCCTGTATGCCCTGAGGCATTACTCCCTCGCATTAAGAGAAAAACTGCGACTATCACTGCAGCTAGGCACAGACAGATTTTTTTTTCACTGAAGACAGAAAAATCCGCTCATTAAAGAAATATGCGGGCTTTATGCATCGAAATTACTCTTGGAACCGACAATGGTGCCCTTACCGACAAAAATTCCAAGTGTAATTTACTAGGCTGCGTTGCCGTATTCCACCGCTCATTTTTTACTTGCAAAGATTGGGTCGGCCGATATCGCCTTCATGCTACCTCAGCAATGAGCCGGAATTTATCGATCAATTTTATTATGGTGCCGGTGGTCTCGTTCTAATCAATGAAAACGGTGTTTGGAAATACCGCTGCGTAATCTAGGGATGCTTTTATGCAGTACTGTTTTACTCTCGCGTGCAGCAATGGTATTAGAATACAGTCACAGGAACGTTTGACGGGTCTCTTGTAATAGCCTCTTTCTGCGGCACAATAAGTTTACGTTACCAATATTTCCCATTTTCCATGATTGACGTGCTTCTTCAATAAATTATTAAATATGAAAATTCGAGTAGTGAAGATACAAATTCACACAAATAATAATAGTATTATTATTTAAAACTTGCTTATTTTTTACGTGAACCATTTGTTTATGTATTTTTAAGATCGAGATTATGTTACTCAAGCCTGTTTATTCAAGGCTGACTAGCTTATTATACTATACTGTATCTCATTCATTGTCGGTTTCCTTTTCAGTTACGATTGTTTGTTTCATTTCCCTTCGCTCTTTAGCACCGAATTTGTGGCCTATTATCCCCTACAGTGGGTTTGTCCTATTACACAAGCCACCACCACAATAATAATAATAATAATAATAATAATAATAATAATAATAATAATAATAATAATAATAATAATAATAATAATAATAATAATAATAATAATAATAATAATAATAATAATAATAAATCTTTTATTGCACATAACGTATACAGGGCAATGAAACGGGCCTGTCAAAGCCTCTAGTGGCTTGAGGGACTTGGCCCGGCAAAGTCGGCAGACGGACGTGCAGTAAAACATAAAATATGAACATAACACAATATATCAACACAATACTAACATGAAATCAATAGTGACCAAGGTGCAAAAAGTTAGGAAAAGTAACCTCAACAAGAAATGAAAAATAAAGAGGAAGGAATTTTAACATTATTTTAACAGTATTTTAACAATTTGTGCCTGATCATGAACATTTTTCAGGCATATAGGAACCGTGTTACGATGAGTGAACCATGATTTTTAGCACTTTTTTGATGTTGCGGAAAACATTTCCTCTGGCAAGTCATTAAAAGTTTGGGGAACATAAACACAGCGCCTGGCTTCCCCATGCCTTGTTGAGGAGCGCGGCACCTTAAAACGAATAGAACTACGCAGGCTTCGGGAGGCTGTATGACGGGTTTTGAAATTGCTGTCCCAGAAATGTTGTATCACTACAGTCTGTATAAAGAGTGTTCGAAAGCATGAAAGACCGAGGGCTGTGAAAATAATATCAGACACAGAGAAGGGGGCGTTATATGCTATGTTTCTTAGTATGTTTCTTAATAAAGTGCCCACTCTGTTTTGCCATCTGGCTGAGCAAAAAGCAAAAACAGTAATCCCATATCTGAGAATGCGGTACACGAGAGCATGCGCAATATTTTTTTTTATGTGAAAAGGAACTATGGATTTTATATGGAAAAACAACCAGGCCGCGCTCCGAAGGTTACCACAAACATGTGATAGCTGGCTGTGCCAAGACATATCACTGTCGAAGAAGACTCCCAAGTATTTTACCGAATTCACATAGGCGACCGGCACGCACCGACCGGGATAACAGCCGTGAACATGTAGAAAAAAGGCCCATATATAGCTGTTAGTTTTAGTGGGGATCTGAAGCAAACGAGTTTCGTATTAATTTGGTTAACCTCCAAGCAGGTATTAGTGAACCAAGTCATTGTTTTGTGTGTATTATTCTGGAGATTAGTAATGGCCATGTTGTAAGAAAAGTACTTGGAAAGCAAAACAGTGTCGTCGGCATATTGAAATAATAGACCTTTGGAAATAGCGTGAGATAAGTCATTAACGAACAAATTGAACGGAAGAGGTGATAATATGGAGCCCTGTGGAACCCCGGCCTCCATTGGAAGTTGACTACTTACATTTGTCATCCCGTCTAAAACAACCACCTGTGAACGACCGGAAAGGTAATTCTTGAGCACATCATAAAACGGACCTCTGAAGCCTATGGAGTATAGTTTTTCTAATAAAATACCGTGATGAACTGTTTCAAAAGCTTTAGAAATATCTAAAAATAAAGCAACACTAAACATATTTTGATCGAAAGCTGAAAAAAGTTCATCGGAGAACTCTTCCAGAAGAGCTACAGTACCACGACCAGGAACGAAACCAAACTGGCGGGTTGACAAAATGGAAAATTTTTCAACAAAGCATTACATAGATCTCAAAAGAAATTTCTCGATTATTTGGGAAAGTATAGGCAAGATTGAGATGGGTCGATAGTTTTTCATGTCGTCTTTTTGTCCTCCTTTAAATAGTGGTTTAACTAAAGCAGTTTTAAGTTCATCCGGGAAAAACGCAGTGCGTAGAAAACCATTTAACCATTTCGCATGGAGATCAGCACATCAGACAATGCCTCGAAGTTTCTTTGGAGCAAATTTGCTGACCAGCCGTCAATACCAGGAGGTTTATTCCGCTTGAAGCTAAAGATTATATCACGCAGTTCTTCTTTTGTAATGCTGGCTAGAAAAGCGGACGCAGAGTTTGATTCTTTCAACGTGTATTGGTATGCCTGACAGGAAGATGATTTCTCTGAGGCCAGTGCAAAAAAACGATTAAAACTATCTGCGACTTCAACGCAATCTCCCGGAAAGAAAGAAAGCGGGGAGGTGGGAGGTACTTGCGGAATTTTTGCCACGAAGGTGGTTTATCAATGACCACGTTTTAGCGGCGTTCCTTGACGACTGGCGAAATTCTTGAGAAAAGTACTGGCGCTTCGTGGACCTTAGCAGAGCGACCACCCTATTTCTTGCGGCTTTATACTCCAGTCGTCAGGCTTGATTTTTTGCTACCCGTTTGCACCGTCTCCAAAGAATGTCTCTGTATGAAATGGCACGGATTACGTCGGGGGTCAACCAGTTATATTCTCTTCGGCGCTTTTTTATTACGACGGGTTTAGAATTGTTCTCAAACTTCCTTATTTGGTCGCAGAGGATACTATAGACCTTCTCCGGTGAATTAGACTCAGTTATTGCTAACCAGGCAAAATTCTTAATTAAGCTATCTAAGACTCCATGGTCCGTTATCGTAATATAGATGAGGTTATTTGGAACAGCGTTTTGTGAAGCATTTGATAAAGGAAAAGATGGAGACGAAAGACAAGCAACCAGATATTGATCCGCGAAGCGCTGTAATATAACACAGGAGGCAAACGAGTAGTTAGGAGCACGTAAGACAATGTGGTCTATACATGAACTAGTTAGATTATCGTTAACCATTTCTTCACGAGTAGGAAATGTTGTCGTATTTATTAAACCACATGAGGACAGGACAGACAAGTAATCGGAAACGGTACCCATTGTAGGACACAATGTATTTATGTTTAAGTCGCCCACTAAACATACTTCTTCCACGGAATTCCAGAGGTGCAATATTTGTTTGAGTTCTAACAGAAATCGGGTGATACTAGCGCACGGCGGCCGATATACAGCCAACAAACTTAAACACCGGGCGCCGCAAGTTATCTTCAACGCTAAACATTCCGCATGCGCGAAGTTCACGTCCATTGATGAGACATCAAATTTATCACTTACAAAGATGGCGGTTCCACCACCTCGACGATGAGGCCTTATCACAAAACGACTTTGATAGCCTGGCACTGAAAATGTATGCAAGCAGGCATCTGAAGTATTGATTTCTGTCAGCACGAATACATCGACGAATCCTATTCCTGACGTAGCCACAAGCCTGAATTCTTCCCAGTATTTGCGCAGGCTCCGGATATTGGTATTTGCAATAGTGAAATCATTATCAACGCTCACACCAAAAGTGTCCTTGAACGACTGAGAATGTGGAAGCTGGTAGCACGTGTTGGCCATGATAGCTACACAATGTTGTCCAAGTCAGCATGTCTGATTATTCGAAGAAGCGACGATCCTTCACTCTTTTTCACAATAATCTTGCCATGCTTCACCCAGGCAAACTTGTACTCCATTTGCTTTGCTCTAGTCCTAGCACGCCAGAATAGGTCACGGTTTAGTCTTGTCAGGCTTTCGTCGAAAAATATCTTTTCAAGCGAACTAGCTTCGCAGAGTTGTAGAAGCTTTCCTCGGGCATCGTACAGTATGTTTCTGGCAGCAATTGAAGTGAAACGCACAAGGACCCTCGGAATAGAGTCACGTTTGCCCGGCAGACGATGAATCGCCTCAACCTCCAGCAGGGAAAATTTTTGGAGGTGTAGTTTTTCAGCGATATCGGAAAGCACTTCCTTCAGATTTTCATTCACTTTTTCTGGGAGACCATGGATTTCCAAGTTCATGTTGCGGCTGTATTGCTCGCTCTCATTCATGTCAACCTGCAGGCGCTCTAGCTGTTCGGCTTGTGTCTGAACTGTTGCTCGGAGGGCGTTGATCTCTGCATCTCTAGACGTGGCTTGTTCCTTGGCGGTCTTCATTTCATCATGAATGGAATCATATTGTTTTGCTAGAAAAGTCACCGAGTCCTCGAGTTCATGAAATGACTGCGTTAGGCTGACAACTTCAGCTTTCAAGAGGAGCAATGAATCAACCTTTTTGTTAAGCTCAGGTAGACATTCTAGACTCTTTTTTTTATCTCGAGCAGTTCCAAAAGCAAAGGTGAAACCACGCCTGTACCTTCATCAGCCTCGGAAGCATCTACCTGAGAGGCAGAACTACCTGCGCGTTTTTTTTGCTGCTCTGCATGTTTTACACACCCACACGTCCCTTTTGGCTGGGCCTATTGTATTGAAGGTACTAGGTGCAATTCCAGAACATGTCTGATCGAAGTGGTACGATAGCGTAGAATTCGCACAGGTCATGAACTTGCCATCATCGGGCCTTTCTTTGTGGCAAGCAATACATTCAGTAGTATCATTAGACATTGTAACGTGTAGAGAGCGTACACAGAGGTTAGTCGACAGCAAATTCAAATTAAGAATGCAGGCAACGAAAACAACACGCTACCTGTTGAAATACAAAGTGTCAGCGTTGGGCAACGTAATCGCCGCCGACTGCAATAATAATAATAATAATAATAATAATAATAATAATAATAATAATAATAATAATAATAATAATAATAATAATAATAATAATAATAATAATAATAATAATAATAATAATAATAATAATCTTCTTTGTCCGTATCGCCATTCTATGCATGACCGGTAATCACCAAGGTGCCGGGGTAGCGTGCACTAGAATACGGTTCAGTGGGACGAGCGGCTAGGGGGCGGCGCATGTTTTGCGGTGAGGTGCGCGACGACGAAAAAGAGATGGTGGGGTGGCGCTGCGATCGAAGTGGATTGGGCCGCATCGAGGTCGCGCCGTTGGAAAATGCTGGCGACATTTCTCGCCATTCTTACTACTTCGCGCTCTGGTATACGCGTTCAGACAGCTCATACGCTGTTTGTGATTGGATATCACGTGCATTTATGCTTTAGCAATGAATGTCTCTTTCTCTTCACTATTCCATGTTAGTAATTTTTTATGGCACTCGGTGATTGCGTCTGCATTGCTGCCGCAGTATCGGTTTTCATTGTAGGGTTCCTATCGGAGAACAAATATTTTCCTTGTTCTTCAAGCGGCATATATATCTCGCGTGTATTTCTGCGCGTACAGTTTTCCATCGGTAGATCTTGCGTAACGCAGACGGAAAAACAAGCGTAAACTTCCTGCTCCCCCCCCCCCCCCCCCCCACCTCTTGCCGCTTCGCACAAAACATATCTGCCCCATCCGGCACCCTGTGCTCGGACTACGGAAAGTATTCTTACAGAAAAATTAAATAAATAGTGCAATGCAGCATTCAAATAATTTTCCGTGTTTCTGGAGCAATTGACTGCGGAGTAATTGGTACGAGTCCTCTCATTGCGGTTTCACCTCGGGCGCCAAAAAATAAGTCTAGGTAGCCATTATATATGCGAATCTTTGGCCCTTAAACCAGGAGAAATTTTTTGTACAGTTCATGCATAAGAGCAGCCATAAAAAAAGGCGGCATGGTAGCCTAAGTTGTGGCTACCTAACGGATACGGCTTTGTGCTGCTAAAATAGAGCTCACCGATTCAAACCGGATCGCGGATTTCGATGGGAATGACACACAAAAACACTCCTCTACTTCTGTGCACATTAAAGAATCCCAGGTGATGAGAACTGAACAGGGTGCTTTATAATCATATCGCCAGACGTAAAAACCATAATTCTTTAATTAAAGAAACGCAAAAAGAAAGAAGCAGCGCACCCGGCAGCAGCGCACCGATTGCCATGCTGAACCCGTTCTGTCTCCTTGCGCAGGTTCTTGCTGTCTGCCTCTCAACGCAAGCTTCATCGCGTTTGCCTGACTGGGTGAATGACCTGCCACCTACGCGTGACCTGATCTGTCGTCTACCTCGTCCTGGCGACCACTGCCCTATCACCGAGATCTTCGTATGCTCTCCGACACTCGTGACCTTCCCCGTGTACCATGTGACTGACTGCACCGGCGGTTCTATAAGGCTTCGCATCATCGATGGTGGCCAGTGGGCCCAACAGCAGCGCACCGATTGCCATGCTGAACCTGTTCTGCCTCCTTGCGCAGGTTAGTTCCTATTTGCCAACTAAATGCTATAGAATTGACAACCGGTCTCTTTAGCTACTGCCCTGCCCACTGTCTACCGGAAGGTGGATAGTTGAATTACTGGAAACTTTTCGAGAGATGTGAATGCTTTTAAATGGTTTGCTTATTGATACGTGAGGGAGATATTGAGTTTAATCCAGGTCCAACCACCCTTCTCGACATGGAAAGCTTGCCTGATCATCCAAAACAGCAAAGGCCAATTATTTTCCTGTTTCTAAAGGAAATCCACGCCCGCTCATTGCAATCAAGTAAATCTCACGCAGAGCTCGCCGCTTATATGAAAGCAATAAAAAAACGGACAAAAACGCTTTGAGGCCAAACTTCCGGTGTTTCAGAATCGCTTGAACACTTTGGAACAACAGGCTAAACAGGCTTAAGACCTGTCACAAAAAATGTCGTGCCTTGCAGAGGAAGTCAGATTTATGCTCGCACAAATGCTCATTTCAGTCACGATGTGACGAAATGGAGGACATGTCACGTCGCAACAACCTAATTATCTATGGCCTTCCGGATTTCAAGGAATCTTGGAATGACACTGAAAACCATTTACCAGATGCAATAATCTCTGTACTTGCCTCATTTTCTGCCGATTGCATCCAGCGGGCTCAGCGGTTAGGTTCAATCACTCCTGCCAAACCACGTCCCATTATTGCTAAGTTTTACAAATTTAGAATGAAAGAAAAGGTGTTATCACTGCGTGAGCAATTCGAAACAAATGACGTATCCACCAGCCGAGACTTTTCACCCGGAACTCACGTAGCTAGAAAGAAACTAATAGAATTTGCTCGTAGCTCCCCACAATCGTCTTCATCCCAGCTGCGTTACAACGAAATGTTTTTTAAACAAAAAATGTTTCACGTATAATCCTACCTCCTATAAGGTTGGAGAAGTCGAGCTACCTGGAGGGTGTGCCATTGATGCACATAACCCCGGCAGTTCAAGCTAGGAAAGCGCGAGGGGGGGATGGGCACTCACGCTGTTCTCGTGTGGCTGTCATTTTTAGCAATGTAAGAAGCGTATTAAACAAATATAACTCATCATCCGAAATGGACACATTTTCTGCTCATATTGCACTGACCGGGACGTGGTTGCATGATAGCTTTCAAGATGTGGAAATCTTTCAAGGCCCATAGCGTTTCTGTACTTATCGTTGTGACAGAGATGCGTGCCGTGATGGCGGTGTGCTGGTCGCCGTCTCTAAATATATTTTATCATAGCGTATTGCGTCAACACTAACCTAGAAATTATCTGGAGGTCTTTGATAATTGGCCATCAAAATATAGTCATGGGCATTTGTTACCGCCCTCCCACGTACACTAATTCTGTTGTTCCGGAACTTCATCACAGTATTAATGATATTGCCTGACGTTTTCCTTTATCCCCCATATTTTTATTCGGTGACTTCAACTTTCCTAACATAATGTGGAACACAGAATCAGCTGTTATTTCACCATTTTCCTCTCAAGCTCACGATATTTTAGAACTATGCGCTACGTTTGTATTATCGCAGTTAACCACTCAAGTTAATAGAATCACGCCTGTCTCGGCCAACTGCCTTGATCTAATCCTCACAACTAGACCTGACCTTGTTTCTAGTATTTCTTATTTGCCAGCTATAAGCGACCACTCGTTACTCTCCTTTTTTATTGATGCGCAAGTTCTGAAAACCAGCAAAATACGCAAAACAATTCGCGACAATGCTAGACGTTTTCGAGGCAATCAACACTGAATTAGCTGATTTAACTAACACATTTCTGAGTAACTTTGATGAACGTTCTATTAAACATAATTGAAACATGTTTTCAACTAAACAAATAATTGAAAAAAAAAACATCCCTGTTTGTATTATCACGTCTAATCCTCGAACACCATGGTATAACACCCATATCAAATGGCTTTCTAATCGAAAAAAAACATCTGTATCGCTTGGCCAAATTATCATCCTCAAACTCGCGCTGGACGGCCTATAAATCTGCATCTGATACTTACATTGCAGCATTAAAGGAAGCTAAAGATAAGTTCATGTCTAATACCTTACCCCAACTTCTGAAATCTAACGTTCAAAAGTTTCAGCGTATGATTAACCCCTGTCCTGATAACTCCATTGCCTTGGTAGGCACAGCTGGCAACCATGTTCCACCTAACCAATGTGCTACTATTCTTAATGACACCTTCTCGAGAAATTTCTCCGTAGTTACAAATAGTAATCTTCCAGACATTTTTCATTACAGTCACCCATTCATGCCTCCCATTATTGTTGAGACGGCTAGAATAATGGAACTCCTCAATAACTTAGAGCACCATTCCTCCCCTGGTTATGATTCTATTGATTGGAAATTTCTGAAAAACACTTGTGTCTACAGTTCAATCATACTAACAAAAATATTTCAGCAATCACTTGACACATCAACTCTTCCAACCCAATGGAAAATCGGGAAGGTGATTCCAATCTTCAAACCGGGCAATAAAAGTTCACCATGCTATTATCGGCCCATTTCCATACTATCACTTGCTGCAAACTCTTAGAACACATAGTATACTCGAACCTTGTCGCCTTTCTTGAATCAAACTCCTTTTTCTCACCAGCTCACCATGGCTTCCGGAAATCATTTTCGTGTGAAACGCAACTCATATCATTTACTCATTAACCACACCGCATTCTTGATCGTTCTTCGTTAGCTGACAATATTAGATTTTTCTAAAGCGTTCGACAAGGTCTCCCACATACTTCCTTTTCATAAACTTAGTCAACTTTATATTGATAGTAGTCTTTTTTTGTGGATCAAAGATTTCCTCTCAAATCGTTCCCAATTTGTTGTAGCCAATGAACTTTCCTCTAACCAATGTCCGGTTCAATCTGGAGTCCCACGAGAATCCATGTTAGTCCCCCTTCTTTTTCTCATTTGCATTAACGACCTTCCTTCTTTAGTTTCTTGTAATATTCATCTTTTCGCTGACGCCTGCGTAACTTTCCCTGAAGTAGTTACAGATAACGATGCTAACAGTCAGATCTAAATTCTATATCTAACTGGTGCAATACTTGGCTAATGGAATTAAATATTAACAATTGCAAAGTGATGCGTGTCTCGCGTGCACCTAATAGTCCTTTTCCATATTGCCTATATAACTCTCCCTTAGCCGCGGTTTCATCCTATAAATATTTAGGCGTTCATATCACATCTAATCTAAGTTGGTCTTTGCATATTGAGAAGATAATTAACAACGCTAATCGCATGTTAGGTTACTTACGCCGTAACGTTTCAGCAGCCCCTTCATCTTTAAAGCTCTTGTTATATAAAACACTCGTGCGATCTAAATTAGAATACGCTACTCCAGTCTCGCGTCCATGCACTAACAATTTGGTAGCGTTACTAGAAATGGTGCAGAAATGCTGTACTCGCTTCATCTGTTCCTGTTATACCGCACTGGCAGTATAACTTTGAAATCTGATACCTCTCTATATGCAGCGGTGACGCAGACGTAGAACATCCGCCTCGCGTGCAAGGCGACCGTAGTCAGAATCCCGGTGCCGCGCAATTTTCCACCGGAATAAAAAAAAAAATCCGCATGTTGATAAAATTGCATAAACAGCCCTGGAGTATGGCCTGATCCCGGTGACCAGAACCGGTAATGCACTCCCTCCCCAGAGCAGGATTGGCCACCATGGTGCAGTACTTGGCCACAAACTCTTATATGAACACAACAATGAAACCCCGGCTCTCCGTCCCCAGCAGCTGCGAAGCAACTGACCACGACGGCGGTCAGACCTGCGACGCAGCAGAGGGTGCTAAGAATCCCCGGTTCTGGATAGGCCACCATTGGAATCTGAACCTGGCAACGTTTAACGCTAGAACGTTATATAGTGAGGCGAGTGTAGCAGTGCTATTGGAGGAATTATAGGGGAGGAAATGGGATATAATAGGGCTCAGTGAAGTTAGGAGGACGAAAGAAGCATACACAGTGCTAAAAAGCGGGCACGTCCTCTGCTACCGGGGCTTGGCGGAGAGACAAGAACTAGGAGTCGGATTCCTGATTAATAAAAAAATATAGCTAGTAACATACAGGAATTCTATAGCATTAACCAGTGGGTAGGAGGTCTTGTGAAACTTAATAAGAGGTACAAATTGAAGGTCGTACAGATCTATGCCCCTACATCCAGTCATGATGACCATGAAGTCAAAAGCTTCTATGAAGACGTGGAATCGGCGATGGGTAAAGTCAAAACAAAATACACTATACTGATGGGCGGCTTCAGTGCCAGGGTAGGCAAGAAGCAGGCTGGAGACAAGGCAGTGGGGGAATGAATACCTTCTTCCGCAAGCGGAATAGTCGAAACTGGACGTGGAGAAGCCCGAATGGCGAGAGTAGAAATGAAATAGACTTTATACACTGCGCTATCCCTGGCATCATACAAGATGTGGACGTGCTCGGGAAGGTGCGCTGCAGTGACCATAGGATGGTAAGAACTCGTATTAGCCTAGACTTGAGGAGGGAACGGAAGAAACTGCTACATAAGAAGCCGATCAATGATTTAGCGGTAAGAGGGAAAATAGAGAATTTCGAGACCAAGCTACAGAACAGGTATTCGGCCTTAACTCAGGAAGAGGATCTTAGTGTTGCAGATATGAACGACGATCTTACGGGCATCATTAAGGAGTGTGCAATAGAAGGCGGTGGTAACTCCGTTAGACAGGGTGCAAGTAAGCTATCGCAGGAGACGAAATATCTGATCAAGAAACGCCAATGTATGAAAGCCTCTAGCCCTACAGCTCGAATAGAACTGGCCGGGCTTTCTAAGTTAATCAACAAGCGTAAGAGATCTGACGTCAGGAAGTATAATATGGATAGAATGGAAGGTGCTCTCAGAAACGGAGGAAGCCTAAAAGGAGTGCAGAAACTAGGAATAGGCATGAATCAGGTGTATGCATTAGGAGACAAAGCCGGCAATATCATTACTAATATGGAGGAGATAGTTGGAGTGGCTGAGGAGTTCTGTAGAGATTTATACAGTACCAGTGAAACCCACGACGATATTGGAATAGAGAATATTCTAGATGAATTTGAAATCACACAAGTAACACCGTAAGAAGTAAAGAAAGCCTTGGGAGCTATGCAAAGGGGGAGGCAGCAGGGGAGGATCAGGTAAAAACAGATTTGTTGAAGGATGGTGGGCAGATTGTTCTAGAAAAACTGGCCACCCTGTATACGCAATGCCTCGTGACTTCGAGCGTAGAGGAATCTTCTAAGAACGCTAATATAATCCTAATCCATAAGACAGGGGACGCCAAAGACTTCAAATATTATAGACCGACCAGCTTACTGTCCGTTGGCTACAAAGTATTTACTATGGTAATCGCAAATAGAATCGGGAACACCTTAGACTTCTGTCAACGAAAAGAACAGGCAGGATTCCGTTAAGGCTACTCAACAATAGATCGTATTCACACTATCAATCAGGTGATAGAGAAATGTGCGGAATAAAACCAACCCTTATTATAGCTTTCATGGATTACGAGAAAGCGTTTGATTCAGTGGAAACCTCAGCAGTCGTGGAGGCATTACGGCATCAGGGTGTAGACGAGCCGTATGTAAAAATACTGAAAGATCTCTACAGCGGCTCCACAGCCACCGTAGTCCTCCATAAAGAAAGCAACAAAATGCCAATAAAGAAAGGCGTCAGGAAGGGAAATACGATCTCTCCAATGCTATTGACAGCGTGTTCAGAGGAGGTATTCAGAGACCTGGATTGGGAAGAATTGGGATAAGAGTTAATAGAGAATACCTTAGTAACTTTCGATTGGCTAATGATATTGCCTTGCTTAGTAACTCTTGGGACCAACTGCAATGCATGCTCACTGACCTGGAGAGGCAAAGCAGAAGGGTGGGTCTAAAAATTAATCTGCAGAAAACTAAAGTAATGTTTAACAGTCTCGGAAGACAGCAGCAGTTTACGATAGGTAGCGAGGAACTCGAAGTGGTAAGGGTATGCATCTGCTTAGGACAGGTAGTGACCGTGGATTCGGATCATGAGACCGAAATAATCGGAAGAATAAGAATGGGCTGGGGTGCGTTTGGCAGGCATTTTCTGGTCATGAAGAGCAGGTTGCCATCATCCCTCAAGAGAAAAGTGTATAAGAGCTGTGTCTTACAAGTACTCACGTACGGCGCAGAAACCTGGACGCTTACGAAAAGGGTTTTACTTAAATTGACGATGACGCAACGAGCTATGGAAAGAAGAATGATAGGTGTAACGTTAAGGGATAAGAAAAGAGCAGATTGGGTGAGGGAACAAACGCGAGTTAATGACATCTTAGTTGAAATAAAAAAAAAGAAATGGGCATGGGCAGGATATGTAATGAGGAGGTAAGATAACCGATGGTGATTAAGGGTTACGGACTGGATTCCAAGGGAAGGGAAGCGTAGCAGGGGGCGGCAGAAAGTTAGGTGGGCGGACGAGATTAAGAAGCTTGCAAGGACAGCATGACCACAATTAATACATGACCGGGGTAGTTGGAGAAGTATGGGAGAGTCTTTTGCACTGCCGTTGGCATAACCAGGCTGATGATGATGATGATGATCTCTCTTCCATCTCTAGCATGATGCCGAAAAAATGTTTGCTTGAACTTTTTTCATCAGCTTTACTATTACCTGTGACGAATTCATTCTTCAGCCACATTATATATCTTACCGTGTTGACCAGCGCTGTAAGGTTGGTATCCAGCCATGTCATGCTAAACTTTTTCTTTACTCTTTTTTACCTCGAAATTCAGAAGACTAGAATCGCCTTCTTTCCGACATTGTTTACATTTATGATAACACCCGATTTAAACCTGCCTTAGCTACCATTGTATAATTACGAGTTTCCATCTCTTACCACGCTTTGTCATATTATTGTGCACTACGTTTATTCTGTACCCACTCCCCTCTGTAATACTTCATTCCTGAGGGTAAATAAATAAATAAATTGAAATGGGGTTTATTGCAGCTTGTTCGAGGGATCGCAAGTAGCTCTTGATCACAAGTTCTATACCTTCGAACCAGCAACCCGAGCTCGGGTCTCGCGCCGCAGCGGTGGCAGTCCGCACAGCGCCACATGCATATTACCCAATACAATTGCCCCCGCGGTGAACAGGAGCCATCCTGGCGACCTAAGGTGATGGCACGATGGCGGGGTCGTGGTACGGCTTCAGGCGGCTGACGTGAACCGTCTCGCGGCCGCGGCGGCGTTTGTGCGAAGATGGGCCACCGGTTCGACGACATAATTCACAGGCGATGTACAATCGACGATCCGGTACGGATCCTGATATTTCGGAGCAAGCTTTGGGCTAAGGGCTGGAGCTCGGAAGGGCAGCCGAAGCGAGACGTGAGAGTCCACGGCGAAGGACTGTGTGGGCTGATCGTTGTCGTGACGATCTTTGTGGATTCCTTGGGTATCCGACGTGAATGAGCGAGCCAGTTGGCTGCACTCTTCAGCATGGCGAGCAACTTCGGAAAGAGGGGTGAATTCAGAGGCATCCGGATGATATGGTAGTACGGTGTAGAGGGTAGTGGATGATTCACGTCCATAAAGAAGGCAATATGGTGAGAAGCCTGTGGTAGCTTGAACGGCGGTATTATATGATGCGTCACAAAAGGGAGGACATCGTCCCAATTGGAATGATCGCACGCAACATACATGATGAGCGTGTTACCAAGAGTGCGGTTCAATTGTTCCGTTAGGCCGTTAGTCTGTGGGTGATACGGCGTAGTAGTGCGGTGAATAGTGCGGCACGCGGCGAGTAGCTCATGAATAACTTCGTACATGAAGCCCCGGCCTCGGTCGCTTAGCAGTTCCCGCGGTGCGCCGTGCCGTAAGACGAAATGCCGTAAGATGAATGCGGCGACGTCGCGAGCAGCAGCCGAAGAAAGTGCGGCAGTTTCGGCATATCTTGTGAGGTGGTCTACTGCGACAGTTATCCAACGATTTCCGTTAGCAGTGCATGGAAGAGGCCCATGAAGGTCAATGTCAACCCAATCAAAAGGACGTGCAGGACACGGTAAAAGTTGTAGAGGGCCTGTCGTATGAGGAGATGTCTTGCATCGCTGACAGGCTGCACGTGACCAAATGTATTTGCGGACATAAGAATACATGCCGCGCCAGTAGTACCGTTGGTGGAGCCGCTCGTAGGTTTTCAGGACGCCAGCATGAGCTTGTTGTGGGTCGGCGTGGACATACGTGCATATTTTGGAACGCAAATGGCGAGGGATGATTAGCAGCCATTTGCGGCCGTCTGGCTGATAGTTTCGGTGGCACAAGATTGCGTCCCGTAGCACAAAGTGGGTGGCTTGGCGACGAAAGGCTCGAGGGCATGTAGCCGTTGAAGAACTGTTAATAATGTCAATGAGAGACACAATCCACGGATCCTTTCTCTGTTCAGACGGCATGCCAGTAACAGCAAGCGTAGCAATCTGGCACTCTCTGGATGAGGCTGGCGTTTCGTCGGATCGCATGGGCGATCGGGATAGCGCATCTGCATGAGAATGTTGACGCCCGGATCGATAGATGACGCGAACGTCAAATTCTTGGAGCCGAAGAGCCCAACATCCAAGACGCGTCGACGGGTCTTTCAGTGGCGTAAGCCAGCAGAGCGCGTGGTGGTCGTGACAACGTCGAATAGATGGCCATACAAGTAAGGGGAAATCAATCAATCAATCAGTCAATCAATCAATCAATCAATCAATCAATCAATCAATCAATCAATCAATCAATCAATCAATCAATCAATCAATCAATCAATCAATTAATCCATCAATCTTTATTTTCATTCTGTCAATGATACAGAAAGGAGTACTTTGAGAAAAAGCTGTTTTTCAGAACAGCTCGACTAGGCCACAGCCCCATAGAAAAATTTCGGAGCGGTAACAGCACTACCGTAAAATAAATGAAAAATTGAAACTTAACCGACAGCGTAGTACTATACGGCACACATTGCTATGGTATTGGGCTGCTGAGCACAAGGTCGCGGGATCGAATCCCGGCCACGGCGGCCGCATTTCGATGGGGGCGAAATGCGAAAACACCCGTGTGCTTAGATTTAGGTGCACGCTAAAGAACCCCAGGTGGTCGAAATTTCCGGAGTCCTCCACTACGGCGTGCCTCATAATCAGAAAGTGGTTTTGGCACGTAAAACCCCATAATTTAATTTTAATACGGCACACACTAAGTAAATGAAATGTTAAGGTAATACAGCAGTTAAGGCAGTTTTTACAGTCGTCATAAAAATACATACAAAACAGTTTCTTAGAAAAAATGAATATCTGAAATGCTATCAAATTACAAATGTCTAGAATAAGTAGGCTGAATGTACAGGTAAAAACAATATAGAAATCAACTTGTTAAAAACAGTTACATACAACCAGATGAAACAATTCGACACGGTTATGGATTTGATAAACGAGACAAAGTTTGGAATAAAACCAGTGTTAGGTAGTAGAAGTCGCAGAGCTATACATCACTGTGTATAACTTGCGGATATCCTGATATGAACAATCAAACAAGTCAAAATTATTAGGGTCATAGTGATTGAGAAGGCACGGAAGAGTGTAGGACAATCTCTTTTTTCCGGAGTTTCATCGTACTGTGTGTACTTCTCAATTTTCTCCTTGAATTTAAGTGCCTAATTCTTAAATTGGCCAGAACGCGCAAATTTGTTATGTTCGTACAAGTTTCTAATTTCAATTTTTTTGCTTAACGTATAATTGTATGTCTGGTGTACTTTAACTATTCCCGAACTGCAGAATAAAACATTAGTAGATGCTGCAAAAGGTGCATTGAAAATATGCCTATTACATCTTTTCTGCACCAAGTATATTTGATTTAGATTAGTGACCGTCGTTGTACCCCATAGTAGTTGGCAATAATTTAAACGAGAGCTAAAGAGCGAGTGATAGAGCAGAGGCTTGATTCCTTTTGCAAGTAAGTATCGAAACCGACCAATTACACCTGTCACCTGAGCTAATTTTTGCAGGACATGTCGTATGTGGTAATCCCAACTCATATTTGCGGGAAAAAATATGCCCAGACATTTAAAATGGTCAACTATTTCCATACTGTGAGTACTCAGTACTATGTCTTCATGAGGTGGAATAATGTTATTTTTTGGTCGAAATATAACAGCTTTTGTTTTATTTTCGTTATACGCATAGCATTTGCTGCTGACCATCTCTCTAGCGTTTTCATTGTGTGATTACAAGTTCTGAGAAGCTCGTGAATATTATGCCCTGAAAAAAGTATGCTGGTATCATCAGCATATATCATGTATTTCGCCTCGCAATTATTATTTCCAATGTCATTAAGATAGATATTAAATAATAGTGGGCCTAGAATACTGCCCTGTGGCACTCCACACAGCAATAGTTTCACTCCGGAAACAGAGTCGCTTATCTGAACGATCTGCTGTCTGTTCGATAAATAAGAGTCAATAAGCGTTAAGGCTCATCCACGAATACCATAACAATGTAATTTCTTTATTAATATTTTATGGCTTAATAACCCAAGGCCTTTGGAAAATCAATAAAAATTCCGAGAACAAACGCCTTCTTTTAAGATTGTTTAAGAATATGCTCTTTTTGCTCCATGAGCGCCAGTTCAACTGATTTATCTTTCCGAAGACCAAATTGATTAGGTGTAAATAATTTATATTTATCAATGAAACTTTAGAATCGAGTGTGCAGAATTTTTTCGAAGGCCTTTGAGAACTATTGCCAAACATTCTTTTTCTGTGACAGAATAATTGGTTTCTGCCTTCGTGAGGTGAGGCCATGACTCACGTATGCAATCACATATTCCGGAAAGCCAGGCTTGCATTGCGCAAGGACGGCTGCAAGAGCAACGCCGCTGGCGTCCGTATGAACTTCGGTCGGTGCACACGGGTCTTAGTGGCGTAGAACAGACGGTGAGGTAAGCAGACGACGCAAAGTGGTGAAGGCTTGGTCAAATGCCGGCATCCAATCGCGAAGGTACCCAGGGCCAGCTAGGAGCTTTGTTAGGGTGAGATGATGCAAGCAGTATTGCGCAGAAAGCGTCGAAAATAAGAGCAAAGAACGACAAAACTCTGGAGCTCTTTCACTGTAGTCCGCTGTGGAAATTCTGAGACAGCTCGAAGTTTGTCAGGGTCGGGAAGGACGCCTTCTTTGGAAACGACATGGCCAAGTATGGTCAGCTGGCGGGCTCCGAATCGGCACTTTTTCAAGTTAAGTTGAAGTCCGGTGGTAGCAAGGCAAGTAAGGACTTCGCGTAGACGAGAGAGGTGAGTGGTCAAATCAGAGGAGAAAAGTACCACGTCGTCTAAATAACACAAGTACGTCTTCCGTTTGAGGCGTCTCAGAATATTGTCCATCATCATTTCGAATGTCGCGGGCGCATTACAGAGGCCGAATTGCATTATTGTGAACTCATACAGGCCATCAGGCGTAATGAAAGCTGTCTTCGAGTGGTGGGATGTCTTCGAGTAGTCGGATTCATCCACTGGGACCTACCAGTATCCCGATCGCAAGTCCGAAGAAGAAAAGAATTCGGCACCATGTAGACAATCCAGGGCGTCGTCTATGCGCAGTAGAGGATAGACATCTTTTCGTGTAATCTTGTTGAGGCGATGGTAGTCCACACAGAAACGAATCGAGCCATCTTTTTTTTAACGAGTACTACGGGAGACGCCCAAAGACTGCAGGATTGCTTGATAACACCACGTTAAAGCATGTCTTCAACTTGCTCTATCATGACACGATGGTCGGTGGATAACACACGGTGCGGACGCTGGCGTAATGGTGTGTGATGTCCCGTATCAATGTGGTGAGAGACGGTACTTGTGCGGCCCAATGATGCTGGGTTCCAGTCAAAAGAGGCGTGAAAATTATTTAAAAGAGTAATTAGCCGCTCACGTTGCATCGGCTCGAGGTCATCTGCAATATAGCGACAAAAAACATCGGTTAGATGACACATGGGGTGTCAGTGCTGTTACGTTGGCAGTATCCACGTCATCGGCAATAGGGAAATACACAATAACGTCAGCGTCCACAGTCTGGATGGCACGAATAGTCTCGCCACAATGCAAACTCAAAGTGTACGAATTTGGGTTAGAAATCAGTATTTCTGCAGCACGATGGTGAACCGCGAGTAGGGCGACAGGCAATAATATAGGCTGGCGACGACTGAAGACGGCAGCGGGTGTAAACATGACCGTCGCTTCGGCAAGCGATGCGCATGAAAGAGGGACAAATACAGCACTGTGAGGGGGAAGGTCAGTATCTGAAGCTACGCAGATCCTGCTAATATCATGAACTTGAAAGTCGTGGGATGGCAAATCGCAGAGGACGGAGAACTGAACCTCAGCACGTGCTCAGTCAATGATGGCATGATGGGGCGGCATAAAATCCCAATCGAGAATCACATCGTGGGAACAACAAGTTAACACAAAGAAATCAATCGAATAAAAAGTCTTCAATCAGTACCCTGGCAGTGCACATAGTGACTGGCTGAACTTGTTGGGAACTGCCGATGACATACCAGCACTGCAGTCACAGCTCTATGGTACTCGTCGCCGGCCTTCCCCTCATCGGCGCTCACTCTCACCCATGAATGGTAGGCCCAGCGCCAGTACTACTGAGGCGGAAAACTGATCTCCACAGTTCCTGAGGCACGAACTGCGTCATCGTCGGAACATCAAAGTATAATAATAATAATAATAATAATAATAATAATAATAATAATAATAATAATAATAATAATAATAATACTGCAGTAATAGTACTGAAGGCATCATGGTCACTTTCCGTAAGGCACGGCGTAACTTCTCACTAATCACGGATACAGCAGCACCTCTATCGACGAGCGCAAGAGATTTGATGCCATAAATGGACACTTCAATAACGTTAGCGAGGGAAAAACGAGGCCTTTGCTGTTCCGACGATGACGCAGTGCGTGCCTCGGGAACTGCGATCAGTTTTCCGCCTCAGTAGTACTGGCACTGGGCCTGCGATTGATGGGTGAGAGTGAGCGCCGATGAGGGGAAGGCCAGCGACGAGTACCATAGAGCTGTGACTGCAGTGCTGCTATGTCATCGGCAGCGTAGGCTTCCGGTGGTGGCCGTGGAGTCATACGGAATGGTCGAAAGCCGTAGCTGGGTGGTCGCGGGTGCCCGCGATGGCCAGCAAGCGCCGGCGGCAGGAGCGCGCTGCATGTCCCGAGGTATCGCAGGCATAACATATTGGGCGGTTGTCAGCAGTACCCGAAGCATTCGTATTCTGCTGCTGTCGACTGAAAAAGGGAGCCGTCGGCTGGCGAGGCGAAGGCGGAGAACACCGGAGGGCGAAGCGCCCGTACAACGGCTTCAGCATACGTCAGAGGCGCGGCCACGGGAGCCGGCTGACACGGAGGCGGACGAGCTTCGGTCACTTGCTCTTGAATTATCTGTCGGATCGTTGGACCCAAATGTTGAGAAGGCTTCTCCGTGGTCGGAAAAATTTAGAGCTGTCGCGCGACCTGCTCGTGCACAAATTATTTTATTTGCGTCAGCAAAGTTCTGTGGTTGTCGCCAATGCGTAGGCGGTGGGCGCCGAGCTAAGATGCGTTGTTTCCGTAGCTCGTCAAAACTTTGGCACAAATTGATAACTTCGGCCAAGGTACGCGGATCCTTCGCTAAAATCTGAATGGCGTCCTCATCAATGCCTTTCATATAGTGCTTTGTCTTGTCCGCTTCTGTCATTGACGGATTCACGCGCTTACACAGGTCAATGATATCTTCGAGGTAACTTGTGAAAGTTTCACCGTGATGTTGCGCACGCTCCCGTAAACGTTGTTCAGTGTGAAGCTTGCGCACAGCGGGGCCCCCGAACAGTTCTGCAAAACAAGTCAAGTCAAGTCAAATAAGCTTTATTTACATCATTATGATGTGGGTAGGGTCAGGCAAAAAAGCGTACGATTTTCGCTTGAAAGAGCCCGAGCCCCCCTACATGGCGTACAGCAAGGTCAAAAGTTTTTAAAAAAGTACAAAATCCACACACACTACATAGCAGAATATAATACAAGAAATTCAGAACAGTCGATATAAACTCTTCGTACATGCTCATTAAGACACAATGCATAGGTGTTAACAGAGATGAAAATGTCATTCCTATCACACTTTAACGCAGAGGGAATACAGCGGCTTACAAAAAATGATTTCTTAGAGTTTAGAGAAACTCTAAGAAATCATTTTAGAGAAATCTAAGAAATCGAACTCTAGAGTTTAGAGTTTCTTAGAGTTCTTAGAGTTCTTAGAGAAAAACGTTCAAATATGAATTTATTTAGTAACCTTGGAACTGCATGACGCAACATCTGTCGACCATGTTCTGTACGGCAAAAGGGAATGGTCCAACGTTCGTGTTTTCGAAACGAGTATGGCGTTGAGTTTGCTTCGAGGGATGACAATGCTATCAAGAAGTTGTCATTGTGAAGAATGGATTTTTCATATCTTACGGCTAAGAAAAATTCGTATAGCTTATGAACGGGTGTGATTTTGAATCGCTTAAACAATTCTTCGGTGTGTGCGAGGTAGTCAACATTTGCTATGTAACGTACTGCTTTCTTTTGCAGCATGTGTAGTTTGTGCAGGTTAATTTGAGTAGTAGTGCATCTAACAAAGAAACAGTAGTTAACATACGACATGAATAATGTGTTGTATATCATTAATTTAATCCATACAGGTAGATAGGAGCGAAATTTCGCGAGCATTCCGACGCACTTTGATAATTATGCAAAAAAGAAGTGAGGCCTGCAGACAGGACACAAGAGTAGAGAAGTGGACAACACGAACGCCGACTATCAACTGAACGGAGCACTGAGGCGAAAAAAGAAGACAAAAAAGTCATCTGCGCATGCTCAGGAATGGTAACACCACGTGTCAGTCGGGTACACGTGCCGGTCTACGTGAAAGATAACTGTTAAGACACTTAATCTCTTCCGTATGTAAAGTAATCGAAGGCTGACTCACGCACGCACTTCCACCATTAAAGATATGCCGTGCCTCTACCACAAGACGCGTATCTTCATTCTTATGTCTGTACAATATCGCGCATTCATCTAACTCTGGCGTGCAGTTACAATCTCGGCAATGTAGCGAAAGATTAGAAGGCGATCCACCGGTTAACGACCTTTTATGTTCCATTAACCTCTGATTGATACACCGTCCCGTTTGCCGTACGTAGAACTGGCCACAGCTAAGGGGAATTTTATACACCACACCCATACCACAGTCAGTAAAACTGTTGTTCTTATTGTGCTTCACGGGACAAATATCTGTTCGTTTTTTGCCTTTTACCCGCTCCTTTTTATTCTGTACGGCAGCACATATCTTACCTAGCTTATTGGGAGCAGTGAAAGCAACATTAACATCATATCTACTTGCAACTTTTTTAAGCCTGTGCGACACTGAATGAATATACGGAACAGCCACTACTCTATTTTTGCTACTACTGCTTTCTGTAATCACGTCCGTCCCTCTCGAAACCGACTTCTTTAGGCGCTCAGCAACAGTGGCCACCGCTACGCTAGGATAACCTGCTTCTAATAGGCGCCGTCCCTCTCGAAACCTAAGTCGGTTTCGAGAGGGACGGACGTGATTACAGAAAGCAGTAGTAGCAAAAAAAGAGTAGCGGCTATTCCGTGTATTCATTCAGTGTCGCAGAGGCTTAAAAAAGTTGCAAGTAGATATGATGTTAATGTTGCTTTCACTGCTCCCAATAAGCTAGGTAAGATATGCGCTGCCGTACAGAATAAAAAGGAGAGGGTAAAAGGCAAAAAACGAACAGATATTTGTCCAGTGAAGCACAATAAGAACAACAGTTTTACTGACTGTCGCATCATTAAGGAGTGTGCAACGGAAGTCGGTGGTAACTCCATTAGGCAGGATACCAGAAAACTATCGCAGGAGACGAAAGATCTGATCAAGCAACGCCAATGTATGAAAGCATCGAACCCTACAGCTAGAATAGAACTGGCCGGGCTTTCTAAGTTAATCAACAAGCGTAAGAGATCTGACGTCAGGAAGTATAATATGGATATAATGGAAGGTGCTCTCAGAAACGGAGGAAGCCTAAAAGGAGTGCAGAAACTAGGAATAGGCAAGAATCAGGTGTATGCATTAGGAGACAAAGCCGGCAATATCATTACTAATATGGAGGAGATAGTTGGAGTGGCTGAGGAGTTCTGTAGAGATTTATACAGTACCAGTGGCACCCACGACGATAATGGAAGAGAAAATAGTCTAGAGGAATTCGAAATCCCAAAGGTAACGCCGGAAGAACTGAAGAAAGCCTTCGGAGATATGCAAAGGGGGAAGGCAGCTGGGGAGGATCAGGTAGCAACAGATTTGTTGAAGGATGGTGGACAGATTGTTCTAGAGAAACTGGCCACCCTGTATACGCAATGCCTCATGACCTCGAGCGCACCGGAATCTTGGAAGAACGCTAACATAATCCTAATCCATAAGAAAGGGGACGCCAAAGACTCGAAAAATTATCGACCGATCAGCTTACTGTCCGTTACTTACAAACTATTTACTAAGGTAATCGCAAATAGAATCAGGAACACCTTAGACTTCTGTCAAGCAAAGAACCAGGCAGGATTCCGTAAAGGCTACTCAACAATAGATCATATTCACACTATCAATCAGGTGATAGAGAAATGTGCGGAATATAACCAACCCTTTTATATAGCTTTCATTGATTACGAGAAAGCGTTTGACTCTGTCGAAACCTCAGCAGTCATGGAGCCATTGCGGAATCAGGGTGTAGACGAGCCGTATGTAAAAATACTGAAAGATATCTATAGCGGCTCCACAGCCACCGTAGTCCTCTATAAAGCAAGCAACAATGTCCCAATAAAGAAAGGCGTCAGGCAGGGAGATACGATATCTCCAGTGCTATTCACAGCGTGTTTACAGGAGGTATTCAGAGACCTGGATTGGGAAGAATTGGGGATAAAAGTTAATGGAGAATACCTTAGTAACTGGCGATTCGCTGATGATATTGCCTTGCTTAGTAACTCAGGGGACCAATTGCAATGCATGCTCACTGACCTGGAGAGGCAAAGCAGAAGAGTGGGTCTAAAAATTAATCTGCAGAAAACTAAAGTAATGCTTAAGAGTCTCGGAAGAGAACAGCAATTTACAATAGGCAGCGAGGCACTGGAAGTCGTAAGGGAATACATCTACTTAGGGCAAGTAGTGAAGGCGGATTCGGGTCATGAGACGGAAATAATCAGAAGAATAAGAATGGGTTGGGGTGCGTTTGGCAGGCATTCTCAGATCATGAACCGCAGGTTGTCATTATCCCTCAAGAGAAAAGTATATAATAGCCGTGTCTTACCAGTACTCACCTACGGGGCAGAAACCTGGAGGCTTACGAAAAGGGTTCTACTCAAATTGAGGACGACGCAACGAGCTATGGAAAGAAGAATGATAGGTGTAACGTTAAGGGATAATAAAAGAGCAGATTGGGTGAGGGAACAAATGCGAGTTAATGACATCTTAGTTGAAATCAAGAAAAAGAAATGGACATGGGCAGGACATGTAATGAGGAGGGAAGATAACCGATGGTCATTAAGGGTTACGGACTGGATCCCAAGGGAAGGGAAGCGTAGCAGGGGGCGGCAGAAAGTTAGGTGGGCGGATGAGATTAAGAAGTTTGCAGGCATGGCATGGCCACAATTAGTACATGACCGGGGTTGTTGGAGAAGTATGGGAGAGGGCTTTGCCCTGCAGTGGGCGTAACCAGGCTGATGATGATGATGATGATGATGATGATGATGACTGTCGCATGGGTGTGGTGTGTAAAATTCCCCTTAGCTGTGGCCAGTTCTACGTAGGGCAAACAGGATGGTGTATAAATAAGAGGCTAATGGAACATAAAAGGTCGTTAACCGGTGGGTCGCCTTCTAATCTTTCGCTACATTGCCGAGATTGTAACTGCACGCCAGAGTTAGATGAATGCGCGATATTGTACAGACATAAGAATGAAGATACGCGTCTTATGGTAGAGGCATGGCATATGTTTAATGGTGGAAGTGCGTGCGTGAGTCTTATGGTAGAGGCATGGCATATGTTTAATGGTGGAAGTGCGTGCGTGAGTCAGCCTTCGATTACTTTACATACGGAAGAGATTAAGTGTCTTAACAGTTATCTCTCACGTAGACCGTCACGTGTACCCGACTGACACGTGGTGTTACCATTCCTGAGCATGCGCAGATGAGTTTTGTGTCTTCTTCTTTTTTCTCCTCAGTGCTCCGTTCAGTTGATAGTCGGCGTTCGTGTTGTCCACTTCTCTACTCTTGTGTCCTGTCTGCACGCCTCACTTCTTTTTGCATAATGAATCCTTACCAACTAGCTCAGATTTCTGTCGTTCTAAGCACTTCGATAAATATGGGTTAAGTGGAGCTAATGTGAGGGTCCCAGCACATGTTCTTGTTAAAGAAAATTCCTAGCGTTTTTACTGTGTCTACCACCTCTATAATAGAGCTGTCTATTTTTAGCCTAATGTCTGATGTAACGATGCTCTGCCAGTAATTAAAAAGTACCGCTTTTGTTTTCTTACTATTTATTATCAAGGAGTTTGCTGCGCTCTAGGATTTCAACTCTTCTGGTGCACTGTTTATGTTTGAAATGAGCAATCGAATGTTATTGCCCCTGAACAAGAGACTCGTGTCGTCTGCACACAGAAGATATTTTGGAAGGTCGCTGATGTCTGTTATGTCGTAGCGGTCCTAAAATACTTCCTTATGGAACTCCAGTGGTTATAGGTTGAAGGGTTGAAACATGATGATCTATTGTTACACATTGATATCGATGCTGTAGGTAGGACTTTAGTAGACAAGCTGCAGTGCCACGGATTCCATATCTTTCTAGCTTAGTGAGTAGTATTTGATGGTTTAGGCGATCAAAAGCTTTCGAGAAATCCACAAACACACCTATGCATATCTCCCTGTTTTCAAGTGCCTCGAGGATGATCTGTTTTTGCATTAATAAGGTTGTTTCAGTGGACCTGTTAGGGCGCAAACCATGTTGTGACGGATTAATGAGGTTAAGCTTATCGCAAAAGTTCATGAGTATTTTATGAATTACTCTTTCTAGGCCCTTAGAAAAAATCGGGAGGATAGAAATCGGTCGATAGTTGGACAAATAGTTTTTATCGCCACTCTTGAAAAGTACAATTACTTTGGAGATTTGCATTATTTGGGAAAGAAACCTGTTGATAATGCAAGATTATATATATATAAGTCAGTAGGGGGGCAATAACATTCAGCACATATTTAACTGGAATAATTTGTATGCCATCAATGTCGCGTGATTTGCTATTTTTCAACGAGTTGAAGATATTGCATACCTCGCGTTCATCTGTCGGATCAAAATAAATGCTGCAGTTATTCCTAGGAATAGTGCTGCTCAGAGATTCAGGGTTTTGAGAACTGCTGAAATCTTTAAAAATGTGTTCAATTCTTCGGCAAGCTCTGTGCCATGTATGCGGCGCAGAGCTTGTGTGTTCGCACTTGTCTTGAATGCGCTCCCTGTTGTGAAATCGTGTTCGTGGTTCGGGAACCAGAGGTTCGCAATGCCGTTTAAGTAGAAGAGCACTTTGTGCAACTTGGTGACGTCGTCCCACTTGTTATGCTGGCTCACCCACTCGTAAGATGACAACCAATCCTCGACGTCTCGATAATCGGTGCCACTAACGATGGCAGGATCACGCTGGCGCAGCACACCAGAAACAGATGACCGCCGGAGGCTGTGGTGCATCTTCCTGGATGGTTTCGTCAGGCAGGGTCGCAGAACTCGGTAGCGTCTGGCTTCGGAGTTCCAATTTCCGAAGTTACCGAGCAGCCCCACCAAATGAAATGGGGTTTATTGCAGCTTGTTCCACGGATCGCAGGTAGCTCTTGATCAAAAGTCCTAGCCCTTCGCATAAGCAGCCCGAGCTCGGGTCTCGCGCCGCAGCGGTGGCAGTCCGCATAGCACCACAACCACATGCATATTACCGAGTACAAAATAAATAAATAACTAACTAACTAAATAAATAAATAAAGGTATCTCCTTCTTTCGGCTTTTTTCGGGGGTGTAAACGAAAGAAATTATTTTCGAGTCCATTTCTGAGACAAATATGTTACGCTTATCTTAAATTTCAGACCTAAATGTAATGCCGTTCCCAACTGTACGTCCGCTCAACTAAGCAGCTTCTGTACTGTAAACGGCTGCCTTCAGTTATCTGGCGCACTATCATAAGGACATTAAGGAAGTAAATAAAGGAACCGCATGCATCACATACACGCAGATACATTTGAAGTTCTGCTGTGTTCGTTTAAGAAGATAAGTGTGGTACCACATTGGGCACCCAGTTTTAATTGGCTGCAGACATTATGTGACTCTAAAATAAACAAAAAGATATTCCTTGCCTGAATTAAGTTAGCAAACTTACAGACTGCCCAGAATGTTGGCGTTTACGACAGCTGGGAATCGGTTCAGCTGAACCGATGAGCGCCCGTGCGCTTGTTCCCTCGGCAACCACTGCGCCTCTGCACAACAGCCACGGTTCTTTAGCAACGCAATCATTTGGAATGAGAGTCCTCACTTGCATCGGTCCCTCACCTTCGAGACTTCCAAAGTGCTGTTATGCCTTACATTCGAACGGAAACGGCTATTCGATAGTTTTTAATCGTGAATTCTGAAGTCGAATGCGATCTGAATAGCAAGTACCATTCGATTAGACTATATGTTTCTACTTCATTTCGCCTGCTGTCACGTTGAGGGAAATCGCTAGACTAGCCAGAAAGATTAGATTGGTAAAGACTTCCCGCTCTCCCCGATTCAGTCTAAGTACACAGGGAATATCTTTTCCCTAACACTGTCGTTGATATTAACGTCCAATAATTACCTTGATTTCTTTTCTCGAAAAGTTTACTGGTTCACCTTGGGTTGGTGCAGCTTTTAAAGGAAACACGCTTATTCCGGTCGGGAGCTTTATCTTTTACAATCAGTACATTTAGAATATTCGATAATTTTTCTCTTACGTATATGTCGTGGATATATATGTCTATGTATCCTTTGCTTTACCTAGACGTTCGTTGGTCATCCGCATCTCTTCGCGTCACGCAGTTAACCCGGTTTATTTCAGTATTATATTGTTATCTTTGATCATGGTGCCTGACCAATATTCCATCAACAAGAAGCGCGCGTAAAATGACATGATATTAATAAAAGTTTCTTACGTACCTTCATGTTGCAGATAGGCGGCTTCCATGGCAAAAATTACCTGTTGCTTTCAGAAAATAGTGTTGAAAAAAACTCAGTGCCCTTTCAGTCTGTGAAAAAGGACGCTGTGTATCTGGGCCCCTTAATGGCCAACTGCACCTCCGCCGCGGGTCGGCCCGGCATTGCACCATCTTGGGGATCGGCCCAGGTATTGGGAGTTTTCTGTCTACGCACGGACATGATCCTGAGGGAACTAGCCCTTAACAGTTTCGCTGTAATTCGCTGTAAAATTGGTTATATCTTTGCGTCTGTTAATTAATTATTGACTACGAGGAACGCGGGAGCAGTGGGACGAGCGCCTTCGCGCAGTTGCGCCGAGTGGCGCGAACGCTGTGCAAGGAGGCGCCGATCCCGACGGTGACAGTTTCGCAGCGCTGCCAAATGCCAGTTCACCTGGATAAACCGCCAATTGGTACCGGCCGACAAGAGTCGCGAGCGCACCGAAGAAAGTGAGACCATAAAAAAAATATTACTGCACAGACTTTCTGCGAGAAATCTTGGGCGTCCGCCATCGCCAGCGCAACGAACGCGCGCTCGCTAGCGGGCGACGCACTTGACAAGGACAGCGAAATAGAACTCTCCTGGTGTACGTCACATAGAACGAGTGACGTCATGTCACATGAACCATACGCGCACGTCAGTGCTTGCGGCTCGTTGGCAAAGCATTTCAGTGCTCCGTGTGCAGTGGGTCCGCGCGAGCGAAACTTGACGCTGGTCGTTTTGCGGGCGTCTATCTGTCACGCGTGGTGGTCACTCCTTGCGCTGTTGGATGCAGCACGCGCGCGGCGAGAGGCGTTGGTTCTTCGCTTTCCGAAAGAAAACCCTCGTCGCAAAGCACGGGTGCGCAAGCTGCGCGCCGAGAAAAAATGGCGGCCCTCAGGCAGGACTTCCGGCCTACATTTCATCAAGTGGGATTCTCTTGTTACGTAGAGCTTTTAGGCGTGCTACTGTTACATTCGTGCAACTGTAACATTGCCTGCTTTTATATTTTATCAACTCAGGCGCTCCATTACCGAACCACCTGGATTGGGCAGCTAGAATTTTTGCCTTTAAGAGGGCTAACCGCGAAGCTGAAGAAAAGAAATGCGACAGATTCGAACGGACATTGAAGCGAAAATGTTGTTCGCGTAAGTGGCGGCTGCGAAGTCGTACAGTTGCGGCGCTCTGCAGGCCGCCGATGCTCACATTTCGAGTGCCCTCTGCTGAAGTATGCGCTCGGCTATCATTCAGCCTTAGAGGAATGCATTCTCTCACGCTACATAAAATAACGTCGCCTCTTCTGCCATTTATGAAATCTGAAGCGTGTTACTCGCGGCACCTATGAGACATCGGAGGACGGGCACCACCCAATATTCGCTGCCTGTGCGGCTCCTCGCAGCCACGACGGCGTTTAGAGCATCCCGCAGTCTCGCAACTGCATGCATATCGTTTGCTGCGGTGGTCTAGGTGTTTCTGTGATGAGTGTGGCAACCTGACAGCTTATGATGTCTTAATGACGTGCAAGAATTCGACATTACAGCGCTGTCAAAAGTGTTTCCTGTCAATGATAGAGCGTTAGGTACGCCGTGTATGCAATGGTTCAGACTAGTGCAGCAACATCAAACCGGTTTGGCGGAAAAACCGGTTGTCTGGTTATCTTAATTTGAAAACCGGATGACCGGAGTGATCGGTCATTCGGTTGGTTATTCGGTTATTAGTAACCCGATACTCGGATAGCCGGATATTCGGATACCCTGGTATTTGTGCATCTGTACTGCTTTTCAAGTTACCTATCTTTCTCTCTTCTATTAGTTTTTCGTAGATATTTTTGCAGCCGCTCGCACGAGCTAGATTTCCTGTCTCGTTAACCTCCTTACCTTTCGTGCTTTAAATTTATCTTTCCGAACTGCTGTGCTATTTGAAATAGTACTACAGGTTTTCCCCCTGAAGTTATTCCAAGCGCCAGCTATTTTATTCGAAGCGTCAGTCAATTCAATCCCAGCGCAAAATAATTTATTCTTCGCGCCACGTGCATTAGTCTTCACGCCAGTGACTATAATCCAAAGGAGAGATGCGTTTGTGGAGGTGTTACAGCCGTTCAAAACGATGGCGAAATGTTGTAATTTTGCGCCGACCAAACAGAACTGAAGAGCTTTCTTGTAGAGCATTGTCATGGGACTAATGAAATACCTTTCCCGCGCGATATATCATCGATATATCGCACTGATGTAGACATCATAATACTGCCGTTAACAGGTCATGGAAAACGTAGCTATTTGATGGCTTTGCTGACATGCATTGAAACACAGGAGCATCCAGCAACAAACAGTTGATTCGTAAGCTGATAAAAACAGGCTGAAAAGGGCGTCACGTGGCCTCTCATCGTTTCTTACAAGACCCGTTGAGATGGATATCAAACAAACGAGCTTCGAAGAACCTCTGTGATTATAACCCCATAACGCATCTGAGATCACGTGGAAGAGGGTGTTACGCGATCTCACTTAATATTCGCTAGCATATTCCTGAGTCTCATCCATAATGGCTTGGATATCAAACGATAGGGCTTCGAAGGAGCTGTGTTGTAGTGCCCACGAAGGGTACGCTAGACCACGTGGTGAAGGATGTCACGTGGCCTTGCGTAACTTTCGCAAGTCCACATGTGATTCACAAACACAGTGAAATAAGTGTGAAACAAACGGGAATCGCAAGAGCTATGCGATGTTACGCATGAAGCGAACATCAAATCACGTGGGAGACGCTGTCCTGTCACTGGCCCATACGCAATTGCTGATCACACTGACGTGGATATAAAACGATCCGGCTGCGAACAAGGTCTGCGATGGCATGCTCTTCGCGTACGTTATACCACATGAAAAAGAGTCACGTGATAAGACGTAACTTTAGCCACACCAGGGGTAATTACCAGCCATGCCGACATGGATATCAAACGAACGGGAAAATCAAAAGCTATGCAATGGTGTACACGTCGTTAACGTAAAATCACGTGGTTATAATCGCGACGATTCTTCGAAGTTCGTTCATTTGATATCCATGTCAACGGGTCTTGTAAAGAAAATGATGAGAGGTCACGGGACGCTCATTTTAGCCTGTTTTTATCAGCTTACGAATCGACAGTTTGCTGCTGGATGCCCCTTTGTTTCAATGAATGTCAGCCAAGCCAGCAAACAGCTATGTTTTGCATGACCTATTAACGGCAGTAATGTCCACATGAGTGCAATGTTTCGATGATATTTCACGCGGGAAAGGCATTTCGTGAAAACCGAGACAGCTCTGTCTGCTTTTAACGTGTGATGCAATGTTTGTACTGCTGCTGCACAACGCAGCTTCTTGCAGCTCGTTTGAACTTATTGCTTCGCTATTCTTTTTTGCAGAATCCGATGGAGATGCTGTCGCTTCAACGTTGGGGTTGGGAGACGTGGAACTGGATCCAACTGATAAGCCATATATTGTTTTTCACCGAAGCCTTAAGCTATGTGTAGCCATGACAAATGTCACGAAAACCTGACATGACTGCTTTTTGCCTTCTGTGTGTGTGACGCGTGTGGTTTGACTTCACAGATGCAGCTTTTCGCAGATCAGGGAAGTGTCACTCAGATTATCTGCGATTCACTAGAAAATGCTCCAGCGTTTCTGCTGGAGAACACATATTGCATTTCCGCAGCAACGTGCACTTACTGTAGTAGAAGCAGTCGAGTGCTGTAGGCATGCTGGAAAGAGCCAACTGAATATTCCTGCGTTTAACTATGATTTTTGCCTTGAGCACTGGTCTTGCTTTCACATGACTTTCTAGCCTCAGGTGCAAATCTAGACAGCTCCATATACAAAATTGTTATCTGTAGGTTTCACTAGGCGAACGAATATCCTACTGCAAGTCTTGTCACTTCTAAAATTTGTGTGCTTTTTTTCAGTTTCTTTTTTCAGGCTTAATGCGTTGCCTACGGCAATGACGCAAGGACACATTTGTAACGGAGTAAATTTATGTGTTGTCGTAAAGGTAGTCCTTAAGTTGATGAACGCAATTCAAGTAGACGTTGCAATAGACGATGACATTCAAGAATACTGCGAAGAAAGCCTGTGTCTCCAGACTGCCGATGCGACTGGCTTCACGGTTTACAGAATGCAGAGGTGAAGTCCGAAATGTTTCGGATGGCGAAGTTGACCCTAAAAAGAATGAAAGAAGGCATATTCAGCACACCTAGTAAGTTATAGGAAATATTTCTTACGGGGGGGCAAACGCCTGCTCATTTGAATTTTCTCGCAGCAAGAAGTCTGGCGATGACGCGTTCATTCCGATCCGATGGAGAAGTTGCTTTAATCTTGAGGTGAATATGGTTCTATAGCCATAGACACTTACAAATTGGTCTAGAAATAGCGCTTGCAGTTCTTGAAAAATAAGAAAGTTGCGATAATTAGGTGATATCTGTGAGAATTTATTACTCTAAAAGCCAAACTGTTGATGCTTGGGGAATATTTCAAATCCGCCATGCGAGGTACTCATCACCCGTTCTTGACAAGCAAAAAACTGATGTATATTCATATTCTGGCTACGCGCTCGCAGGGGTCCGTTACTTTTGCTCACAACAATACATTCGCCTGACTCTTTGACACGCACTGTTTAAAATATATGCAGATTTTGCGCAGCTGCCCAGAGGCTATCGCCTCTGCTTCTTGAGAACGGGTTGAGATAGCAGGATGAATGAAGAAACCGTGAACACTAAAAGAACAACAATAGGTAGGGAGGCGCGATCTGTTCGAGTGCTGGAGTGTTCAGTTAGCGTAAAGGCCCATGGGTTCCGGCAGAACCCATGTGACGATGAATGGCGACGTTATTGCAATTAGCATTGAGGCAGCGTCGTGCAGTCTGTATCGCCACCGCCGAAGTGCGTCACGTAAGAGGCGTGCGCCGGGCTCCTTTCTCACGCTTCGATCTGGACATGATGCGCCATCTAGCAGAACCGCCGCGAGGCTTGCATGCGTGTGAATATATAAAATCAGCTTCTGCGGTCTTTACGGGAGCGACGAAACGGCGGGGTCTCTTTAGCGTGGGCGTTCCTGCGACCCGCACGCGCCGGAATGCGGGCGCCGTGGCCCTGTGAGTGAAGAATGAAGACGGGGCTGCCTGACGACACATGACGCAGGCTTGGTGCATCGGAGACATTCAATTATAGTATATTTGTTTGCCATTCAGGAGCAGCGGATAAGAATGGCTCATACATAGTGGTGCAAGTTGGCGTCTACGGGGTTCATTGATGAGCGGCACATTTGATCCAAGTTGGCGTCAATAAAGAGCTTTAGAATAGTGGGCCAAATCCATACCGAATCCAATACGTACCTTTCGCGCTCTTGCGCTCGCTGTGCATTCTTTTGCATGCTCGGCAGTTTTCAAACCCCAACGCTTCTGCAGCTTAATCCAAAACTCTCTCATGAGGTTCATGGATGACTGTCAAATACCCAGTGGCAATATCCATGTAGGCGTCAATGAGGTTCAGTGGTGATTGGCACATACAGAGTGTCACATACCAAGCGACCCATGATGCTCCAACGGTGGCTTTCAACCCCCACTTCCCTCAGCCTAGCCACCCGGCCTGTTATACCAATGGGCATCTGCGATTCTCTTTACAGCCGCGGAGAGCCTGTGGGAATGCTTTTAGCCAATGAGCCTTGTATATGCCGCCTCTCGGGCAGTCTGGGCAGCACAGGTTGACCAATCGAAAAGGCCCACTCACTGTCTAGTGATCCATGTTAACGGCAAAACGATTACAACCATAGATAGACAAAAAGGTAGATAACTACCGGAAAGGGCCGATGTATCCGAAGAGTGCTAATACCATCAAGATGAGCCTACAAAATTTGACGTACTTGTGGGGAAGTGCGTTCGAAGAATTGTGTCCAACTTATTTCTGAAACTGCTGTTCGAGCGAACGGTGGTGAACGCCTGCAGGCGTACTGCAGCGCATCTTGCGTGCAGGCTGTCACGAGCGTGGGGAGCTTCGTCGTCGCCGAGCTGGCAGTGAGGGCTATCGCTACAATAGAAATAGTTCATGCAGCGAAGGATTCAGCGGCCTTGTTTATATGACATATCCGCATGCTTAAGAGCAAAACGAAAGAGACGGAGAAATACGGAGTTACAATTCATCCGCCACGGTACCCCAGTGGCTGATGAGTTGCTCTGTTGAGCGCAAAGTCGGGGGTTCAATCCCACTCGTAGCGGTCGCATTTGTACAGGGGCGAAATACGAAAACTTTAGTGTACTTACATTTAAGTGCACGCTAGCGAAAGCCAGATGGCCAAAATCATTCCGGAGTCCTCCCCTACGGCATGTTTCGTTATCATACGTGGTGTTGGTACTTAACAGCCCAGAATTTAATAATATTTCAGATGCTCACTGCGTGAACACGGCCGCGATAAAACATGTCCAGTCATTCTGCTAGACATATGTGATCATCGGACTATTTGCTTTCAAAGCCGCGCACTGATCGACATAAGCACGAGAAAGGTTTGACCATCTGTTTCAATTAAGATGAAACGAGCTCTGGAATGCTATACTAACGCGTTCTCTGCCACGCCAGAGTAGGGATCCTAGAAACGGCAAAAACATTCAGGTTAAAACTGGTTTTTACAGCCGTTGCTATGCAATGGTAGAAGTGCATGCTGCATGTGTGAGAAATAGAAAGAATAATTCTATTGGCCGCTTCAGTGTGCTTACTCGTGTCTGGGTGGCAGGCCGTAGTAATAGAGAATATTCATTGTCATAGGCAACTCCTGGTAGATACGACAGGCCGCCTGTAGGTGAATGAAAGGGAGACCCAGGTTATCAATACGTGCATTAAATGATACATACATATTTAGCTGATATATTTTTTAGGTCATAAGTTATGTATCTTTATCCAGAACTGACACAATCATTTTCGAACGCCTTGACGGCTTGAACGTGAAAAAAATGGTGTGAGATACGTAGATGACTACGTTGTGTTGCTTAACAAGAACCCTGACGCAAACGAGCTGCATGCTCTTAAAATTGCTTCCGAGTTCAATAAGGGCTTCAAAACCATGATGTTCACTGAATAACTGTCTGTCGGCAGTCCCATTAGATTTCTTTACATGATTTTCACTTTTTAACCTAACCGCACCTATTGGTCCTATCAGCCACGTTGCAGCAAGCAGGTCTTGGCGTATACCTTTGGCCGTCCCAAATTAGTGAGACGAACGAGCCCTTGTTGACCTCTGTTTTCATAACGCCCTAGCTAAATCGGGAGAGCTCAAAACGGCTTAGTTTCAGTAACCAGTGGAAAAAACTGTCATAGAGTAGGCTACTTTTTAAGCGCTGAGAATTCCCTGGCGGAAACTCTACACCGGAAAATTTGTACCCCGCAAACGGCAGTGAAACCGAAGGACCGAAGCACGCAGCCATTATACGGGATCAGCGCAATACATTTCAAAGTATTAAGAAGATAGCGAAACGTTCTCACGTTAAACTGGTTTGCTTCAGACCCTAGAAAGACTGTCAGACTCTGCTGTGTAAGTTAGAGCCACAGGAAGCCCAGAGATTGCAGAACTGAAAGCGGGGTGAGTTGGTAAATATTTATGGTAAAACTATAGCTCGCACAAAGCACCAATGATAGAGAGAGTCTAGAAACAAGCGCTAAGTCGCAACTATGTTTATTTTATTGCAGTTAGACGGTGTATAGAGGGTGTTTTCTTTAGTTGCATCAAACTAAAATAATTTGCCTGTTGCAGATAACGCCATTCCAAGCCTTGATTCAGCTCTATGAGGGGGTCATTACTTATACGAGAAATCAAGATGTTGAATTGAATAATTACCATACTTATGCTAATTAACTTGCTAATAATTGATGTTACGACACATATATTAATAATCGATTTGTAGGTAGTGAGTTCAAAAGGCATGTTCAGTTGGAATGAATTCTCAGGACTGCACCATTTGGAGATATTGATTTTCAAAGCGTCTAACGAAATGCACTGGTGCTTAAATGCATTAAACGGCGTTTACTCAAACAAAAAGGAACTGGTATGCCAATGCATTTCGTCAGACATTTTCAAAATGAATACCTAGAAACTGATGCTGTCCTGAGCATTCGTTCCAAGTGGATACACCTTGCGAACTCAACGGTGATAATTCGTACATTAGGTTCGCAAAGGCGCAAAATGGAGTTGGGGTGAATTTCATCACAACGCATTTAGAACACTGACCAGTGCAACCAATAGCTGAGACCGCAGCTCTAAAACTCCCCGACTTAAAGAAGCCGTTTGTGCTACAAACAGACGCTAGTGACTACGGTGCTGTTTTACTACAAGAATTCGAGGGTGAGTTACGGCCAGCTGCGTGCGCAAGTCACACTTCAACACCCGCAGAAAGAAATTACACTGTCAGTGAGCGCGAATGTCTGGCCAGTATAGTCGCACCTAAATAAATTGACATGTACTTGGACGATGCCTCTTTTATTGCCAAACAGGTCAGATGGCACTTGCATGGCTGCAGCGTTTACTGAATGCAGCAGGTCGCCTTGCTCGCTGGATATTAACGTTGTAGAAATATCATTTTAGCATCGAACATCGCACTGGGGCACAAAACAAAGTTGCTGACGCACTCTCGCGTGCGCCTTTGCCTGAGCATTCTTCCACCCTGAAGCCAGCTTGTTTGTTGCTGCTGTTGACACAGACCCGCGATGTTGGTCAGCAGGAAGCACCTCCTCGAGGCGCAATGGAAAGATCCATGGCCTCTGCCGGCGTGTCCTCGAACAGCTAGGTGGCACTAGTGTGCAAGCGTCGACCATCGGTGAGTTATGTACTCGTTGGCGATGGCCTGCTGCTTCGCAACATTGACAAGCATGACGTTAACTGCCCCTGTCGCGTAGCCATCACCAGATGTCTCAGAAAAGCTTTCATTGGTTACTTCCATGACTCTGCTATGGCTTGTCAGAGCTCTGGCAGCAAGAATTATGATAAGTTATGTCAGACTGCTGCTTGGCCAGGCAAGCGGCTTGGCCAAGCCTGGACCTGGACGATGTGCACGAAGCTGTTCGATTTGTCAACGAGTAAAAGCGCACGGTGGTCTCCCCCCGGGCTTGATGCAGCCAGTTCTTAGTGAAAGCCCCTGGAAAATCATGACGTGTGACGTAATGAGCCCTTTCCCCCGTAATCCGCGGGGCAACCACTACTTATAAGTGGTTATTTACTCCTTTACGAAGTTGGTTGAATTATACCCCCCCCCCCCCCCCCCCCCATTGCGTGCAGTCACTTCACAAAACATTTGGCGCTGTCTCTTCTATGTCTGTTCGCGTTTTGGTTTCCCACGACAACTGATAGCCGACAACACTAATTACTTCAGCAGTCGCACATTTGCTAAGGTGTGTTCTGCCTTCGGCATCAACACAGAAAGAGAACCTCATACCATCCACAGGCCAAGATACCCAAACGCACCAACAGGAACTTGAGGTCAATGCTTATGGCACATACAACCGATCATACAGAATGGTATAATCAGCTCTCGGAAATGGCATTTGCAACGCGTACTACACTAAACAGATCTATTGGTTTTACATATGAATGTCTGAACTTTGGTAGAGAAACTCCATTTCCACTAACCCATATCTTAGTTCCGTCGCGTTCGGCCCATTCCGATACTCGCCACTTCGTGAATGCGTGACGTAAGCGGCTTACAACCGCTGTCATGGCTGCTCGTGGGCCGTGACAGCGGTTGACGGGAAAAATTATTCACGGAAAATTCCGTCAATAATTTCTCATATGTTCTCTACAGGAATGTTTTCACTCGCAAAAGTTAGATCAAGAATTGTGCTGCTCGACGCAGTGGCACGTGTAGGTTGCTGAATGATTTGCTTTAAACCGTTATTGACGGCCATACCGCCTCAGCGCTGTCCTTATCGACAACACCAGCATCGTACGAAACCCATTTTATACCTGGTAGATGGCAATCCTCCGTAAGGACAACCTTTTTGTCCCCTTGAAGTTGACTCTGCATGTAATCAGACAATATATGTGATGGCTCCGGGCCAGAATTCGGTGCTCTCTACATTGTACCGACACAAAGGGAATATACGCCTATCGTGATCCTACAAAAGAGTGCTTCTGCGACGGTAATGCTAGGTAGGAGTTTGGTCTGAATGTCGTCTTTTGCTAAAATTACGACGCCACCGCCACGTGTGGATCTATCTTGACAAAGAACTATATAACCTGGGGCAAATATGTTGTTGGTCAAGATACGTGAAGACAGCCAAGTTTCACTAATGTTTATCATATCAGTTTCATGTTCAAGAAAAAAGGCCTCAAGTTATACCGTATTAATAACGATACTCCTGGCGTTGATATTCAGAATAGTTAGTTTTTTCTGAACTTAGTAGGCTGCAGTTCGGCTATTCGAGGAAACACTTTTTACTGGTATTTTCGCGCCTAATTCTTCATCTCATGCAAAGAGTTCATCATTTACTTTGATCTTATCGTAAACGAGTCTGACGTTTTCATGCTTTTCTCTATTCAGTTTGCAACTACCCGAAAGTTTTTTTCTTATATTGCGTACCGCCAGAGAAAAATTTGCGCCCACAGAGAGTTTGGAACCCTTCAGTCTAAAACAGTCCTGAAGTATCTTGACTTTGTCTCTGTAATTGAACAACTTGAAGATCACGGGGCGCGTTTTGTTAGCCTCCTTCCCTCCGAAGCGGTGAATTCGCTGAAAAACGGAAAGCGTTACACCTAGAACTTCTTTAATTAGTTTAGTGCTAACCTCGTTTTCAAGGCGTTCCGAAGTTTCATCCTCGAGTTCGTTTAGCCCATAAATAATTAGGTTGGACCATCTGCTTCGGTTTTCGAGATCGTCAATTTGACGCAAAAATAATTTTATGGTCTTCCAGTTGCATGCACTTTCCCTCGATGGTTGACATGCGACTTTCAAGCTGTCCTGAAAGGTCTAGTTATGAGTGAATACCTGGTAACAACTTACTTGAACCCTTATTTTCGTTTCTGATAGCGGTGATGTCGGCAGACATTTTTCTAATTTCAGCAGCAAGTTCCTGCATGATGGGACCACGGCTGCTCTCTACATCCTACACGAATATATACACGAATGAAAGCATGATTTTGGATATGTTTTAGACATAGATTAAGCGTGATTCCCTTCATATATATCTTCAGTTTTCTCGCACGTGCGCATTCACATAGTCAGTGTCCCTCTTTTTTCGTTCCCCTCTCCTCATGGCTATATAATCAGCCACCTGTGACTTCAATAAACAGTTGCAAGTGGCGCCTTGTCCTGTCAGTATTCTTTCTTGTGTGCCGTCTTTATTGGCGCTTCACCTATTGAAAACTATGCACCAACTAGCCCCACAGCGTGTTTTACCGCTCTACATCCCTTCCCAGCAACAACAGGTATCTTAAAGACACTATGCAGTTTCGAAGCGAAGAACACATTTGCCTAATGCATGGCAGCACAAGAAGAATTAAGCCATTACTACGGTAACATTTGCCAAAACGTTTGCTCATCTGCAGCATGAAGACAAAAGGATTTGTCAGCCACACATTCTTTCCGATGCCACCGTGCCCAATGCTGTAGTCGTGGAAGCAGCTGCTATTTAAAGCCTTTGATGTCGATAAGGTTGTTGATGTCGCTGCAGCAATGAAGAAGTGATGATCCAAGCGCACCGGAATGGAAACCTGATCGTCGCTGTGCAGACGTTGTCGTGCAGCCCAGGGATCGTTCGTGAGCGCGTGGTCACCGATTTGAGGGCTTGTCGATGTGGACTGGACAGAAGACAACGAAGGCCCTTGCTCCAGCCACCAAGAATACAGGAAGGGCTTGGAGCACGAAGACAAAAGGATTTGTCAGCCATATTTTTTCCGATGCCACCGTGCCCAACGCTATAGTGGTGGAAGCAGCTGCTATTCACGCGGTTGATGCCGATAAGTTTGTTGATGTCGCTGCAGCCATGAAGGAGTGATGATCCAAGCGCATCGGAATGGAAACCTGAGCGTCGTTGCACAGACGTTGTCGCGCTGCCTAGGAATCGTCCGTGAGCGCATGGTAACCGATTTGAGGCTCGTCGATGTGGACTGGACGGGAGACAACAAAGGCACTCGGTCCAGCCACCAAGAATACAGGAAGTGCTTGGAGCACGAAGACAAAAGGATTTGTCAGCCACATATTCTTTCCGATGGCACCGTGCCCGATGCTGCATTCGTGGAAGCAGCTGCTATTTAAAGCGGTTGATGTTAATACGGTAGCTGATGTCGCTGCAGCCATGAAGAAGTGATGATCCAAGCGCACCGGAATGGAAACCTGAGCGTCGTTGCGCAGACGCTGTAGCGCAGCCCAGGAATCGTCCGTGAGCGCGTGGTCACCTGTTTCAGGCTCGTCGATGTGGACTGGACGGGAGACAACGAAGGCACTCGATCCAGCCACGAAGAATAGAGGAAGGGCTTCGAGCACGAAGGCAAAAAGATTTGTCAGCTATATTCTTTGCGATGCCACCGTGCCCATTGCTGTAGTCGTGGAAGCAGCTGCTATTTAAAGCGGTTGATGTCGATAAGGTTGTTTATGTCTCTGCAGCCATGAAGAAGTGATGATGCAACCGCATCGGAATGGAAACCTGAGCATCGTCGAGCAGACGTTGTAGCGCAGCGCAGAAATCGTGCGCGAACGCGTGGTCACTAATTTGAGGCTCGTTGATGTGGACTGGACGGGACACAACGAAGGCAATCGGTCCAGCCACTAAGAATACAGGAAGAGCTTGGAGTACGAAGACAAAAGGATTTGTCAGCCATATTCTTTCCGATGCCACCGTGTGCAATGCTGTAGTCGTGGAAGCAGCTGCTATTTGGGGCAGTTGATGTCGATAAGGTTGCTGATGACGCTGCAGCTACGAAGAAGTGATGATAGAAGCGCATCGGAATGGAAACCTGAGCGTCGTTGCGCAGACGTTGTCGCGCTGCACAGGAATCGTCCGTGAGCGCGTGGTCACCGTTTTGAGCCTCGTCGATGTGGACTGGACGGGACACAACGAAGGCGCTCGGTCCAGCCACCAAGAATGCAGGAAGCGTTTGGAGCACAAAGACAAAATGATTTGTCAGCCACATATTCTTTCCGATGCCACCGTGCCCGATGCTGTAGTCGTGGAAGCAGGTGCTATTTAAAGCGGTTCCTCTATACCAGAGGACGTGGCCATTTTTCAGCAGTGTATGTATGAGTTTCACCAGTTCTTCTAACCTCACTAAGGCCAATGATATCCCAAGCAATGCCTGATAGTTCCCCCAAAAGTCCTGGGAGGCTAGCTGCACTCGATAGGGTTCAGGTGTTAAACGTTTGAGCGATCAGTTTCCATTGGCGGCCTGCCCGCGTCCAGAGGTTCTTAGCACCATCTGCTACATTACAGGTCTGACCGTCAACTTGGTCAGGTGCTCCGCAGTTGCTGTGGACTGAGGACCATTGGGTAACTGAGTGAGTCATTAGGAAGGGAGTGACGAAATACTGCACGAGGGAGGCCAATTCGTGTTCTGGTGATGGAGTGTCTTGTCTTAAGGCATACTGGGTCGTGCTAATTTAGTTGTACCTGGACTAGTATAGCCCCACTTGCTCTCGGCGTTTGGCCGCTGTCAGGCGCCACTCCAAGCCTGGAGATGTTGTGTACTGGGGGAATTGAGTTCAAATTTCCCACCTTCAAAAAAAAAACAGCGCAAGGATTCGAACTTCTCACTGTGGCAACTGAGCATTCAAATCCAAGCTAGCTGAGTCAGATACCCCGGCGGGCTGTCAGAGGCCGGATTCGAAGGCTAGCTGGTCAAATAGGCCTGTTGGCATCGTGGGCGCAGCGTTGTCGCATGCCTAGTTGAAGCGAGAGCCAGCACGAACGCTCGGCACCGGAGAATTCACTCGCCGCTCTTTATTGCGCCAGCATTCTGACAGACCGAGTGTCCGCGGTCATCGAGTGATATGCGTTCGCCTCTGCTTGTAGTGCATGACAACGTAATTGTGAATTTAGTTGGTAAGCGAATGCTTACAGCAGTTTATGCAACTAATCAAACGAATTAGGTTACTTGGTGTAGCTGTCTTATAATTTGTTCTCGTATCCTTCGTCTGTCGGCTGAAAGCAACTCCTTTAACGAACCGCCATTTCTTCCATTGAAGCACAAAAGCAACTGTAATTGCAATGAAGCACAAAAGCAGCTCTAACGTCCTTCTGGTTTTTCGCACACGATGGGAATGAGATCATAAGAAACCAACAAAGAAAACACCAAGCACAAGATAGGAGAAATTACTGGTACAGAGAAGAGGTTTATTAGCGGCTGCTTAAGCAAAGGGCACAGCGACCGGGAACTGCGAGGCAGTCCGCAGCACCGTCCAAAAAGACGCCATCTAAGCGCATTGCGAGCAGAGCCTAGGCGCGCGTTAGTGATGCGGCGGTAAAGCGAGATGCGTCTTCGTCTTCACAATTTGTCCCCGGAGAAAAAGAGCCATCCTGGCGACTTAAGAATCGGGAGGCAGACGGGTCGTGGTAAGGCTTGAGGTGCGAGACGTAGACTATGTCACGTCCACGCCGGCGCAATTAGTCAGGTGGTGACAGTCGCTCAATGAGAAAATTCACTGGGGATGTTCACTGCAAGACTCGGTAAGGCCCTTCAAATTTCGGTTCGACTTTCGAGGAAAGTCTCAGCGTTTGAAAAGGGACAGACAGCTACACAAGAGAGCCTGGAACCCAGGTGGTGCTTGGAAGCTAGTCTGTGCGGTTTTATTTCTGGCGCTGCTGTTGTTGTTCCGGAAAGGTGCGCGCGAGCTGGTAGCATTCTATGGCTTGTGGGGCGACGTCGGACACAGATAGACACTCTGAGGCGTCACGACGGTATGGAAGGAGCACGTCGATAGTATACGTAGGCGCGCGGCCATACAGGAGGAAGAAAGATGAAAATCCCGTAGTGTCCTGGATCGCGCTGTTGTACGCGAACGTGATTAATGGAAGGATGAGGTCTCGGTTACCATGATCAGATGCCACGTGCATCGAGTGCATATCACCAAGTCTGCGGTTAAATCCCTCTGTGAGCCTGTTAGTTCGGGGATGGTATGCCGCGCTTGTTCGATGAATAATGTGACATTCCGAAAGCAAACTTTCGAGGACTTCGGAGAGGAAGCTGCAAATTCTATTGCTGAGGAGTTCTAGAGTTACGCCTTGTCGAAGGACGAAGCGATGTAGGGCGAAACAGGCTACATTCCGCGCTGTAGCCCCTGGTAAAGAAGCAGTTTCGGCGCAGCGTGTCAAATCGTCACAGCAACCACGATCCACCAAGTGCCGTCTGGTGTCATAGGAAGCGGGCCGTATAGGTCGATGCCGACACAATCGCAGGGTGTGGCAGGGCACGGGAGTGGCTGCAAGACACCAGACGGACGTAAAGGCGGCGATGTGCGGCGTTGGTAGTCCAAACAGCGCTGAACAAACTTTTGTAAAAATTGTACATTCTGCGCCAGTAGAAGCGGTGGCAAATTCGTTCATACGTCATGAAAACTCCGGTGTAAGCACACTGCGGATTCTTGTGAAACAAGGCACACAATTGTGATCTCGAGCCTCGGCGAGTCACCAGAAGCGATCTACGGCCTTTAGGAGCGTAATTGCGTCGGTGGAGCGGCTGGCCACGAACGGCGAAATCAAGGCGTGGGAGAGTTCGGCATACAGGTATGGCCGATGATCCAGGTACAGGTATGGCCGATGAACGATTAACGGGTCACGTTGTTGTCCGGTGGCAAAGGAGTCCATGTCGAGAGATGAAACGGAGTGTGCGCAAGTTGTTCTGCAGGCCGAGTATGGAGATAAAAGTGAATGGGACAGGACATTATGCAAATAGAAGTGAGGCGTGCAGACAGAACACAAGAGTAGAGAAGTGGACAACACGAACGCCGACTATCAACTGAAGGGAGCATTCAGGCGAAAAAAAGAAATAAGACACAAAACTCATCTGCCCATGCTCAGGAATGATAACACCACGTGTCGATCGGGTACACGTGCCGGTCTACGGGAGAGATAACTGTTAAGGCACTTAATCTCTTCCTTATGTAGAGTAATCGAAGGCTGACTCACGCACACACTTCCACCATTACAGATATGCCATGCCTCTACCATAAGACGCGTATTTTCATTCTTATGCCTGTACAATATCGCGCATTCATCTAACTCTGGTGTGCAGTTACAATCTCGGCAATGTAGCGAAAGATTAGAAGGTGATCCACCGGTTAACGACCTTTTGTGTTCCTTTAGCCTCTGATTGATACATTGTCCCGTTTGCCCTACGTAGAACTGGCCACAGCTAAGGGGAATTTTATAAACCACACCAATACGACAGTCAGTAAAACTTGTTTTTATTATGCTTTACTGGACAAATATCTGCTCGTTTTTTGCCTTTTACCGGCTCCTCTTTATTCTGTACGGCAGCGCATATCTTACCTAGCTTATTGGGAGCAGTGAAAGCAACATTAACATCATATCTACTTGCAACTTTTTTAAGCCTGTGTGAGACTGAATGAATATACGGAATAGCCACTACTCTTTTTTTTTGCTATTACTGCTTTCTGTAATCACGTCCATCCCTCTCGAAACCGACTTCTTTAGGCGCTCAGCCACAGTGGCCACCGCTACACTAGGATAACCTGCTTCTGATAGGCGCCGGACCTGCGCATTAAAACTGGCGCTCATTTTGTGCATGCAGGATCTGGTTATGGAAGACTTAAGGCACGATATGGCAATTCCGTTTTTTACTAATTTAGGATGCTTGGATTGAAAGTTTAGCAACGGCTTCGAAGATCTTGGGGAGTACAGCCAATAAACATGATTTTGTTCGAAGATGAAGGAAATGTCAAGAAACTGAATTACGCATCGCTGAGGAAATTCCTTGGTAAACTTTAATCCTCCCCCATAAAGTTTAAGTTGATCACTTACTGAGGTAGCAGCGGAATCGAATTCTTCCCTATTGCAGAAAATCAGGTAATCATCAACGTAACGAAATATCTTGATAACGCTATCACCTGATGCTTTCTCTAAGCAGTTGTCAACCTTATTCAGTAAATGTTGCTAAGTAGGGTTGACAACTGCTTAGATTGGATTGACAACTGCTTAGATTGGACTGGAGAATGGATCCTTACCAACTAGCTCAACTTTCTGTCGTTCTGAGGGACAGGACATCTGCGTTTGATTGTGCGCGCCCGCTGCGGTATACGACGCGAATATCGTACTCTTGGATGCGTAGTGCCCAACGGGCTAGGTGGCCAGTAGGATCTTTCAAGTTGGCGAGTCCACAAAGCGCTTGGTGATCTGTGACCAAGTTGAATGGGCACTTGTATAGCTATGGGCGTAACTTGCCAAGTTCCCATACTAAAGCGAAGCACACATTTTCAGTCACGCTGTAATTGGCCTCAGGCTTCGTCAGCGTGCGACTCGCATAGGCGACTACGCATTCGGAGTAACTGGGCTTTCACTGGGCAAAAGGGCACCGAGACCGACCCTGCTGGCAGCTGTATGTAGCTCAGTTGCAGCTGACGGGTCGAAATGGCGAAGAATATGTGGGGAGGAGAGATAACGACGCAGCGTAGCGAACGCGGAGTCACGCGCAGGGGACGAGGAGGAGAGGTCGGCGTGACCGCGTAGAAGCGTAGAGTCAACGGCGTCATGATCGACGCGAAATTTTGAACAAAGCGCTGGAAATATGAGCATAGGCCAACAAAGCTTTGGGGTTATTTGATGGTCTTAAGCTTCGGAAACTCAGCGACTGCTCGAAGTCTTGCAGGATCGGGTAGAATGGCGTGGTTGGACCCAACGTGGCCTCAGATGGGGATCTCCCGCGCACCGAAGCGGCAATTTTTAAGGTTGAGTTTGAGGCCAGCGTTCGTAAAACAGGTTTTTACGAACGAATACATGTCCGAAGCGGAGCAGGTGAATTGGAAAATAAGGCGAGAAAACCACAACATTGTCAAGGTAACACAGACACATAGGTCACTTGAGGCCATTCAGCGTGTTATCCATGAACCGTTCAAACGCGGTAGGGGCGTTACAAAGCTCGAAAGGCATCAGGTTAAATTTCTACAAACCCTCAGGCGTAATGAATAAGATATTCCGGTGATCGGCGGCAGCCATTCAGGCCTGCACCTCAACGCAAGTCCATGGACAAAAAGGGATTCTGCTCCCTGAGGACAGTCGAGGGCGTCGAGGATGCGCGGCAAAGGATAGACTTCTTTGCGCGTAAACTTATTTAAACGACAGTAGTAGACGCAAAAGTGAATAGACCCGTCCTTGCAAGCGAGAGCTACAGGAGATGCCTACGGTCTGTGCGAAGGTTGAAAAATTTCACGGTGCAGCATATCTTCGACTTGGGTGGTACTCAGACAACGCCGTTCGGCATAGACGCGATACGGTCGTTGACGTAACGGCTGTAGCGAATCGGTGTCAATGTAGTGCTGCTGCGCTTCCAACGTGCGGCCCAGTTGAGGTTGTGAAACGTCGAATGAAATTCTAAAGTGGTGCAGAAGATCACGAAGGTGCGTTTGGCAGGTGTAAGGGTATCGGGGATGAGACTTGAGGAATGTATCACTGGACGTCTCCTTAAGCACCGAAATCGCAGATGGTTGGTTGGCGTCGACATCAAATGAGTCACCGAGGACGTCAACCAAAAACGAAGAGTCGAGGTGTTCCAGGAAGCAAAGGCATTCACCAATGGGCAATGTAATTGGCAGACAGAGGCGATCGTAGAAGTATACATTGCTGCAGCTGCCGGCGATGTCCAGCGTTGCGAAGGGAGTGGTAGAGCTCTACGGCTCATGAAGACGTCGGACGGCGTGAAGAGGACAGTTGCATCAGTGATGACACCACAGGATACGGATGCGAGGGAGAACGAGCCAGGCAGAATGTCTGTGTCCAGGCGCACGGCCAGTTTAAAAGCGCGATCATGATATTTTTGCAATTGTGCATCACACAAAGGGGAAAATTCAACTTCGGCGCATGCGGCAGTCGATTACGGCTTTATGACGGAATAAGAAATCCCACCCGAGGATGACACGATGCGAGCATGCGGGAAGAACAATACACTCGACTATGTATATAGCTGTGTCTTACCAGTACTCACCTACGGGGCAGAAACCTCGAGGCTTACGAAAAGGGTTCTACTCAAATTGAGGACGACGCAATGAGCTATGGAAAGAAGAATGATATGTGTAACGTTAAGGGATAAGAAAAGAGCAGATTGGGTGAGGGAACAAACGCGAGTTAATGATATCTTAGTTGAAATAATAAAAAAAAGAAATGGGGGGGGCGTGGGCAGGACATGTAATGAGGAGCGAAGATAACCGATGGTCATTAAGGGTTACGGACTGGATACCAAGGGAAGGGAAGCGTAGCAGGGGGCGGCAGAAAGTTAGGTGGGCGGATGAGATTAAGAAGTTTGCAGGCATGGCATGGCCACAATTAGTACATGACCGGGGTTGTTGGAGAAGTATGGGAGAGGCCTTTGCCCTGCAGTGGGCGTAACCAGGCTGATGATGATGATGATGATGATATAAACAATGCCGTGAATGAGCACTCGTACAATACATACTGCGTGAGGCGTGACGTGCTGCGCACTTGCCGGACGAAGCGACAGTCCAGAAAACGGCGTGGTCACCTTGCGCAGTGAACGGCATAGAAACGGCTGTGCCGGTACCCACAGCAGCAAATGCAGCAACACCTTGTACAGAAATTCCGACCACGTTAGCAGGTCAGGCGCGAGTACTTAGACAGTTCGAACGGGGCGTAGTACTTGCCTCTTGAACTGCGACGTTCAGTTTTCCTGGTTGAATGGTGTGAGTCGCCGACGCATTGGGGAGAGCGAGCGTCGGGGAGGGGATTGCCAGCGACGCGACGGAAATTCTGGGAGGTCAGCACGAGCATACCGATGGGGACAAGGAGCGGCGCATTGCCGGAAGGGCTTGCTGCAGTACCTGAATGGCCGAGAGGCGTCGCCGAACGCTTGAGAGCAATGGCGGCAATATCGGTCGACGTGTCCGGGAGTGCAGCAGGAATTGTTAGGCGTCCTCCAAGCTCTCGGTGCGGCCCAACATGCAGCATGGGCTTCCGGTGGCACCGGTTGCAACTGGGTCGAGAGAGGCACCAGTGGAGGCCTGCCTACTGGCAGTGCATACGCAAGTTGCGCGGCCACAGGCAGGACTGGCTGAGCATAGGTGCGAGGCATGGCTACAGGCTGCAGTGCCAGAGCTGAGTGAAGATTCGCGGCTGCAGGCGGCTGGTGGTGGGCAGAATGGACAATTTGAACAACCTCTTTGGAAATGAGGGTGCGGAGCGTGTTTGGCAGGCGGGAGCTTGGCTCCTGAGTGAAGGAGACGAAAGAAAGTTGGCGGGCAACTTTCTCATGGACGAAGTCCTTGACCTGCTGAAAGAATGAGAATAGGTCATACATTGGCAGCGGCGGCAGCAACGTGTCTACATCGTTAACGGTGAAACGGCTCCTGTTGCAGATCGTACTTCACCTTCCTGAGCCCTCCTGTGGCTGGGTACCTGGAAAAAGGTCAGTTCTGCTGCTGGGAACCTACGTCATTCCTGACCCCATCACCACCGAGTTTGGTCACCGACCTCCGGGCGTGCTACCGTCTGCGCAATCTATCATCAGCGCGCAACCGTCAGCCCTGAGACAAGCTGTGCAGGCGCCGACTTGGAGCCCGTACAAGATAAAATGCGAGCGCTTGGATCGTTCGGTGACTTGGCAGTGGCGGCAGCAACCTGTCTACATCGTTAACGGCGAAACTGCTCCAGTTGCAGGTTAGTGCAATATTACTTAAAGTTGAAATTGATTGTGCAAAATGCCCACTGCTGCTGCTGCCTGCTCTGGTGTTAGTGATTGCTTGTCTAAACGCACTTTGTAGCATTTTGCTGAAATGTCTGATTACGAAAACCAAGTGTCTAGCGTGTGTTCGTCTTGTAAGTCACCTATTTGTGACAATGGGCTGAGAGTGACATGCACGAAGTGTCAATGCGCATATCATTTCGCTAATGTGCGGGAATGACAGAGAAATCATTTAAAGCAGAAAACAATGTGGCAAAGCAATCTTGGTGATGTCTCACGTGCAGGGAAAGTGCTTCTCGCTTAAGTAGCAAAGACGCAACGATTCTGATCTTGATGTCAGGCATGCTCTTGCCTCTATCCTCGAGAAACTTGGTAATTTGCCAGAATTAAAAGAAGTGACAGAAATGGAAGAATCTGTCCAACGTATGTCTAAGAAGTTTGATAAATTTGAAAGACATGTTTCCCGCCAGGACACGGAGATGAAGGTGCGGAAGAAGAAATTAAAGGAGCTAGAAGCAAATGACGGTATGACGCAAGTAGCGTAAACACAGCTACAAGACGTTAATGACCTTGAGTGCTGAAGCAGGAAACTTAACTTGTAGATACACGGTGTTGCGGTTGCACCCAACGAAAATCTACTTTCCTTATTAAACGCAATTGCCCTGAAACTTGAAGTCCCACTCTTAACGGCAGAAGACATTCAAACAATACACAGATTGCCTGCTCGACAGTGTAGAACGCCAGCAATAATCGCAGGTTTCACCAGACAGACAACCAAGAGACTCATGGCTGACAAAAAAATGGTGAGCCGCGCATCATTATCTAGGAAAACATGACTCGATTTAAGAGAGACTCGCTTCGAAATACGAAAGAAAGGGTGAAAGGTAGCGATTATCGTTTTGTCTGGCACACGAATGGGAAGATCCGCGTCCGCAAAGGAATGAATGCATTTCGTATCAAAGGAGCAAACGACATGGACCATCCTAAATAAGTACTGCGTGAGCACAGTATGTGAAGAAAGAAAAAAAATCTGATACAGTGTCCGTGTCACCTTACGACTGACCTGAACCGCATTGCTTCGCCTTTTTCATCGCATCCATTAAAGCGGAACATATCAATGCAAGATCAGTGAAAAATAAATCAGGATTGCTGGAAGAATTATTTAGTGAATTTCAATTTAAGTTCTGCGTGATAGTGTTGAGTGAAACATGGAGCACTAGCGCAGATAATGTCTCTAATATGTCAAATTATTGGTGGGGGAGTAGAACTAGTGCTGGATTCGAATGAAAATGGTGAAATTCTGAGCCCATTCAGTACAATGACACCGGATTACGAGATAATGTCATTGTGTTTGTGTAAATTTCTTTACTCTGTCTGTTGCTGCCCACCAAACGGAAATGCAGCGTCTTTTTAAAATTATATGGCGATTTTTTGTGTTATGTGCGGAGAGTGGTTACATGCTTATTGCTGAAGGTGATTTCAACATCGATGTAAGCAGTGATAATCATTGTACTAGAGAATTTAAGATGTTATTGGCTTCGAATGGTTTTATGAATGTGCTCGAAATACGTACTAGAATAACAATTGAAAGTCAGTCTACTTTATATTGGTTTCTTACTAATTTTTCCCATGCTAAAATCGAGACTGGTGCCTTATCATGTCCTATCAGCAACCATATACCAGTGTTATTGTGCATGCAGACGGTAAGCCAAACACTAAAACAGCCAAAAAGTATTACATACCAACGTATAACCAATGTCACTCTTGATGATTTTCGGGATGCTGTTAAACAAATTGATTTGGCGCACATTGCTTGCCTTAAGAATGCCAATCAAGCCTATAATAAGTTTATTGATCTCTTTAAGCAGCTATCCCACTTTTACTTTTCCTCTAAAATATGTAACCAATCTCGAAAAACTCGCAAACCGTGGATCACCCCTGTGTTGCGGAATGAAATTAAGCATAAAAATAACCTATACAGAAGGTTTATAATGACACATGTGGCAGAAAATCTGCATTTATTAAACGGTTTCGAAATACGTTAACAGAGAAACGGCGATCAGCTCGAACGGAATATTACTCCACATATCTAGACGTGAAGAAGGGCCACCGTGATGTGATTTGGACCCGTCTAAACTCTTTGCTACATCTTAATCAGTCACAAAACCATTTGCGGAATCATATATTGGTGGTAACGAGCTAATGGAAACTGAACTCGCGAACGCGTTCAATGATTATTTTACAAAAAGAAAAACTAATGGGTCGTTGTCAGAAATATACGAGTACACAAACTTTCATAATGATAATACAATATTTTTAGATCCTGTGACAGCGGATGAAATAACAACTGTTATATTCAGCCTAAATATAGCAGATGCCGAGATAATGACGACATTCAGATAAACCCTCTAAAATATATCGCAGATATCATAGCGCCAATCATAACACATATTCTTAATCTTTGTTCAGCCACATCGGTATTTCCAGAACAAATGCAGATTGTAAAAGTAACTGTTTTATTTAAAAAGAGAGATAGAAATGATTTCGGCAATTATAAACCTGTGTCCGTAGTACCTGTGTCCCCCAAAGCACTAGAGAAAATTTTGCACTCTAGATTTACTAGATTTATAGATAAATACAATTTGCTGACACCATGTCAATTCTGATTCCGGAAAAAACAAATCTACTGAACTGGCGCTTTTAGAAAAAAAAAGAATTTATTATGTCACAATTTGAAAACAGATCTTTTATGATTGGGACGTTCGTCGACTGCTCAAAAGCGTTTGGTCTGCTAAGCCATGCATTACTTCTAGAGAAAATATGGTACTACGGAATCCGAGGACAGGCTGCAAAACTAATAAAATCTTACTTGTCTAAAAGAAAACAAACGGTTGACATACATATTGCATACTTGGAAGTAAAACCAGTTTATTCTGGTGTCCCACAAGGCAGTATATTTGGACCACTACTTTTCGACATTTATCTTAATGACATTTTGAACATTAAACCAAATGCCAGATTCATAACATATGCAGATGATACAAGCAATTTTTTCTCCGGAAATGACACTCACGAACTCATACAATCATGCAACATGACGAGGATCTCGCTGGAAAAATGGTCCCAATCTAATCATATGCGCGTAATGAGAGCAAGACAAAAGCGGTAATCTTCAGGCCAAAAAATTATCCAGTTTCCCCACACATCTTATTTAACAAACAAATAGAAATGGTAGATCATTTTAAATGTCTCGATGTAGTATTTTCTTCAACTATGTCATGGACAGCACATGTGAACCAAGTTGTCAAGCAATTAGCTAGAATAACTGGCGCAATTGGCTGCGTTAGACACCATATTCCTAAGCTAATTAGACTGCTTCTTAACAGCTCATTATTTTATTCTCACATTAACTACTGCGAGCTGGTATGGGGCACTGCAACGCCGTCCTGTCTAGAGAAAATTTATATTTTGCATAAAATGGTTCTTCGCAATGTCCTTAATGCAAATTATGGAACAACAACCAAACACTTTTTCTTGAAACTGGCATAATCAAAATCTGTAACTTGTATCTGTATCGGCTGAGCGTTCGTTTTAACATAAATATAAGAAATAATATGTCATATTCTGCATCTAGCGAACTTATAAGAAAATAAAAAGAGTTACCCTTTCAGACACCCTGAAAACTGGTTGGTGCCAACAGCATGCATCAATAAGGGGAAATAGCGCCTTCAACACACACTTCCTTCCCTTCTCAACGCGTACGAATCTGCTAAGATCAATTTGTTTACCTGTACCCAACGAGATATACGTGTCATATGCAATTCATATGCAGAAGAATGTACCACTGGGTAATATTTAGGTATAGTTAAGCTTAATATAGGATGTTTACTTTGTTCTATTTTTATTGTGTCCATTATTCTTTGTCACTTGTGCTGTTATTTGACGCATGTCATTTGACGATTCCCTTAAATAAGTGTAATCACGCTTGTGGCGTAGTAATTTGCTTTCTGCACATTTAAGTGCAGTCAGTCAGTCAAGAACTTCATTGAGGTCCTGAGGAGTTTTAAGCCGTTGGAGATCCCACGGGGGGAGCTCCTCGGGCCGAACGACGCCCAAGTGAGGACGAGAACGTGGTGACGTTCCGCCAGTTCTTGGGCCCCCTGGATGGCCTTCGGTTGGAGTTTGAGCAGCTCCTGGCTTTTGTTTGGCCTTCTTATGCTATATTGCCGTGTTTTCTAATTTTATTTTAACATGAAGCCGTCATGTCTGCGATAAGGTTGTCTGTCGCTGCTGTTTTGTATTTCAGGGCTGCGGCCGAGTCAAGCTGTTTATGACAGCTTTGTCTGCAGCTCCCCTGTCTGTATTTCTTGAGGCAGACATTAATTATATTATATTACATTATTATATGGTATCAAGGCTCGCCAATGAATCGTCGCTTTGTGGTGGACGCCGAGTCGAAGCATGTTGCTTCCTTAACTTATAATGGCTTTTGTATAGGCTGATGACTTCGGAAACGAAGCGCGGATTCCTGGCTAGGAGCATCTGGAATGCACGGTCATCAATGCCTTTCACTATGCGGTGAATTCTGTCAGCTTTGGGCTTGGCGGCGTTGACTCGTTGACAAAGGTCCACGACGTCTTCAATGTAGCTCGTGAACGTTTGTGCCTGCTGCTGTGCTCGGGTGCGCAAGCGTTGTTGAGCGCGCAGCTTGCAAACAGCGGGTCGGCCGAACACTTCCGTAAAGGTTGTTTTGGAGGCACACCATGTGGGTACGTTACTTTCGTGGTTGTGAAACCACAGTTGGGCAGCGTCAGCCATCTAAAAGATGGCGTGGGTTAACTTGACTGGGTTATACCACTTGTGCGTGCTCACCCGTCATGTAAACCGGTCGTCTGCACCTTTAAATATCTGTGGGCCCCGTTGGCGGGGAACGCCGGTGCAGGTCACGGACTGTGTCACCGGCGCCGTTTGTGATGAGCTGTCGGTCATGGCGGGCGGTAGCGTTCATGATCACAGCACCCGGGTTTCAAGCGACGGGGTTTGAAGCCCAGAACCTCCACCAATGGAGGCTTATTATCGGTTCCTGATGCAAAGGGCCCAGCGACCGGCAACGGCGAGGCAGCCCGAAGTACTATCCATATGAAGCCAGCAAGCGGCAGCGCGAGCAGAGCTGAGCCCCACATTGGCGGTGTGGCTGTACAGCGAGACGCGTCTTCTTTTTCACAGCACTTAATAATTGATTGAAACAAATGACACGTGAGGCCTGCGAGCATTTTTGACAATATGAGTGTCTCGAATTCGGCAACATTAATTCATTCAGGTAGCATGTGTTGGCTTATTGACCAGTGGCCGTCAACCGGAAAGGGACATCTGCCACCTAGGTTTGTGAGTGGTGAAGCTGGCTCTCGGGGTTTGCTGTCGTAGCAAAATATAAATCCCCCCTAAAAGCGGGTGGCAAACTCGCGCCGCGCTGGCTCCATTGGTAGGGCATCGCCCGCTTAATGCGAAGATGTGGGCTCTTAGCCCACCTGTGCCTAGTTCTTTTCATTCACTTTCACTTGCATTAATTTATGATTTCTTTAATTGAATTAGAAAACAGAAGTAATTTCTTCTATGTTGTCCTTGGTGTCTCTTAGCTTCTTACGATATCACTAACCAAAATTGGGCCCCTCGGTTGCGTTTTCTTTTGTACGTTGGGAATAAATATCTACAAACTGATGTCTTCCTTAATGTTCTTTTTAGGTGACAACGCCTGGCAAACTCACTGGCTGCGATCGAAAAATTGCAATATTTTCCAAAATAATGATTAAAAAGAAGATGGGCGAATTTTTCTAATAATTCAAATACGCATTTCGATTTCTCGTGCCAGTAATGCCTGCCTTTTTTCTTATTCCTGATCAATAACTAGAATTATGTTATGTGCAATAGGCAAGTTTAAAAAATGATTTAATGTTTGAAAGAGTACCTAGTACATGCCCTATAGCGCTTTGTATGAGCTGCAGTTTCGACCGCATTGCTAAGCTCTTTCGCTGAGTACCTTCTAGCGAGCGCGATTGCAGTTTCGTGGAAATAAAATTATGTTCGAAGTTAGCGCCTTGTGCTTAAGTCGCTGCTTAGCTTGCGCTACTCATTACGAACAAGGGAAAGCGAGGGGCGTGGTTTTTGTTAGTCACAACGATGTGAAGCCAACAGAATCACGTGGAAAATTATTTCTAGGTATGATTGAAGGCCAGAAATTCTAAGTGAAAGGACACAGGACAAAAAAACAACTTGCCGCGGTGGGAGCCGAAGCCTCAACCTGCTCGTTACCCTGTCAAGAAAGCAAACCTTATTTCAAATCCCAGCACTGCACTGGCTGCGTGAACCTGTCATACTTCTTCCTCTCTTTCTGCTCATTACGTGTAGCTCAAATACAGCTTTCGCAAGGACCTACTCGAAATTATCACGCTGCCCTCAGGTATTGCATTCTTCAATGTGTTGAAAGAACCGTTGCTCACGCAAAGTTGATACTTAACAGAAATGCTGGGTCTTGCGTCCAGTCTCTTGTGACAATTAGAGTTCCTGGCCTAATCAGGAACATTACTGCAACAGAGATGTTATATTCTGCAGGCATTCGCCACGGTAGCCGTTGTGAGATGCGTTGAGGAAAGAACACAGGAGAGCAGAAAGTAAACTTTATTGCCCTAGAAAGAGCAATTCAGCGGTCGGGCCGCATGTCTTCATCTTCTATTGGTTGGTGCCGATCTCCGGCCTGCATGGTTGGCGCCCCTATTCCAGGGCACCACTGAGCGTGGCTGCTCGTCGGGCATGATCCACCCGTCTCCGTTGGAGGCTAGGGTCGCCGCTGGAGAGCACGCTCTCCGACTGCTCCGCACTCGGATTTTCTATTTTGTGGAATGCCTTATTCGTATTGCACCCCCATGTGATGTGATAAAGTATGGGTATTGCGCCACACCACGGGTATGTGGCCCTGTATTGACCTGGGAACATTTTGTATAGTTTATGTAAAGTTGGGAAAGTTCCTGTCTGCAGCTTTCGCCAGTAAACTGCCTGTTCTTGAGTGAGTGCATTGTGAGGCGGGGGATATTTGATCCTCGTCCCTCTATGGTAATTTAGTATGTCAGAGTACGTTGGGATCACTGTCACGAAGTCCTCAGGATCTCTGTTTAGGTCCGCTCGGTTTGTATGCTCGCGAGCGATCCTATCTACCCTTTGGTTGCCCTCAATCTCAGTGTGCCCCGGTACCCAAAAGATGGTGTGTCTAATGCGTTTATTCTGTTGGCCAGCGCGGAGAAGATTTGGAGCGCTTTTAGACCGATTCTGCCGTTAATGTAGTTTCGGCATGCTTCCTTGGAGTCTGTTAGAATTATAAGGGATCTATTTGTGCGGTAGCTTTCCGCAGCTGCTAGAGCAACAGCCATTTCCTCTCCCTCGGTTATCGTACAATCCCGTGCCGCCGCGCAAGCGATTTCCCTATAGTCCGAGCCTATTACTGCCGCGACGACTCTTTGTTCTTTTTCTTTTCGTTCTCGAGGATATACCGCGGCGTCCGTGTATACCGTGTTCGCCTTGGTTGCTAGGTATTTTTCTACATACTTTGCCCTAGCGTTCCGCCTGGCTGTGTGTAAATTCGGGTCCATGTTTCTTGGCAGGGACCCTATTTTGATGGTACTGCGATACTCATCGGGTAGGTTTGCCGTTCTTTGTTCTTCGCTTTCAATTTATTTGTGCCCCAGTTTTTTCAGGAGAGAGTCAGATAAAACTAACTGAGGGGAGCAGTTACACTCTCGAGAAAGAAAAGGAACTGAGACAAGCATGCAGACACAACACAATAAGAAAAAAAAACACTTCCTAACGTATATCTGCAGTGCAAAAATGTTTCACGCGTTCCTGTGTGAGCCGCTAACATGTGCTCAAGTCGCGTGACCTACAAATCAACGGAAACCTCGATGGTCTCACGGTAAGTCTGTCTCGTTGACTCGGTAGAAAATGCACTGCATGTATTGCGCTGCTGTAGCTGGCTGCGGCTTACGATGGCTTCAGATGGCTCAAGGTGGTGTTGCTAGTAGGCGGAGTTTGGGCAGTGACGGAGCGTTATAGGTGCCGGGCTTGCCCAACGGTTGTCCCACGCATCCGTGCATGCCTCGCGCAGCCCCGAACGCCTCCGACTTTACCAGTGCTCACTGGTGCCCGGGTGCCAGCCTTGAGCCTCCAGGGAGGGCTGCCATGTCCGATGTCCTTGGATGGCTGCCGCCGTCTCTTCCAGCCTACGTCTTCTCGTCTCTCGCCCCTTTTAGGGCGCAGCTCTTAATCATGCGTTCCTGCGTTTAGGCGTCGGCTTCCGTCAGCGAACGTGCACAGGGAAAGATGAAACAGCGAAGGCAGAGCGGGGCATGAAAGACGGCAGTAGCTAAGAGAGCGAGGAGAAAAGCGGAAGAGCAGGGTATGGCGAAAGCGTGAGGAGAAAAGCATAGTGCCTCTGAAGACGGGCTCTGTGGCGATGACCGCTACGAGATGGTGCCAGAGTTGGACGCATCATGTGTACAGGAACAAAGCGCTGCATAAACCGAGGTCTGTCTGCGGCGGCTCCTGTGAATCATGCCCACATGTCCCCCACGCCTCTCGCGTTCTCCCGATTAGCGATGCAGTCGTGCCACACTTCGCTCTGTTTGCAGCGTGCCTCACAAGGCAGATTGTCCATGCCAGACAATATATCGCGAAATGAAATCATCTATAGAGCTGCGCTTAGCTTTCGATTAGGCAGTATTGCACTGGGTGGATTTTTGGGCACACGTTCCGCATACGTCGCCCAATTCTAGCACAGCGCGCCATTGAAGTACTACGAAGACATCCGTGATTGGACCATTTCTTTCACACGTACACGTGGCCCAAACACGGTGACAACCGTTGCCGTGCATAGTCGTCTTCGTTATCGCATTCCTGACTGGACTTCGTACGCGCATGCGTGGCCTAATCATGGCCCGATCGTCATACTACGCGTTGACGCTTCGTTCTTGTCGTGTCTGCGCCGCCGTTCCCTTCTTTGTTCGGAGTGGTCGCCCGCGGTTGTTCTGGCAGGTTTTTTTTTTTTCATTGACGACATTTACAAATAATGTATAAGGTTATGATCCTTGCTCATTCGGCATTTTCTTGCCTTATGGGAGGTTTGTCCGCTTGGTGAACAAAACAACGGTCTTTGTTTTTGATTGGTAAAAGTAAAGAGCAGATAATCAACGCTATGTAGGCAAAGTTCAAAGCGGGCGGCTCAATTGCGGCAATACGTGTGCTTATGGAACCACTCCTCAGCGGTATGAGTGCTTTACGAGCACGCGGATTGGAGCCAGTGTTTTTTTCGGCAGAACTGCAAACAACATTGACATAAATTTAGCGATGATGGGGGAAGGCTATGGTAAATATGTGTGCGTATAGGGATGTGCGCGGAATCAATAATGCTTTTAAGAAGGTCTTATGGAAATCTTTGAAATTGTCATACGGCCGTTATCAGGGGCTTAGCACTATTGCGAAATATCTCTCTGTTACCCCAAGTGTGCGATAGGTGGAAATAGGGCTGATGTGAGGTGCAATATGTGATGAAAGTTTAAAGTTCCTGGCTTGACCAGAAGTGTTGCGAATAATTACGAAGAAGTTTTGCAAATAATAGCAGATTTCCCCGTGTCTTTCGTGAATAAAAAAGGGGCACCTTGTTTGCATTTGTTTAAAATAAGGGGCTGGCTATAAGCAGTGTGCCGACGAAGTTTGAAGCTGTCGCAGCATGGTAGTGGTGCCGCCGTCGTCATTCCTATTCATCCGACTCTCATCGTGCTGTTTTAGTCCCGCCAAGATGGCCATACACTCATCGAACAACAGTCGTCGTCTGACCAGCGTCTTCACTGCAGAAACATCATCTCAGTGTCCTCGGGCCCTCGTTGTAATGCTACTTTCGTCATTCCATTGACGTCATTCCTTTGTCGTTATACCGAGGCAGCAGCGCCCGGAAGACGAGGGCACCAGAAAACAGTAATGAACGCCACGGGCGCTTAACTGAGTTTTATTCTTGATAAGCGTACATGCATAAGTACAAGATGTCAATCCTTCAACTTCCTTCAGTTGACATAATTCCATTGCGCTATTGAAGAAAAAAAGAACTTGATTTCCTGCTCAGTAATCGTAAATCAAAGCTCAGTACGCGCTCCATTAGACGATGACTGTCAAGAGATGCCATCTTCATCTTTATTGGCGTTCTTATGATGCCCATGCTTCCTGTGCTCACGGAAACTGATGCATTGCACCTATAAATGTAAGTTTATCTGCAATAAGACATATTTGTTAGCTCTACGCTCGATGCGTCCGTTTTTGTTTTCCTGCGCCCTCGTCTCCCCTGTGCTGCTGCCTGTGTATGCTATCGAAACTCGCCAAACAACTTGTGCTCAGCACTTCCTTATACCACGGCAATCATGCTGTCAATAATTGTGATCATGTCACCTTCGTCATACCATCGATGTCAGACAGCCTTCATCAAGCCGTCATAGTGGTTCTATCGTTGTCATGCCAGCTTCGTCATGTTGTCCGCATACCGTCATCGTTAGGCAGCAAGAACAGTCTTAGTCATACAATCGCCGTCACGTCATCATTGTCGTTCCAATGCTGTCGTCATCACGCTGTTGTCATTGTGCAATGGTCAACTCGTTGTCATCATGTCGTAGTCGCCGTACCGCTTTCGTCCTTCCATCGAAGCCATTTCCTCGTGTCAAGCCGTCATGCTCGGGGTCGACCTTGCCACCGAGTTTCATAGTAAACGGGGTCGATACCAAAGACAGCGCGTGTTGCCCGTAACCGAAGAAACCGAAATCTCATAATGACCATAAAAAATCTAAAAAAACGCATCTTCAGTCAAACGGTGTGTCGCTGCACTGCTTGCATGCTAATCGCGTTACTGTCGACCGTCACCATGTGGTGCTGGAAGATATTTCGCCTCTCTCCATCACTCTGCTGTCATACACGATTTACTGGAGGCGGACATAGGGCAGACGAAGACCAGATGCTAATTGAGGCAGCCCGGGCCGGAGGTGATGTCCATAAGTGCAGGCGTAAGCTCCACCCCAAACACGCCTCGTTTGTAATTCCGTAGATGTATTTCAAACGCGGGTGCTAAGCTGCTACACAGGGACGCCATCGTCGATGTTCTGTCGCTGTCATTTCATCGCCATCGTTACACTAGAATAATTTCATCGGTGTCAGGCCATGTTCCAAGTTCCGTCGTCTGCACTCTGTTGTCTCTGCGCTGTCATTTCGTGATGATCACGCCGTCGTCATTGCGCCGTAAGTATCATTCGTCTTCATCATTTTCTTGTCATGATTATCTTGATATCATTACATTGTCATAATAATGTTGTCATCATATTGTCATAATCGCCAAGTTGCCGCGTTGCAATCGTCACACCATCGCCGTGATGCCGTTGGTCCTTGTCATTGCGTTGTCGTTATAACGTCGTCGACATGCATTCGTGGCAACAGCGTCGTTGAAATGCAATCGTGGTCCTCCCGTTGTCGTAATACTAGTTAAGACATTGAATTGTCGTCAACCTAGCTTAGAGCGTCACCGCGTCGCCATCAAACCATTGTTGCCATGCAGTGTTAACGTGCCGTCATGCCTTTCCGCGGTCGTTATATCGTTGCCCTATTCTGTCGTCGTCAAGCTACCATCGCAATTGCGCTATCCTTATACATTTTCTTCATGCATTCGGGGACCATGTCATGATGCCGTCATAGACGTTTCATCCTCGTCATTTTGCTGTCGGAACACCAGCTTGCGTGACATTTTCATGCCGTTGTCAGTCGTCATCGCAATGTCGTAGTGCCATTGTCGCCATGCTCCTCTCGCTATGCAACGTTGTCGTTGTAGTCAGCACGCCATCCTGCTCCCGCTGTCGTTGTCATGCGTGGGATGCCCATGTTCGTCCCTTTATCATCATCTACCAGGTGATGTACTGTAATGTATTTAATAGAAATTATCTATGTTAAATTACAATATATTTTAATAGAAGTAAACTTATTAAAGGTATCCTGTCGTTCATACCGCAATTTTGTCAGATCAGCAGGATTAGTTAAGGCGCAAAGTATTTGCAAGAGTTATTAAATTGTGATGTAAACAATACATTAAAATTTTACTGCTACCTTTCTTATTGCATAAAGCACATATAACAATTGCGACATGTAAGCTGAACGGTGACGAACCTATATAGATTTAGCAGAAATAATATACATACCACTAGTTTTAAAAAAAAAGAGCAGCACTTTTGCCTGAGACGTAAAATATTGATATCAATGGTAAAGTAGTCTATGACTACATAAAGTATGGTTTGTAGTTTTGTCGGCTGTATGAATTGCAGTAAACACTTGCTTACTAATAAAGTTAACCAATATGGTGGCACGCGCATGCAGTGAACATCAACATGTTTTACTATGATAACTGCGGAACTGTCACAATGCTGGCGTGATGCGGCGCGCCGGCAGTGGCGAACGAACGCTTCGTGCTGCCGCTGGCTTCGACGCGTCCCTGGCACTTGCGATTACCCGAACAACGAAAGGATTGCGGGAGCAGAGCTCACGCGAAGCCTCTTGGCTCGCTCAGCTGCGCCATGCGCAGCCATAGTCAAGCTAGAAGTGTAGGCGAGCGCTCTATATTATGTCTAACGCGCTAGCAATATATTTGCCTGACTAGAAACAAACATTGCATGCAAACCTGAAGAATGGTAAATAAAAAAAAATGTCGCAGAGTTTACGGCAAGCACATACAGTGCTAAAAAGAGGGCACATCCTGTGCTACCGGGGCTTAGCGGAGAGACGAGAACTAGAAGGGGAATTCCTGATTAATAAGGATATAGCTGGTAACATACAGACATTCTATAGCATTAGCGAGAGGGTGGCAGGTCTTTTTGTGAAACTTATTAAGAGGTACAAATTGAAGGTCGCACAGGCCTACGCCCCTACATCCAGTCATGATCACCAGGAAGCCGAAAGCTTCTATGAAGACGTGGAATCGGCGATGAGCAAAGTCAAAACAAAATACACTATATTGATGGTGTAACGTTAAGGGATAAGAAAAGAGCAGATTGGGTGAGGGAACAAACGCGAGTTAATGATATCTTAGTTGAAATAACGAAAAAGAAATGGGGGGGGGGGGGCATGGGCAGGACACGTAATGAGAAGGGAAGATAACCGATGGTCATTAAGAGTTACGGAATGGATTCCAAGGGAAGGAAAGCGTAGCAGAGGGCGCCAGAAAGTTAGGTGGGCGGATGAGATTAAGAAGTTTGCAGGGACAACATGGCCACAATTAGTAAATTACCGGGCTAGTTGGAAAAGTATGGGAGAGGCCTTTACCCTGCAGTAGGCGTAACGAGGCTGATTATTATTATTATTATTATTATTATTATTATTATTATTATTATTATTATTATTATTATTATTATTATTATTATTATTATTATTATTATGGGTGACTTCAATGTCAGGGTAGGCAAGAAGCAGGCTGGAGGCAAGTTAGTTGGGGAAGATGGCATAGGTTCTAGGAAGACCAGGGGAGAGTTATTAGTACGGTTTGCAGAACGGAATAATATGCGGATAATGAATACCTTCTTCTACTTGGGGGATAGCCGCAAGTGGATGTGGAGGAGCCCGAATGGCGGGACTAGAAATGAAATGGACTTCATACTCTGCCCTAGCCCTGACATCATACAATATGTGGACATGCTCGGCAAGGTGCGCTGCAGTGACCATAGGATTGAAAGAACTCGAATTAACCTAGACTAGAGGTGGGAACGGAAGAAAGTGGTAACATGGAAGCCGATCAATGAGTTAGCTTTAAGAGGGAAACTAGACGAATTCCGGATCAAGCTACAGAACAGATATTGGGACTTAACTCAGGAAGAGGACCTTAGTGTTGAAGCAATGAACGACAATCCTATGGGCATCATTAAGGAGTGTGCAGAAAAAGTCCGTGGTAACTTCGTTAAAGAGGATACCAGTAAGCTAACGCTGGAGACGAAAGATCTGATCAAGAAACGCCAATGTATGAAAGCCTCTAACCCTACAGCAAGAATAGAACTGGCAGAACGTTCGAAGTTAATCAACAAGCGTAAGACAGCTGACATTAGGAACTATAATATGGATCGAATTGAACGTGCTCTCAGGAACGGAGGAAGCCTAAAAGCAGTGAAGAAACTAGGAATAGGCAAGAATCAGATGTATGCGTTAAGAGACAAAGCCGGCAATATCGTTACTAATATGGATGAGATAGTTCAAGTGGCTGAGGAGTTCTACAGGGATTTATACAGTGCCAGTAACACCGACGACGACAATGTGAGAGAGAATAGTCTAGATGAACTTGAAATCCCCCAAGTAACGCCGGAAGAAGTAAAGAAAGCCTTGGGAGCAATGCAAACGGTGAAGGCAGTTTGGGAGGATCAGGTAAAAACAGATTTGTTGAAGGATGGTGGGCAGATTGTTCTAGAAAAACTGGCGACCCTGTATACGCAATGCCTCATGACATCGAGCGTACCCCAATCAGGGAAGAACGCCAACATAATCCTGATCGATAAGAAAGGGGACGCTAAAGAACTGAAAAATTATAGGTCGATCAGCTAACTGTCCGTTGCCTACAAAGTATTTATTAAGGTAATCACAAATAGAAACATGGACATCTTTGACTTCTGTCAACCAAAGAACTAGGCAAGATTTCGTAAAGGCTGCTAAACAATAGACCATATTCACACTATCAATCAGGTGATAGAGAAATGTGCGGAATAAAACTAACCCCTATATATAGCTTTCATTGATTACGAGAAAGTGTTTGATTCAGTCAAAACATCAGCTGTCATGGAGGCATTGCGGAATCAGGGTGTAGACGAGCCGTATGTAAAAATACTGAAATATATCTATAGCGGCTCCACAGCCACCGTAGTCCTCCACAAAGAAAGCAACAAAATGCCAATACAGAAGGGCGTCAGGTAGGGAGAGATGATCTCTCCAATGCTATTGAGAGCGTGTTTACAGGAGGTAGAGACCTGGATTGGGAAGAATTGGGGATAAGAATTAATGGAGAATACCTTAGTAACTGGCGATTCGCTGATGATATTGCCTTGCTTAGTAACTCAGGGGACCAATTTCAATGCATGCTCACTGGCCTGGAGAGGCAAAGCAGAAGAGTGGGTCTAAAAATTAATCTGCAGAAAACTAAAGTAATGCTTAACAGTCTCGGAAGAGAACAGCAATTTACAATAGGCAGCGAGGCACTGGAAGTGGTAAGGGATTACATCTACTTAGGACAGGTAGTGACTGCGGATCCGGATCATGAGACTGAAATAATCAGAAGAATAAGAATGGGCTGGGGTGCGTTTGGCAGGCATTCCCAAATAATGAACAGCAGGTTGCGATTATCCCTCAAGAGAAAAGTATATAATAGCTGTGTCTTACCAGTACTCACCTACGGGGCAGAAACCTGGAGGCTTACTAAAAGGGTTCTACTCAAACTGAGGACGACACAACGAGCTATGGAAAGAAGAATGATAAGTGTAACGTTAAGGGATAAGAAAAGAGCAGATTGGGTGAGGGAACAAATGCGAGTTAATGACATCTTAGTTGAAATCAAGAAAAAGAAATGGACATGGGCAGGACATGTAATGAGGAGGGAAGATAACCGATGGTCATTAAGGGTTACGGACTGGATCCCAAGGGAAGGGAAGCGTAGCAGGGGGCGGCAGAAAGTTAGGTGGGCGGATGAGATTAAGAAGTTTGCAGGCATGGCATGGCCACAATTAGTACATGACCGGGGTACTTGGACAAGTATGGGAGAGGCCTTTTCCCTGCAGTGTGCGTAACCAGGCTGCTGCTGCTGCAGCTGATGACGATGTTGACATGTTAGAGTTCTTGCTACCGATATTACTAAATGAAGTTAGTAGAGAACAGCTCTGTGACATTTTACAACTCTCATTAAAAAAAACTACTGAGAATACTAGTGGAAGTAACATTTTCGGCCTAAACTCATACACGTGTGTACGAAATTCTTGCTGATTTGTTTATTTTCATTTTGCTGTGTATCGAAATAGTGTTTGTGTAAATTTTCTGACGCGTGCCGTACGCAAGTATATTGACACGTGTACTTATCTTTATCGGGCAACCATGTTTCGCCGCCTAACAAATGTAATCGCACAGCGTGGGACGCGCCTGCATGTATCCGAAGTTTCTGGAAAGTCATCGATGCTTCTATCCGCTGTCTGTTGTCGCCGAACCTTATGTTATCTGATTTCATCACCTGACGCGAATGGTGTAGAACTTTGTGGAAGGCACGTGGGTCCGAACGATTAGTCTGGAACATTCGACGACTGCTGTATAAAAGCGGACGCGCTTGACCCGCTGATCAGATTTTCGACGATCGCCGACCGTGTTCGCCGCTATCGTTGTGTTATAAGTGTAGCCTGTTTTTGTGGGCACAGGTTCGCCCAATAAATGTTAGTTTTGTCTTTCACAGTATTACCACTGTGTTCTTCAACGTCAGCACCACGTGACAATGTTTTGCCTGTACGTGAGTCATTACATTGCACTATATGTGTCCTTTTATTTTTTTTCCCTGCTGCTCTACCGCCTTGAGCGCTGATACTTGAGGACCTAAATTAAGTCCTGTCTGTCTGTCTGTCTGTCTGTCTGTCTGTCTGTCTGTCTGTGGCCACTACCATCATGTAAACGTGTGAGTAGGATGGCCAGATCCTCTCAAGCTGTCCCAACAGCATTTACTCTTGCTCTCGCGCAAGATTGTTGCAAATAAACTAAAATTCAGTTAAATTCATCTGCTTCATCTTCCTATAGCGATTGCTCAGTTATGTGACCTCTAACAATGGGCGCGGGAGAAAATGTGCATCCGCTCGAAATACTTCTCAGCTAATCCTCGCACGCTTTCGCTTGCGCCTACATCATGCAATGCACGGGCGGGCGGGAGGGAGGGGGGCATGCTATGCACTTGAACTTCATAAGGGACATCACGACGGCGCGGACACCATCGCGGATGACCACAGCGAGAATTCGTCTCAAATGTCCATGTGATTGCTTTCACAATAATGATTGTGGTGAAATACACTGAAGCGGCAGATAATACTTATAAATAATCTGCTGTCTTTATATATGACTGTTTCTAACGAAATGAGCAAAATTTTTAAGGAAGGATAAAAGGAGAGGAAGGTAGAAGAAGATCGCGAGACGCTGCCTGCTGCGTGTTGTTGTTGGTCAGCCATTTTTAATTACACTAACTCTGCTTGTGTATATATTCTAACTACAGTCTTTCTATACTCCCAACATCCCCGCAAAATATTGGTGGAGGAGCTGGGCACCACGTACATCCAGGAAGAGCTGGCGCTTTGTTGTAAAGCCAATCACGACATGACAGAAGCTGAGAAGGTAGGGCACGTGCTGAAGGGCATTGCTGACGACACCTTTACTCTGCTCATGTGCAACAGCTGCTCGACAGTTGATGCTATTCTCAAAGAGTGCCAACAATTCGAGCACGCCAAAAGCCGACGCGTCTTGTAACCATTTGCCAGGCTTCCCAGTACAGCCTAAAACATCGACTTGTGGAGCCCAACCCGCACAGCAGCATGCGTCGCCATCAGAGGAAGTGGCGCGAATCGGTCAACGGGAACTGGATGCGATGGCACCCGCAGCTTTCTGTTCGCGCAACCCTGATGCTACCGTTTTCAGTTCCCCTCATAGAAGCCATCGTTCGCCAGGGACTTAAAAATATTAGTTTACATTCTTTCTGTGCTGTCGCAGAGCCAACCAACGCCCTTCTGTTTTCGCCCCACACCGACGCTTCTCTCCGCGTTGTCGCAGCCCGACGGAGTGGAGAACTGCGGACGACCAGCCGATGTGTTCCACCTGTCGCCGCATTGGTCATGTCGCCCAATACTGTCGTTATTTATTATTTCGTGCAAGTTACTGACTTTACGAAATTCCGCCCAGTGCTGTGAAGGCACTGAGTGCAGTCTTTTTTTTCTTGCGCCTCGTCCTGTCGAGGTTTCGTTGCTTCCACTCGTTTTCTGCGCTTGTTCTGGCCTGCCTCGATGTACTTCCCGTGGCACAGTATTTGTGCAAACACTAGCGGCGAATCCACCGTTTGCCTTACCTCAGCGAATAGGATGTACCTCATCCTGTTTTTGTACTCCGTTGGGAGTCCGTTGTATATCGGGTCGTTGCTTGTACGGAAAACCTGAAAAGGAAATACATTACAAATAAGCAGCACCAGATGCAGGGCCTGCAAATGTAGGAGCCAGAGCAATAATATCTTTATGATGATAACAGTTCATATTGCTCTAGACAATATTCCCATTAAAAATTACATGCTAAGGGTCAAGGGGCCAACTTTGGCGAAGGAAACATTGCCCCACACAAGCAAGCTCACCTGCGGTTCGGCCGCGAAGGCGCGCATCTTGCACAGCGACGAGTGCGCTGCGTCGCCACATTGTGATCCTTCCTGTTGAAACCCTCTCTCCCTCCTTCTCCAGCGTGGAGTATACAGCAGGCAGAGACCGACCTTTACGCCTTTCTGCCATTACAGTTACCTCTCTCTCTGAAACTGTAGCAGTCGTCTGTCTAATTACAGCAATTCTTATTTGGAGCGATGGTATGACATTATGTACGCCTGTGCTGAAGTCACCAGGCATTTCAAAGAGCCAGACGCTAAGGTAGTTAGGCTTAACACCAAATTATAAATCTGTGAACAAGCCTGAAACAAAAAATTGCTGCAAGGTTATAGTGTTTTGGGTGTTCGTTTCCTTCGATCAGGCAATAATTGTAACATAACGTTTAACAGCCAAGTCGGCGGGCTTAGCGGCTACCAAGAATGACATTAGAGATTTTTAGCCTGTCCGGCATTCCGCTAAACGCTGGCAGGAATGGCGGGGGCGGAAACTTGAACGGATGGATGGCGTGTGCCTCCCAAGTGGTGCGGGGGGTTGTGCCACCAATCTCTTGTTATTATATTGTCTGATATCCTACCTATGTTAAAAAAAGAAACGAAACCGCAAAGAATTCCTGTCACTATACTTTGTCTGCATCTATTAACACACAAGTGAATCCGTGCGGTCGAGACGAACGTGCATTGAAGCTCGCTGCTCTCGGAGCGGAATACTATTAGGTGCCTTGTTTTCGTACGCTTCCGTTGTTTGTCGTTGCCCAATTTTCTTCCGCCAATTTTCAAATCGCCTCCTAATCATCTCTGTTGCGGACATGTTTACTTTTCCCTTGCACTCGCTGAATCCAAGGGCTTCAACGAGGCCAAGGGTGCCTAATTTGACCGCTGCGCAGATGCGTTCACATTCTACATGCTCCGTTGTTTGCCTTGCTTTACAGTATTTACCGTAGTAAGCACACGCTTCTTATTCCTTGATGTATCTCACTTTATAAGTGCGTGTTCGAAGGCCTCATAATCTCGCTTCGAAAAGTAATGAGCTTTCCTTTAGGTTATTATATATAGTTTCTTTCCTGATTTCGTTTATTCCTCTTAAGTAGTTATTCAATGCAGGTTTTTTTTCCATTGCCGCTATTCATGATAGTATTTCAGCCTCTCCGACTTTCCGCTTGATATTCTTTGTTGCCATCTTGCTCACCACACCTGCCGCATACTTGCTGGTAAGCTTTTTAGTTCTTTTCCCTCACTGTGAATATATGTTCTTCCCGTACAGATACGTGAACAATCTCCCAGCCCATTTGCCATTATTTCATATTCCTCAGTCGTTCTTCATAATCATTTTTACTCTGAGCTGCCCTCACTTCAAAACTTGTCCAGCCCATATCACCTTTCACAGCTTCATTTGTAGTCTTCCAACTAACCGTTGACTGCCATGAGGCCCTGAGTGTACCGCTGACTTCAAACAAACAACTACATTCCCAAGTGTAAATTCTGGAACCATTACACATCTACACATACCCCGGAACACCTTGTATTATTGTATCTCCATAGAGCTCTGTATTTCATTATGCCAGCATTTCTCCAGCCCTTTGCTGTTATTGTTTTTTACTGTGTTTCCATATATCTATTGCCTTCGTTTATACATATACTGAGATATTTATATTCTTTTACCTGAGGTATTTTCTGGCCCAGTATTGATCTTGTCTGTTCAGTGTTTTCATTGAATACCACAAGGCCTGATTTTCTAACGCTAAATTTCAAAACTAAACTCTCGCCTTCCTGTCCCCAGATACAGACGTTGCATATCACTTTGCTTGTTAACTAAGAACACAATGTCTTCCACATAAAACAAACCTGGAAGCTGCTGCTCTACTACTGTACCCGCCTGTTTGTATGAGAGATTAAACCCGATATTACTTCTTTTTAGCACCTTCTCCATCCTCACCATGCACATCATAAAGAGCAGTGAGGATAAAGGGCACCCCTGCCTCTGTCTCTTGTTGATTGTACTAGGGGAATGCCAGCAAACTTAAGATTAGACAAAAAACCAAGAGGCATACATAGACAAAGAGACAGGAAGGTGGCTGGAAGAAGGTGGCTGGTGGCAGCCACCTTCCTGTCTCTTTATCTATGTCGGCCTCTTTATTTTTTTCTACTCTCAAGTTTGCTGGCATTCTCCTAGTACAACCCTGTACCAACTAGCCCAACAAGCCACTCTATGGTCCGTTGTTGATAGCAACTTTCTGCTCACTCCTCATACGTTCCCATTCAACGGAAACGGTATTGTCTAGGTAAAGTTATCTCAGAAGCTGTATAACGTCGTTGACTATGCCTTTCCTTTGCAGCATATCATACAATATATTGCAGTTTACGTTGTCATACGCTCCAGTAATGTATAAAAGTTCAGAGCCCTTCCACTATGGGAAGATATAAGACCAGCTAAGCTGTATTGCTCAGTTGGGATAATAGGTTCTATACGGTGGTTATGCTATATTGGTTGAATAAGGAACAAACACGTAACTTGGTTGTTTCTTTCGCATTCTTATCTTTTATTTTCCTTCCTTTATGTCTTTATTTTTCATTCGTTTAAATTTCTTTCTTTCTTTCTTTGCTTTTTTGTAGTTTACACGTACACTGACGTTCTGACCCGCATCGTCGTAGACTAGCATTTGGACAACAGCGTTAATCGTTCCGGCGCATTACTTTTGCCAGCATCATAACTTCGTTGCTTGTTTCGTCCTTTCTAATTTATTACTTCTTTATTCATTTTAATTTGATCATTTTCTTATTTTTTCTGTTTCTTTTATTTTTCTGCTTCTTAACCTTTTATATATACACTGACGTTTCGACTCGCATCGTCGTATACTAGCGTTTGGGCACCAACGTTCAACGCTCCGGCGCATTGTTTTTGTCAACGTCTTGGAACATTTTTTTTCACAGATCTTCGCCACAGACAGCTTTGTTGTAAAACATCTGTTCTTACCATTGTTCATGGGGCCTCTTTGGGTCCCACCTATGACAAGCGTAGTTGAAGGGTGCATTACAGATCCCCGAGCGAAATTAACCTCCGTGCGCCCTCGATTCCCTGGCCAAATCACACGACAGGAGAAGGCGCTGCCACGTACGAAGAGCAAATAGCTGAACACTACAATAACACCATGGAAAACGGCACTATTTTACCGCAACGTCATCCTTCAGTGAACACGGAAGAAGCACATGTCCTTCGCAAAGTTCAACCGAACACTCTTCTCACGCCACTAATGCTCTACAACTTCGGTTGGCGTAGCACAGCTCACTCTCCCAACTGTCTGGAGATAAGGGCCATTACAGAACACATTCTGCGCTCATCTCACACTGCCATTACCTCTCCCTATTTTTCTTTCCCTCGCCCTCCTTCCTGGAATGCTTGGCTTCACTTGGACTCGGCGGATCAACAATGGGCCTTAGCGGAGCAAGCGCTATTCTTTACTGGGCCTTAGTGTTAGAATAAAGTTTTTTCCACCTCTCAAAGGGGTATGTGTCATTGAGCTTGGACCCTTCCTGCACTATCACCAGGATCGGCGCACATGATGATTTGGTTTTGTTAACATCTCGGACCATTTTTTGCCAGATCCTAGCCATAGACAGTTTCGCTGTAAGAAGCCGCACATAGCAGTCTCCTTTCTCCTATGTATATTTCAATACAACGACTAACGACAAAAAATTTATCATCAAGACGCCTACCTAATCTGAAACCAACCTGAAGTTCTCCCAATAAGCGATTATTCTCTGCGCATGCTTGCAGCTTTAATTTAATCGCCTCCATTGCTAATTTGAGTATTACCGACGTAATGGTCAGGGGTCTTTATGAGCGAATTGTATCTTTACACTTTTTACCTTTATAAATTAAATTCTTTATACCTTGTCGCCAACTGTCTGGTATACGTCTGTCTTTTAAGATGTTTTTTCTACTGCTTTCAACAGAGCGTACTCAATTTTTTATCTGAGCGATCTCACCCGCCGTGTTTGCTCAGTGGCTATGGTGTCGGGCTGCTGAGCACGAGGTCACCGGATCAAATCCCGGCCACGGCGGGTATATTTCGATGGAGCGAAATGCGGAAACACCCGTGTACTTAGATTTAGGTGCACGTTAAAGAACGCCAGGTGGTCGAAATTTCCGGAGTCCTCCACTACGGCGTGATTCGTAATCAGAAAGTGGCTTTGGAACTTAAAACCCCATAATTTAAAAACGGGAACCTCGTCTAGCCCTGTGGCTGTGCGCTTAGGAATTTTCTCTTCAGCTTTCGTCCAGTTGAATTTTGTCAGCACCAGCTCGTTTTCCATGTGTTTCTCTTTCATGCTCTTTTTTTTCTCAAGTACAACCTTGTCATTGCCTTGGAAAGATTCGGCTGCTATTTTTCGGATGTAATATAATGCCGCGTCCACTTCCAGTTTGTTTCCATCTTCGTGTAGGATATATTTCTGCAGTGGCGTAATCGTGTTCGCGACTACGCCGCTGCCGCAAATTTACACTATTAGCGAGGTGGAATACATTTCGTCATTAAAGTAATAGCTGTGTGTTTGTGTGTTTTATTTGATATTCCGCTCATTTGTTTTTAGGAGTGTTAGGTTACCCGTGCAGTCTTTATAATTTGCTTTTCATGCTTTGCAGTAGCTAAACTTTTTGCTTAGATTATTCGGTGGCTTTTGCTTAGCTTTTTGAAAAAGTAAGGTTACTGTGTACCACGTCGCCGGTACAAGGTGATGGTTGGTAATGGGAGGAGGAACCTATACGTGCGTTGTTGTGAGCGCTAGCGCTCTTGCGCGCTGGAAGGAATGCGGTTTTAGTACGCACGCTAGGCCAACGTGGCAGCATTTATCTGTGCTAGGGTAGCGGCTAGACCATTTAGAGCAGGAGGAGGATAAGCTAAGTGGCTAGGAAAGCTAGAAACTCAAGATCGAACAGAAACAGAGGAAGTGTGTGGACGAAAAGGTAGCCAACGTAGAAATGAAGATGAGCGCCATTCCGCAAAGCATTGGGGAACGCTTCGATGCGATCACGGCGAATGGGTCTGGCAACGAATCGAGAGCAGGAGAGGAAGTCGAAACTACCACGCCGGGAAGCAGTGCTGGAAGTGTCAGTGATGGTTACGAAGGGGCTATCACTGAAATGCCGCGCGCGGAAGGCAACAAAGCGAAGGGTGAGGATGATACAGGGTGAGGACATCTATGCCGCAGGTGCAGCTTTAGGCGAAGAGGAGGAGGGAAACCGTCGTGTTGTTATTACTGGGGTTTTCAACATGCGTAAAGTAGAACCCGTGAATATTGACAGAATAAGTACAGGCAAACGAGTTCAGACTTGAATCGTATGAAGCGTTAAGAGCGCAACAGTTGTGCCCCACGCAGGCGTATTTATTGGAAGGCCCGCTACTTTTACATTTCATACAGATATGACAATTGCGACATGGCGACCAAGCGCCGCAGTTTAGGTTTTAAATTTGCCATGACGCGACTTCCGCCATCCCCAGTTAGAGCGATCGCCATGACGGCGTATGTGGGTCATTAGAGGTGCAACGGCGCCCTCATTTCTTTGGTCCCTTCGCCTAGGGTTTTTCGCTGGTTTCGCCATGCCGAAATTCACTGAGGCGCAACTGGCCAGATAATGTTCTGATTGCCCGGTCTTAAGAAGCGTAACGCAAGCAACTTACAATGTGCACGACCAGCATTGTTAACGATCTTAAGGCTACTAATGCGCGCTACACGCTTTGTGATAGATGCGCGCTTTGCTAATGTTACGACGACAGTATGAACATACTGCTACGAGACGCTGCAGGAGCGAATGATGATGAGAGTACTGACAAAGACGACGATCGCCGATAGTCGTGCGCACGGGCTCAGTCTTGAATGCCGGTCTTCTGCCCGTTGTGTATATCTTGTAGATATATTGTCAAGCGTCTTTTCTCTCCGTAACATTTTGGTGGAGAGCACGGGTTTTTCAAGCTTAAAGATGGATCTACGCAGCGGAGGCTTCTTGGCGGCATCTACAATGCCAACGCACGGCGGGGACGAGAATGCTTCGAGCAGGTCACCAAGCGGTGACCTGCTCTTAATCTCGTCCATCCACCTAACATTCTGCCGCCCCCTGCAACGCTTCGCTTCTCTTGGAATCCAGTCCGTAAGCCCTAATGACCGTCGGTTATCTTCCATCCCCATTACATGCCCTGCCCATGCCCATTTCTTTTCCATGATTCAAACTAAGATGTCACTAATTCGAGTTTGTTCCCTCACCCAGTTTGATGTAGCCCCCGACCACCATGCACTATGTTGGCTGTCGTCCTTGAAAGATATTTCAGGCCACCTTGCCCAACGAGCACTTCGCCTGCAGGACTACAATATCTGCGTGCTGTACGGCAGCGGCCACCAGCAATCTGACGCCGACGCCCTCTCGCACTCTCCCTTGCCCAACGACAATGCCTGCTGCTCCGTATTCCTTCTCACCGTTTGTTTTATCGACCTTCACACCATCGCTTTCGAACAGCGCAAGGACCACTGGATGGCGTCGCTGATAGACTTGCTCTCTGATCCATCGGCACAACCAACTACTCGCGCGTTACGCCGTCGAGCCCACCATTTGGCCATTCGCGACGACCTACTCCATCGACTCAACCAGACCACCGATGGCCGCCTATGGTTGCCAGTAGTATTTCGTAGTTTCAGTTCCAAAATGTGCGCAGTTTGCGAAGCCTACCCACAGGGTGCACATTCGGGAGTATTCAAAACAGCGTTACTACTGGCGAGGGAGGTGCAGCTAGATTCAGAAGTTCGATCGCTCGTGCCCCGACTGTCCGCACCGGATATCTTCACCACACCTCTCGCCAGCTGGTCTGCAAACGTCACCATGCCCTATACGGCCGTTCGGGCGTGTCGGCATCGATTTGTATGGGATACTTCACCTGTCATCTGTTGGTAACTGGTGGGCCATCGTGGCTGCTGACCACCTCACATGATACGCCGAACTGCCCTCTCCTTGCAGCTACAGCGCGAGATGTTGCCCGCTTCCTGCTTCACCGATTCATACACCGTCGTGGTCCACGACAGGAGTTGCTCAGCGGTCGCGGATGTGTCTTGCCAGAAGTCGCCGAAGCCATCCTCAAAAAGCTTGTGCACCGCACAGCTACTGCTCACCATCCGGAGACCAATGACCTCCCAGAACGCTTTAACCGTACGCTTGGTGACATGCTCGCAATCTGTGTAGCCTCCGGCCGCACAAATTGGTGTGCCATTCTGCCCTTCGTAACCTACACCTACAATACCGCCGCTCAAAGCATCACTGGCTTTTCACCCTTTTTCTTACTTGATGACCGGCACCCATCGCACGCAATGGACACAATCCTTCCGCACAAGCCGAATGAATGTGAGTGTGCGCCTATTCCTGCCACAGCTAGGCATGCCGAGGAGCGTCGCGATCTCGAGCGGGAATACACTTCAAATTACCATGAGCGCCTGAAGAGGGTTTGCGGTGACACCACTTCTGCGCCCACGTTGCTCTCGACAGCGCTTGTCTCTGTTCCTTCCACTGGGCTCTCGTCGACACTACTGCACCATTATAAAGGCCCCTACCGTATCGTCGAACGCGTTGAACCGTCTTCGTATATAGGCCGTTGTGGACGAGACATTGTCAACGTCGAACGCCTAAACCTACTATGATCAACTCATAGTGGGCACGAGTGGGCAACGAGTGGGCACGGAGGAGCAGCGAAAATGCGCTCGCGGCTCAATGTCTCCTTCTTCTATGTGCAGATTTTCTTCCTTGGCGGATCGCTAGGCTCGGTACCACAAGCGGCTGATTACCAGATATCGTCAGCACGAGTGCTTCCATCTTCGACATCAGCCGAGCAATGTGGGTTCTGTTGTCGTCACCGCCATGAGACCGGCCACGCCTCCCTTTTCAACGCGCCACACGCAACGTCACAATGGTGCCACTACCTAAAGGACTGGCACGGCCTGGCTGCCTTCAGTGGGCACGGAGGAGCAGCCAAAATGCGCTCGCCGCTCAATGTCTCCTTCTTCTATGTGCAGGTTAGTGGCAGTCCGTCACTGCATTGCAAGCGTTCAAATAATGTCTTTTTGCTGCTCCTGCCGCGCCCGAGTGTGTTATATACCATTTTTTGTGATTGTGCGCACGTTTCTAAACTACTCCTCTGTGGGGATGTAGAGATGAATCCTGGGCCTGATGATGCAACTAGCCCAGTCCTTGCTGCCATTGCTGCTTTATCCGCTTCAGCTGAGTCCCGTCATGAAGACGTAATGCGTTCCTTTTCGGAACTTAAAGTAACCCAAGAAGCCCTCACTCACAAAGTGTCGGACCTGTCAACCAGATTGCTAACTCTTGAAACAGTTGTGGAAACACTTCAATCTTCCACGCGTCCCACGGACATATCCAAAATTACTACTGCCATTAGTACCGAAAACTCTGAATTTAAACCAAGGCCTGACGACTTGGAGGATAGATCACGGAGGGACAACCTTTTGTTCCATGGGGTTGTTGATAACGCTTGGGAAACATGGGCACAAACTGAAATCCTCGTGCGCGATCTCATTAAAAACCATCTAAAATTAGAAATATCTGATGAAGCGATTGCACATCATCTTGGCTCTTTTGTGGTCGGCAAGACTCGCCCCATTATTACCAAGTTTTCATCATTCAAAACAAGAGAAAAGATCCTGTAACTGAAAGGCTTACTGAAGGCCACAAAAGTATCGGTGGGAGAAGATTTCTGCAGGGCTACACGCCAATCTCGAAAGAAACTAATTGAGTTCGGAAAAGCTAGCGGGCAATCATTTTCTTTGCGGACAAATAAATTAGTCATGAACAAGAAAACCTATGTGTATTCTTCTGTCACTGATACTATCTGCGAACTTCATTCTTCCGATTTCGCCGCTGAAGTAAATAACGATGCCACAAGTCTTAACAATCCTTCCGCTCATTCTGCATAGCTATCTTCGAGTCGACCTTGTCAAAATAGCTTGTCTGTTCCTTTCACTAATGTGCGTAGCGTTTCCAACAAGCGAACAGCTTTATCTTCAACTATCGATTCTTGCTCCACTGACGTCATTGTCCTTACTGAAACTTGGCTTTCTGCGAAAATAAAGAGCAGTGAAATATTCGACTGCGAAAGTGCCTATAACATCTACAGGTGCGACCGCGATATCCGGTCAGGAGGGGGCGTTTTGATTGCCATCAAAGATAACCTAAATTCAACTGTTATTGACATTACATCACCCCTAGAATTAGTCTGTGTGCGCGTGAGCATTTCAGACCGTCCCTTTCCATTCTGTGCTTGTTATAGACCACCAAATTCGTCCTCTACATTTTGTGCAGATTTCTATGATGTCCTGAACAAATCGATTATTAGGTTTCCCAACTCTCCGTTATTTATTTTGAGGGACTTTAAATTTCCCAGATATAATATGGGAGACTGACTGTGTTAATTTTAAACGTACTTCAGCCGAGTCCATGGAATTCTTAAACTTGTGCTTTGACTTCAACTTAACACAGCTGGTCCACAAACCAACCCGAGCCACTCCAACATCTTCTAACACACTTGACCTATAGTGCTGCCTACTACCCCCGACCTAGTTTCCTCCTTAACTTATCTTCCTGGGATAAGTGATCATTCGTTGCTGCAGTTTGATTTAAAAACCCGCTTTTCTTACACAAAGAAGGTTAAGACAATTCGCGATTATTCCAAAGCTGATATTCGCGCAATTACACAAGAAATGAAGCATTTTATGGATGCAGCCATGTCCGATTTCGACCAACGAACACTTGAAGAAAACTGGTGCCTTTATAAGTGCAAGCCGTTATTCCTAACTCGAAAATATGTTCCCCAACGAAAAGTACACTGTAATCCCCAGTCGCCTTGGTTTACGGCCGCCTTGCGCCGTCTTCGGAACAAGAAAAAATGGTTATTTCGTTCCACAAAAAACTCTAACAACCCGGTACGTTGGTCCGAACATCACCGCATCAACGATGAATATTGTAGCGCCATTTCACAAGCTAAGCAAACCTATTTCAGCATTACATTACAATCATACTTACATGTCAACCCACGTAAATTCTGGAATGTTGTTCGTGGTAATACACCAGCCACAATACAATTGTCCCAGTCTAACACCCTGTTCAAAGTGAGCAGTGTTGCACAATTTTTAATAATATCTTTGCTTCCTTTTTTCATGGCGCTGCACCAATGCTTTTGCCACCTTGAACGAAAGTTTATGATACCCCAATGGATTCGATTCTTATAGACAGGGTGGGCATTAGAAAGCTAATCGGTAATTTGAAAATATCTTCGTCGGCGGGTTCAGATCAAATTATTTCAAAAATACTCAAGTGTACCGAACTGTATTTATCAATTATTCTTTCTAGGATATTCCAACAATCATTACACTGCTCATCCCTACCAAGCGACTGGAAGGTGGGGAAGGTGGATCCTGTTAACAAATCAGGTAACACACACTGTCCCGAAAACTACCGTCCCATATCGCTAACCAGCATTCCCTGTAAGATACTGGAGCACATAATATATTCCCACATAGTTGATTTTCTTGAGACGAACTCTTTCTTTAACAACAGTCAGCATGGCTTTAGGAAATCCTTCTCCTGCGAAACGCAACTAGCTTGCTCTACTAACGACCTCTTTTCTAACACTGACTTAGGATTTAACACCGATTGCATGTTTATCGATTTTGCTAAAGCCTTCGATACCGTATCCCACAACCTACTGATCTATAAACTTAGTCTTAACATTGACCCGCTAGTACTGGACTGGATTAAAAACTTTCTTGCTAATAGAACACAATACGTAATCGCGAACAATTCGTCGTCTGCGCCCCTCGCGGTAACGTCAGGAGTGCCGCAAGGGTCGGTTCTCGGTCCTCTACTTTTTCTAATCTATATTAATGATCTTGCTTCCTCTGTGAAATTTTCAACTATTAGGCTTTTTGCTGATGACTGCGTTATATATCATAAAATTACTGACCTCAATGATTCTCGTAAACTTCAAGACGACATTAATAACGTTCTTTTATGGTGTAACAAGTCGTCTATGAAGCTTAACTTAAGCAAATGTAAATACAAGCGGGTATCACAGCGTACCAATACTACTAATCTGCCTTCATATTTCCTAAATAATAGCCCTCTCTCAGTTGTCTCGTCGCACAAATACCTTGGACTAAACATCACCAGCAACCTTTCCTGGCACATGCATGTCGACATTACATGTAGCAACGCCTATCGCATGTTGGGCTATTTCCGCTGAAACTTCTCATCCGCACCATCGTCACTGAAACTAACTCTCTACAAAACATTAGTTCGTTCCAAACTAGAATACGCATGCGCCATTTGGGACCCGGCTAACATTACACCCATAAACAGCATAGAAGCCATTCAAAATCGTGCAGTGCGTTTCATTTTATCGAACTACTCCGGACATGCTAGCGTTACCTCAATGAAGACAACACTTAACTTGCCAGAACTTTCTTTCCGTCGTAGATGCTTGCGCCTTTCGCTATTCCATAAAATCTACCACCACAACCTTTTGTTGAAAGAACAGCTTATCACCCAACCGTCATACACATCATCTCGCTCTGATCACAGTTTCAAAGTTGGTGTGCCGTCTTCACGTACTAAACTTGGTAGTAATGCATTCATCCCTAGCACAAGCAAAGATTGGAACCACCTTCGCGCCACCGTTGCAGCCATCCTGGATATCGACACCGTCAAAACCAGCATTCATGAAACGCCACGTTAAATATGGCTTTGTATATTTCACAAATGTTTTGTTATGTTCACCCACTCCTTTCTGTAATGCCTTCGGGCCTTGAAAGTATCTGAAATAAATAAATAAATAAATAAATAAATAAATAAATAAATAAATAAATAAATAAATAAATAAATAAATAAATAAATAAATAAATAAATAAATAAATAGTAACAAGCTTCTAGGTCGACGGGTGGCTCCCTTTTCGTTCTCGGGGGTAATTGTAGAAAAGGATTGGAACGATGTAGTGGGTCGTGCTCTACAGCGCTTTTGCTTGTGAATGCCGCTCGTGCTCAGAGTCCATGCCCTGCTCCAAAGGTCGGTCCGAAATGCCGGTGACTAATAAACACCCTCACAATGGGAATATAGTGGGATTATAAGTGTAATAACCACAGAAATAGAGAAAGAGGAGCAATAGGTTCGTTTGAAAGGAAAAAGAAAAACCGAAAAGGTGGTGGAAGAGATCGCCGATCGATATACGGGAAGCAATCGCCGAACGACAGAAAGCATGCCGAGAGCAAAGGCAGGCGAAAAAAGCGCAGTTGCCGTAAGATGAAGTGGCTAAAAAATGGGAAATATATCGGCAGAAAAAAATCTATGGTTCAAAAACTGGTCCAAGCAAAGAGAAAAGGTGAAAGTGAATGTTGCTTGTCAGAATTACGAAAGAGAAGGCCGCACCTAGAATCTTTGGAACTGCATAAAGTTATTAGGCAGGAAGTTTGGCAGAAAATGGCCAGGCTTAGCTTGGTTAAGCCAAGAATGCGTTGCATATTGCGCGAGTTGCGGCCCAGCTTTTCCTCCGGCTGTCGTGACGTCACGTCACGTGGTTGCGCTAAAGGTCAATGGTGGCTGCCCGGCCGCGCCCAAGGGCTGAACTTAGTGATTGCAATATGCAACGCATAATACAACATATCCTAGAAGAAGATGTAAACAAACTTGCCGTGGATGTGACGAGATTGTAATTGAGGAAGAAAAGAACATCAGAGAGAACCAGGTGGAAAAGGAGCTGGTGCTGGCAAATTTCAACTGGAAGAAATCCACAAAGAAAATTCCTAATCGCGCAGCCACAGGGCTAGAAGAAGTAGCCCGTTAGGCTGAATAACGAACTATGACCAAAAATTAAGGAAGCTCTATTGAAAACAGTGCGAAGAACTTTGAAAGATAGATGAATACCAGACAGCTGGCGAAAACTAGAATGAATTTAACTTATTAAAGTAAGGGGCAGAAATAGATTTAATTCACTGATATACACCGTTGACCATTACATCTGTAATATAAAAATTAGCGATGTCAGTAATAAAAGTAAAGCTGCAGGAATTGGCTCACAACAATGGGATTTTAGGAGAACTTCAGAATGGTTTCAGAATATGTAGGTCTCTGGATGATAACTTATTTGTCTTTACTAGGTGTATTGAAATAACCAGAGTGAACAGCAGACCGGTATATGTGGCATTTTTAGACATTAAAGAGCGCATGACAAAGCAGACAGCAACATTTTGTGGAATATTCTGCATAGGGAATGCTTAGGCGACAATTGAGTAAAGCTTTTGAGAGAGATCTACCCAGAAAATACCGTTTGCGTTGAATGGGAAGGGATGAGGAGTAAAGAGAAAGTTGATAACAACAAGGAACCGAGGCACGTGTGCTATTTATCCCCGCTGCTGTTTATGATGTGCATCGTGTGGTAGAAAGAAATATCGGGTTTTATCTCTCACACGAACAGGCGAGTACAGTAGTAGCTAACAAGCAAAGTGATATGCAACGTCTGGTAATACCTGTGTAGATGAAGGCAAGAATTTAGGTCTCAAATTTAGGGATAAAATCAGGTGTTATTACATTTAATGAAGACAGTGAACAGACCGTTTCAATACAGGGCCAGAAAATACAGCACGTGAAAGAAAATAAATAGCTCGGTATATGGATAAACGAAGGAAATAGATATATGGAAACAGGAAAAATAATAACAGGTAATGGAAAGAGAAATGCAGCCGTAATGAAACACAGTGTGCTATGGTGATACACTTGTACGAGGTGCTCTGGGGCATGTGGAAAGGTGTAATGGTTCCAGGACTTCCTTTTGAAAATGCAGTTCTTTGCTTTAAATCAGGGGTACAATCAGGACTCGACGGTCAGTGGGTCGCCTCGCATTGGATGCTCGCGGGCAGACTACAAATGAAGCCGTGCAGGGTGATATAGGCTGGACTAGTTTTGAAGTGAGGGAAGCTCGCAGCAAAATTGAATATGAAGAACGGCTGAGGAATATGGAAGAAAGTAAATGGGCTGGGAGAGTGTTCAGGTATCTGTACAGGCAAAACATTGATTCACAGTGGAGGAAAAGAACTAGGAAGCTTACCAGCAAGTCTGCAGCCTGTAGGGTGGGCAACACAGCAACAAAGAAGGTCAAGCGGAAAGTCAGAGAGGCTGAAATAATCTCATGGGTGGCAGAAATGGAAAAGAAGCCTGCCGTGAGTAACTACTTAGGAAGCAATGAAATCAGGAAAGAAACAATTTATCGTAACTCAAAGGGAAGCTCACTATTTTTCGAAGCGAGATCAGGGTGTCTTTGAAAACGCACTTATAAATCGAGATACAATAACGAAGACGAACCATGTGCTTGCTGCGGCAAAGCTAGGGAAACGATGGAGCTTAATTTATTAGAAGGTGAAGATATCTGCAAATCGGTCAATTTAGGTACCTCTGGCCTACTTGAAGCCATTCACTTCAGCGAGAGCATAGGGAAAGTAAACATGTCCGTAATAGATATTAGTAAGGGGAGATTCGAAGATGGCGGAAGAAAAGTAGTGAAACGAGAGACAGTGAAGGCGTACAAAAGCAAAGTTTCCCATGGGGGTTCAGAAAGTTTGGTTATTATAATGCATGGTGCGTTTTTCCTTTTCTTTTCGTTTTTAACCACAGGTGGGATATTAGGTAATATAAAAAGACCTTGGTGGCGCAACTTCCTACCTAGTTCCACAAGACACGCTCATAGCATCCATCTATCCATTCAGAGACATGTACTTATGGCAGAAAAGGAAAATTTGCTCGGATTGATGGACATCCGTGGTAAGGAGGGAGATATGTTAGGTTTAATGTTTAGTACCGAATAAGAGGCTTTCATGATTTTTAATGGCACTCAGGGTGGCGGGCATAGGATACATGAGCTGTTACGCCGGACGTAGTGAATAAGTAAAAGTATGGCGTGTGGATAAACAATGAGGCTGAGTAGGTATTGGAGCATGAAAAATATGTAACGAATGAAGCTAGCAGAAAAGCAGTGTTAATGAAAAAATAGGGCTCTGTGGAATTACAATAGGTACGAGGGGATCAGAAGAATTTATAAATGGGTGAAAGTTCCTTGTGTGACATTCGGCAATGCGGTCCTGTGCACGAGATAAGACGTTCGAGGCTGGTTGGAAAGTAGGAGTTGGTAGGCTTTTTTTGGGACTACAATTAAATGCACCAAATCAGAAGCTGCCGGGTGACATTAGATGGACATCATTTGACGGCAGGGAAGCTAGCAGCAAGATATTTCATTTTATTTCATTTTATTTCCTTAAAGACCCCGTAGTAGGGGTATTAATTACATAAGGGGTGGGAATATAACGCATGGAAACAAGTGCTATAATGCATTCAATTCTGTAGATACAAAGTTGTTACATCTTGAACAAAATGTGAAGAGCAGGTGATGGCAGCGATTTGATGAGGAAGGCCATTCCAGTCTTTGGGTGCTCGGTAGAAAAATGAGGCTGAAAATGTAATTGTGCGTGATTGTGGTTGTGCTGCCTGCTAGGGATGGCCAATGCGTTGAGACCGGCGCGTTGGAGGAACAATGTATGCTGGTCGATTAAGCATCGGATAGCAGAACCTGTGGAAGAGGGAAAGGCTGGCAACGTGGCGACGAAGGGATAGAAGCGACAAGGAAGATTCTTTTTTTAAAGATGATATGCTGACGTTGTAAGAGCATGTGGACTGAATATACCTGGCGGCGCGATTTTGAACTGCCTCGAGGGCATTGGTGAGATATGCTTGATGCGGATCCCAGATGGCAGATGCGTATGGGAGTTTCGTTCTTACCAATGATTTATAGGCTTACAGTTTTACATGCAATGGAGCGAGGCGAAGGTGGCATCTTAGAAAGCCCAACGTTTTGTTAGCCGATGAAATAACATTAGTAACATGCGCATTCCAGGCTAGACCATTAGTCAAGGTGATACCTAGGCATTCGTAGGATTCCGCTGATTCCCCGGTGACATCACCAATCCGAAAAGAAAACTGAAGAGGATGATGACGACGGGTAAATGGGACAAGCTTGCACTTATTAGAGTTGAGTGTCATCAGCCAAACATCACACCATTCTTGTACGCGGTTAAGGTCAGATTGAAGAGTTATTTGGTAAGCGATGGTATTGACTGCGCAGTAAATAACGCAGTCATCGGCAAACATACGCATATGGCAGGACACATGCAAGGGTTAAGTCGTTAATTTAAATTAAGAAAACAAGGGGGCCAAGGACGGACCCCTCTGGTACGCCTGACGTGACGAGTGTAATGTTTGAAGCGTGGTTTCTGAATGAGACATACTGTGAGCGGTTAGTGTAGAATTGCTGAAGCCATTTTAGGATATCAGGATGCAAATTCAAACGAGAAAGTTTTAGTAATAGGCGTTGGTGAGCCATTTTGTCAAACGCTTTCGCGTAATGCAAAAATATGGCGTTGTTTGTATGTTACGGTAAAGATTAGCATGAACGTCATGAACAATTAGTGCAAGCTGGGTCTGGCAAGAACGGCCCCGGTGGAACCCGTGCTGTGAAGGATGAAAGAAGTTGTTAGCGTCTAGAAAGTTCATAATATGAGAGTAGATTACATGCTCCATGATCTTGCAGGGAACACTTGTCAATGAGATGGGGCGGTAATTTAGGGGAGAATATTTTTTGCCCGATTTGTAGACTGGAGTAAGCTTCCGCATCTTCTACACGTCTGGCATGGTGCCTGTGAAAAGGGACTTTGAAAATAATAAATAGAGAAACTCTGCAGAAATGTGTTTCGTGTTTTTTAGTAGTTTAAAGTTAATGTCATCGATGCCGGATGATGAAGACAACTTAATATTTTCTATCACAGATAAGAGCCCGCGTACTGTGAACGTGATGGCTGACATGTTGCATTGTGTATTTGTCGTTGGCGGGGGATGTGTGTCTATTTCATTAGTGAAGACTGAAGAAAATGCGTTGTTGAACATATTAGCGCAGGTTAAACCTGTGACCGATTCACCCAGCTTATTAGTAAGATTATTGATACGCGCTCTTTGGGGTTTATCACCTGCCGGAATTTTCTTGGATTAGTAAGTAAAATGTTTGGCAGGTCATAGAGAAAGAAAGGCTTGATTGGCATCGCGAATTTCATTAAGTACGCAGCTTCAGCAACGTAATATTTCTCCCACGCAACTGAGCTTGCCTTAACTTTAGTGTGGCGATAAAGCGCTTTTTTATTTCTACTCGTTTTAAGGATCTCGTAAACCATGGTTCTTGTCGATTGGATCGAATGGTTATCTTGGGGATAGATTGGTTCCTTAGTTCACATAGATTGTGTTTAAACAACAGCCAGTTATAATAAGTCGTATGGTTGTTAAATTCATCTGCAAAGTAGAAAAGAATGCGTTTAATTCAGTATTTATAGCCTCATAGTTACCTTTGTCATATAAACAAATTGTCTTCTCGTGCATGTCGCGGGGTGAGGAGCGAAAGTGAAGGCAGCATGAATACCTTTGTGATCACTAATCTCACGAAGATATCTAAGGGTTGTTAAGCTTTCAGGATGACTGGGTAGTATATATAAGATCTAAAATATTGGCAGATGTGCCCGACACATGGGTTGGCTCCAGTACTAGCTGTGTTAAAATGTAATTTAAACACATTTCTGTAAATCGCTCGCTTCAGTTTAATTTGTTAGTAAAGCAATGCCATTGTGCCGGTTAATGTCAGGAAAATTGAAGTCTCCAAAAAGAGAATAATAGCATTGGGATGCTTTGAAGTAATTTCATTTAATATGTTATTTAAGAGATTAGAAAAGTCCGGTTGATGGTGAGAGGGTCGATAACAAACGCCTAGCAGTACTGTTTGTGGGGAAAATTGACATTTTAACCACGGGTGTTTCAAGTGGCTGTCAATGTCAATTCATGTGCACGGCAATTGCTGGTTCACGGCAATCAGAACACCTCCGCCACGTGCGTCTCTCCGATCGCATCGATAAACGTCGGAGTTGGGAATATCGGCCAAGACTTCTGCGTCACTGATTTATTTTGTAAGCCACGTTTCTGTTAGTATCAGTAAGTTGCTGGCGGATGATGTCACAAGATTTGATACGTGTTCAAGCTTTGGCAAAAAGCTGCGTGTGTTCGTGAAAATTACTGAAAAGTACACATTATTACGTGGGATGAGAGGGCGATCTCTTAGTGCCTTTGAACTTACGACCATTTGATAGGACAGTCTCTTTTGTTTTAAAGTACTTAAATTTAACAATTATAGGGCGACGGCGCCCAGCGGTATGCCGCCCGAGATGATGTGCTCGTTCAATTTCTTCTGTATCTATGTTAATGTTAAGCTGCTGAGAGCACAGCTGGGTTACGGCTTCTTCAGACTGGGCGAATGGTTCCGAGGGATTAGTATCAGGAACACCATAAAAGACTAGGTTATTTCTACGTGATCGGTTTTCAGCGTCATCCATACGCCGTTCCAAGCACGTGGCCAGGTCAGTAATTTTAGCAGTTTCTGCTTTTACGGCTTCAATTTCATTACGCAACGGGATGATGCTTTGGCAAAGTATTTCGACTACTGCCACTCGGGAAGTCAAATCGCATACCATGTTATTCGTTGCCAGTAGTTGGTTCTTAATGTCTTTCATTTCTGCGATTACTTCTTTTTCGCCAGCTCATAGTTCTTGCAGCTCTTTTAGTACAAGGTCAGCACTATCGGGGCCCGGGTTAGACTCGATGTCTCGTGACAAGAGAAGCAAGGAGCGAATGGCACAAACACTCTCAACAACAACAGCGACACAGCACCGGGGGCTCGGCAGCTGCACCAGAAGATAATTGCTAGACTTCTTTGCAAAAAGAGAATACTTGTTACCAACCTGCGTAGCGAAGAGCAACGGGTTAGTTTTCTGCATTGTGGTACAGCAACCAAGCCCACAGAGCGGTGTCGACAACCGCAGCTGCTTTATACTTGGCAGGAGCCCTAGTGTCCGTGCCGATGGGGCCTTCCACAAGGAATCCAGCATCCAGATGTCGCATGGCGGCGCTAACACAGATGAGGTTGCACAGTGGTTTCCAATGGCGTAGGCGCCAGATGGAGTACAAGCTGACCACTAGCCGGTTTCATTGATGAGGGGCAGCGGCGCACATTCCACTGGCGTCTTGATAACCGGAGGTATCCGTGATGACAGCTGCTCGTGGGTGACGATAGCTACGAGCACCTGCGTAGCGAAGAGCAACGGGTAAGTTTTCTGCATTGTGGTACAGCAACCGAGCCCACACAGCAGTGTCGACAATCGCGGCTGCTTTATACTTGGCGGGAGCCCTAGTGTCAGTGCCGATGGGGTCTTCCATAGGGAATCCAGTATCCAGATGTCGCATGGTGGCGCTGAAACAGATGAGGTTGCACAGTCGTTTCCAATGGCGTAGGCGCCAGATGGCGTACAAGGTGGCCCCCTGCCAGTTTCATTGATGTGGGGCAGCAACGCACGTTCCACTGGCGTCTTAATAACCGGATGTATCCAAGATGACAGGTGCTCGTGGGTGACAATACCTACGACCACCTGCGTAGCGAAGAGCAACGGGTTAGTTGTCTGCATTGCGGTACAGCAACCGAGCCCACCAATATATATAATATATAATTTTAGGAGCAATTGAGAGAAATGGCGGGAAAGCGGCGAGGCAAGCAAAGTCATAAGTTACTTCTACAAGAATATTAAAACAAAATGGAGAAATCGCACCAAAAACTATGACGCAAATATTTAGAAAACCGCAGGGAAGCAAGACAAGAAACATTGGTTCAGAAAAAGGATAGAAAAATAGAGAAGCAAGATACACTCGCCTGTGGAAAGCGGGGACGCCGACAAAATCTGCAGTGGGACCATACATAACTGCAATGTGATTTTGCAGTATAAAGAAACAGCTGCCATAGAAGTGTTTTTTCCTAATAACAATCGGTAGGGACCCTTTAACAAGGTTCTTGGGCGCCAAAAGTGTGTACTTTGCAATTGTATACGTTCATTATGTTAAATAAACTTTCAAACTTTCAAAACTTTCAAGTCTGAGATTGCCAAATAAATTATCTAGGATAATTCTAGGGGAAGCTCTTTGTTGTTTGAAGCCAGAACAAAAGCATTGCGGACTAAGATCCAGGCAAGTACTAACGGATAGATATGGTAGGCAGTCCGTGTGGAGAGAAAGAGGAAACGGATGAACACCTGATAATTTTCCCTTAAAGGCTTAACCCTACAGTTCAAAGCAACGGGGCGAACTTTTGCAAAGAATTGGGGTTTCTGAACAGTGGAAGAAAAATCGAGTTCAAGCGGGTAGAAATAACGAAACGGAGTTTATCTGACGGGAGGTTAAAATTAAGGACTAAGACGTGCCGATAAACAAGTACCAAGAGATAGATACGGCATACGGTGCGTGTGCAGAGGAAGAGGAAATGGCTGAACCTCAGATAAACATCTGCAGTTATAGGCTTAACCCTACAGTTCAAAGCAATGGGTCGTAGATTTTCAAAGAATGATGCTTCGGGACAGAGAGACAGACAGACAGACAAAGAACTTTAATAAAAAGGTCCTGAGAAGCTTTGCCCTAGGGCAGATCTGCGGGACGGTGCCAGGTGGGGACTGATAGGCCGAGCCAAACTACCGCATCGTGGGCTCTCTGGACAGCCCAAGTTTAACGTCCGGAGCTGTATTCTTCTTCTGCGATGCGATTGGGTCCCTGTAACGAGGGGCAGCGCCAGAGCATGTGTGCGAGATTGCTAACCGCCCTCCAGTCGGGGCGAGTAGGGCTAAAAGCATCTGGTGTGATCGTGCGAAAAAGGGCCAGGTTTGGATAGCACTTTGTCTGAAGCATGCGCAAAGTGGACGCCAGAGGGACAGTAAAAGAAAAATGGGCTTTATGCGAGAAGAAAGATTCAAACGGAGGTTATCCGACTGGAAGAAAAATCAAGTATTAAGACGGGCCGATATAGGCAAGCACCTAGGAATACATGCGGCATCCGGTGCGTGTGGACAGGACGAGCAAACGGCCGAACATCGCATAAATTTCTGTTCAGGGCTTAACCCTAGAGTTCAAAGCAGTGGGGCGTACTCTTTCAAGGAAATGGAGATTCGGGACCATGAGAGAAAAATTGACTTTATGCGGCTAGAGATATTCAAACTGAGGTTATCTGACTCGAGGCAAAAATCAAGGAGTTAGACGTGCCGATCGAGGCAAGCACCAAGGGATAGATGCGTAATGCGGTGCGTGTGGACAGGAAGAGCAAACGGCCAAACATAGGATAAATTTCTGTTAATGGTTAACCCTACAGTTCAAAGCACTGGGGCGTATTCTTTCAAGGATATGGAGATTAGGGACAGTGAGAGAAAAGTAGACTTTAGGCGGGTAGGAATATTCAAACTGTGGTTATCTGACTCGAGGCAAAAATCAAGGATGAAGACGTGCCGATCGAAGCAAGCACCAAGGGATAGATGCGGAATGCGGTGCGTGTGGGCAAGAAGAGCAAACGGGCGAACATGGCATAAATACATAATAAGAGCTTAACCCTACAGTTCAAAGCAACGGGGTGAACTCTTTGAAAGAATTGGAGATTCGGGACAGTGAGAGAAAAATAGACTTTATGCGGGTAGAAATATTCAAACGGAGGTTATCTGACTCGACGGAATAGTCAAGGATTTAGACGTGCCGATCGATGCAAGCACCAAGGGATAGATGCGGAATGCGGTGCGTGTGGTCAGGAAGAGCAAACGGATGAACAACGGATAAATTTCTGTTAAGGCCTTAACCCTACAGTTCAAAGCTACGGGGCGTACTCTTTCAAAGAAATGGAGATTCGGGACATTGAGAGAAAAATAGACTTTATGCGGGTAGAAATATTCAAACGGAGGTTATCTGACTCGACGGAATAGTCAAGGATTTAGACGTGCCGATCGATGCAAGCACCAAAGGATAAATGCGGAATGCGGTGCGTGTGGTCAGGAAGAGCAAACGGATGAACAACGGATAAATTTCTGTTAAGGCCTTAACCCTACAGTTCAAAGCAACGGGGCGTACTCTTTCAAAGAAATGGAGATTCGGGACATTGAGAGAAAAATAGACTTCATAGGGGTAGAAATATTCAACCGGAGGTTAACTGACTCGAGGGAACAATCAAGGATTTAGACGTGCCGATCGAGGCAAGCACCAAGGGATAGATAGATGCGGAATGCGGTGCGTGAGGACAGGAAAAGCAAACGGCCGAACATCGCATAAATTTCTGTTAAGGGCTTAACCGTACAGTTCAAAGCAGCGGGGCGTACTCTTTCAATGAATTGGAGACTCTGGACAGTGAGAGAAAAATAGTCTTGATGCGGGTAGAAATATTGAAACGGAGGATATCTGACTCCAGGCAAAAATCGGGGATTTAGTCGTGCCGATCGAGGCAAGCACCAAGGGATAGATGCGGAATGCGGTGCGTGTGGACAGGAGGAGCAAGCGGCGGAACATGGCATAAATTTTTGTTGAGGGCTTAACCCTAGAGATCAAAGCAACGGGGCGTACTCTTTCAAAGAATTGGAGATTCGGGACAGTGAAAGAAAAATAGACTTTATGCGGGTAGAAATATTCAAACTGAGGTTATCTGACTCGAGGCCAAAATAAAGGATGAAGTCGTGCCTATGGAGGCAAGAACCAAATGATAGATGCGGAAAGCGGTGCGTGAGGACAGGAAGAGCAAACAGCCGAACATCGCATAAATTTCTCTTAAGGGCTTATCCCTTGAGTTCAAATCAACGGGGCGTACTATTTCAAAAAATTGGAGATTCGGGACAGTGAAATAAAAATAGACTTTATGCGGGTAGAAATATTCAAACAGAGGTTATCTGACTCGAGGCAAAAATCAAGGATGAAGACGTGCCGATCGAGGCAAGCACCAAGGGATAGATGCGGAATACGGTGCCTGTGGACAGGAAGAGCAAACGGACGAGCAACGCATAAATTTCAGTTAAGGGCTTAACCCTACAGTTCAAAGCAACGGGGCATACTCTTTCAAAGAATTGGAGATTCGGGACAGTGAGAAAAAATAGACTTTATACGGGTAGAAATATTCAAACGGCCGATCGAGTGAAGCACCAAGGCATAGATACGGAATGCGGTGCGTGTGGACAGGAAAAGCAAATGGCCGAATATCGCATAAATTTCTGGTAAGGGCTTAACCCTACAGTTCAAAGCAACGGGGCGTACTCTTTCAAGGAATTGGAGATTCGGGATAGTGAGAGAAAAATAGACTTTATGCGGGTAGAAATATTCAAACTGAGGTTATCTGACTCGAGAGAACAATCAAGCATTTAAACGTGCCGATCTAGCCAAGCACCAAGGAATAGATGCGGAATGCGGTGCGTGTGGACAGGAAAAGCAAACGGCCGAATATCGCATAAATTTCTGTTAAGAGCTTAACCCTACAGTCGAAAGCATTGGTGCATACTCTTTCAAATAATTGGAGATTCGGGACATTTAGAGAAAAATCGACTTTATGCGGGTAGAAATATTCAAACTGAGGTTATCTGACTCGAGAGAACAATCAAGGATTTAGACGTGCCGATCGAGGAAAGCACCAAGGGATAGATGCGGAATGTGGTGCGTGTGGACAGGAAGAGCAAGCGGCCGAACATCGAATAAATTTCTGTTAAGGGCTTAACCCTACAGTTCAAAGCAACGGTGCGTACTCTTACAAAGAATTGGAGATTCGGAACAGTGAGAGAAAAATAGACTTTATGCGGGTAGAAATATTCAAACTGAGATTATCTGACTCGAGAGAACAATCAAGCATTTAGACGAGCGCATCGAGCCAAGCACCAAGGGATAGATGGAGAATGTTGTGCGTGTGGACAGGAAGAGCAAACGGCCGATTATCGCATAAATTTCTGGTAAGGGCTTAACCCTACAGTTCAAAGCAACGGGGCGTACTCTTTCAAAGAATTGGAGATTCGAGACTGAGAGAAAAAAATAGACTTCATGCAGGTATAAATATTCAAACTGAGGTTATCAGACTCGAGAGAACAATCAAGCATTTAGACGAGCCCATCGAGGCAAGCACCGAGGGATAGATGCGGAATGCGGTGTGTGTGGACAAGAAGAGCAAACGGCCGAATATCGTATAAATTTCTTCGGGACTGTGAGAGAAAAATATCGGCCGAATATCGACCGAATATCGCATAAATTTCTGGTAAGGGCTTAACCCTACAGTTCAAAGCAACGGGGCGTACTCTTTCAGAAATTGGAGATTCGGGACAGTGAGAGAAAAATAGACTTTATGCGGGTAGAAATATTCAAACTGATGTTATCTGACTCGAGAGAACAATCAAGGATTTAGACGTGGCGATCGAGGCAAGCACCAAGGAATAGATGCGGAATGCGGTGCGTGTGGACACGAAAAGCAAACGGCCGAATAGCACATAAATTTCTTTTAAAGGCTTAAGCGTACAGTTCAAAGCAACGAGGCGTACTCTTTGAAATAATTGGAGATTCGGCGCAGTGACAGAAACATGGACATTATGCGGGTAGAGATATTCAAATTGAGGTAATCTGACTCGAGGCAAAATCAAGGATTTAGACATGTGGATCGAGGCAAGCACCAAGGGATAAATGAGGAATGCGGTGCGTGTGGACAAGAAGAGCAAACGGCCGAATACCGCATAATTTTCTGGTAAGGGCTTAACCCTACAGTTCAAAGCAACGGGGCGTACTCTTTCAAAGAATTGGAGATTCGGAACAGCGAGAGAAAAATAGACCTGATGCGGGTAGAAATATTCAAACTGAGGTTATCTGACTCGAGAGAACAATCAAGCATTTAGACGTGCCGTTCGAGGCAAGCACCAAGGAATAGATGCGGAATGCGGTGCATGTGGACAGGAAAAGCAAACGGCCGAATATCGCATAAATTTCTGTTAAGAGCTTAACCCTACAGTCGAAAGCAATGGTGCATACTCTTTCAAAGAACTGGAGTTTCGGGACAGTGAGACAAAAATAGACTTTATGTGGCTAGAATTATTCAAACAAAGGATATCTGACTCGAGGGTAAAATCAAGGATTTAGAGGTGCCGATCGAGGCAAGCACCAAGGGATAGATGTGGAATGCGGTGCGTGTGGGCAAGAAGAGCAAACGGCCGAACATCGCATAAATTTCTCTTAAGGGCTTAACCCTACAGTTCAAAGCAACTGGGCGTACACTTTCAAGGAATTGGAGATTCGGGACAGTGAGAGAAAAATAGACCTGATGCAGGTAGAAATATTCAAACTGAGGTTATCAGACTCGAGAGAACAATCAAGCATTTAGACGCGCCGATCGAGGCAAGCACCAAGTGATAGAAGCGGAATGCGGTGCGTGTGGACAGGAAAAGCAAACGGCCGGATATCGCATAAATTTCTGTTAAGGGCTTAACCCCACAGTTCAAAGCAACGCGGCGTACTATTTCAAATAATTCGAGATTCGGGACAGTGACAGAAAAATAGACTTTATGCGGGTAGAAATATTCAAACTGAGGTTATCTGACTCGAGGGAAAATCAAGGATTTAGACGCGCCGATCGAGGGAAGCACCAAGGCATAGATACGGAATGCGGTGCGTGTGGACAGGAAAAGCAAACGGCCGAATATCGCATAAATTTCTGTTAAGGGCTTAAGCCTACAGTTCAAAGCAACGGGGCGTTCTCTTTGAAATAATTGGAGATTCGGGACAGTGACAGAAACATAAACTTTATGGGGGTAGAAATATTCAAACTGAGGTAATCTGACTCGAGGCAAAATCAAGGATTTAGACATGTCGATTGAGGCAAGCACCAAGGGATAAATGAGGAATGCGGTGCGTGTGGACAGAAAGAGCAAACGGCCGATTATCGCATAAATTTCTGGTAAGGGCTTAACCCTACAGTTCAAAGCAACGGGGCGTACTCTTTCAAGGAATTGGAGATTCGGGATAGTGAGAGAAAAATAGACTTTATGCGGCTAGAAATATTCAAACTGAGGTTATCTGACTCGAGAGAACAATCAAGCATTTAGACGTGCCGATCTAGCCAAGCACCAAGGAATAGATGCGGAATGCGGTGCGTGTGGACAGGAAAAGCAAACGGCCGAATATCGCATAAATTTCTGTTAAGAGCTTAACCCTACAGTCGAAAGCATTGGTGCATACTCTTTCAAATAATTGGAGATTCAGGACATTTAGAGAAAAATCGACTTTATGCGGGTAGAAATATTCAAACTGAGGTTATCTGACTCAAGAGAACAATCAAGGATTTAGACGTGCCGATCGAGGCAAGCACCAAGGGATAGATGCGGAATGTGGTGCGTGTGAACAGGAAGAGCAAGCGGCCGAACATCGAATAAATTTCTGTTAAGGGCTTAACCCTACAGTTCAAAGCAACGGGGCGTACGCTTTCAAAAAATTGGAGATTCGGGACTGTGAGAGAAAAATGACCTTATGCGGGTAGAAATATTCAAACTGAGGTTATCTGACTCGAGAGAACAATAAAGAAGTTAGACGTTTCGATCGAGGCAAGCACCAAGGGATAAATGCGCAATGGGGTGCGCGTGGACAAGAAGAGCAAACGGCCGAACATCGCATAAATTTCAGTTAAGGGCTTAACCATACAGTTCAAAGCAACGGTGCGTACTCTTACAAAGAATTGGAGATTCGGAACAGTGAGAGAAAAATAGACTTTATGCGGGTAGAAATATTCAAACTGAGATTATCTGACTCGAGAGAACAATCAAGCATTTAGACGAGCGCATCGAGGCAAGCACCAAGGGATAGATGCAGAATGTTGTGCGTGTGGACAGGAAGAGCAAACGGCCGAACATCGCATAAATTTCAGTTAAGGGCTTAACCATACAGTTCAAAGCAACGGTGCGTACTCTTACAAAGAATTGGAGATTCGAGACTGAGAGAAAAAAAATAGACTTCATGCAGGTATAAATATTCAAACTGAGGTTATCAGACTCGAGAGAACAATCAAGCATTTAGACGAGCCCATCGAGGCAAGCACCGAGGGATAGATGCAGAATGCGGTGTGTGTGGACAAGAAGAGCAAACGGCCGAATATCGTATAAATTTCTTCGGGACTGTGAGAGAAAAATATCGGCCGAATATCGGCCGAATATCGCATAAATTCCTGGTAAGGGCTTAACCATACAGTTCAAAGCAACGGGGCGTACTCTTTCAGAAATTGGAGATTCGGGACAGTGAGAGAAAAATAGACTTTATGCGGGTAAAAATATTCAAACTGATGTTATCTGACTCGAGAGAACAATCAAGGATTCAGACGTGCCGATCGAGGCAAGCACCAAGGAATAGATGCGGAATGCGGTGCGTGTGGACACGAAAAGCAAACGGCCGAATAGCACATAAATTTCTTTTAAAGGCTTAAGCGTACAGTTCAAAGCAACGAGGCGTACTCTTTGAAATAATTGGAGATTCGGCACAGCGAGAGAAAAATAGACCTGATGCGGGTAGAAATATTCAAACTGAGGTTATCTGACTCGAGAGAACAATCAAGCATTTAGATGTGCCGATCGAGGCAAGCACCAAGGAATAGATGCGGAATGCGGTGCGTGTGGACAGGAAAAGCAAACTGCCGAATATCGCATAAATTTCTGTTAAGAGCTTAACCCTACAGTCGAAAGCAATGGTGCATACTCTTTCAAAGAACTGGAGTTTCGGGACAGTGAGAGAAAAATAGACTTTATGTGGGTAGAATTATTCAAACAAAGGATATCTGACTCGAGGGTAAAATCAAGGATTTAGAGGTGCCGATCGAGGCAAGCACCAAGGGATAGATGCGGAATGCGGTGCGTGTGGGCAAGAAGAGCAAACGGCCGAACATCGCATAAATTTCTCTTAAGGGCTTAACCCTACAGTTCAAAGCAACTGGGCGTACACTTTCAAGGAATTGGAGATTCGGGACAGTGAGAGAAAAATAGACTTTATGAAGGTAGGAATATTCAAACTGAGGTTATCTGACTCGAGAGAACAATCAAGCATTTAGACGAGCCGAACGAGGCAAGCACCAAGGGATAGATGCGGAATGTGGTGCGTGTGGACAGAAAGAACAAACGGCCGAATATCGCATAAATTTCAGTTAAGGGCTTAACCCTACAGTTCAAAGCAACGGGGCATACTCTTTCAAAGAATTGGAGATTCGGGACAGTGAGAAAAAATAGACTTTATACGGGTAGAAATATTCAAACGGCCGATCGAGTGAAGCACCAAGGCATAGATACGGAATGCGGTGCGTGTGGACAGGAAAAGCAAATGGCCGAATATCGCATAAATTTCTGGTAAGGGCTTAACCCTACAGTTCAAAGCAACGGGGCGTACTCTTTCAAGGAATTGGAGATTCGGGATAGTGAGAGAAAAATAGACTTTATGCGGGTAGAAATATTCAAACTGAGGTTATCTGACTCGAGAGAACAATCAAGCATTTAAACGTGCCGATCTAGCCAAGCACCAAGGAATAGATGCGGAATGCGGTGCGTGTGGACAGGAAAAGCAAACGGCCGAATATCGCATAAATTTCTGTTAAGAGCTTAACCCTACAGTCGAAAGCATTGGTGCATACTCTTTCAAATAATTGGAGATTCGGGACATTTAGAGAAAAATCGACTTTATGCGGGTAGAAATATTCAAACTGAGGTTATCTGACTCGAGAGAACAATCAAGGATTTAGACGTGCCGATCGAGGAAAGCACCAAGGGATAGATGCGGAATGTGGTGCGTGTGGACAGGAAGAGCAAGCGGCCGAACATCGAATAAATTTCTGTTAAGGGCTTAACCCTACAGTTCAAAGCAACGGTGCGTACTCTTACAAAGAATTGGAGATTCGGAACAGTGAGAGAAAAATAGACTTTATGCGGGTAGAAATATTCAAACTGAGATTATCTGACTCGAGAGAACAATCAAGCATTTAGACGAGCGCATCGAGCCAAGCACCAAGGGATAGATGGAGAATGTTGTGCGTGTGGACAGGAAGAGCAAACGGCCGATTATCGCATAAATTTCTGGTAAGGGCTTAACCCTACAGTTCAAAGCAACGGGGCGTACTCTTTCAAAGAATTGGAGATTCGAGACTGAGAGAAAAAAATAGACTTCATGCAGGTATAAATATTCAAACTGAGGTTATCAGACTCGAGAGAACAATCAAGCATTTAGACGAGCCCATCGAGGCAAGCACCGAGGGATAGATGCGGAATGCGGTGTGTGTGGACAAGAAGAGCAAACGGCCGAATATCGTATAAATTTCTTCGGGACTGTGAGAGAAAAATATCGGCCGAATATCGACCGAATATCGCATAAATTTCTGGTAAGGGCTTAACCCTACAGTTCAAAGCAACGGGGCGTACTCTTTCAGAAATTGGAGATTCGGGACAGTGAGAGAAAAATAGACTTTATGCGGGTAGAAATATTCAAACTGATGTTATCTGACTCGAGAGAACAATCAAGGATTTAGACGTGGCGATCGAGGCAAGCACCAAGGAATAGATGCGGAATGCGGTGCGTGTGGACACGAAAAGCAAACGGCCGAATAGCACATAAATTTCTTTTAAAGGCTTAAGCGTACAGTTCAAAGCAACGAGGCGTACTCTTTGAAATAATTGGAGATTCGGCGCAGTGACAGAAACATGGACATTATGCGGGTAGAGATATTCAAATTGAGGTAATCTGACTCGAGGCAAAATCAAGGATTTAGACATGTGGATCGAGGCAAGCACCAAGGGATAAATGAGGAATGCGGTGCGTGTGGACAAGAAGAGCAAACGGCCGAATACCGCATAATTTTCTGGTAAGGGCTTAACCCTACAGTTCAAAGCAACGGGGCGTACTCTTTCAAAGAATTGGAGATTCGGAACAGCGAGAGAAAAATAGACCTGATGCGGGTAGAAATATTCAAACTGAGGTTATCTGACTCGAGAGAACAATCAAGCATTTAGACGTGCCGTTCGAGGCAAGCACCAAGGAATAGATGCGGAATGCGGTGCATGTGGACAGGAAAAGCAAACGGCCGAATATCGCATAAATTTCTGTTAAGAGCTTAACCCTACAGTCGAAAGCAATGGTGCATACTCTTTCAAAGAACTGGAGTTTCGGGACAGTGAGACAAAAATAGACTTTATGTGGCTAGAATTATTCAAACAAAGGATATCTGACTCGAGGGTAAAATCAAGGATTTAGAGGTGCCGATCGAGGCAAGCACCAAGGGATAGATGTGGAATGCGGTGCGTGTGGGCAAGAAGAGCAAACGGCCGAACATCGCATAAATTTCTCTTAAGGGCTTAACCCTACAGTTCAAAGCAACTGGGCGTACACTTTCAAGGAATTGGAGATTCGGGACAGTGAGAGAAAAATAGACCTGATGCAGGTAGAAATATTCAAACTGAGGTTATCAGACTCGAGAGAACAATCAAGCATTTAGACGCGCCGATCGAGGCAAGCACCAAGTGATAGAAGCGGAATGCGGTGCGTGTGGACAGGAAAAGCAAACGGCCGGATATCGCATAAATTTCTGTTAAGGGCTTAACCCCACAGTTCAAAGCAACGCGGCGTACTATTTCAAATAATTCGAGATTCGGGACAGTGACAGAAAAATAGACTTTATGCGGGTAGAAATATTCAAACTGAGGTTATCTGACTCGAGGGAAAATCAAGGATTTAGACGCGCCGATCGAGGGAAGCACCAAGGCATAGATACGGAATGCGGTGCGTGTGGACAGGAAAAGCAAACGGCCGAATATCGCATAAATTTCTGTTAAGGGCTTAAGCCTACAGTTCAAAGCAACGGGGCGTTCTCTTTGAAATAATTGGAGATTCGGGACAGTGACAGAAACATAAACTTTATGGGGGTAGAAATATTCAAACTGAGGTAATCTGACTCGAGGCAAAATCAAGGATTTAGACATGTCGATTGAGGCAAGCACCAAGGGATAAATGAGGAATGCGGTGCGTGTGGACAGAAAGAGCAAACGGCCGATTATCGCATAAATTTCTGGTAAGGGCTTAACCCTACAGTTCAAAGCAACGGGGCGTACTCTTTCAAGGAATTGGAGATTCGGGATAGTGAGAGAAAAATAGACTTTATGCGGCTAGAAATATTCAAACTGAGGTTATCTGACTCGAGAGAACAATCAAGCATTTAGACGTGCCGATCTAGCCAAGCACCAAGGAATAGATGCGGAATGCGGTGCGTGTGGACAGGAAAAGCAAACGGCCGAATATCGCATAAATTTCTGTTAAGAGCTTAACCCTACAGTCGAAAGCATTGGTGCATACTCTTTCAAATAATTGGAGATTCAGGACATTTAGAGAAAAATCGACTTTATGCGGGTAGAAATATTCAAACTGAGGTTATCTGACTCAAGAGAACAATCAAGGATTTAGACGTGCCGATCGAGGCAAGCACCAAGGGATAGATGCGGAATGTGGTGCGTGTGAACAGGAAGAGCAAGCGGCCGAACATCGAATAAATTTCTGTTAAGGGCTTAACCCTACAGTTCAAAGCAACGGGGCGTACGCTTTCAAAAAATTGGAGATTCGGGACTGTGAGAGAAAAATGACCTTATGCGGGTAGAAATATTCAAACTGAGGTTATCTGACTCGAGAGAACAATAAAGAAGTTAGACGTTTCGATCGAGGCAAGCACCAAGGGATAAATGCGCAATGGGGTGCGCGTGGACAAGAAGAGCAAACGGCCGAACATCGCATAAATTTCAGTTAAGGGCTTAACCATACAGTTCAAAGCAACGGTGCGTACTCTTACAAAGAATTGGAGATTCGGAACAGTGAGAGAAAAATAGACTTTATGCGGGTAGAAATATTCAAACTGAGATTATCTGACTCGAGAGAACAATCAAGCATTTAGACGAGCGCATCGAGGCAAGCACCAAGGGATAGATGCAGAATGTTGTGCGTGTGGACAGGAAGAGCAAACGGCCGAACATCGCATAAATTTCAGTTAAGGGCTTAACCATACAGTTCAAAGCAACGGTGCGTACTCTTACAAAGAATTGGAGATTCGAGACTGAGAGAAAAAAAATAGACTTCATGCAGGTATAAATATTCAAACTGAGGTTATCAGACTCGAGAGAACAATCAAGCATTTAGACGAGCCCATCGAGGCAAGCACCGAGGGATAGATGCAGAATGCGGTGTGTGTGGACAAGAAGAGCAAACGGCCGAATATCGTATAAATTTCTTCGGGACTGTGAGAGAAAAATATCGGCCGAATATCGGCCGAATATCGCATAAATTCCTGGTAAGGGCTTAACCATACAGTTCAAAGCAACGGGGCGTACTCTTTCAGAAATTGGAGATTCGGGACAGTGAGAGAAAAATAGACTTTATGCGGGTAAAAATATTCAAACTGATGTTATCTGACTCGAGAGAACAATCAAGGATTCAGACGTGCCGATCGAGGCAAGCACCAAGGAATAGATGCGGAATGCGGTGCGTGTGGACACGAAAAGCAAACGGCCGAATAGCACATAAATTTCTTTTAAAGGCTTAAGCGTACAGTTCAAAGCAACGAGGCGTACTCTTTGAAATAATTGGAGATTCGGCACAGCGAGAGAAAAATAGACCTGATGCGGGTAGAAATATTCAAACTGAGGTTATCTGACTCGAGAGAACAATCAAGCATTTAGATGTGCCGATCGAGGCAAGCACCAAGGAATAGATGCGGAATGCGGTGCGTGTGGACAGGAAAAGCAAACTGCCGAATATCGCATAAATTTCTGTTAAGAGCTTAACCCTACAGTCGAAAGCAATGGTGCATACTCTTTCAAAGAACTGGAGTTTCGGGACAGTGAGAGAAAAATAGACTTTATGTGGGTAGAATTATTCAAACAAAGGATATCTGACTCGAGGGTAAAATCAAGGATTTAGAGGTGCCGATCGAGGCAAGCACCAAGGGATAGATGCGGAATGCGGTGCGTGTGGGCAAGAAGAGCAAACGGCCGAACATCGCATAAATTTCTCTTAAGGGCTTAACCCTACAGTTCAAAGCAACTGGGCGTACACTTTCAAGGAATTGGAGATTCGGGACAGTGAGAGAAAAATAGACTTTATGAAGGTAGGAATATTCAAACTGAGGTTATCTGACTCGAGAGAACAATCAAGCATTTAGACGAGCCGAACGAGGCAAGCACCAAGGGATAGATGCGGAATGTGGTGCGTGTGGACAGAAAGAACAAACGGCCGAATATCGCATAAATTTCTGGTAAGGGCTTAACCCCACAGTTCAAATCAACGGGGCGTACTCTTTCAAGGAATTGGAGATTCGGGTTAGTGAGAGAAAAATAGACTTTATGCGGGTAGAATTATTCAAACAAAGGATATCTGACTCGAGGGTAAAATCAAGGATTTAGAGGTGCCGATCGAGCCAAGCACTAAGGGATAGATGCGGAATGCGGGGCGTTTGCACAGGAAGAGCAAACGGCTGAAAATCGCACAAATTTCTGTTAAGGCTTTAACCCTACAGATAAAAGCAACGGGGTGTACTCTTTCAAAGAAATGGAGATTCGGGACAGAGAGAGAAAAATAGACTTTATGCGGGTAGAAATATTCAAACTGAGGTAATCTGACTCGAGGCAAAATCAAGCATTTAGACATGTCGATCGAGGCAAGCACCAAGGGATAAATGAGGAATGCGGTGCGTGTGGACAAGAAGAGCAAACGGCCGGATATCGCATAAATTTCTGTTATGGGCTTAACCCCACAGTTCAAAGCAACGGGGCGAACTCTTTCAAATAATTCGAGCTTCGGGACAGTGACAGAAAATTAGACTTTATGCGGGTAGAAATATTGAAACTGAGGTTATCTGACTCGAGGCAAAATCAAGGATTTAGACGAGCCGATCGAGGCAAGCACCAAGGAATAGATGCGGACTGCGGTGCGTGTGGACAGGAAAAGCAAACGGCCGAAAATCCCATAAATTTCTCTTAAGGGCTTAACCCTACAGTCGAAAGCAACGGTGCATACTCTTTCAAAGAAATGGAGATTCGGGACAGTGAGAGAAAAATAGACTTTATGTGGGTAGAATTATTCAAACAAAGGATATCTGACTCGAGGGTAAAATCAAGGATTTAGAGGTGCCGATCGAGGCAAGCAGCAAGGGATAGATGCGGAAAGCGGTGCGTGCGGGCACGAAGAGCAAAGGGCCGAACATCCCATAAATTTCTGTTAAGGGCTTAACCCTACAGTTCAAAGGAATGGGTGCTCTTTCAAATAATTGGAAATTCGGGACAGTGACAGAAACATAGACTTTATGCGGGTAGAAATATTCAAACTGAGGTAATCTGACTCGAGGCAAAATCAAGCATTTAGACATGTCGATCGAGGCAAGCACCAAGGGATAAATGAGGAATGCGGTGCGTGTGGACAAGAAGAGCAAACGGCCGAATATCGCATAAATTTCTGGTAAGGGCTTAACCCTACAGTTCAAAGCAACGGGGCGTACTGTTTCAAAGAATTGGAGATTCGGAACAGTGAGAGAAAAATAGACTTTATGCGGGCAGAAATATTCAAACTGAGGTTATCTGACTCGAGAGAACAATCAAGCATTTAGGCGAGCCGATCGAGGCAAGCACCAAGGGATAGATGCAGAATGCGGTTGCGTGTGGACAGGAAAAGCAAACGGCCGAATACCGCATAAATTTCTGTTAAGGGCTTAACCCTACAGTTCAAAGCAACGGGGCGTACTGTTTCAAAGAATTGGAGATTCGGAACAGTGAGAGAAAAGTAGACCTGATGCAGGTAGAAATATTCAAACTGAGGTTATCCGACTCGAGAGAACAATGAAGCATTTAGACGAGCCGATCAAGGCAAGCACCAAGTGATAGATGCGGAATGTGGTGCGTGTGGACAGGAAGAGCAAACGGCCGATTATCGCATAAATTTCTGGTAAGGGCTTAACGCTACAGTTCAAAGCAACGGGGCGTACTCTTTCAAAGAATTGGAGATTCGGGACTGTGAGAGAAAAACAGACTTTATGCGGGCAGAAATATTCAAACTGAGGTTATCCGACTCGAGAGAACAATGAAGCATTTAGACGAGCCGATCGAGGCAAGCACCAAGTGATAGATGCGGAATGTGGTGCGTGTGGACAGGAAGAGCAAACGGCCGATTATCGCATAAATTTCTGGTAAGCGCTTAACGCTACAGTTCAAAGCAACGGGGCGTACTCTTTCAAAGAATTGGAGATTCGGGACTGTGAGAGAAAAACAGACTTTATGCGGGCAGAAATATTCAAACTGAGGTTATCCGACTCGAGAGAACAATGAAGCATTTAGACGAGCCGATCAAGGCAAGCACCAAGTGATAGATGCGGAATGTGGTGCGTGTGGACAGGAAGAGCAAACGGCCGATTATCGCATAAATTTCTGGTAAGGGCTTAACGCTACAGTTCAAAGCAACGGGGCGTACTCTTTCAAGGAATTGGAGATTCGGGATAGTGAGAGAAAAATAGACTTTATACGGGTAGAAATATTCAAACTGAGGTTATCTGGCTCGAGAGAACAATCAAGGATTTAGACGTGCCGATCGAGGCAAGCACCAAGGAATAGATGCGGACTGCGGTGCGTGTGGACAGGAAAAGCAAACGGCCGAAAATCCCATAAATTTCTCTTAAGGGCTTAACCCTACAGTCGAAAGCAACGGTGCATACTCTTTCAAAGAAATGGAGATTCGGGACAGTGAGAGAAAAATAGACTTTATGTGGGTAGAATTATTCAAACAAAGGATATCTGACTCGAGGGTAAAATCAAGGATTTAGAGGTGCCGATCGAGGCAAGCAGCAAGGGATAGATGCGGAAAGCGGTGCGTGTGGGCACGAAGAGCAAACGGCCGAACATCCCATAAATTTCTGTTAAGGGCTTAACCCTACAGTTCAAAGCAATGGGTGCTCTTTAAAAGAATTGGAAATTCGAGACAGTTAGAGAAAAATAGCCTTGATGCGGGTAGAATTATTCAAACTGAGGATATCTGACTCGAGGCAAAAATCAAGGATTTAGACGTGCCGATCGAGGCAAGCACCAAGTGATAGATGCGGAATGCGGTGCGTGTGCACAGGAAGAGCAAACGGCCGAAAATCGCATAAATTTCTGTTAAGGGCTTAACCCTACAGTTCAAAGCAACGGGGTGTACTCTTTCAAAGAATTGGAGATTCGGGATTGTGAGAGAAAAATAGACTTTATGCGGGTAGAAATGTTCAAAGTGAGGTTATCTGACTCGAGGGAAAATCAAGGATTTAGACGTGTTGTTCGAGGCAAGCACCAAGGGATAGATGCGGAGTGTGGTGCGTGTGAAGGGAAGAGGAAATGGCCGAATATCGCATAAATTTCTCGTAAGGGCTGAACCCTACAGTTCAAAGCAACGGGTTGTGCTCTTTCAAAGAATTGGAGATTCGGGATTGAGAGAGAAAAATAGACTTTATGCGGGTAGAAATATTCAAACTGAGGTTATCTGACTCGAGGCAAAATCAAGGATTTAGACGCGCCGATCGAGGCAAGCAGCAAGGGATAGATGCGGAATGGGGTGCGTGTGGACAGGAAATAAAACGGCCGAATATAGCATAAATTTCTTTTAAAGGCTTATGCCTACAGTTCAAAGCAACAGGGCGTACTCCTTGAAATAATTGGAAATTCGGGACAGTGACAGAAACACAGACTTTATGCGGGTAGAAATATTCAAACTGAGGTAATCTGACTCGAGGCAAAATCAAGGATTTAGACATGTCGATCGAGGCAAGCGCCAATGGATAAATGAGGAATGCGGTGCGTGTGGACAAGAAGAGCAAACGGCCGAATATCGCATAAATTTCTGGTAAGGGCTTAACCCTACAGTTCAAAGCAACGGGGCGTACTCTTTCAAAGAATTCGAGATTCGGAACTGTGAGAGAAAAATAGACTTTATGCGGGCAGAAATATTCAAACTGACGTTATCTGACTCGAGAGAACAATGAAGCATTTAGACGAGCCGATCGAGGCAAGCACCAAGGGAGAGATGCAGAATGCGGTGCGTGTGGACAGGAAAAGCAAACGGCCGAATAGCACATAAATTTCTTCTAAAGGCTTATGCCTACAGTTCAAAGCAACGGGGCGTACTCTTTGAAATAATTGGAAATTCGGGACAGTGACAGGAACATAGACTTTATGCGGGTAGAAATATTCAAACTGAGGTAATCTGACTCGAGGCAAAATCAAGGATTTAGACATGTCGATCGAGGCAAGCACCAAGGGATAAATGAGGAATGCGGTGCGCGTGGACAAGAAGAGCAAACGGCCGAATATCGCATAAATTTCTGGTAAGGGCTTAACCCTACAGTTCAAAGCAACGGGGCGTACTGTTTCAAAGAATTGGAGATTCGGAACAGTGAGAGAAAAATATACTTTATGCCGGGAAAAATATTCAAACTGAGGTTATCTGACTCGCGAGAACAATCAAGCATTTAAACGAGCCGATCGAGGCAAGCACCAAGGGATAGATGCAGAATGCGGTGCGTGTGGACAGGAAAAGCAAACTGCCGAATATCGCATAAATTTCTGTTAAGGGCTTAACCCTACAGTTCAAAGCAACTGGGCGTACCCTTTCAAGGAATTGGAGATTCGGGACAGTGAGAGAAAAATAGACTTTATGCAGGTAGAAATATTCAAAGTGAGGTTATCAGACTCGAGAGAACAATCAAGCATTTAGACGAGCCGATCGAGGCAAGCACCAAGGGATAGATGCGGAATGTGGTGCGTGTGGACAGGAAGAGCAAACGGCCGATTATCGCATAAATTTCTGGTAAGGGCTTAACGCTACAGTTCAAAGCAACGGGGCGTACTCTTTCAAAGAATTGGAGATTCGGGACTGTGAGAGAAAAATAGACTTTATGCCGGCAGAAATATTCAAACTGAGGTTATCTGACTCGAGAGAACAATCAAGCATTTAGACGAGCCGATCGAGGCAAGCACCAAGGGATAGATGCAGAATGCGGTGCGTGTGGACAGGAAAAGCAAACGGCCGAATATCGCATAAATTTCTGTTAAGGGCTTAACCCTACAGTTCAAAGCAACTGGGCGTACCCTTTCAAGGAATTGGAGATTCGGGACAGTGAGAGAAAAATAGACTTTATGCAGGTAGAAATATTCAAAGTGAGGTTATCAGACTCGAGAGAACAATCAAGCATTTAGACGAGCCGATCGAGGCAAGCACCAAGGGATAGATGCGGAATGTAGTGCGTGTGGACAGGAAGAGCAAACGGCCGATTATCGCATAAATTTCTGGTAAGGGCTTAACGCTACAGTTCAAAGCAACGGGGCGTACTCTTTCAAAGAATTGGAGATTCGGGACTGTGAGAGAAAAATAGACTTTATGCGGGCAGAAATATTCAAACTGAGGTTATCTGACTCGAGAGAACAATGAAGGATTTAGACGTGCCGATCGAGGCAAGCACCAAAGGATAGATGCAGAATGCGGTGCGTGTGGACAGGAAAAGCAAACGGCCGAATATCGCATAACTTTCTGGTAAGGGCTTAACCCTACAGTTCAAAGCAACTGGGCGTACCCTTCCAAGGAATTGGAGATTCGGGACAGTGAGAGAAAAATAGACTTTATGCAGGTAGAAATATTCAAAGTGAGGTTATCAGACTCGAGAGAACAATCAAGCATTTAGACGCGCCGATCGAGGCAAGCACTAAGGGATAGATACGGAATGCGATGCGGGTGGACAGGAAATGGAAACGGCCGAATATCGCATAAATTTCTGTTAAGGGCTTAACCCTACAGTTCAAATCAACGGGGCGTACTCTTTCAAGGAATTGGAGATTCGGGATAGTGAGAGAAAAATAGACTTAATGCGGGTAGAATTATTCAAACAAAGGATATATGACTCGAGAGAACAATCAAGCATTTAGACGAGCCGATCGAGGCAAGCACCAAGGGATAGATGCGGAATGTGGTGCGTGTGGACAGGAAGAGCAAACGGCCGATTATCGCATAAATTTCTGATAAGGGCTTAACGCTACAGTTCAAAGCAACGGGGCGTACTCTTTCAAAGAATTGGAGATTCGGGACTGTGAGAGAAAAATAGACTTTATGCGGGCAGAAATATTCAAACTGAGGTTATCTGACTCGAGAGAACAATCAAGCATTTAGACGAGCCGATCGAGGCAAGCACCAAGGGATAGATGCAGAATGCGGTGCGTGTGGACAGGAAAAGCAAACGGCCGAATACCGCATAAATTTCTGGTAAGGGCTTAACCCTACAGTTCAAAGCAACGGGGTGTACTGTTTCAAAGAATTGGAGATTCGGAACAGTGAGAGAAAAATAGACCTGATGCAGGTAGAAATATTCAAACTGAGGTTATCTGACTCGAGAGAACAATCAAGCATTTAGACGAGCCGATCGAGGCAAGCACCAAGGGATAGATGCAGAATGCGGTGCGTGTGGACAGGAAAAGCAAACGGGCGAATACCGCATAAATTTCTGGTAAGGGCTTAACCCTACAGTTCAAATCAACGGGGCGTTCTCTTTCAAGGAATTGGAGATTCGGGATAGTGAGAGAAAAATAGACTTTATGCGGGTAGAATTATTCAAACAAAGGATATATGACTCGAGGGTAAAATCAAGGATTTAGAGGTGCCGATCGAGCCAAGCACCAAGGGATAGATGCGGAATGCGGGGCGTGTGCACAGGAAGAGCAAACGGCCGAAAATCGCACAAATTTCTGTTAAGGCTTTAACCCTACAGATTAAAGCAACGGGGTGTACTCTTTCAAAGAATTGGAGATTCGGGACAGAGAGAGAAATGGACTTCATGCGGGTAGAAATATTCAAACTGAGGTTATCAGACTCGAGAGAACAATCAAGCATTTAGACGCGCCGATCGAGGCAAGCACCAAGGAATAGATGCAGAATGCGGTGCGTGTGGACAGGAAAAGGAAACGGCCGAATATCGCATAAATTTCTGTTAAGGGCTTAACCATACAGTTCAAAGCAACGGGGCATACTGTTTCAATAAATTGGAGATTCGGGACAGTGAGAGAAAAATAGACTTTATGCGGGTAGAAATATTTTAACTGAGGTTATCTGACTCGAGGCAAAATCTAGGATTTAGACGTGCCGATCGAGGCAAGCACCAAGGGATAGATGCAGAATGCGGTGCGTGTGGACAGGAAAAGCAAACGGCCGAATATCGCATAAATTTCTGTTTAGGCTTTAACCCCACAGTTTAAAGCAACGGGGTGTACTCTTTCAAAGAATTGGAGATTCGGGACAGAGAGAGAAATGGACTTCATGCGGGTAGAAATATTCAAACTGAGGTTATCCGACTCAAGAGAACAATCAAGCATTTAGACGCGCCGATCGAGGCAAGCACCAAGTGATAGAAGCGGAAGGTGGTGCGTGTGGACACGAAAAGCAAACGGCCGGATATCGCATAAATTTCTGTTATGGGCTTAACCCCACAGTTCAAAGCAACGGGGCGAACTCTATCAAATAATTCGAGCTTCGGGACAGTGACAGAAAATTAGACTTTATGCGGGTAGAAATATTTAAACTGAGGTTATCTGACTCGAGGCAAAATCAAGGATTTAGACGTGCCGATCGAGGCAAGCACTAAGGGATAGATACGGAATGCGGTGCGTGTGGACAGGAAAAGCAAACGGGCGAATACCGCATAAATTTCTGGTAAGGGCTTAACCCTACAGTTCAAATCAACGGGGCGTTCTCTTTCAAGGAATTGCAGATTCGGGATAGTGAGAGAGAAATAGACTTGATGCGGGTAGAATTATTCAAACAAAGGATATATGACTCGAGGGTAAAATCAAGGATTTAGAGGTGCCGATCGAGCCAAGCACCAAGGGATAGATGCAGAATGCGGGGCGTGTGCACAGGAAGAGCAAACGGCCGAAAATCGCACAAATTTCTGTTAGTGCTTTAACCCTACAGATTAAAGCAACGGGGTGTACTCTTTCAAAGAATTGGAGATTCGGGACAGAGAGAGAAATGGACTTCATGCGGGTAGAAATATTCAAACTGAGGTTATCAGACTCGAGAGAACAATCAAGCATTTAGACGCGCCGATCGAGGCAAGCACCAAGTGATAGAAGCGGAAGGTGGTGCGTGTGGACACGAAAAGCAAACGGCCGGATATCGCATAAATTTCTGTTATGGGCTTAACCCCACAGTTCAAAGCAACGGGGCGAACTCTTTCAAATAATTCGAGCTTCGGGACAGTGACAGAAAATTAGACTTTATGCGGGTAGAAATATTTAAACTGAGGTAATCTGACTCGAGGCAAAATCAAGGATTTAGACGCGCCGATCGAGGCAAGCACTAAGGGATAGATACGGAATGCGGTGCGTGTGGACAGGAAAAGGAAACGGCCGAATATCGCATAAATTTCTGTTAAGGGCTTAACCATACAGTTCAAAGCAACGGGGCATACTGTTTCAATAAATTGGAGATTCGGGACAGTGAGAGAAAAATAGACTTTATGCGGGTAGAAATATTTTAACTGAGGTTATCTGACTCGAGGCAAAATCTAGGATTTAGACGTGCCGATCGAGGCAAGCACCAAGGGATAGATGCAGAATGCGGTGCGTGTGGACAGGAAAAGCAAACGGCCGAATATCGCATAAATTTCTGTTTAGGCTTTAACCCTACAGATTAAAGCAACGGGGTGTACTCTTTCAAAGAATTGGAGATTCGGGACAGAGAGAGAAATGGACTTCATGCGGGTAGAAATATTCAAACTGAGGTTATCAGACTCGAGAGAACAATCAAGCATTTAGACGCGCCGATCGAGGCAAGCACCAAGTGATAGAAGCGGAAGGTGGTGCGTGTGGACACGAAAAGCAAACGGCCGGATATCGCATAAATTTCTGTTATGGGCTTAACCCCACAGTTCTAAGCAACGGGGCGAACTCTTTCAAATAATTCGAGCTTCGGGACAGTGACAGAAAATTAGACTTTATGCGGGTAGAAATATTTAAACTGAGGTAATCTGACTCGAGGCAAAATCAAGGATTTAGACGCGCCGATCGAGGCAAGCACTAAGGGATAGATACGGAATGCGGTGCGTGTGGACAGGAAAAGCAAACGGCCGAATATCGCATAACTTTCTGGTAAGGGCTCAACGCTACAGTTCAAAGCAACGGGTTGTACTCTTTCAAAGAATTGGAGATTCGGGACAGAGAGAGAAATGCACTTCATGCGGGTAGAAATATTCAAACTGAGGTTATCAGACTCGAGAGAACAATCAAGCATTTAGACGCGCCGATCGAGGCAAGCACCAAGTGATAGAAGCGGAAGGTGGTGCGTGTGGACACGAAAAATAAACGGCCGAATATCGCATAAATTTCTGTTAAGGGCTTAACCCTACAGTTCAAAGCAACGGGGCATACTGTTTCAATAAATTGGAGATTCGGGACAGTGAGAGGAAAATAGATTTTATGCGGGTAGAAATATTCAAACTGAGGTTATCTGACTCGAGAGAACAATCAAGGATTTAGACGTGCCGATCGAGGCAAGCACCAAGGGATAGATGCAGAATGCGGTGCGTGTGGACAGGAAAAGCAAACGGCCGAATATCGCATAACTTTCTGGTAAGGGCTTAACCCTACAGTTCCAAGCAACTGGGCGTACCCTTTCAAGGAATTGGAGATTCGGGACAGTGAGAGAAAAATAGACTTTATGCAGGTAGAAATATTCAAAGTGAGGTTATCAGACTCGAGAGAACAATCAAGCATTTAGACGCGCCGATCGAGGCAAGCACTAAGGGATAGATACGGAATGCGGTGCGGGTGGACAGGAAAAGGAAACGGCCGAACATCGCATAAATTTCTGTTAAGGGCTTAGCCCCACAGTTCAAAGCAACGGGGCGAACTCTTTCAAATAATTCGAGCTTCGGGACAGTGACAGAAAATTAGACTTTATGCGGGTAGAAATATTTAAACTGAGGTTATCTGACTCGAGGCAAAATCAAGGATTTAGACGCGCCGATCGAGGCAAGCACTAAGGGATAGATACGGAATGCGGTGCGTGTGGACAGGAAAAGGAAACGACCGAATATCGCATAAATTTCTGTTAAGGGCTTAACCATACAGTTCAAAGCAACGGGGCATACTGTTTCAATAAATTGGAGGTTCGGGACAGTGAGAGAAAAATAAACTTTATGCGGGTAGAAATATTTTAACTGAGGTTATCTGACTCGAGGCAAAATCTGGGATTTAGACGTGCCGATCGAGGCAAGCACCAAGGGATAGATGCAGAATGCGGTGCGTGTGTACAGGAAAAGCAAACGGCCGAATATCGCATAAATTTCTGTTTAGGCTTTAACCCTACAGATTAAAGCAACGGGGTGTACTCTTTCAAAGAATTGGAGATTCGGGACAGAGAGAGAAATGGACTTCATGCGGGTAGAAATATTCAAACTGAGGTTATCAGACTCGAGAGAACAATCAAGCATTTAGACGCGCCGATCGAGGCAAGCACCAAGTGATAGAAGCGGAAGGCGGAGCGTGTGGACAGGAAAAGCAAACGGCCGGATATCGCATAAATTTCTGTTATGGGCTTAACCCTACAGTTCAAAGCAACGGGGCATACTGTTTCAATAAATTGGAGATTCGGGACAGTGAGAGAAAAAAATTACCGACGATTACGTTACTTCCTAATGCGAAATTTGAGCGCAGCAAATAAGCTGTTTCACCTTTTGGATAGATTGAGGCAAAGAAATCGAGCAACACATGTATGCGCTATCACAGAATTTTTTTTTATTTTTCACACGTATTCCTTTAACAAAGACTCCACTACCAGTTCTTGACAGTCATGAAGGAAGCTTTGTGGTCGGAGAAATAGACTGATATATGTTCGACTTGGTACACCAATGCTTGATTCTCAAAGACGAGATGTATGCAAGTGCCTCGCGAGGTTGTCACAGCCGTGGGGGAAGCAGAGGCTAAGCGCCGCCGCCGAGAAGACCCTGCCGTTCGCGCCGCCGAAGCGGAGGCTCATTGCCGCCGTCGAGAGCAACCAGCAGTAAGCGAGGCTGAAGCAGAAGCTCATCGCCGCCGCCGAGAAGACCCTGCAGTTCGCGCCGCCGAAGCGGAGGCTCATCGCCGCCGTCGAGAGCAACCAGCAGTAAGCGGAAGCGGAGGGGGGCGGCGTGTACACCCAGCGGCAAACGATGGGGGCAGAAGCGCGCGCAGCAAGCGGACAACACGATAAAGGGAGGAGGGAAGAGATAGCAGCGACTGACTGATGCCTTTGACTGATACTCTTTCTGCATGGCGGCGACGGTGTTCTATGCAGTCACGTTATCTTGACTCTCTAGCGGCGTCAGCGGCATCCAGCGGTATCAGTCGGTCGCTGCTAGCGCTGGGGGGATGAAAGGGGGGCGGAGCTGGTTACGAGGCCGACGCCGACGACAACGCCGACGACGACGCGAAACCCAGGTACGGACGCCAAAGAGCTGCGCTCTAAAATAGACTTTATGCGGGTAGAAATATTTAAACTGAGGTTATCTGACTCGAGGCAAAATCAAGGATTTAGACGCGCCGATCGAGGCAAGCACTAAGGGATAGATACGGAATGCGGTGCGGGTGGACAGGAAAAGGAAACGGCCGAATATCGCATAAATTTCTGTTAAGGGCTTAACCCTACAGTTCAAAGCAACGGGGTGTACTGTTTCAAAGAATTGGAGATTCGGAACAGTGAGAGAAAAATAGACCTGATGCAGGTAGAAATATTCGAACTGAGGTTATCTGACTCGAGAGAACAATCAAGCATTTAGACGAGCCGATCGAGGCAAGCACCAAGGGATAGATGCAGAATGCGGTGCGTGTGGACAGGAAAAGCAAACGGCAGAATACCGCATAAATTTCTGGTAAGGGCTTAACCCAACAGTTCAAATCAACGGGGCGTACTCTTTCAAGGAATTGGAGATTCGGGATACTGAGAGAAAAATAGACTTTATGCGGGTAGAATTATTCAAACAAAGGATATATGACTCGAGAGAACAATCAAGCATTAAGACGAGCCGATCGAGGCAAGCACCAAGGGATAGATGCGGAATGTGGTGCGTGTGCACAGGAAGAGCAAACGGCCGAATATCGCATAAATTTCTGGTAAGGGCTTAACCCTACAGTTCAAAGCAACGGGCGTACTCTTTCAAAGAATTGGAGATTCGGGACAGTGAGGGAAAAATAGACTTTATGCGGGTAGAAATATTCAAACTGAGGTTATCTGACTCGAGGGAAAATCAAGGATTTAGACGTGTCGATCGAGGCAAGCACAAAGGGATAAATGCGGAATGCGGTGCGTGTGGACAGGAAATAAAACGACCGAATATCGCATAAATTTCTGTTAAGGGCTTAACAATACAGTTCAAAGCAACGGTGTCCTCTTTCAAAGAATTGGAAATTCGGGACAGTGAGAGAAAAATAGACTTTATGCGGGTAGAAATATTCAAACTAAGGTTGTCTGACTCGAGAGAACAATCAAGGATTTAGACGTGCCGATCGAGGCAAGCACCAATGAATAGATGCGGAATGCGGTGCGTGTGGACAGGAACAGCAAATGGCCGAATAGCACATAAATTTCTTTGAAAGGCTTATGCCTACAGTTCAAAGAAACGGGGCGTACCCTTTGAAATAATTGGAAATTCGGGACAGTGACAGAAACATAGACTTTATGCGGGTAGAAATATTCAAACTGAGGTAATCTGACTCGAGGCAAAATCAAGGATTTAGACATGTCGATCGAGGCAAGCACCAAGGGATAAATGAGGAATGCGGTGCGTGTGGACAAGAAGAGCAAACGGCCGAATATCGCATAAATTTCTGGTAAGGGCTTATCCCTACAGTTCAAAGTACCTGGGCGTACCCTTTCAAGGAATTGGAGATTCGGGACAGTGAGAGAAAAATAGACTTTATGCAGGTAGAAATATTCAAAGTGAGGTTATCAGACTCGAGAGAACAATCAAGCATTTAGGCGAGCCGATCGAGGCAAGCACCAAGGGATATATGCGGAACGTGGTGCGTGCGGACAGGAAGAGCAAACGGCCGATTATCGCATAAATTTCTGGTAAGGGCTTAACGCTACAGTTCAAAGCAACGGGGCGTACTCTTTCAAAGAATTGGAGATTCGGGAGTGTGAGAGAAATATAGACTTTATGCAGGTAGAAATATTCAAAGTGAGGTTGTCAGACTCGAGAGAACAATCAAGCATTTAGACGCGCCGATCGAGGCAAGCACTAAGGGATAGATACGGAATGCGGTGCGGGTGGACAGGAAAAGGAAACGGCCGAATATCGCATAAATTTCTGTTAAGGGCTTAACCCTACAGTTCAAAGCAACGGGGTGTACTGTTTCAAAGAATTGGAGATTCGGAACAGTGAGAGAAAAATAGACCTGATGCAGGTAGAAATATTCAAACTGAAGTTATCTGACTCGAGAGAACAATCAAGCATTTAGACGAGCCGATCGAGGCAAGAACCAAGGGGTAGATGCAGAATGCGGTGCGTGTGGACAGGAAAAGCAAACGGCAGAATACCGCATAAATTTCTGGTAAGGGCTTAACCCAACAGTTCAAATCAACGGGGCGTACTCTTTCAAGGAATTGGAGATTGGGGATAGTGAGAGAAAAATAGACTATATGCGGGTAGAATTATTCAAACAAAGGATATATGACTCGAGAGAACAATCAAGCATTTAGACGAGCCGATCGAGGCAAGCACCAAGGGATAGATGCGGAACGTGGTGCGTGTGGATAGGAAGAGCAAACGGCCGATTATCGCATAAATTTCTGGTAAGGGCTTAACGCTACAGTTCAAAGCAACGGGGCGTACTCTTTCAAAGAATTGGAGATTCGGGAGTGTGAGAGAAAAATAGACTTCATGCGGGTAGAAATATTGAAACTGAGGTTATCTGACTCGAGGCAAAATCAAGGATTTAGACATGTCGATCGAGGCAAGCACAAAGGGATAAATGCGGAATGCGGTGCGTGTGGACAGGAAAAAAAATGGCCGAATATCGCACAAATTTCTGTTAAGGGCTTAACCCTACAGTTCAAAGCAACGGGATCCTCTTTCAAAGAATTGGAAATTCGGGACAGTGAGAGAAAAATAGACTTTATGCGGGTAGAAATATTCAAACTGAGGTTATCTGACTCGAGGCAAAATCAAGGATTAAGTCGTGCCGATCGAAGCAAGCACCAAGGGATAGATGTGGAATGTGGTGCGTGTGGACTGGAAGAGCAAACGGCCGACTATCGCATAAATTTCAGGTAAGGGATTAACGCTACAGTTCAAAGCAACTGGGCGTACTCTTTCAAAGAATTGGAGATTCTGGACTGTGAGAGAAAAATAGACTTTATGCAGGTAGAAATATTCAAAGTGAGGTTATGAGACTCGAGAGAACAATCAAGCATTTAGACGAGCCGATCGAGGCAAGCACCAAGGGATAGATGCAGAATGCGGTGCGTGTGGACAGGAAAAGCAAACGGCCAAATATCGCATAAATTTCTGGTAAGGGCTTAACCCTACAGTTCAAAGCAACTGGGCGTAGTCTTTCAAAGAATTGGAGATTCTGGACTGTGACAGAAAAATAGACTTTATTCGGGCAGAAATATTCAAACTGAGGTTGTCTGACTCGAGAGAACAATCAAGCATTTAGACGAGCCGATCGAGGCAAGCACAAAGGGACAGATGCAGAATGCGGTACGTGTGGACAGGAAAAGCAAACGGCCGAATACCGCATAAATTTCTGGTAAGGGCTTAACCCTACAGTTCAAAGCAACGGGGCGTACTCTTTCAAGGAATTGGAGATTCGGGAGAGTGAGAGAAAAATAGGCTTTATGGGGGTAGAAATATTCAAACTGAGGTTATCTGGCTCGAGAGAACAATCAAGGATTTAGACGTGCCGAACGAGGCAAGCACCAAGGAATAGATGCGGAATGCGGTGCGTGTGGACAGGAAAAGCAAACGGCCGAAAATCGCATAAATTTCTGGTAAGGGCTTAACCCTACAGTTCAAAGCAACTGGGCGTACTCTTTCAAAGAATTGGAGATTCTGGACTGTGACAGAAAAATAGACTTTATTCGGGCAGAAATATTCAAAGTGAGGTTATGAGACTCGAGAGAACAATCAAGCATTTAGACGAGCCGATCGAGGCAAGCACCAAGGGATAGATGCAGAATGCGGTGCGTGTGGACAGGAAAAGCAAACGGCCAAATATCGCATAAATTTCTGGTAAGGGCTTAACCCTCCAGTTCAAAGCAACTGGGCGTACTCTTTCAAAGAATTGGAGATTCTGGACTGTGACAGAAAAATAGACTTTATTAGGGCAGAAATATTCAAACTGAGGTTATCTGACTCGAGAGAACAATCAAGCATTTAGACGAGCCGATCGAGGCAAGCACAAAGGGACAGATGCAGAATGCGGTACGTGTGGACAGGAAAAGCAAACGGCCGAATACCGCATAAATTTCTGGTAAGGGCTTAACCCTACAGTTCAAAGCAACGGGGCGTACTCTTTCAAGGAATTGGAGATTCGGGAGAGTGAGAGAAAAATAGGCTTTATGGGGGTAGAAATATTCAAACTGAGGTTATCTGGCTCGAGAGAACAATCAAGGATTTAGACGTGCCGAACGAGGCAAGCACCAAGGAATAGATGCGGAATGCGGTGCGTGTGGACAGGAAAAGCAAACGGCCGAAAATCGCATAAATTTCTGTTAAGGGCTTAACCCTACAGTCGAAAGCAACGGTGCATACTCTTTCAAAGAATTGGAGATTCGGGACAGTGAGAGAAAAATAGACTTTATATGGGTAGAATTATTCAAACAAAGGATATCTGACTCGAGGTTAAAATCAAGGATTCAGAGGTGCCGATCGAGGCAAGCACCAAGGGATAGATGCGGAATGTGGTGCGTGTGGACAGGAAAAGCAAACGGCCGAATACCGCATAAATTTCTGTTAAGGGCTTAACCCTACAGTTCAAGGCAACGGTGCGTACTCTTTCAAAGAATTCGAGATTCGGGACAGTGAGGGAAAAATAGACTTTATGCGGGTAGAAATATTCAAACTGAGGTTATCTGACTCGAGGCAAAATCAAGGATTTTGACGTGTCGATCGAGGCAAGCACAAAGGGATCAATGCGGAATGCGGTGCGTGTGGACAGGAAATAAAACGGCCGAATATCGCATAAATTTCTGCTAAGGGCTTAACCCTACAGTTCAAAGCAACAAGGCGTACTCTGGCAAAGAATTGGAGATTCGGGACAGTGACAGAAACATAGACTTTATGCGGGTAGAAATATTCAAACTGAGGTAATCTGACTCGAGGCAAAATCAAGGATTTAGACATGTCGATCGAGGCAAGCACCAAAGGATAACTGAGGAATGCGGTGCGTGTGGACAAGAAGAGCAAACGGCCGAATATCGCATAAATTTCTGGTAAGGGCTTAACCCTACAGTTCAAAGCAACGGGGCGTACTGTTTCAAAGAATTGGAGATTCGGAAGAGTGAGAGAATAATAGACTTTATATGGGTTGAATTATTCAAACAAAGGATATCTGACTCGAGGGTAAAATAAAGGATTTAGAGGTGCCGATCGAGGCAAGCACCAAGGGATAGATGCGGAATGCGGTGCGTGTGGGCAAGAAGAGCAAACGGCCGAACATCGCCTAAATTTCTCTTAAGGGCTTAACCCTACAGTTCGAAGCAACGGGGTGTACTCTTTCAAGAATTGGAGATTCGGGACTGTGAGAGAAAGATAGACTTTATGCGGGTAGGAATATTCAAACTGAGGTTATCTGACTCGAGAGAACAATCAAGCATTTAGACGAGCCGATGGAGGCAAGCACCAAGGGATAGATGCGGAATGTGGTGCTTGTGGACAGAAAGATCAAACGGCCGAATATCGCATAAATTTCTGGTAAGGGCTTAACCCTACAGTTCAAAGCAACGGGGCGTACTCTTTCAAGGAATTGGAGATTCGGGACAGTGAGAGAAAAATAGACTTTATGCGGGTAGAAATATTCAAACTGAGGTTATCTGACTCCAGAGAACAATAGAGGATGTAGACGTGCCGATCGAGGCAAGCACCAAAGAATAGATGCGGAATGCGGTGCGTGTGGACAGGAAAAGCAAACGGCCGAATATCGCATAAATTTCTGTTAAGGGCTTAAACCTATAGTCGAAAGCAGCGGGGCATACTGTTTCAAAGAATTGGAGATTCGGGACAGTGACAGAAAAATAGACTTTGTGCGGGTAGAAATATTCAAACTAAGGTTATCTGACTCGAGAGAACAATCAAGCATTTAGACGAGCCGATCGAGGCAAGCACAAAGGGACAGATGCGGAATGCGGTGCGTGTGCACAGGAAGAGAAAACGGCCGAAAATCGCATAAATTTCTGTAAAGGGCTTAACCATACAGTTCAAAGCAACGGTGCATACTCTTTCAAGGAATTGGAGATTCGGGACAGTGAGAGAAAAATAGACTTTATGCGGGTAGAAATATTCAAACTGAGGTTATCTGACTCGAGGCAAAATCAAGGATTTAGACATGTCGATCGAGGCAAGCACCGAGGGATAGATACAGAATGCGGTGTGTGTGGACAGGATAAGCAAACGGCCGATTATCGCATCAATTTCTGTTAAGGGCTTAACGATAGAGTTCAATGCAACGGGGCGTATTCTTTCAAAGAATTGGAGATTCTGGACTGTGAGAGAAAAATAGACTTTATGCGGGCAGAAATATTCAAACTGAGGTTATCTGACTCGAGAGAACAATCAAGCATTTAGACGCGCCGATCGAGGCAAGCACCAAGGGATAGAAGCGGAATGCGGTGCGTGTGGACAGGAAAAGCAAACGACCGGATATCATAAATTTCTGTTAAGGGCTTAACCCCACAGTTCAAAGCAACGGGGTGTACTCTTTAAAAGAATTGGAGATCCGGAACAGTGAAAGAAAAATAGACTTAATGCAGGTAGAAATATTCAAGCTGAGGTTATCAGACTCGAGAGAACAATCAAGCATTTAGACGAGCCGATCGAGGCAAGCACCAAGGGATAGATGCGGAATGCGGTGCTTGTGGGCAAGAAGACCAAACGGCCGATCATGGCATAAATTTCTTTTAAGGGCTTAACCCTACAGTTCAAAGCAGCAGGGCATACTCTTTCAAAGAATTGGAGGTTCGGGACAGTGAGAGAAAGTAGACTTTTTGCGGGTAGAAATATTCAAACTGAGGATTCCTGACTCGGGGCAAAATCAAGGATTTAGACGTGTCGATCGAGGCAAGCACAGAGGAATAAATGCGGAATGCGGTGCGTGTGGACAGGAAATAAAACGGCCGAATATCGCATAAATTTCTGTTAAGGGCTTAACCCTACAGTTCAAAGCAACGGGGTCCACTTTCAAAGAATTGGAAATTCGGGACAGTGAGAGAAAAATAGACTTTATGCGGGTAGAAATATTCAAACTGAGGTTATCTGACTCGAGGCAAAATCAAGGATTTAGACATGTCGATCGAGGCAAGATCCAAGATATAAATGAGGAATGCGGTGCGCGTGGACAAGAAGAGCAAACGGCCGAATATCGCATAAATTTCTGTTAAGGGCTTAACGCTACAGTTCAAAGCAACGGGGCGTACTCTTTCAAAGAATTGGAGATTCGGGACTGTGAGAGAAAAATAGACTTTATGAGGGCAGAAAAATTCAAACTGAGGTTATATGACTCGGGAGAACAATCAAGCATTTAGACGAGCCGATCGAGGCAAGCACCAAGGGATAGATGCACAATGCGGTGCGTGTGGGCAGGAAAAGCAAATGGCCGAATATCGCATAAATTTCGGGTAAGGGCTTAACCCTACAGTTCAAAGCAACTGGGCGTACCCTTTCAAGGAATTGGAGATTCGGGACAGTGAGAGAAAAATAGACTTTATGCAGGTAGAAATATTCAAAGTGAGGTTATCAGACTCGAGAGAACAATCAAGCACTTAGACGAGCCGATCGAGGCAAGCACCAAGGGATAGATGCGGAATGTGGTGCTTGTGGACAAACAGAGCAAACGGCCGGACATTGCATAAATTTCTGTTAAGGGCTTAACCCTACAGTTCAAAGCAACGGGGCGTACTCTTTCAAGGAATTGGAGGTTCGGGAGAGTGAGAGAAAAATAGACTTTATGCGGGTAGAAGTATTCAAAATGAGGTTATCTGGCTCGAGAGAACAATCAAGGATTTAGACGTGCCGAACGAGGCAAGCACCAAGGAATAGATGCCGAATGCGGTGCGTGTGGAGAAGAAGAGCAAACGGCCGAACATCGCATAAATTTCTGTTAAGGGCTTAACCCTACATTTCAAAGCAACGGTTCGTACTCTTTCAAAGAATTGGAGATTCGGGACAGTTAGAGAAAAATTGACTTCATGCGGGTAGAAATATTCAAACTGAGGTTATCCGACTCGAGAGAACAATCAAGCATTTAGACGAGCCGATCAAGGCAACCACCAAGTGATAGATGCGGAATGTGGTGCGTGTGGACAGGAAGAGCAAACGGCCGATTATCGCATAAATTTCTGGTAAGGGCTTAACACTATAGTTCAAAGCAACGGGGCGTACTCTTTCAAAGAATTGGAGATTCGGGACTGTGAGAGAAAAATAGACTTTTTGCGGGCAGAAATATTCAAACTGAGGTTATCTGACTCGAGAGAACAATCAAGCATTTAGACGAGCCGATCGAGGCAAGCACCAAGGGATAGATGCAGAATGCGGTGCGTGTGGACAGGAAAAGCAAACGGCCGAAAATCGCATAAATTTCTCTTAAGGGCTTAACCCTACAGTCGAAAGCAACGGTGCATACTCTTTCAAAGAATTGGAGATTCGGGACAGTGAGAGAAAAATAGACTTTATGTGAGTAGAATTATTCAAACAAAGGATATCATACTCGAGGGAAAAATCAAGGATTTAGTGGTGCCGATCGAGGCTAGCACCAAGGGATAGATGCGGAAAGCGGTGCGTGTGGGCAAGAAGAGCAAACGGCCGAACATCCCATAAATTTCTGTTAAGGGCTTAACCCTACAGTTCAAAGCAATGGCTGCTCTTTCAAAGAATTGGAAATTCGCGACAGTGAAAGAAAAATAGTCTTGATGCGGGTAGAATTATTCACAGTGAAGATATCTGACTCGAGGCAAAAATCAAGGATTTAGACGCGCCGATCGAGGCAAGCACCAAGGGATAGATGCAGAATGTGGTGCGTGTGGACAAGAAGAGCAAACGGCCGAACATCGCACAAATTTCTGTTAAGGGCTTAACCCTACATTTCAAAGCAACGGTGCGTACTCTTTCAAAGAATTGGAGATTCGGGACAGTGAGGGCAAAATTGACTTCATGCGGGTAGAAATATTCAAACTGAGGTTATCTGACTCGAGGCAAAATCAAGGATTGAGTCGTGCCGATCGAAGCAAGCACCAAGGGATAGATGCGGAATGCGGTGCGTGTGGATAGGAAGAGCAAACGGCTGAAAATCACATAAATTTCGGTTAAGGGCTTAACCCTACAGTTCAAAGCAACAGGGCGTATTCTGGCAAAGAATTGGAGATTCGGGACAGTGAGAGAAAAACAGACTTTATGCGGGTACAAATATTCAAACTGAGGTTATCTGAGTCGCGAGAACAATCAAGGATTTAGACGTGCCGATCGAGGCAAGCACTAAGGAATAGGTGCGGAATGCGGATCGTGTGGACAGGAAAAGCAAACGGCCTAATACCGCATAAATTTCTGGTAAGGGCTTAACCCTACAGTTCAAAGCAACAGGGCGTACTGTTTCAAAGAATTGGAGGTTCGGTACAGTGAGAGATAAATAGACTTTATGTGGGTAGAATTATTCAAACAAAGGATATCTGACTCGAGGGTAAAATAAAGGATTTAGAGGTGCCTATCGAGGCAAGCACCAAGGGATAGATGCGGAATGCGGTGCGTGTGGGCAAGAAGAGCAAACGGCCGAACATCGCATAAATTTCTCTTAATGGCTTAGCCCTACAGTTCAAAGCAACGGGGCGTACTCATTCAAGGAATTGGAGATTCGGGATAGTGAGAGAAAAATAGACTTAATGCGGGTAGAATTATTCAAACAAATGATATCTGACTCGAGGGTAAAATCAAGGATTTAGAGGTGCCGATCGAGCCAAGCACCAAAGGATAGATGCGGAATGCGGTTAGTGTGCACAGGAAGAGCAAACAGCCGAAAATCACACAAATTTCTGTTAAGGCTTTAACCCTACAGATTAAAGCAACGGGGTGTACTCTTTTAAAGAATTGGAGATTCGGGACAGTGAGAGAAAAATAGACTTTATGCGGGCAGAAATATTTAAACTGAGGTTATCTGACTCGAGAGAACAATCAAGCATTTAGACGAGCCGATCGAGGCAAGCACCAAGGGATAGATGGAGAATGCGGTGCGTGTGCACAGGAAAAGCAAACGGCCGAATATCGCATAAATTTCTGGTGAGGGCTTAACCCTACAGTTCAAAGCAACTGGGCGTACTCTTTCAAGGAATTGGAGATTCGGGACAGTGAGAGAAAAATAGACTTTATGCAGGTAGAAATATTCAAAGTGAGGTTATCAGACTCGAGAGAACAATCAAGCATTTAGACGAGCCGATCGAGGCAAGCACGAAGGGATAGAAGCGGAATACGGTGCGTGTGGACAGGAAAAGGAAACGACAGGATATCGCATAAATTTCTGTTAAGGGCTTAACCCCACAGTTCAAAGCAACGGGTCGTACTCTTGAAAATAATTGGAGATTCGGGACAGTGACAGAAAAATAGAATTTATGCGGGGAGAAATATTCAAACTGAGGTTATCTGACTCGAAGGTAAATCAAGGATTTAGACGTGCCGATCGAGGCAAGCACCAAGGGATAGAAGCGGAATACGGTGCGTGTGGACAGGAAAAGCAAACGACCGGATATCGCATAAATTTCTGTTAAGGGCTTAACCCCACAGTTCAAAGCAACGGGGCGTACTCTTGAAAATAATTGGAGATTCGGGACAGTGACAGGAAAATAGAATTTATGCGGGTAGAAATATTCAAACTGAGGTTATCTGACTCGAAGCTAAATCAAGAATTTAGACGCGCCGATCGAGGCAAGCACCAAGGGATAGATGCGGAATGCGGTGCGTGTGGGCAAGAAGAGCAAACGCCCTATTATCGCATAAATTTCTGGTAAGGGCTTAACGCTACAGTTCAAAGCAACCGGGGTATTCTTTCAAGGAATTCGAGATTCGGGATAGTGAGAGAAAAATAGACTTTATGCGGGTAGAAATATTCAAACTGAGGTTATCTGACTCGAGAGAACAATCCAGGATGTAGACGTTCCGATCGAGGCAAGCACCAAAGAATAGATGCGGAATGCGGTGCATGTGGACAGGAAGAGCAAACGGCTGAAAATTACATAAATTTCTGTTAAGGGCTTAACCCTACAGTTCAAAGCAACAAGGCGTACTCTGGCAAAGAATTGGAAATTCGGGATAGTGACAGAAACATAGACTTTATGCGGGCAGAAATATTCAAACTGAGGTAATCTGACTCGAGGCCTAATCAAGGATTTAGACATGTCGATCGAGGCAAACACCAAAGGATAAATGAGGAATGCGGTGCGTGTGGACAAGAAGAGCGAACGGCCGAATATCGCATAAATTTCTGGTAAGGGCTTAACCCTACAGTTCAAAGCAACAGGGCGTACTGTTTCAAAGAATTGGAGATTCGGTACAGTGAGAGAAAAATAGACTGTATGTGGGTAGAATTATTCAAACAAAGGATATCTGACTCGAGGGTAAAATAAAGGATTTAGAGGTGCCGATCGAGGCAAGCACCAAGGGATAGATGCGGAATGCGGTGCGTGTGGGCAAGAAGAGCAAACGGCCGAAAATCGCACAAATTTCTGTTAAGGCTTTAACCCTACAGATTAAAGCAACGGGGTGTACTCTTTCAAAGAATTGGAGATTCGGGACAGCAAGAGAAAAATAGACTTTATGCGGGCAGAAATATTTAAACTGAGGTTATCTGACTCGACAGAAGAATCAAGCATTTAGACGAGCCGATCGAGGCAAGCACCAAGGGATAGATGCAGAATGCGGTGCGTGTGCACAGGAAAAGCAAACGGCCGAATATCGCATAAATTTCTGGTAAGGGCTTAACCCTACAGTTCAAAGCAACTGGGCGTACTCTTTCAAGGAATTGGAGATTCGGGACAGTGAGAGAAAAATAGACTTTATGCAGGTAGAAATATTCAAAGTGAGGTTATCAGACTCGAGAGAACAATCAAGCATTTGGACGAGCCGATCGAGGCAAGTACCAAGGAATAGATGCGGTATGTGGTGCTTGTGGACAAGAAGAGCAAACGGCCGAACATCGCATAAATTTCTGTTAAGGGCTTAACCATACAGTTCAAAGCAACGGGGTGTACTCTTTCAAGAATTGGAGATTTGGGACTGTGAGAGAAAGATAGACTTTATGCGGGTAGGAATATTCAAACTGAGGTTATCTGACTCGAGAGAACAATCAAGCATTTAGACGAGCCGATCGAGGCAAGCACCAAGGGATAGATGCGGAATGTGGTGCGTGTGGACAGGAAGAGCAAACGGCCGAATATCGCATAACTTTCTGGTAAGGGCTTAACCCTACATTTCAAGGCAACGGTGCGCACTCTTTCAAAGAATTGGAGATTCGGGACAGCGAGGGAAAAATAGACTTTATGCGGGTAGAAATATTCAAACTGAGGTTATCTGAGTCGCGAGAACAATCAAGGATTTAGACGTGCCGATCGAGGCAAGCACTAAGGAATGCGGTGCGTGTGGACAGGAAAAGCAAACGGCCGAATATCGCATAAATTTCTGTTAAGGGCTTAACCCTACAGTCGAAAGCAACGGTGCATACTCTTTCAAAGGATTGGAGATTCGGGACAGTGAGAGAAAAATAGACTTTATGTGGGTAGAATTATTCAAAAAAGGATATCTGACTCGAGGGTAAAATAAAGGATTTAGAGGTGCCTATCGAGGCAAGCACCAAGGGATAGATGCGGAATGCGGTGCGTGTGGGCAAGAAGAGCAAACGGCCGAACATCGCATAAATTTCTCTTAATGGCTTAGCCCTACAGTTCAAAGCAACGGGGCGTACTCATTCAAGGAATTGGAGATTCGGGATAGTGAGAGAAAAATAGACTTAATGCGGGTAGAATTATTCAAACAAATGATATCTGACTCGAGGGTAAAATCAAGGATTTAGAGGTGCCGATCGAGCCAAGCACCAAAGGATAGATGCGGAATGCGGTTAGTGTGCACAGGAAGAGCAAACAGCCGAAAATCACACAAATTTCTGTTAAGGCTTTAACCCTACAGATTAAAGCAACGGGGTGTACTCTTTTAAAGAATTGGAGATTCGGGACAGTGAGAGAAAAATAGACTTTATGCGGGCAGAAATATTTAAACTGAGGTTATCTGACTCGAGAGAACAATCAAGCATTTAGACGAGCCGATCGAGGCAAGCACCAAGGGATAGATGGAGAATGCGGTGCGTGTGCACAGGAAAAGCAAACGGCCGAATATCGCATAAATTTCTGGTGAGGGCTTAACCCTACAGTTCAAAGCAACTGGGCGTACTCTTTCAAGGAATTGGAGATTCGGGACAGTGAGAGAAAAATAGACTTTATGCAGGTAGAAATATTCAAAGTGAGGTTATCAGACTCGAGAGAACAATCAAGCATTTAGACGAGCCGATCGAGGCAAGCACGAAGGGATAGAAGCGGAATACGGTGCGTGTGGACAGGAAAAGGAAACGACAGGATATCGCATAAATTTCTGTTAAGGGCTTAACCCCACAGTTCAAAGCAACGGGTCGTACTCTTGAAAATAATTGGAGATTCGGGACAGTGACAGAAAAATAGAATTTATGCGGGGAGAAATATTCAAACTGAGGTTATCTGACTCGAAGGTAAATCAAGGATTTAGACGTGCCGATCGAGGCAAGCACCAAGGGATAGAAGCGGAATACGGTGCGTGTGGACAGGAAAAGCAAACGACCGGATATCGCATAAATTTCTGTTAAGGGCTTAACCCCACAGTTCAAAGCAACGGGGCGTACTCTTGAAAATAATTGGAGATTCGGGACAGTGACAGGAAAATAGAATTTATGCGGGTAGAAATATTCAAACTGAGGTTATCTGACTCGAAGCTAAATCAAGAATTTAGACGCGCCGATCGAGGCAAGCACCAAGGGATAGATGCGGAATGCGGTGCGTGTGGGCAAGAAGAGCAAACGCCCTATTATCGCATAAATTTCTGGTAAGGGCTTAACGCTACAGTTCAAAGCAACCGGGGTATTCTTTCAAGGAATTCGAGATTCGGGATAGTGAGAGAAAAATAGACTTTATGCGGGTAGAAATATTCAAACTGAGGTTATCTGACTCGAGAGAACAATCCAGGATGTAGACGTTCCGATCGAGGCAAGCACCAAAGAATAGATGCGGAATGCGGTGCATGTGGACAGGAAGAGCAAACGGCTGAAAATTACATAAATTTCTGTTAAGGGCTTAACCCTACAGTTCAAAGCAACAAGGCGTACTCTGGCAAAGAATTGGAAATTCGGGATAGTGACAGAAACATAGACTTTATGCGGGCAGAAATATTCAAACTGAGGTAATCTGACTCGAGGCCTAATCAAGGATTTAGACATGTCGATCGAGGCAAACACCAAAGGATAAATGAGGAATGCGGTGCGTGTGGACAAGAAGAGCGAACGGCCGAATATCGCATAAATTTCTGGTAAGGGCTTAACCCTACAGTTCAAAGCAACAGGGCGTACTGTTTCAAAGAATTGGAGATTCGGTACAGTGAGAGAAAAATAGACTGTATGTGGGTAGAATTATTCAAACAAAGGATATCTGACTCGAGGGTAAAATAAAGGATTTAGAGGTGCCGATCGAGGCAAGCACCAAGGGATAGATGCGGAATGCGGTGCGTGTGGGCAAGAAGAGCAAACGGCCGAAAATCGCACAAATTTCTGTTAAGGCTTTAACCCTACAGATTAAAGCAACGGGGTGTACTCTTTCAAAGAATTGGAGATTCGGGACAGCAAGAGAAAAATAGACTTTATGCGGGCAGAAATATTTAAACTGAGGTTATCTGACTCGACAGAAGAATCAAGCATTTAGACGAGCCGATCGAGGCAAGCACCAAGGGATAGATGCAGAATGCGGTGCGTGTGCACAGGAAAAGCAAACGGCCGAATATCGCATAAATTTCTGGTAAGGGCTTAACCCTACAGTTCAAAGCAACTGGGCGTACTCTTTCAAGGAATTGGAGATTCGGGACAGTGAGAGAAAAATAGACTTTATGCAGGTAGAAATATTCAAAGTGAGGTTATCAGACTCGAGAGAACAATCAAGCATTTGGACGAGCCGATCGAGGCAAGTACCAAGGAATAGATGCGGTATGTGGTGCTTGTGGACAAGAAGAGCAAACGGCCGAACATCGCATAAATTTCTGTTAAGGGCTTAACCATACAGTTCAAAGCAACGGGGTGTACTCTTTCAAGAATTGGAGATTTGGGACTGTGAGAGAAAGATAGACTTTATGCGGGTAGGAATATTCAAACTGAGGTTATCTGACTCGAGAGAACAATCAAGCATTTAGACGAGCCGATCGAGGCAAGCACCAAGGGATAGATGCGGAATGTGGTGCGTGTGGACAGGAAGAGCAAACGGCCGAATATCGCATAACTTTCTGGTAAGGGCTTAACCCTACATTTCAAGGCAACGGTGCGCACTCTTTCAAAGAATTGGAGATTCGGGACAGCGAGGGAAAAATAGACTTTATGCGGGTAGAAATATTCAAACTGAGGTTATCTGAGTCGCGAGAACAATCAAGGATTTAGACGTGCCGATCGAGGCAAGCACTAAGGAATGCGGTGCGTGTGGACAGGAAAAGCAAACGGCCGAATATCGCATAAATTTCTGTTAAGGGCTTAACCCTACAGTCGAAAGCAACGGTGCATACTCTTTCAAAGGATTGGAGATTCGGGACAGTGAGAGAAAAATAGACTTTATGTGGGTAGAATTATTCAAACAAAGGATATCTGACTCGAGGGTAAAATCAAGGATTCAGAGGTGCGGATCGAGGCAAGCACCAAGGGATAGATGCGGAATGCGGTGCATGTGGACAGGAAAAGCAAACGGCCGAATATCGCATAAATTTCTGTTAAGGGCTTAACCCTACAGTTGAACGCAACGCTGCTTACTCTTTCAAAGAATTGGAGATTGGGGAGAGTGAGAGAAAGATAGACTTTATGTGGGTAGAATTATTCAAACAAAGGATATCTGACTCGAGGGTAAAATCAAGGATTTAGAGGTGCCGATCGAGTCAAGCACCAAGGGATAGATGCTGAATACGGTGCGTGTGCGCAGGAAAAGCAAACGGCCGAATATCGCATATATTTCTGTTATGGGCTTACCCCACAGTGCAAAGCAACGGGGCGTACTCTTTCAAATAATTGGAGATTCGGGACAATGAGAAAAAAATAGACTTTATGCGGGTAGAAATATTCAAACTGAGGTTATCTGACTCGAGGCAAAATCAAGGATTTAGACGTGTTGTTCGAGGCAAGCACCAAGGGATAGATGCGGAGTGTGGTGCGTTTGGACGGGAAGAGCAAATGGCCGAATATCGCATAAATTTCTGGTAAGGGCTTAACCCTACAGTTCAAAGCAACGGGGTGTGATCTTTCAAAGAATTGAAGACTCGGGATAGTGAGAGAAAAATAGACTTTATGCGGGTAGAAATATTCAAACTCAGGTTATCTGACTCAAGGCAAAATCAAGGATTTAGACGCGCCGAACGAGGCAAGCACCAAGGGATAGATGCGGAATGGGGTGCGTGTGGACAAGAAGAGCAAACGGCCGAACATCGCATAAATTTCTGTTAAGGGCTTAACCCCACAGTTCAAAGCAACGGGGCGTACTCTTTCAAATAATTGGAGATTCGGGACAGTGACAGAAAAATAGACTTTATGCGGGTAGAAATATTCAAACTGAGGTTATCTGACTCGAGGCAAAATCAAGGATTTAGACGTGTCGATCGAGGCATGCACCAAGGGATAAATGAGGAATGCGGTGCGTGTGGACAGGAAATAAAACGGCCGAATATCGCATAAATTTCTGTTAAGGGCTTAACCCTACAGTTCAAAGCAACGGGGTGTACTCTTTGAAAGAATTGGAGATTCGGGACAGTGAGAGAAAAATAGACTTTATGCGGGCAGAAATATTTAAACTGAGGTTATCTGACTCGAGAGAACAATCAAGCATTTAGACGAGCCGATCGAGGCAAGCACCAAGGTATAGATGCAGAATGCGGTGCGTGTGCGCAGGAAAAGCAAACGGCCGAATATCGCATAAATTTCTGGTGAGGCCTTAACCATACAGTTTAAAGCTACGGGGTGTACTCTTTCAAGAATTGGAGATTCGGGACTGTGAGGGAAAGATAGACTTTATGCGGGAAGGAATATTCAAACTGAGGTTATCTGACTCGAGAGAACAATCAAGCATTTAGACGAGCCGATCGAGGCAAGCACCAAGGGATAGATGCGGAATGTGGTGCGTGTGGACAAGGAAGAGCAAACGGCCGAATATCGCATAACTTTCTGGTAAGGGCTTAACCCTACAGTTCAAAGCAACGGGGCGTACTCTTTCAAGGAATTGGAAATTCGGGATAGTGAGAGAAAAATAGACTTTATGCGGGTAGAAATATTCAAACTGAGGTTATCTGGCTCGAGAGAACAATCAAGGATTTAGAGGTGCCGATCGAGGCAAGCACCAAGGAATAGATGCGGAATGCGGTGCGTGTGGACAAGAAGAGCAAACGGCCGAACATCGCATAAATTTCTGTTAAGGGCTTAACCCTACATTTCAAGGCAACGGTGCGTACTCTTTCAAAGAATTGGAGATTCGGGACAGTGAGGGAAAAATAGACTTTATGCGGGTAGAAATATTCAAACATAGGTTATCTGACTCGAGAGAACAATCATGGATTTACACATGCCGATCGAGGCAAGCACCACGGGATAGATGCGCAATGTGGTGCGTGTGGACAGGAAGAGCAAACGGCCGAATATCACATAAATTTCTGGTAAGGGCTTAACCCTACAATTCAAAGCAACCGGGGTACTCTTTCAAGGAATTCGAGATTTGGGATAGTGAGAGAAAAATAGACTTTATGCGGGTAGAAATATTCAAACTGAGGTTATCTGACTCGAGAGAACAATCAAGGATGTAGACGTTCCGATCGAGGTAAGCACCAAAGAATAGATGCGGAATGCGGTGCGTGTGGACAGGAAAAGCAAACGGCCGAATATCGCATAAATTTCTGTTAAGGGCTTAAACATACAGTTCAAAGCAACGGTGCATACTCTTTCAAGGAATTGGAGATTCGGGACAGTGAGAGAAAAATAGACTTTATTCGGGTAGAAATATTCAAATTGAGGTTATCTGACTCGAGGCAAAATCAAGGATTTAGACGCGCCGATCGAGGCTAGCACCAAGAGATAGAAGCGGAATGCGGTGCGTGTGGACAGGAAAAGCAAACAGCAGGATATCGCATAAATTTCTGTTAAGGGCTTAACCCCACAGTTCAAAGCAACGGGGTTTACTGTTTCAAAGAATTGGAGATTCGGGACAGTGAGAGAAAAATAGACTTCATGCGGGTAGAAATTTAAAAAACTGTGGTTATTTGGCTCGAGGCAAAATCAAGGATTTAGACGTATCGAACGACGCAAGCACCAAGGGATGGATGCGGAATGCGGTGCGTGTGGACAGGAAGAGCAAACGGCTCAACATTATACAAATTTCTGCAAAGCGCTTAAACCTACAGTTCAAAGCAACCGGGGTACTCTTTCAAGGAATTCGAGATTCGGGATAGTGAGAGAAAAATAGACTTTATGCGGGTAGAAATATTCAAACTGAGGTTATCTGACTCGAGAGAACAATCAAGGATGTAGACGTTGCGATCGAGGCAAGCACCAAAGAATAGATGCGGAGTGCGGTGCGTGTGGACAGGAAAAGCAAACGGCCGAATATCGCATAAATTTCTGTTAAGGGCTTAACCATACAGTTCAAAGCAACGGTGCATACTCTTTCAAGGAATTGGAGATTCGGGACAGTGAGAGAAAAATAGACTTTATTCGGGTAGAAATATTCAAATTGAGGTTATCTTACTCAAGAGAACAATCAAGGATTTACACGTGCCGATCGAGGCTAGCACCAAGGGATAGAAGCGGAATTCGGTGCGTGTGGAAAGGAAAAGCAAACGGCCGGTTATCGCATAAATTTCTGTTACCGGCTTAACCCCACAGTTCAAAGCAACGAGGCGTACTCTTTCAAAGAATTGGAGATTCGGAACAGTGAGAGCAAAATAGACTTTATTCGGGTAGAAATATTCAAAGTGAGGTTATCAAACTCGAGAGAACAATCAAGCATTTACAGGAGCCGATCGAGGCAAGCACGAAGGGATAAATGCTGAATGAGGTGCGTGTGGACAGGAGGGCAAACGGCCGAAAATCGCATAAATTTCTGTTAAGGGCTTAACCCTACAGTTCAAAGCAACGGGGTGTACTCTTTCAAAGAATTGGAGATTCGGGACAGTGAGAGAAAAATAGACTTCATGCGGGTAGAAATATTCAAACGGAGGTTATCTGACTGGGAGCACAATCAAGGATTTAGACGTGCCGATCGGGGCAAGCACTAAGGGTCAGATGCGGAATGCGGCGCGAGTGGAAGGGAAAAGGAAATTACCTAAAATCGCATAAATGTCTGTTAAGGGCTTAAGCCTACAGTCGAAAGCAACGGGGCATACTCTTTCAAAGAATTGGAGATTCGGGACAGTGAGAGAAAAATAGACTTTATGCGTGTAGAAATATTCAAGCTGAGGTTATCTGACTCGACGCAAAATCAAGGATTTAGACGCGCCGATCGAGGCAAGCACGAAGGGATAGAAGCGGAATGCGGTGCGTGTGGACAGGAAAAGCAAACGACCGGATATCGCATAAATTTCTGTTAAGGGATTAACCCTATAGTTCAAAGCAACGGGGTGTACTCTTTCAAAGAATTGGAGATTCGGGACAGTGAGAGAAAAATAGACTTTATGCGGGTAGAAATATTCAAGCTGATGTTATGTGACTCGAGGGAAAATCAAGGATTTAGACGCGCCGATCGAGGCAAGCACAAAGGGATAGAAGGGGAATGCGGTGCGTGTGGACAGGAAAAGCAAACGGCCGGATATCGCATAAATTTCTGTTAAGGGTTTAAACCCACAGTACAAAGCAACGGGGCGTACTCTTTCAAATAATTGGAGATTCTGGACAGTGACAGAAAAATAGACTTTATGTGGGTAGATATATTCAAACTGAGGTTATCTGACTCGAGAGCACAATCAAGGTTTTAGTCGTGCCGAGCGAGGCAAGCACCAAGGGATAAACGCGGAAAGGGGTGCTTGTGGACAAGAAGAGCAAACGGCTGAACATCGCATAAATTTCTGTTAAGGGCTTAACCCTACAGTTCATAGCAACGGGGCGTATACTTTCAAAGAATTGAAGATTCGGGATTGTGAGAGAAAAAGAAACTTTATGTGGGTAGAAATATTCAAACTGAGGTTATCTGACTCGAGAGAACAATCAAGGATTTAGACGTGCCGATCGAGGCAAGCACCAAGGGATAGATGCGGAAGGTGGTGCGTGTGGACAGGAAGAGCAAACGGCCGAATATGGCATAAATTTCTGGTAAGGGCTTAATCCTACAGTTCAAAGCAACGGGGCGTACTCTTTCGAAGAATTGTAGATCCGGTACAGTGAGAGAAAAATCGACTTTATGCGGGTAGAATTATTCAAACGGAAGTTATATATCTCGAGTGTAAAATCAATGATTTAGACGTGCGATCGAACCAAGCACCAAGGGATAGATGCGAAATGTGGAGCGTGTGGACATAAACAGCAAACGGCCGAATATGGCATAGATTTCTGTTAAGGGCTTAACCCTTCAGTTCAAAGCAACGGGGCCTACACTTTCAAAGAATTGGAGATTCGGAACAGTGAGAGAGAAATAGACTTTATGCAGGTAGAAATATTCAAACTGAGGTTATGAGACTCGAGAGAACAATCAAGCATTTAGATGAGCCGATCGAGGCAAGCACCAAGGGATAGATGCGGAATGTGGTGCGTGTGGACAGGAAGAGCAAACGGCCGAACATCGCATAAATGTTTGTTAAGGGCTTAACCCTATAGTTCAAAGAAATGGGGCCTAGTTTCTTAAAAAATGGGTGCTCCGGGACAGGAAAAGAAAAAAAGACTTGATGCGGGTAGAAATATTCAAACGGAGGTTATCTGACTGGAGGCCAAAATCAAGGACTAAGATATGCCCATCGAAGCAAGCACCAGGGGATAGATGCGGAATGCGGTTCCTGTGCACAGGAAGAGCAAACGGCCGAACATCGCATAAATTTCTGTTAAGGGCTTAACCCTACAGTTCAAAGCAACGGGTGCTCTTTCAAAGAATTGGAAATTCGGGACAGTGAGAGAAAAATAGTCTTGATGCGGGCAGAATTATTCAAACTGAGGATATCTGACTCGAGGCAAAAATCAAGAATTTAGACGTGCCGATCGAGGCAAGCACCAAGGGTCAGATGCGGAATGCGGCGCGTGTGGAAACGGAAAGGAAATGACCTAACATCGTATAAATTTCTGTTAAGGGCTTTAGCCTACAGTCGAAAGCAACGGGGCATACTCTTTCAAAGAATTGGAGATTCGGGACAGTGAGAGAAAAATAGACTTTATACGGGTAGAAATATTCAAACTAAGGTTATCTGAATCGAGAGAATAATCAAGGATTTAGACGCACCGATCGAGGCAAGCACCAAGGGATAGATGCGGAATATCGTGCGTGTGGACAGGAAGAGCAAACGGCCGAATATAGCATAAATTTCTGTTAAGGGCTTAACCCTTCAGTTCAAAGCAACGAGGCCTACTCTTTCAAAGAATTGGAGATTCGGAACAGTGAGAGAGAAATAGACTTTATGCAGGTAGAAATATTCAAACTGAGGTTATGAGACTCTAGAGAACAATCAAGCATTTAGATGAGCCGATCGAGGCAAGCACCAAGGGATAGATGCGGAATGTGGTGCGTGTGGACAGGAAGAGCAAACGGCCGAACATAGCATAAATTTACGTTAAGGGCTTAAGCCTACAGTTCAAAGCAATGGGGCATACTCTTTCGAAGAATTGAAGATTCGGTACAGTGAGACCAAAATAGACTTTATGCGGGTAGAATTATTCAAACGGAAGTTATCTAACTCGAGGGTAAAATCAAGGATTTAGACGTGCCGATCGAGGCAAGCACCAAGGGATACATGCGGAATGTGGTGCGTGTGGACAGGAATGGAAAACGGCGGAACATCGCATAAATTTCGGTTAAGGGCTTAACCCTACAGTTCAAAGCAACGGGGCGTACACTTTCAAAGAATTGGAGATTCGGAACAGTGAGAGAGAAAGAGACTTTATGCAGGTGGAAATATTCAAACTGAGGTTATGAGATTCGAGAGAACAATCAAGCATTTAGACGAGCCGATCGAGACAAGCACCAAGGGATAGATGCGGAATGTGGTGCGTGTGGACAGGAAGAGAAACGGCCGAACATCGCATAAATTTCTGTTAAGGGCTTAACCCTACAGTCGAAAGCAAGGGGGCGTACTCGTTCAAAGAATTGGAGATACGGGACAGTGAGAGAAAAATAGACATTATGCCGGTAGAATTATTCAAACTGAGGATATCTGACTCGAGGCAAAAATCAAGGATTAAGACGTGCCGAACGAAGCAAGCACCAAGGCATCGATGCGGAATGCGGTACGTGTGGACAGGAAAAGCGAGCGGCCGAACATCGCATAAATTTCTGTTAAGGGCTTAACCCTACAGTTCAAAGAAATGGGGCGTACTTTCTCAAAGAATGGGTGCTCCGGGACAGGGACAGAAAAAAAGACTTCATGGGGGTAGAAATATTCAACCGGAGGTTAACTGACTCGAGGGAACAATCAAGCATTTAGACGAGCCGATCGAGGCAAGTACCAAGGAATAGATGCGGTATGTGGTGCGTGTGGACAGGAAGAGCAAACGGCCGAACATCGCACAAATTTCTGTCAAGGGCTTAACCCCACAGTTCAAAGCAACGGGGCGTTCTCTTTCAAATAATTGGAGATTCGGGACACTGAGAAAAAAATAGCCTTTATGCGGATAGAAGTATTCAAACTGAGGTTATCTGACTCGAAGCAAAATCAAGGATTTTGACGAGCCGATCGAGGCAAGCACCAAGGGATAGATGCGGAATGTGGTGCTCGTGGACAGGAAGAGCAAACGGCCGATTATCGCATAAACTTCTGTTAAGGGCTTAACAATACAGTACAAAGCAACGGGGCGTACTCTTTCAAATAATTGGAGATTCGGGACCGTGAGAGAAACATAGGCTTTATAAAGGTAGAAATATTCAAACTGAGGTTATCAGACTCGAGGGTAAAATTAAGGATTTAGAGGTGCCGAACGAGGCAAGCACCAAAGGATAGATGCGGAATGCGGCGCGTGTGGGCAAGAAGACCAAACGGCCGAACATCGCATAAATTTCTATTAAGGGCTTAACCCTACAGTCGAAAGCAACGTGGCATACTCTTTGAAGGAATTGGTGATTCGGAACAGTGACAGAAAAATAGACTTGATGCGGTTAGAAATATTCAAACTGAGGTAATCTGATTCTAGTCAAAATCAAGGATTTAGACGAGCCGATCGAGGCAACCACCAAGGGATAGATGCGGAATGTGGTGCGTGTGGACAGGAAGAGCAAACGCCGAACATCGCATAAATTTCTGTTAAGGGCTTAACCCTACAGTTCAAAGCAACGGGGCGTGCTGTTTCATGAATTTGGGAATTCGGGACAGTGAGAGAAAAATAGACTTGATGCAGGTAGAATTATTCAAACTGAGGATATCTCACTCGAGGGTAAAATTAAGGATTTAGACGTGCCGATCGAGGCAAGCACCAAGGGATAGATGCGGAATGCGGTGCGTGCTCATAGGAAGAGCAAACGGCCGAATATCGCATAAATTTCTGGTAAGGGCTTAATCCTACAGTTCAAAGCAACGGGGCGTACTCTTTCAAAGAATTGGAGATTCGGGACAGTGTGAGAAAAATAGACTTGATACGGGTTGAAATATTCAAACTGAGGTTATCTGAATCGAGAGAATAATCAAGGATTTAGACTCACCGATCGAGGCAAGCACCAAGGGATAGATGCGGAATGTCGTGCGTGTGGACAGGAAGAGCAAACGGCAGAATATGGCATAAATTTCTGGTAAGGGCTTAACCCTACAGTTCAAAGCAACGGGGTGTACTCTTTCAAAGAATTGGAGATTCGGGACAGTGAGAGAAAAATAAACTTTATGCGGGCAGAAATATACGAACTGAGGTTATCTAACTCGAGGTTAAAATCAAGGATTTAGACGTGCCGATCGAGGCAAGCACCAAGGGATACATGCGGAATGTGGTGCGTGTGGACAGGAATGGAAAACGGCGGAACATCGCATAAATTTCGGTTAAGGGCTTAACCCTACAGTTCAAAGCAACGGGGCGTACACTTTCAAAGAATTGGAGATTCGGAACAGTGAGAGAGAAAGAGACTTTATGCAGGTGGAAATATTCAAACTGAGGTTATGAGATTCGAGAGAACAATCAAGCATTTAGACGAGCCGATCGAGACAAGCACCAAGGGATAGATGCGGAATGTGGTGCGTGTGGACAGGAAGAGAAACGGCCGAACATCGCATAAATTTCTGTTAAGGGGTTAACCCTACAGTTCAAAGCAATGGGGCGTACTCGTTCAAAGAATTGGAGATACGGGACAGTGAGAGAAAAATAGACATTATGCCGGTAGAATTATTCAAACTGAGGATATCTGACTCGAGGCAAAAATCAAGGATTAAGACGTGCCGAACGAAGCAAGCACCAAGGCATCGATGCGGAATGCGGTACGTGTGGACAGGAAAAGCGAGCGGCCGAACATCGCATAAATTTCTGTTATGGGCTTAACCCTACAGTTCAAAGAAATGGGGCGTACTTTCTCAAAGAATGGGTGCTCCGGGACAGGGACAGAAAAAAAGACTTCATGGGGTTAGAAATATTCAACCGGAGGTTAACTGACTCGAGGGAACAATCAAGCATTTAGACGAGCCGATCGAGGCAAGTACCAAGGAATAGATGCGGTATGTGGTGCGTGTGGACAGGAAGAGCAAACGGCCGAACATCGCACAAATTTCTGTCAAGGGCTTAACCCCACAGTTCAAAGCAACGGGGCGTTCTCTTTCAAATAATTGGAGATTCGGGACACTGAGAAAAAAATAGCCTTTATGCGGATAGAAGTATTCAAACTGAGGTTATCTGACTCGAAGCAAAATCAAGGATTTTGACGAGCTGATCGAGGCAAGCACCAAGGGATAGATGCGGAATGTGGTGCTCGTGGACAGGAAGAGCAAACGGCCGATTATCGCATAAACTTCTGTTAAGGGCTTAACAATACAGTACAAAGCAACGGGGCGTACTCTTTCAAATAATTGGAGATTCGGGACCGTGAGAGAAACATAGGCTTTATAAAGGTAGAAATATTCAAACTGAGGTTATCAGACTCGAGTGTAAAATTAAGGATTTAGAGGTGCCGAACGAGGCAAGCACCAAAGGATAGATGCGGAATGCGGCGCGTGTGGGCAAGAAGACCAAACGGCCGAACATCGCATAAATTTCTATTAAGGGCTTAACCCTACAGTCGAAAGCAACGTGGCATACTCTTTGAAGGAATTGGTGATTCGGAACAGTGACAGAAAAATAGACTTGATGCGGTTAGAAATATTCAAACTGAGGTAATCTGATTCTAGTCAAAATCAAGGATTTAGACGAGCCGATCGAGGCAACCACCAAGGGATAGATGCGGAATGTGGTGCGTGTGGACAGGAAGAGCAAACGCCGAACATCGCATAAATTTCTGTTAAGGGCTTAACCCTACAGTTCAAAGCAACGGGGCGTGCTGTTTCATGAATTTGGGAATTCGGGACAGTGAGAGAAAAATAGACTTGATGCAGGTAGAATTATTCAAACTGAGGATATCTCACTCGAGGGTAAAATTAAGGATTTAGACGTGCCGATCGAGGCAAGCACCAAGGGATAGATGCGGAATGCGGTGCGTGCTCATAGGAAGAGCAAACGGCCGAATATCGCATAAATTTCTGGTAAGGGCTTAATCCTACAGTTCAAAGCAACGGGGCGTACTCTTTCAAAGAATTGGAGATTCGGGACAGTGTGAGAAAAATAGACTTGATACGGGTTGAAATATTCAAACTGAGGTTATCTGAATCGAGAGAATAATCAAGGATTTAGACTCACCGATCGAGGCAAGCACCAAGGGATAGATGCGGAATGTCGTGCGTGTGGACAGGAAGAGCAAACGGCAGAATATGGCATAAATTTCTGGTAAGGGCTTAACCCTACAGTTCAAAGCAACGGGGTGTACTCTTTCAAAGAATTGGAGATTCGGGACAGTGAGAGAAAAATAAACTTTATGCGGGCAGAAATATACGAACTGAGGTTATCTAACTCGAGGTTAAAATCAAGGATTTAGACGTGCCGATCGAGGCAAGCACCAAGGGATACATGCGGAATGTGGTGCGTGTGGACAGGAATGGAAAACGGCGGAACATCGCATAAATTTCGGTTAAGGGCTTAACCCTACAGTTCAAAGCAACGGGGCGTACACTTTCAAAGAATTGGAGATTCGGAACAGTGAGAGAGAAAGAGACTTTATGCAGGTGGAAATATTCAAACTGAGGTTATGAGATTCGAGAGAACAATCAAGCATTTAGACGAGCCGATCGAGACAAGCACCAAGGGATAGATGCGGAATGTGGTGCGTGTGGACAGGAAGAGAAACGGCCGAACATCGCATAAATTTCTGTTAAGGGGTTAACCCTACAGTTCAAAGCAATGGGGCGTACTCTTACAAAGAATTGGAGATTCGGGACAGTGACAGAAGAATAGAATATATGCGGGAAGAAATATTCAAACTGAGGTAATCTGACTCTAGGCAAAATCAAGGATTTAGACGTGTCGATCGAGGCAAGCACCAAGGGATAGATGCGGAATGCGGTGCTTGTGGACAGGAAGAGCAAACGGGGGAATATCGCATAAATTTCTGTTAAGTGCTTAACCCTACAGTTCAAAGCAAGGGGGCGTACTCGTTCAAAGAATTGGAGATACGGGACAGTGAGAGAAAAATAGACATTATGCCGGTAGAATTATTCAAACTGAGGATATCTGACTCGAGGCAAAAATCAAGGATTAAGACGTGCCGAACGAAGCAAGCACCAAGGCATCGATGCGGAATGCGGTACGTGTGGACAGGAAAAGCGAGCGGCCGAACATCGCATAAATTTCTGTTATGGGCTTAACCCTACAGTTCAAAGAAATGGGGCGTACTTTCTCAAAGAATGGGTGCTCCGGGACAGGGACAGAAAAAAAGACTTCATGGGGTTAGAAATATTCAACCGGAGGTTAACTGACTCGAGGGAACAATCAAGCATTTAGACGAGCCGATCGAGGCAAGTACCAAGGAATAGATGCGGTATGTGGTGCGTGTGGACAGGAAGAGCAAACGGCCGAACATCGCACAAATTTCTGTCAAGGGCTTAACCCCACAGTTCAAAGCAACGGGGCGTTCTCTTTCAAATAATTGGAGATTCGGGACACTGAGAAAAAAATAGCCTTTATGCGGATAGAAGTATTCAAACTGAGGTTATCTGACTCGAAGCAAAATCAAGGATTTTGACGAGCTGATCGAGGCAAGCACCAAGGGATAGATGCGGAATGTGGTGCTCGTGGACAGGAAGAGCAAACGGCCGATTATCGCATAAACTTCTGTTAAGGGCTTAACAATACAGTACAAAGCAACGGGGCGTACTCTTTCAAATAATTGGAGATTCGGGACCGTGAGAGAAACATAGGCTTTATAAAGGTAGAAATATTCAAACTGAGGTTATCAGACTCGAGTGTAAAATTAAGGATTTAGAGGTGCCGAACGAGGCAAGCACCAAAGGATAGATGCGGAATGCGGCGCGTGTGGGCAAGAAGACCAAACGGCCGAACATCGCATAAATTTCTATTAAGGGCTTAACCCTACAGTCGAAAGCAACGTGGCATACTCTTTGAAGGAATTGGTGATTCGGAACAGTGACAGAAAAATAGACTTGATGCGGTTAGAAATATTCAAACTGAGGTAATCTGATTCTAGTCAAAATCAAGGATTTAGACGAGCCGATCGAGGCAACCACCAAGGGATAGATGCGGAATGTGGTGCGTGTGGACAGGAAGAGCAAACGCCGAACATCGCATAAATTTCTGTTAAGGGCTTAACCCTACAGTTCAAAGCAACGGGGCGTGCTGTTTCATGAATTTGGGAATTCGGGACAGTGAGAGAAAAATAGACTTGATGCAGGTAGAATTATTCAAACTGAGGATATCTCACTCGAGGGTAAAATTAAGGATTTAGACGTGCCGATCGAGGCAAGCACCAAGGGATAGATGCGGAATGCGGTGCGTGCTCATAGGAAGAGCAAACGGCCGAATATCGCATAAATTTCTGGTAAGGGCTTAATCCTACAGTTCAAAGCAACGGGGCGTACTCTTTCAAAGAATTGGAGATTCGGGACAGTGTGAGAAAAATAGACTTGATACGGGTTGAAATATTCAAACTGAGGTTATCTGAATCGAGAGAATAATCAAGGATTTAGACTCACCGATCGAGGCAAGCACCAAGGGATAGATGCGGAATGTCGTGCGTGTGGACAGGAAGAGCAAACGGCAGAATATGGCATAAATTTCTGGTAAGGGCTTAACCCTACAGTTCAAAGGAACGGGGTGTACTCTTTCAAAGAATTGGAGATTCGGGACAGTGAGAGAAAAATAAACTTTATGCGGGCAGAAATATACGAACTGAGGTTATCTGACTCGAGGCAAAATGAAGGATTTAGGCGTGCCGATCGATGCAAGCACCAAGGGATAGATCCGGAATGCGGTGCTTGTGGACAGGAAGAGCAAACGGGGGAACATCGCATAAATTTCTGTTAAGGGCTTAACCCTACAGTTCAAAGCAAGGGGGCGTACACTTTCAAAGAATTGGAGATTCGGGACAGTGAGAGAGAAATAGACTTTATGCAGGTAGAAATATTCAAACTGAGGTTATGAGATTCGAGAAAACAATCAAGGATTAAGACGTGCCGAACGAAGCAAGCACCAAGGCATCGATGCGGAATGCGGTACGTGTGGACAGGAAAAGCGAACGGCCGAACATCGCATAAATTTCTGTTAAGGGCTTAACCCTACAGTTCAAAGAAATGGGGCGTACTTTCTTAAAGAATGGGTGCTCCGGGACAGGGACAGAAAAGAAGACTTCATGGGGATCGAAATATTCAACCGGAGGTTATCTGACTGGAGGCAAAAATCAAGAATTAGGAGGTGCTGATCGAAGCAAGCACAAATGGATAGATGCGGAATGCGGTGCCTGTGGACAGGAAGAGCAAACGGACGAACATCGCATAAATTTCTGTTAAAGGCTTAACCCTACAATTCAATGCAATGAGGCGTACTCTTTCAAAGAATTGGAGATTCGGGACAGTGACAGAAAAATAGACTTTATGCGGGTAGAAATATTCAAACGGAGGTTATCTGACTGGAGGCCAAAATCAAGGATTAAGATATGCCCATGGAAGCCAGCACCAACGGTTAGATGCGGAATGTGGTGCGTGTGGACAGGAAGAGCAAACCGCCGAATATGGCATAAATTTTTGGTAAAGGCTTAACCCTACAGTTCAAAGCAACGGGGCATAATCTTTCAAAAAATTGGAGATTCGGGACACTGAGAGAAAATAGACTTCATGCGGGTGGAAATATTCAAAAGGAGGTTATCTGACTGGAGGCCGAAATCAAGGAATAAGATATGCCCATCGAAGCAAGCACCAACGGTTAGATGCGGAATGTGGTGCGTGTGGACAGGAAGAGCAAACGGCCGAACATCGCACAAATTTCTGTCAAGAGCTTAACCCCACAGTTCAAAGCAACGGGGCGTTCTCTTTCAAATAATTGGAGATTCGGGACAGTGAGAACAAAATAGCCTTTATGCGGATAGAAGTATTCAAACTGAGGTTATCTGACTCGAAGCAAAATCAAGGATTTAGACGAACCGATCGAGGCAAGCACCAAGGGATAGATGCGGAATGTGGTGCGCGTGGACAGGAAGAGCAAACGGCCGATTATCGCATAAACTTCTGTTAAGGGCTTAACCATACAGTACAAAGCAACGGGGCGTACTCTTTCAAATAATTGGAGATTCGGGACCGTGCGAGAAAAATAGGCTTTATAAAGGTAGAAATATTCAAACTGAGGTTATCAGACTCGAGGGTAAAATCAAGGATTTAGAGGTGCCGATTGAGGCAAGCAGCAAAGGATAGATGCGGAATGCGGCGCGTGTGGGCAAGAAGACCAAACGGCCGAAGATCGCAGAAATTTCTGTTAAGGACTTAACCCTACAGTTCAAAGCAAGGGGGCGTACTCTTTACAGGAATTGGCGATTCGGGACAGTGAGAGAAAAATGGACTTTATGCGGGTAGAAATATTCAAACGGAGGTTATCTGACTCGAGGCTAAAATCAAGGATTAAGAAGTGCCGTTCGAAGCAAGCACCAAGGCATCGATGCGGAATGTCGTGCGTGTGGACAGGAAAAGCAAACGGCCGAACATCGCATAAATTTCAATTAAAGGCTTAACCCTACAGTTCAAAGCAACGGGGTGTACTCTGTCAAAGAATTGGAGATTCGGGCCAGTGAGATAAAAATAAACTTTATGCGGGCAGAAATATTCAAACTGTGGTTATCTGGCTCGAGGCAAAATCAAGGATTTAGACGTGTCGATCGACGCAAGCACCAAGGGATGCATGCGGAATGCGGTGCATGGGGACAGGAAGAGGAAACAGCTGAACACCGCATAAATTTTTGTAAAGCGCTTAACCCTACAGTTCAAAGCAACGGGGCGTGCTGTTTCATGAATTTGAGAATTCGGGACAGTGAGTGAAAAATAGACTTGATGCGGGTAGAATTATTCAAACTGAGGATATCTCACTCGAGGGTAAAATCAAGGATTTAGACGTGCCGATCGAGGCAAGCACCAAGGGATAGATGCGGAATGCGGTGCGTGCTCATAGGAAGAGCAAACGGCCGAATATCGCATAAATTTCTGGTAAGGGCTTAATCCTACAGTTCAAAGCAACGGGGCGTACTCTTTCAAAGAATTGGAGATTCGGGACAGTGTGAGAAAAATAGACTTTATACGGGTAGAAATATTCAAACTGACGTTATCTGAATCGAGAGAATAATCAAGGATTTAGGCGTGCCGATCGAGGCAAGCACCAAGGGATAGATGCGGAATGCGGTGCGTGTGGACAGGAAGAGCAAACGGCCGAATATGGCATAAATTTCTGTTAAGGACTTAACCATACAGTTCAAAGCAAGGGGGCGTACTCTTTACAGGAATTGGCGATTCGGGACAGTGAGAGAAAAATGGACGCTATGCGGGTAGAAATATTCAAACGGAGGTTATCTGACTCGAGGCGAAAATCAAAGGATTAAGACGTGCCGAACGAAGCAAGCACCAAGGCAGCGATGCGGAATGCGGTACGTGTGGACAGGAAAAGCAAACGGCCGAACATCGCATAAATTTCAATTAAAGGCTTAACCCTACAGTTCAAAGCAATGAGGCGTACTCTTTCAAAGAATTGGAGATTCGGGACAGTGAGAGAAAATAGACTTGATGAGGGTAGAAATATTCAAACGGAGGTTATCTGACTGAAGGCCGAAATCAAGGATTAAGATATGCCCATCGAAGCAAGCCCCAAGGGATAGATGCGGAATGCGGTGCGTGTGGACAAGAAGAGCAAACGGGGGAACATCGCAAAAACTTCTGTTAAGGGCTTAACCCTACAGTTCAAAGCAACGAGGTGTACTCTTTCAAAGAATTGGAGATTCGGGACAGTGAGAGAAAAATAAACTTTATGCGGGCAGAAATATATGAACTGAGGTTATCGGCTCCGAGGCAAATTCATGGATTTAGGCGTGCCGATCGAGGCAAGCACCAAGGGATAGATGCGGAATGTGGTGCGTGTGGACAGGAAAAGCAAACGGCCGAACATCGCATAAATTTCTGTTAAGGGCTTAACCCCACAGTTCAAAGCAACGGGGCGTACACTTTCAAAGAATTGGAGATTCGGAACAGTGAGAGATAAATAGACTTAATGCGGGTATAAATATTCAAACTGAGGTTATGAGACTCGAGAGAACAATCAAGCATTTAGACGAGCCGATCGATACAAACACCAAGGATGGATGCAGAATGCGGTGCGTGTGGACAGGTAAAGCAAACGGCCGAACATCGCATAAATTTCTGTTAAGCGCTTAACCCTACAGTTCAAAGAAACGGGGCGTGCTCTTCATGAAATTGGGAATTCGGGACAATGAGAGAAAAATAGACATTATGCGGGTAGAATTATTCAAACTGAGGATATCTGACTCGAGGCAAAAATCAAAGGATTAAGACGTGCCGAACTAAGCAAGCACCAAGGCATCGATGCGGAATGCGGTACGTGTGGACAGGAAAAGCAAACGGCCAAACATCGCATAAATTTCTGTTAAAGGCTTAACCCTACAGTTCAAAGCAATGAGGCGTACTCTTTCAAAGAATTGGATATTCAGGACAGTGAGAGAAAATAGACTTTATGAGGGTAGAAATATTCAAACGGAGGTTATCTGAGTGGAGGCCAAAATCAAGGATTAAGATAAGCCTATCGAAGCAAGCACCAAGGGATAGATGCGGAATGCGGTGCGTGTGGACAGGAAGAGCAAACGGGGGAACATCGTAAAAACTTCTGTTAAGGGTTTAACACTACAGTGCAAAGCTAGGGGGCGTACTCTTTCAAAGAATTGGGGATTCGGGACAGTGGGAAAAAATAGACTTTATGCGGGTAGAATTATTGAAACTGAGGATATCTGACTCCAGGCCAAAATCAAGGATTCAGACGTGCCGATAGAGGCAAGCACCAAGGTATAGATGCGGAATGCGGTGCATGGGGACAGGAAGAGGAAACAGCCAAACATCGCATAAATTTCTGTTAAGGACTTAACCCTAAAGTTCAAAGCAAGGGGGCGTTCTCTTTCAAAGAATTGGCGATTCGGGACAGTGAGAGAAAAATCGACTTTATGCGGGTAGAATTATTCAAACGGAAGTTATATATCTCGAGTGTAAAATCAATGATTTAGACGTGCGATCGAACCAAGCACCAAGGGATAGATGCGAAATGTGGAGCGTGTGGACATAAACAGCAAACGGCCGAATATGGCATAGATTTCTGTTAAGGGCTTAACCCTTCAGTTCAAAGCAACGGGGCCTACACTTTCAAAGAATTGGAGATTCGGAACAGTGAGAGAGAAATAGACTTTATGCAGGTAGAAATATTCAAACTGAGGTTATGAGACTCGAGAGAACAATCAAGCATTTAGATGAGCCGATCGAGGCAAGCACCAAGGGATAGATGCGGAATGTGGTGCGTGTGGACAGGAAGAGCAAACGGCCGAACATCGCATAAATGTTTGTTAAGGGCTTAACCCTATAGTTCAAAGAAATGGGGCCTACTTTCTTAAAAAATGGGTGCTCCGGGACAGGAAAAGAAAAAAAGACTTGATGCGGGTAGAAATATTCAAACGGAGGTTATCTGACTGGAGGCCAAAATCAAGGACTAAGATATGCCCATCGAAGCAAGCACCAGGGGATAGATGCGGAATGCGGTTCCTGTGCACAGGAAGAGTAAACGGCCGAACATCGCATAAATTTTTGTTAAGGGCTAAACCCTACAGTCGAAAGCAACGTGGTATACTCTTTGAAAGAATTGGAGATTCGGAACAGTGAAAGAAAAATAAACTTTATGTGGGTAGAATTATTCAAACTGAGGATATCTGACTCGAGGGTAAAATCAAGGATTTAGAGGTGCCGATCGAGGCAAGCACCAAAGGATAGATGCGGAATGCGGTGCGTGTGGGCAAGAAGACCAAACGGCCGAACATCGCATAAATTTCTGTTAAGGGCTTAACCCTACAGTTCAAAGCAACGGGTGCTCTTTCAAAGAATTGGAAATTCGGGACAGTGAGAGAAAAATAGTCTTGATGCGGGCAGAATTATTCAAACTGAGGATATCTGACTCGAGGCAAAAATCAAGAATTTAGACGTGCCGATCGAGGCAAGCACCAAGGGTCAGATGCGGAATGCGGCGCGTGTGGAAACGGAAAGGAAATGACCTAACATCGTATAAATTTCTGTTAAGGGCTTTAGCCTACAGTCGAAAGCAACGGGGCATACTCTTTCAAAGAATTGGAGATTCGGGACAGTGAGAGAAAAATAGACTTTATACGGGTAGAAATATTCAAACTAAGGTTATCTGAATCGAGAGAATAATCAAGGATTTAGACGCACCGATCGAGGCAAGCACCAAGGGATAGATGCGGAATATCGTGCGTGTGGACAGGAAGAGCAAACGGCCGAATATAGCATAAATTTCTGTTAAGGGCTTAACCCTTCAGTTCAAAGCAACGAGGCCTACTCTTTCAAAGAATTGGAGATTCGGAACAGTGAGAGAGAAATAGACTTTATGCAGGTAGAAATATTCAAACTGAGGTTATGAGACTCTAGAGAACAATCAAGCATTTAGATGAGCCGATCGAGGCAAGCACCAAGGGATAGATGCGGAATGTGGTGCGTGTGGACAGGAAGAGCAAACGGCCGAACATAGCATAAATTTACGTTAAGGGCTTAAGCCTACAGTTCAAAGCAATGGGGCATACTCTTTCGAAGAATTGAAGATTCGGTACAGTGAGACCAAAATAGACTTTATGCGGGTAGAATTATTCAAACGGAAGTTATCTAACTCGAGGGTAAAATCAAGGATTTAGACGTGCCGATCGAGGCAAGCACCAAGGGATACATGCGGAATGTGGTGCGTGTGGACAGGAATGGAAAACGGCGGAACATCGCATAAATTTCGGTTAAGGGCTTAACCCTACAGTTCAAAGCAACGGGGCGTACACTTTCAAAGAATTGGAGATTCGGAACAGTGAGAGAGAAAGAGACTTTATGCAGGTGGAAATATTCAAACTGAGGTTATGAGATTCGAGAGAACAATCAAGCATTTAGACGAGCCGATCGAGACAAGCACCAAGGGATAGATGCGGAATGTGGTGCGTGTGGACAGGAAGAGAAACGGCCGAACATCGCATAAATTTCTGTTAAGGGCTTAACCCTACAGTCGAAAGCAAGGGGGCGTACTCGTTCAAAGAATTGGAGATACGGGACAGTGAGAGAAAAATAGACATTATGCCGGTAGAATTATTCAAACTGAGGATATCTGACTCGAGGCAAAAATCAAGGATTAAGACGTGCCGAACGAAGCAAGCACCAAGGCATCGATGCGGAATGCGGTACGTGTGGACAGGAAAAGCGAGCGGCCGAACATCGCATAAATTTCTGTTAAGGGCTTAACCCTACAGTTCAAAGAAATGGGGCGTACTTTCTCAAAGAATGGGTGCTCCGGGACAGGGACAGAAAAAAAGACTTCATGGGGGTAGAAATATTCAACCGGAGGTTAACTGACTCGAGGGAACAATCAAGCATTTAGACGAGCCGATCGAGGCAAGTACCAAGGAATAGATGCGGTATGTGGTGCGTGTGGACAGGAAGAGCAAACGGCCGAACATCGCACAAATTTCTGTCAAGGGCTTAACCCCACAGTTCAAAGCAACGGGGCGTTCTCTTTCAAATAATTGGAGATTCGGGACACTGAGAAAAAAATAGCCTTTATGCGGATAGAAGTATTCAAACTGAGGTTATCTGACTCGAAGCAAAATCAAGGATTTTGACGAGCCGATCGAGGCAAGCACCAAGGGATAGATGCGGAATGTGGTGCTCGTGGACAGGAAGAGCAAACGGCCGATTATCGCATAAACTTCTGTTAAGGGCTTAACAATACAGTACAAAGCAACGGGGCGTACTCTTTCAAATAATTGGAGATTCGGGACCGTGAGAGAAACATAGGCTTTATAAAGGTAGAAATATTCAAACTGAGGTTATCAGACTCGAGGGTAAAATTAAGGATTTAGAGGTGCCGAACGAGGCAAGCACCAAAGGATAGATGCGGAATGCGGCGCGTGTGGGCAAGAAGACCAAACGGCCGAACATCGCATAAATTTCTATTAAGGGCTTAACCCTACAGTCGAAAGCAACGTGGCATACTCTTTGAAGGAATTGGTGATTCGGAACAGTGACAGAAAAATAAACTTGATGCGGTTAGAAATATTCAAACTGAGGTAATCTGATTCTAGTCAAAATCAAGGATTTAGACGAGCCGATCGAGGCAACCACCAAGGGATAGATGCGGAATGTGGTGCGTGTGGACAGGAAGAGCAAACGCCGAACATCGCATAAATTTCTGTTAAGGGCTTAACCCTACAGTTCAAAGCAACGGGGCGTGCTGTTTCATGAATTTGGGAATTCGGGACAGTGAGAGAAAAATAGACTTGATGCAGGTAGAATTATTCAAACTGAGGATATCTCACTCGAGGGTAAAATTAAGGATTTAGACGTGCCGATCGAGGCAAGCACCAAGGGATAGATGCGGAATGCGGTGCGTGCTCATAGGAAGAGCAAACGGCCGAATATCGCATAAATTTCTGGTAAGGGCTTAATCCTACAGTTCAAAGCAACGGGGCGTACTCTTTCAAAGAATTGGAGATTCGGGACAGTGTGAGAAAAATAGACTTGATACGGGTTGAAATATTCAAACTGAGGTTATCTGAATCGAGAGAATAATCAAGGATTTAGACTCACCGATCGAGGCAAGCACCAAGGGATAGATGCGGAATGTCGTGCGTGTGGACAGGAAGAGCAAACGGCAGAATATGGCATAAATTTCTGGTAAGGGCTTAACCCTACAGTTCAAAGCAACGGGGTGTACTCTTTCAAAGAATTGGAGATTCGGGACAGTGAGAGAAAAATAAACTTTATGCGGGCAGAAATATACGAACTGAGGTTATCTAACTCGAGGGTAAAATCAAGGATTTAGACGTGCCGATCGAGGCAAGCACCAAGGGATACATGCGGAATGTGGTGCGTGTGGACAGGAATGGAAAACGGCGGAACATCGCATAAATTTCGGTTAAGGGCTTAACCCTACAGTTCAAAGCAACGGGGCGTACACTTTCAAAGAATTGGAGATTCGGAACAGTGAGAGAGAAAGAGACTTTATGCAGGTGGAAATATTCAAACTGAGGTTATGAGATTCGAGAGAACAATCAAGCATTTAGACGAGCCGATCGAGACAAGCACCAAGGGATAGATGCGGAATGTGGTGCGTGTGGACAGGAAGAGAAACGGCCGAACATCGCATAAATTTCTGTTAAGCGGTTAACCCTACAGTTCAAAGCAATGGGGCGTACTCTTACAAAGAATTGGAGATTCGGGACAGTGACAGAAGAATAGAATATATGCGGGAAGAAATATTCAAACTGAGGTAATCTGACTCTAGGCAAAATCAAGGATTTAGACGTGTCGATCGAGGCAAGCACCAAGGGATAGATGCGGAATGCGGTGCTTGTGGACAGGAAGAGCAAACGGGGGAATATCGCATAAATTTCTGTTAAGTGCTTAACCCTACAGTTCAAAGCAAGGGGGCGTACTCGTTCAAAGAATTGGAGATACGGGACAGTGAGAGAAAAATAGACATTATGCCGGTAGAATTATTCAAACTGAGGATATCTGACTCGAGGCAAAAATCAAGGATTAAGACGTGCCGAACGAAGCAAGCACCAAGGCATCGATGCGGAATGCGGTACGTGTGGACAGGAAAAGCGAGCGGCCGAACATCGCATAAATTTCTGTTAAGGGCTTAACCCTACAGTTCAAAGAAATGGGGCGTACTTTCTCAAAGAATGGGTGCTCCGGGACAGGGACAGAAAAAAAGACTTCATGGGGTTAGAAATATTCAACCGGAGGTTAACTGACTCGAGGGAACAATCAAGCATTTAGACGAGCCGATCGAGGCAAGTACCAAGGAATAGATGCGGTATGTGGTGCGTGTGGACAGGAAGAGCAAACGGCCGAACATCGCACAAATTTCTGTCAAGGGCTTAACCCCACAGTTCAAAGCAACGGGGCGTTCTCTTTCAAATAATTGGAGATTCGGGACACTGAGAAAAAAATAGCCTTTATGCGGATAGAAGTATTCAAACTGAGGTTATCTGACTCGAAGCAAAATCAAGGATTTTGACGAGCCGATCGAGGCAAGCACCAAGGGATAGATGCGGAATGTGGTGCTCGTGGACAGGAAGAGCAAACGGCCGATTATCGCATAAACTTCTGTTAAGGGCTTAACAATACAGTACAAAGCAACGGGGCGTACTCTTTCAAATAATTGGAGATTCGGGACCGTGAGAGAAACATAGGCTTTATAAAGGTAGAAATATTCAAACTGAGGTTATCAGACTCGAGTGTAAAATTAAGGATTTAGAGGTGCCGAACGAGGCAAGCACCAAAGGATAGATGCGGAATGCGGCGCGTGTGGGCAAGAAGACCAAACGGCCGAACATCGCATAAATTTCTATTAAGGGCTTAACCCTACAGTCGAAAGCAACGTGGCATACTCTTTGAAGGAATTGGTGATTCGGAACAGTGACAGAAAAATAGACTTGATGCGGTTAGAAATATTCAAACTGAGGTAATCTGATTCTAGTCAAAATCAAGGATTTAGACGAGCCGATCGAGGCAACCACCAAGGGATAGATGCGGAATGTGGTGCGTGTGGACAGGAAGAGCAAACGCCGAACATCGCATAAATTTCTGTTAAGGGCTTAACCCTACAGTTCAAAGCAACGGGGCGTGCTGTTTCATGAATTTGGGAATTCGGGACAGTGAGAGAAAAATAGACTTGATGCAGGTAGAATTATTCAAACTGAGGATATCTCACTCGAGGGTAAAATTAAGGATTTAGACGTGCCGATCGAGGCAAGCACCAAGGGATAGATGCGGAATGCGGTGCGTGCTCATAGGAAGAGCAAACGGCCGAATATCGCATAAATTTCTGGTAAGGGCTTAATCCTACAGTTCAAAGCAACGGGGCGTACTCTTTCAAAGAATTGGAGATTCGGGACAGTGTGAGAAAAATAGACTTGATACGGGTTGAAATATTCAAACTGAGGTTATCTGAATCGAGAGAATAATCAAGGATTTAGACTCACCGATCGAGGCAAGCACCAAGGGATAGATGCGGAATGTCGTGCGTGTGGACAGGAAGAGCAAACGGCAGAATATGGCATAAATTTCTGGTAAGGGCTTAACCCTACAGTTCAAAGCAACGGGGTGTACTCTTTCAAAGAATTGGAGATTCGGGACAGTGAGAGAAAAATAAACTTTATGCGGGCAGAAATATACGAACTGAGGTTATCTAACTCGAGGGTAAAATCAAGGATTTAGACGTGCCGATCGAGGCAAGCACCAAGGGATACATGCGGAATGTGGTGCGTGTGGACAGGAATGGAAAACGGCGGAACATCGCATAAATTTCGGTTAAGGGCTTAACCCTACAGTTCAAAGCAACGGGGCGTACACTTTCAAAGAATTGGAGATTCGGAACAGTGAGAGAGAAAGAGACTTTATGCAGGTGGAAATATTCAAACTGAGGTTATGAGATTCGAGAGAACAATCAAGCATTTAGACGAGCCGATCGAGACAAGCACCAAGGGATAGATGCGGAATGTGGTGCGTGTGGACAGGAAGAGAAACGGCCGAACATCGCATAAATTTCTGTTAAGCGGTTAACCCTACAGTTCAAAGCAATGGGGCGTACTCTTACAAAGAATTGGAGATTCGGGACAGTGACAGAAGAATAGAATATATGCGGGAAGAAATATTCAAACTGAGGTAATCTGACTCTAGGCAAAATCAAGGATTTAGACGTGTCGATCGAGGCAAGCACCAAGGGATAGATGCGGAATGCGGTGCTTGTGGACAGGAAGAGCAAACGGGGGAATATCGCATAAATTTCTGTTAAGTGCTTAACCCTACAGTTCAAAGCAAGGGGGCGTACTCGTTCAAAGAATTGGAGATACGGGACAGTGAGAGAAAAATAGACATTATGCCGGTAGAATTATTCAAACTGAGGATATCTGACTCGAGGCAAAAATCAAGGATTAAGACGTGCCGAACGAAGCAAGCACCAAGGCATCGATGCGGAATGCGGTACGTGTGGACAGGAAAAGCGAGCGGCCGAACATCGCATAAATTTCTGTTAAGGGCTTAACCCTACAGTTCAAAGAAATGGGGCGTACTTTCTCAAAGAATGGGTGCTCCGGGACAGGGACAGAAAAAAAGACTTCATGGGGTTAGAAATATTCAACCGGAGGTTAACTGACTCGAGGGAACAATCAAGCATTTAGACGAGCCGATCGAGGCAAGTACCAAGGAATAGATGCGGTATGTGGTGCGTGTGGACAGGAAGAGCAAACGGCCGAACATCGCACAAATTTCTGTCAAGGGCTTAACCCCACAGTTCAAAGCAACGGGGCGTTCTCTTTCAAATAATTGGAGATTCGGGACACTGAGAAAAAAATAGCCTTTATGCGGATAGAAGTATTCAAACTGAGGTTATCTGACTCGAAGCAAAATCAAGGATTTTGACGAGCCGATCGAGGCAAGCACCAAGGGATAGATGCGGAATGTGGTGCTCGTGGACAGGAAGAGCAAACGGCCGATTATCGCATAAACTTCTGTTAAGGGCTTAACAATACAGTACAAAGCAACGGGGCGTACTCTTTCAAATAATTGGAGATTCGGGACCGTGAGAGAAACATAGGCTTTATAAAGGTAGAAATATTCAAACTGAGGTTATCAGACTCGAGTGTAAAATTAAGGATTTAGAGGTGCCGAACGAGGCAAGCACCAAAGGATAGATGCGGAATGCGGCGCGTGTGGGCAAGAAGACCAAACGGCCGAACATCGCATAAATTTCTATTAAGGGCTTAACCCTACAGTCGAAAGCAACGTGGCATACTCTTTGAAGGAATTGGTGATTCGGAACAGTGACAGAAAAATAGACTTGATGCGGTTAGAAATATTCAAACTGAGGTAATCTGATTCTAGTCAAAATCAAGGATTTAGACGAGCCGATCGAGGCAACCACCAAGGGATAGATGCGGAATGTGGTGCGTGTGGACAGGAAGAGCAAACGCCGAACATCGCATAAATTTCTGTTAAGGGCTTAACCCTACAGTTCAAAGCAACGGGGCGTGCTGTTTCATGAATTTGGGAATTCGGGACAGTGAGAGAAAAATAGACTTGATGCAGGTAGAATTATTCAAACTGAGGATATCTCACTCGAGGGTAAAATTAAGGATTTAGACGTGCCGATCGAGGCAAGCACCAAGGGATAGATGCGGAATGCGGTGCGTGCTCATAGGAAGAGCAAACGGCCGAATATCGCATAAATTTCTGGTAAGGGCTTAATCCTACAGTTCAAAGCAACGGGGCGTACTCTTTCAAAGAATTGGAGATTCGGGACAGTGTGAGAAAAATAGACTTGATACGGGTTGAAATATTCAAACTGAGGTTATCTGAATCGAGAGAATAATCAAGGATTTAGACTCACCGATCGAGGCAAGCACCAAGGGATAGATGCGGAATGTCGTGCGTGTGGACAGGAAGAGCAAACGGCAGAATATGGCATAAATTTCTGGTAAGGGCTTAACCCTACAGTTCAAAGCAACGGGGTGTACTCTTTCAAAGAATTGGAGATTCGGGACAGTGAGAGAAAAATAAACTTTATGCGGGCAGAAATATACGAACTGAGGTTATCTGACTCGAGGCAAAATGAAGGATTTAGGCGTGCCGATCGATGCAAGCACCAAGGGATAGATCCGGAATGCGGTGCTTGTGGACAGGAAGAGCAAACGGGGGAACATCGCATAAATTTCTGTTAAGGGCTTAACCCTACAGTTCAAAGCAAGGGGGCGTACACTTTCAAAGAATTGGAGATTCGGGACAGTGAGAGAGAAATAGACTTTATGCAGGTAGAAATATTCAAACTGAGGTTATGAGATTCGAGAAAACAATCAAGGATTAAGACGTGCCGAACGAAGCAAGCACCAAGGCATCGATGCGGAATGCGGTACGTGTGGACAGGAAAAGCGAACGGCCGAACATCGCATAAATTTCTGTTAAGGGCTTAACCCTACAGTTCAAAGAAATGGGGCGTACTTTCTTAAAGAATGGGTGCTCCGGGACAGGGACAGAAAAGAAGACTTCATGGGGATCGAAATATTCAAACGGAGGTTATCTGACTGGAGGCAAAAATCAAGAATTAGGAGGTGCTGATCGAAGCAAGCACAAATGGATAGATGCGGAATGCGGTGCCTGTGGACAGGAAGAGCAAACGGACGAACATCGCATAAATTTCTGTTAAAGGCTTAACCCTACAATTCAAAGCAATGAGGCGTACTCTTTCAAAGAATTGGAGATTCGGGACAGTGACAGAAAAATAGACTTTATGCGGGTAGAAATATTCAAACGGAGGTTATCTGACTGGAGGCCAAAATCAAGGATTAAGATATGCCCATGGAAGCCAGCACCAACGGTTAGATGCGGAATGTGGTGCGTGTGGACAGGAAGAGCAAACCGCCGAATATGGCATAAATTTTTGGTAAAGGCTTAACCCTACAGTTCAAAGCAACGGGGCATAATCTTTCAAAAAATTGGAGATTCGGGACACTGAGAGAAAATAGACTTCATGCGGGTGGAAATATTCAAAAGGAGGTTATCTGACTGGAGGCCGAAATCAAGGAATAAGATATGCCCATCGAAGCAAGCACCAACGGTTAGATGCGGAATGTGGTGCGTGTGGACAGGAAGAGCAAACGGCCGAACATCGCACAAATTTCTGTCAAGAGCTTAACCCCACAGTTCAAAGCAACGGGGCGTTCTCTTTCAAATAATTGGAGATTCGGGACAGTGAGAACAAAATAGCCTTTATGCGGATAGAAGTATTCAAACTGAGGTTATCTGACTCGAAGCAAAATCAAGGATTTAGACGAACCGATCGAGGCAAGCACCAAGGGATAGATGCGGAATGTGGTGCGCGTGGACAGGAAGAGCAAACGGCCGATTATCGCATAAACTTCTGTTAAGGGCTTAACCATACAGTACAAAGCAACGGGGCGTACTCTTTCAAATAATTGGAGATTCGGGACCGTGCGAGAAAAATAGGCTTTATAAAGGTAGAAATATTCAAACTGAGGTTATCAGACTCGAGGGTAAAATCAAGGATTTAGAGGTGCCGATTGAGGCAAGCAGCAAAGGATAGATGCGGAATGCGGCGCGTGTGGACAGGAAGAGCAAACGCCGAACATCGCATAAATTTCTGTTAAGGGCTTAACCCTACAGTTCAAAGCAACGGGGCGTGCTGTTTCATGAATTTGGGAATTCGGGACAGTGAGAGAAAAATAGACTTGATGCAGGTAGAATTATTCAAACTGAGGATATCTCACTCGAGGGTAAAATTAAGGATTTAGACGTGCCGATCGAGGCAAGCACCAAGGGATAGATGCGGAATGCGGTGCGTGCTCATAGGAAGAGCAAACGGCCGAATATCGCATAAATTTCTGGTAAGGGCTTAATCCTACAGTTCAAAGCAACGGGGCGTACTCTTTCAAAGAATTGGAGATTCGGGACAGTGTGAGAAAAATAGACTTGATACGGGTTGAAATATTCAAACTGAGGTTATCTGAATCGAGAGAATAATCAAGGATTTAGACTCACCGATCGAGGCAAGCACCAAGGGATAGATGCGGAATGTCGTGCGTGTGGACAGGAAGAGCAAACGGCAGAATATGGCATAAATTTCTGGTAAGGGCTTAACCCTACAGTTCAAAGCAACGGGGTGTACTCTTTCAAAGAATTGGAGATTCGGGACAGTGAGAGAAAAATAAACTTTATGCGGGCAGAAATATACGAACTGAGGTTATCTGACTCGAGGCAAAATGAAGGATTTAGGCGTGCCGATCGATGCAAGCACCAAGGGATAGATCCGGAATGCGGTGCTTGTGGACAGGAAGAGCAAACGGGGGAACATCGCATAAATTTCTGTTAAGGGCTTAACCCTACAGTTCAAAGCAAGGGGGCGTACACTTTCAAAGAATTGGAGATTCGGGACAGTGAGAGAGAAATAGACTTTATGCAGGTAGAAATATTCAAACTGAGGTTATGAGATTCGAGAAAACAATCAAGGATTAAGACGTGCCGAACGAAGCAAGCACCAAGGCATCGATGCGGAATGCGGTACGTGTGGACAGGAAAAGCGAACGGCCGAACATCGCATAAATTTCTGTTAAGGGCTTAACCCTACAGTTCAAAGAAATGGGGCGTACTTTCTTAAAGAATGGGTGCTCCGGGACAGGGACAGAAAAGAAGACTTCATGGGGATCGAAATATTCAACCGGAGGTTATCTGACTGGAGGCAAAAATCAAGAATTAGGAGGTGCTGATCGAAGCAAGCACAAATGGATAGATGCGGAATGCGGTGCCTGTGGACAGGAAGAGCAAACGGACGAACATCGCATAAATTTCTGTTAAAGGCTTAACCCTACAATTCAAAGCAATGAGGCGTACTCTTTCAAAGAATTGGAGATTCGGGACAGTGACAGAAAAATAGACTTTATGCGGGTAGAAATATTCAAACGGAGGTTATCTGACTGGAGGCCAAAATCAAGGATTAAGATATGCCCATGGAAGCCAGCACCAACGGTTAGATGCGGAATGTGGTGCGTGTGGACAGGAAGAGCAAACCGCCGAATATGGCATAAATTTTTGGTAAAGGCTTAACCCTACAGTTCAAAGCAACGGGGCATAATCTTTCAAAAAATTGGAGATTCGGGACACTGAGAGAAAATAGACTTCATGCGGGTGGAAATATTCAAAAGGAGGTTATCTGACTGGAGGCCGAAATCAAGGAATAAGATATGCCCATCGAAGCAAGCACCAACGGTTAGATGCGGAATGTGGTGCGTGTGGACAGGAAGAGCAAACGGCCGAACATCGCACAAATTTCTGTCAAGAGCTTAACCCCACAGTTCAAAGCAACGGGGCGTTCTCTTTCAAATAATTGGAGATTCGGGACAGTGAGAACAAAATAGCCTTTATGCGGATAGAAGTATTCAAACTGAGGTTATCTGACTCGAAGCAAAATCAAGGATTTAGACGAACCGATCGAGGCAAGCACCAAGGGATAGATGCGGAATGTGGTGCGCGTGGACAGGAAGAGCAAACGGCCGATTATCGCATAAACTTCTGTTAAGGGCTTAACCATACAGTACAAAGCAACGGGGCGTACTCTTTCAAATAATTGGAGATTCGGGACCGTGCGAGAAAAATAGGCTTTATAAAGGTAGAAATATTCAAACTGAGGTTATCAGACTCGAGGGTAAAATCAAGGATTTAGAGGTGCCGATTGAGGCAAGCAGCAAAGGATAGATGCGGAATGCGGCGCGTGTGGGCAAGAAGACCAAACGGCCGAAGATCGCAGAAATTTCTGTTAAGGACTTAACCCTACAGTTCAAAGCAAGGGGGCGTACTCTTTACAGGAATTGGCGATTCGGGACAGTGAGAGAAAAATGGACTTTATGCGGGTAGAAATATTCAAACGGAGGTTATCTGACTCGAGGCTAAAATCAAGGATTAAGAAGTGCCGTTCGAAGCAAGCACCAAGGCATCGATGCGGAATGTCGTGCGTGTGGACAGGAAAAGCAAACGGCCGAACATCGCATAAATTTCAATTAAAGGCTTAACCCTACAGTTCAAAGCAACGGGGTGTACTCTGTCAAAGAATTGGAGATTCGGGCCAGTGAGATAAAAATAAACTTTATGCGGGCAGAAATATTCAAACTGTGGTTATCTGGCTCGAGGCAAAATCAAGGATTTAGACGTGTCGATCGACGCAAGCACCAAGGGATGCATGCGGAATGCGGTGCATGGGGACAGGAAGAGGAAACAGCTGAACACCGCATAAATTTTTGTAAAGCGCTTAACCCTACAGTTCAAAGCAACGGGGCGTGCTGTTTCATGAATTTGAGAATTCGGGACAGTGAGTGAAAAATAGACTTGATGCGGGTAGAATTATTCAAACTGAGGATATCTCACTCGAGGGTAAAATCAAGGATTTAGACGTGCCGATCGAGGCAAGCACCAAGGGATAGATGCGGAATGCGGTGCGTGCTCATAGGAAGAGCAAACGGCCGAATATCGCATAAATTTCTGGTAAGGGCTTAATCCTACAGTTCAAAGCAACGGGGCGTACTCTTTCAAAGAATTGGAGATTCGGGACAGTGTGAGAAAAATAGACTTTATACGGGTAGAAATATTCAAACTGACGTTATCTGAATCGAGAGAATAATCAAGGATTTAGGCGTGCCGATCGAGGCAAGCACCAAGGGATAGATGCGGAATGCGGTGCGTGTGGACAGGAAGAGCAAACGGCCGAATATGGCATAAATTTCTGTTAAGGACTTAACCATACAGTTCAAAGCAAGGGGGCGTACTCTTTACAGGAATTGGCGATTCGGGACAGTGAGAGAAAAATGGACTCTATGCGGGTAGAAATATTCAAACGGAGGTTATCTGACTCGAGGCGAAAATCAAAGGATTAAGACGTGCCGAACGAAGCAAGCACCAAGGCAGCGATGCGGAATGCGGTACGTGTGGACAGGAAAAGCAAACGGCCGAACATCGCATAAATTTCAATTAAAGGCTTAACCCTACAGTTCAAAGCAATGAGGCCTACTCTTTCAAAGAATTGGAGATTCGGGACAGTGAGAGAAAATAGACTTGATGAGGGTAGAAATATTCAAACGGAGGTTATCTGACTGAAGGCCGAAATCAAGGATTAAGATATGCCCATCGAAGCAAGCCCCAAGGGATAGATGCGGAATGCGGTGCGTGTGGACAAGAAGAGCAAACGGGGGAACATCGCAAAAACTTCTGTTAAGGGCTTAACCCTACAGTTCAAAGCAACGAGGTGTACTCTTTCAAAGAATTGGAGATTCGGGACAGTAAGAGAAAAATAAACTTTATGCGGGCAGAAATATATGAACTGAGGTTATCGGCTCCGAGGCAAATTCATGGATTTAGGCGTGCCGATCGAGGCAAGCACCAAGGGATAGATGCGGAATGTGGTGCGTGTGGACAGGAAAAGCAAACGGCCGAACATCGCATAAATTTCTGTTAAGGGCTTAACCCCACAGTTCAAAGCAACGGGGCGTACACTTTCAAAGAATTGGAGATTCGGAACAGTGAGAGAGAAATAGACTTAATGCGGGTATAAATATTCAAACTGAGGTTATGAGACTCGAGAGAACAATCAAGCATTTAGACGAGCCGATCGATACAAACACCAAGGATGGATGCAGAATGCGGTGCGTGTGGACAGGTAAAGCAAACGGCCGAACATCGCATAAATTTCTGTTAAGCGCTTAACCCTACAGTTCAAAGAAACGGGGCGTGCTCTTCATGAAATTGGGAATTCGGGACAATGAGAGAAAAATAGACATTATGCGGGTAGAATTATTCAAACTGAGGATATCTGACTCGAGGCAAAAATCAAAGGATTAAGACGTGCCGAACTAAGCAAGCACCAAGGCATCGATGCGGAATGCGGTACGTGTGGACAGGAAAAGCAAACGGCCAAACATCGCATAAATTTCTGTTAAAGGCTTAACCCTACAGTTCAAAGCAATGAGGCGTACTCTTTCAAAGAATTGGATATTCAGGACAGTGAGAGAAAATAGACTTTATGAGGGTAGAAATATTCAAACGGAGGTTATCTGAGTGGAGGCCAAAATCAAGGATTAAGATAAGCCTATCGAAGCAAGCACCAAGGGATAGATGCGGAATGCGGTGCGTGTGGACAGGAAGAGCAAACGGGGGAACATCGAAAAACTTCTGTTAAGGGTTTAACACTACAGTGCAAAGCTAGGGGGCGTACTCTTTCAAAGAATTGGGGATTCGGGACAGTGGGAAAAAATAGACTTTATGCGGGTAGAATTATTGAAACTGAGGATATCTGACTCCAGGCCAAAATCAAGGATTCAGACGTGCCGATAGAGGCAAGCACCAAGGTATAGATGCGGAATGCGGTGCATGGGGACAGGAAGAGGAAACAGCCAAACATCGCATAAATTTCTGTTAAGGACTTAACCCTAAAGTTCAAAGCAAGGGGGCGTACTCTTTCAAAGAATTGGCGATTCGGGACAGTGAGAGAAAAATGGACTTTATGCGGTTAGATATATTCAAACGGAGGTTATCTGACTCGAGGCAAAAATGAAGGATTAAGAAGTGCCGATCGAAGCAAGCACCAGGGCATCGATGCGGAATGCGGTGTGTGTGGACAGGTAAAGCAAACGGACGAACATCGCATAAATTTCTGTTAAGGGCTTAACCCTACAGTTCAAAGAAACGGGGCGTACTTTCTTAAAAAATGGGGGCTCTGGGAGAGGGACAGAAAAAAAAAGGCTTCATGGGGATAGAAATATTCAAACTGTGGTTATCTGGCTCGAGGCAAAATCAAGGATTTAGGCGTGTCGATCGATGCAAGCACCAAGGGATGGATGCGGAATGCGGTGCATGGGGACAGGAAGAGGAAACAGCTGAACATCGCATAAATTTTTGTAAAGTGCTTAACCCTACAGTTCAAAGCAACGGGGCGTGCTGTTTCATGAAATTGGGAATTCGGGACAGTGAGAGAAAAATAGACTTGATGCGGGTAGAATTATTCAAACTGAGGATATCTCACCCGAGGGTAAAATCAAGGATTTAGACGTGCCGATCGAGGCAAGCATCTAGGGATAGATGCGGAATGCGGTGCGTGCTGACAGGAAGAGCAAACGACCGAATATCGCATAAATTTCTAGTAAGGGCTTAATCCTAAAGTTCAAAGCAACGGGGCGTACTCTTTCAAGGAATTGGAGATTCGGGACAGTGTGAGAAAAAAAAAATCTTTATGCGGGTAGAATTGTTAAAACTGAGGTTATCTGACTCAAGGCAAAATCAAGGATTTAGACGCGTCGATCGAGGCAAGCACCAAGGGATAGATGCGGAATGCGGCGCTTGTGGACAGGAAGAGCAAACGGGGGAACATCGCATAAATTTCTGTTAAGGGCTTAACCCTACAGTGCAAAGAAACGGGGCGTGCTCTTTATGAAATTGGGAATTCGGGACAATGAGAGAAAAATAGACATTATGCGGGTAAAATTATTCAAACTGAGGATATCTGACTCGAGGCAAAAATCAAAGGATTAAGACGTGCCGAACGAAGCAAGCACCAAGGCATCGATGTGGAATGCGGTACGTGTGGACATGAAAAGCAAACGGCGGAACATCGCATAAATTTCTGTTGAAGGCTTAATCCGACAGTTCAAAGCAACGAGGTGTACTCTTTCAAAGAATTGGAGATTCGGGACAGTGAGAGAAAAATAAACTTTATGCGGGCAGAAATATACGAACTGAGGTTATCTGAATCGAAGGTAAAATCAAGGATTTAGGCGTGCCGATCGAGGCAAGCACCAAGGGATAGATGCGGAATACGGTGCATGTGGTCAGGAAGAGCAAACGGGGGAACATCGCAAAAACTTCTGTTAAGGGCTTAACACTACATTTCAAAGCTAGGGGGCGTACTCTTTCAAGGAATTGGACATTCGGCACCGTGAGAGAAAAATAGACTTTATTCGGGTAGAATTATTCAAACTGAGGATATCTGACTCGAGGGTAAAATCAAGGATTTAGACGTGCCGATCGAGGCAAGCACCAAGGGATAGATGCGGAATGCGGTGCGTGTGGACAAGAAGAGCAAACGGCCGAACATCGCATAAATTTCTGTTAAGGGCTTAACCCCACAGTTCAAAGCAACGGGGCGTACACTTTCAAAGAATTGGAGATTCGGAACAGTGAGAGAGAAATAGACTTAATGCGGGTATAAATATTCAAACTGAGGTTATGAGACTCGAGAGAACAATCAAGCATTTAGACGAGCCGATCGATACAAACACCAAGGATGGATGCAGAATGCGGTGCGTGTGGACAGGTAAAGCAAACGGCCGAACATCGCATAAATTTCTGTTAAGGGCTTAACCCTACAGTTCAAAGAAACGGGGCGTGCTCTTCATGAAATTGGGAATTCGGGACAATGAGAGAAAAATAGACATTATGCGGGTAGAATTATTCAAACTGAGGATATCTGACTCGAGGCAAAAATCAAAGGATTAAGACGTGCCGAACTAAGCAAGCACCAAGGCATCGATGCGGAATGCGGTACGTGTGGACAGGAAAAGCAAACGGCCAAACATCGCATAAATTTCTGTTAAAGGCTTAACCCTACAGTTCAAAGCAATGAGGCGTACTCTTTCAAAGAATTGGATATTCAGGACAGTGAGAGAAAATAGACTTTATGAGGGTAGAAATATTCAAACGGAGGTTATCTGAGTGGAGGCCAAAATCAAGGATTAAGATAAGCCTATCGAAGCAAGCACCAAGGGATAGATGCGGAATGCGGTGCGTGTGGACAGGAAGAGCAAACGGGGGAACATCGTAAAAACTTCTGTTAAGGGTTTAACACTACAGTGCAAAGCTAGGGGGCGTACTCTTTCAAAGAATTGGGGATTCGGGACAGTGGGAAAAAATAGACTTTATGCGGGTAGAATTATTGAAACTGAGGATATCTGACTCCAGGCAAAAATCAAGGATTCAGACGTGCCGATAGAGGCAAGCACCAAGGTATAGATGCGGAATGCGGTGCATGGGGACAGGAAGAGGAAACAGCCAAACATCGCATAAATTTCTGTTAAGGACTTAACCCTAAAGTTCAAAGCAAGGGGGCGTACTCTTTCAAAGAATTGGCGATTCGGGACAGTGAGAGAAAAATGGACTTTATGCGGTTAGATATATTCAAACGGAGGTTATCTGACTTGAGGCAAAAATGAAGGATTAAGAAGTGCCGATCGAAGCAAGCACCAGGGCATCGATGCGGAATGCGGTGTGTGTGGACAGGTAAAGCAAACTGACGAACATCGCATAAATTTCTGTTAAGGGCTTAACCCTACAGTTCAAACAAACGGGGCGTACTTTCTTAAAAAATGGGGGCTCTGGGAGAGGGACAGAAAAAAAAAGGCTTCATGGGGATAGAAATATTCAAACTGTGGTTATCTGGCTCGAGGCAAAATCAAGGATTTAGGCGTGTCGATCGATGCAAGCACCAAGGGATGGATGCGGAATGCGGTGCATGGGGACAGGAAGAGGAAACAGCTGAACATCGCATAAATTTTTGTAAAGTGCTTAACCCTACAGTTCAAAGCAACGGGGCGTGCTGTTTCATGAAATTGGGAATTCGGGACAGTGAGAGAAAAATAGACTTGATGCGGGTAGAATTATTCAAACTGAGGATATCTCACCCGAGGGTAAAATCAAGGATTTAGACGTGCCGATCGAGGCAAGCATCTAGGGATAGATGCGGAATGCGGTGCGTGCTGACAGGAAGAGCAAACGACCGAATATCGCATAAATTTCTAGTAAGGGCTTAATCCTAAAGTTCAAAGCAACGGGGCGTACTCTTTCAAAGAATTGGAGATTCGGGACAGTGAGAGAAAAATAGACTTGATGCGGGTAGAAATATTCAAACTGTGGTTATTTGGCTCGAGGCAAAATCAAGGATTTAGACGTGTCGATCGACGCAAGCACCAAGGATGGATGCGGAATGCGGTGCGTGTGGACAGGTAAAGCAAACGGCCGAACATCGCATAAATTTGTGTTGAGGGCTTAACCCTACAGTTCAAAGAAACGGGGCGTGCTCTTCATGAAATGGGGAATTCGGGACAATGAGAGAAAAATAGACATTATGCGGGTAGAATTATTCAAACTGAGGATATCTGACTCGAGGCAAAAATCAAAGGATTAAGACGTGCCGAACGAAGCAAGCACCAAGGCATCGATGCGGAATGCGGTACGTGTGGACAGGAAAAGCAAACGGCCGAACATCGCATAAATTTCGGTTAAAGGCTTAACCCTACAGTTCAAAGCAATGAGGCGTACTCTTTAAAAGAAATGGAGATTCAGGACAGTGAGAGAAAATAGACTTTATGAGGGTAGAAATATTCAAACGGAGGTTATCTGACTGGAGGCCAAAATCAAGGATTAAGATATGCCCATCGAGGCAAGCACCAAGGGATAGATGCGGAATGCGGTGCTTGTGGACAGGAAGAGCAAACGGGGGAACATCGCATAAATTTCTGTTAAGGGCTTAACCCTACAGTTCAAAGCAACGGGGCGTACACTTTCAAAGAATTGGAGATTCGGAACAGTGAGAGAGAAATAGACTTTATGCAGGTAGAAATATTCAAACCGAGGTTATGAGACTCGAGAGAACCATTAAGCATTTAGACGAGCCGATCGAGACAAGCACCAAGGGAGAGATGCGGAATGCTGTACGTGTGGACAGGAAAAGCAAACGGCCGAACATCGGATAAATTTCTGTTGATGGCTTAACCCTACAGTTCAAAGCTATGAGGCGTACTCTTTCAAAGAATTGGAGATTCGGGACAGTGAGAGAAAATAGACTTTATGAGGTTAGAAATATTCAAACGGAGGTTATCTGACTGGAGACCAAAATCAAGGATTAAGATATGCCCAACGAAGCAAGCACCAAGGGTTAGATGCGGAATGCGGTGCGTATGGACAGGAAGAGCAAACGGGGGAACATCGCAAAAACTTCTGTTAAGGGCTTAACACTACAGTTCAAAGCTAGGGGGCGTACTCTTTCAAGGAATTGGACAGTCGGCACAGTGAGAGAAAAATAGACTTTATTAGGGTAGAATTATTCAAACTGAGGATATCTGACTCGAGGGTAAAATCAAGGATTGAGACGTGCCGATCGAGGCAAGCACCAAGGGATAGATGCGGAATGCGGTGCGTGTGGACAGGAAAAGCAAACAGCCGAATATCGCGTAAGTTTCTGTTAAGGGCTTAACCCTACAGTTCAAAGCAACGCGGCGCATTCTTTCAAAGAATTGGAGATTCGGGAACGTGAAGAAAAATAGACTTTATGCGGGTAGAAATATTCAAACTGAGGTTATCTGACTCGAGGCAAAATCAAGGATTTAGACGCGCCGATCGAGGCAAGCACCAAGGGATAGATGCGTAATGCGGTGTGTGTGGATAAGAAGAGCAAACGGCCGAACATTGCATAAATTTCTGTTAAGGGCTTAACCCTACAGTTCAAAGCAACGGTGCTTACTCTTTCAAGGAATTGGAGATTCGGGACAGTGACAGAAAAATAGACTTTATGCGGGTAGAAATATTCAAACGGAGGTTATCTGACTTGAGAGAACAATCAAGGATTTAGACGTGCCGATCGAGGCAAGCACCTGTGAATAGATGCGGAATGCGGTGCGTGTGGACAGGAAAAGCAAACGGCCGAATATCGCATAAATTTCTGTTGACGACTTAACCCTACAGTTCAAAGCAACGGGGCATACTCTTTCAAAGAAATGGAGATTCGGGACAGTGAGAGAAAAATAGACTTTATGCGGGTAGAAATCTTTTAACTGAGGTTATCTGACTCGAGGCAAAATCAAGGATTTAGACGCGCCGATCGAGGCAAGCACCAAGGGATAGATGCGGTATGTGGTGTGTGTGGACAGGAAGAGCTAACGGCCGAACATCGCATAACTTGCTGATACGGGCTTAATGCTATAGTTCAAAGCAACGGTGCGTACTCTTTCAAAGAATTGGAGATTCGGGAGAGTGAGAGAAAAATAGACTTTATACGGGTAGAAATATTCAAACTGAGGTTATCTTGAATCGAGAGAATGATCAAGGATTTAGACGCACTGATCGAGGCAAGCACCAAGGGATAAATGCGGAATGTCGTGCGTGTGGACAGGAAGAGCAAACGGCCGAATATGGCATAAATTTCTGGTAAGGGCTTAACCCTACTATTCAAAGCAACGGGGTGTACTCTTTCAAAGAATTGGAGATTCGGGACAGTGAGAGAAAAATAAACTTTATGCGGGCAGAAATATACGAACTGACGTTATCTGACTCGAGGCAAAATCAAGCATTTACGCGTGCCGATCGAGGCAAGCACCAAGGGATAGATGCGGTATGCGGTGCGCGTGGACAAGAAGAGCAAATGGCCAAACATAGCATAAGTTTACGTTAAGGGCTTAACCTTACAGTTCAAAGCAACGGGGCGTACTCTTTCGAAGAATTGGAGATTCGGTACAGTGAGAGAAAATTAGACGTTATGCTGGTAAAATTATTCAAACGGAAGTTATATAACTCGAGGGTAAAATCAAGGATTTAGACGCGCCGATCGAGGCAAGCACCAAGGGATAGATGCGGAATGTGGTGCTTGTGGACAGGAAGAGCAAAAGGCCGAACATCGCATAAATTTCTGTTAAGGGCTTAACCCTACAGTTCAAAGCAATGGGGCGTACTCTTTCAAAGAATTGGAGATTCGGGACAGTGAGAGAAAAATAGACTTGATGCGGGTAGAAATATTCAAACTGTGGTTATCTGGCTCGAGGCAAAATCAAGGATTTAGACGTGTCGATCGACGCAAGCACCTAGGATGGATGCGGAATGCGGTGCGTGTGGACAGGGAGAGCAAACGGCTGAACATCGCATAAATTTCTGTAAAGCGCTTAGCCCTACAGTTCAAAACAACGGGGCGTGCTCTTCATGAAATTGGGAATTCGGAGCAATGAGAGAAAAATAGACATTATGCGGGTAGAATTATTCAAACCGAGGATATCTGACTCGAGGCAAAAATCAAATGATTAAGACGTGCCGAACGAAGCAAGCACCAAGGGATAGATGCGGCATGCGGTGCGTGTGGACAGAAAGAGCAAACGGGGGAACAACGCAAAAACTTCTGTTAAGGGCTTAACCCTACAGTTCAAAGCTAGGGGGCGTACTCTTTCAAGGAATTGGACATTCGGGACAGTGAGAGAAAAATAGACTTGATGCGGGTAGAAGTATTCAAACTGAGGATATCTCACTCGAGGGTAAAATCAAGGATTTAGACGTGCCGATCGAGGCAAGGACCAAAGGATAGATGCGGAATGCGGTGCGTGCTGACAGGAAGAGCAAACGGCCGAATATCGCGTAAATTTCTGTTAAGGGCTTAACCCTACAGATCAAAGCAAGGGGGCGTACTCTTTCAAAGAATTAGAGATTCGGGACAGTGAGAGAACAATAGACTTTATGCCGGTAGAATTATTCAAACTGAGGATATTTGACTCCAGGCAAAATCAAGGATTTAGACGCGCCGATCGAGGCAACCACCAAGGGATAGATGCGTAATGTGGTGCGTGTGGATAAGAAGAGCAAACGGCCGAACATTGCATAAATTTCTGTTACGGGCTTAACCCTACAGTTCAAAGCAACTGTACTTACTCTTTCAAGGAATTGGAGATTCGGGACAGTGAGAGAAAAATAGACTTTATGCGGGTAGAAATATTCAAACGGAGGTTATCTGACTTGAGAGAACAATCAAGGATTTAGACGTGCCGATCGAGGCAAGCACCTGTGAATAGATGCGGAATGCGGTGCGTGTGGACAGAAAAAACAAACGGCCGAATATCGCATAAATTTCTGTTGACGGCTTAACCCTACAGTTCAAAGCAACGGGGCATACTCTTTCAAAGAATTAGAGATTCGGGACAGTGAGAGAAAAATAGACTTTATGCGGGTAGAAATCTTTTAACCGAGGTTATCTGACTCGAGGCAAAATCAAGGATTTAGACGCGCCGATCGAGGCAAGCACCAAGGGATAGATGAGGTATGTGGTGTGTGTGGACAGGAAGAGCAAACGGCCGAACATCGCATAAATTGCTGTTAAGGGCTTAATCCTATAGTTCAAAGCAACGGTGCGTACTCTATCAAAGAATTGGAGATTCGGGAGAGTGAGAGAAAAATAGACTTTATACGGTTAGAAATATTCAAACTGAGGTTATCTTGAATCGAGAGAATGATCAAGGATTTAGAAGCACTGATCGAGGCAAGCACCAAGGGATAGATGCGGAATGTCGTGCGTTTGGACAGGAAGAGCAAACCGCCGAATATGGCATAAATTTCTGGTAAGGGCTTAACCCTACAATTCAAAGCAACTGGGCATACTCTTTCGAAGAATTGGAGATTCGGGACAGTGAGAGAAAAATAAACTTTATGCGGGCAGAAATATACGAACTGACGTTATCTGACTCGAGGCAAAATCAAGCATTTACGCGTGCCGATCGAGGCAAGCACCAAGGGATAGATGCGGTATGCGGTGCGCGTGGACAAGAAGAGCAAATGGCCAAACATAGCATAAGTTTACGTTAAGGGCTTAACCTTACAGTTCAAAGCAACGGGGCGTACTCTTTCGAAGAATTGGAGATTCGGTACAGTGAGAGAAAATTAGACTTTATGCTGGTAAAATTATTCAAACGGAAGTTATATAACTCGAGGGTAAAATCAAGAATTTAGACGCGCCGATCGAGGCAAGCACCAAGGGATAGATGCGGAATGTGGTGCTTGTGGACAGGAAGAGCAAACGGCTGAACATGGCATAAATTTCTGTAAAGCGCTTAGCCCTACAGTTCAAAACAACGGGGCGTGCTCTTCATGAAATTGGGAATTCGGGACAATGAGAGAAAAATAGACATTATGCGGGTAGAATTATTCAAACTGAGGATATTTGACTCGAGGCAAAAATCAAAGGACTAAGACGTGCCGAACGAAGCAAGCACCAAGGGATAGATGCGGCATGCGGTGCGTGTGGACAGGAAGAGCAAACGGGGGAACATCGCAAAAACTTCTGTTAAGGGCTTAACACTACAGTTCAAAGCTAGGGGGCGTACTCTTTCAAGGAATTGGACATTCGGGACAGTGAGAGAAAAAAAGACTTGATGCGGGTAGAATTATTCAAACTGAGGATATCTCAGTCGAGGGTAAAATCAAGGATTTAGACGTGCCGATCGAGGCAAGCACCAAAGGATAGATGCGGAATGCGGTGCGTGCTGACAGGAAGAGCAAACGGCCGAATATCGCGTAAATTTCTGTTAAGGGCTTAACCCTACAGATCAAAGCAAGGGGGCGTACTCTTTCAAAGAATTGGAGATTCGGGACAGTGAGAGAACAATAGACTTTATGCGGGTAGAAATATTCACACTGTGGTTATCTGGCTGGAGGCAAAATCAAGGATTTAGACGTGTCGATCGACGCAAGCACCAAGGGATGGATGCGGAATGCGGTGCGTGTGGACAGGAAAAGCAAGCGGCTGAGCATCGCATGAATTTCTTTAAAGCGCTTAACCCTGCAGTTCAAAGCAAGGGGGCGTACTCTTTCAAAGAATTGGAGATTCGGGACAGTGAGAGAAAAATAGACATTATGCGGGTAGAATTATTCAAACTGAGGATATTTGACTCGAGTGTAAAATCAAGGATTTAGACGTGCCGATCGAGGCAAGCACCAAGGGCTAGATGCGGAATGCGGTGCGTGTGGGCAGGAAGAGCAAACGGCCGAATATCGCATAAAATTCTGGTAAGGGCTTAATCCTACAGTTCAAGGCAACGGGGCGTATTCTTTCAGAGAAATGGTGATTTGGGACAGTGAGCAAAAAATAGACTTTATGCGGGTAGAATTATGAAAAGTGAGGATATCTGATTCGAGGCAAAATCAAGGATTTAGACGTGCCGAAAGAGGCGAGCACCAAGGGATAGATGCGGAATGCGGTGCCTGTGGACAGGAAGAGGAAACGGCCAAACATAGCATAAATTTCTGTTAAGGGCTTAACCCTACAGTTCAAAGCAAGGGGGCGTACTCTTTCAAAGAATTGGCGATTCGGGACAGTGAGAGAAAAATAGACTTTATGCGGGTCGAAATATTGAAACGGAGGTTATTTGACTCGAGGCAAAAATCAAGGATTAAGACGTGCCGATCGAAGCAAGCACCAAGGCATCGATGCGGAATGCTGTGCGTGTGCACAGGAAAAGCAAACGGCCGATCATCGCATAAATTTCTGTTAAAGGCTCAACCCTACAGTTCAAAGAAACGGGGCGTAGTTTCTTAAAAAATGGGGGATCCGGGACCGCGACAGAAAAAAAGACTTCATGGGGTTAGAAATATTCAAATGGAGGTTATCTGACGGGAGGCAAAAATCAAGGATTAGGAGGTGCTGATCGAAGCAAGAAGAAATGGATAGACGCGGAATGCGGTGCGTGTGGACAGGAAGAGCAAATGGCCGAACATAGCATAAATTTCTGTTAAGGGCTTAACCCTACAGTTCAAAGCAAGGGGGCGTACTCTTTCAAAGAATTGGCGATTCGGGACAGTGAGAGAAAACTAGACTTTATGCGCGTAGAAATATTGAAACGGAGGTTATTTGACTCGAGGCAAAAATCAAGGATTAAGACGTGCCGATAGAAGCAAGCACCAAGGCATCGATGCGGAATGCTGTGCGTGTGAACAGGAAAAGCAAACGGCCGAACATCGCATAAATTTCTGTTAAGGGCTCAACCCTACAGTTCAAAGAAACGGGGCGTAGTTTCTTAAAAAATGGGGGATCCGGGACCGCGACAGAAAAAAAGACTTCATGGGGATAGAAATATTCAAATGGAGGTTATCTGACGGGAGGCAAAAATCAAGGATTAGGAGGTGCTGATCGAAGCAAGAAGAAATGGATAGACGCGGAATGCGGTGCGTGTGGACAGGAAGAGCAAACGGCCGAACATCGCATAAATTTCTGGTAAGGGCTTAACCCTACATTTCAAAGCAACTGGGCATACTCTTTCAAAGAATTGGAGATTCGGGACAGTGAGAGAAAATAGACTTTATGCGGGTAGAAATATTCAAACGGAGGTTATCTGATTGGAGGCAAAATCAAGGATTAACATATGCCCATCGAAGCAAGCACCAAGGGATAGATGCGGAATGCGGTTCGTGTGCACAGGAAGAGCAAACGGCCGAACATCGCATAAATTTCTGTTAAGGGCTTAACCCTACATGTCAAAGCAACTGGGCATACTCTTTCAAAGAATTGGAGGTTCGGGACAGTGAGAGAAGATAGACTTTATGCGGGTAGAAATTTTCAAACGGAGGTTATCTGATTGGAGGCAAAATCAAGGATTAACATATGCCCATCGAAGCAAGCACCAAGGGATAGATGCGGAATGCGGTGGGCGTGCACGGGAAGTGCAAACGGCCGAACATCGCATAAATTTCTGTTAAGGGCTTAACCCTAGAGTTCAAAGAAACAGAGCGTACTTTTTAAAAGAATTGGGGCTTCAGGACAGGGATAGAAAAAAAAAAAGACTTTATGGGGATATAAATATTCAAACGGAGGTTATCTGACTGGAGGCAAAAAATCAAGTATTTAGACGTGCCGATCGAGGCAAGCACAAAGGAATAGATATGGAATGTGGTGCGTGTCGACAGGAAGAGCAAACTGACGAAAAAGCATGCTGTGACGGATGGAAGAAGTTATTGGAATCTAAGATTTGCATGATTTGAGAGTAAATGACGTGTTCCTTGATTTATCAGGGAATACTTGTTAAGGAATTGGGCCGATAATTAAGAGGTGAATCAGTATTACCTGTTTTCTGCAAGGGAACGATGTTCCCCACTTTCCAGTCGTCTGGAGTGGTTCCTTCGGAGAGTGATTGTAAAGACAATAAACAGAAAATAATGGACCAGGCTGAGTTAGCGTGTTTCAAAATTTTTGGAATGATCTCATCTATGCCGGCGGCAGATGAATTTTTCATTTTGTCTTTTGTGCACAAAATTCCGCTGCTCGTGAAAGTTATGGCGGCCATGGCTGTAGTAATAATAAGTGGTAACGTAAAACATCCTGCTTCGGATTCGTCGGTAAAAACAGATTAAAATGCTATGTTAAAGGTGTCTGCGCAGTCGGTATCAGCCATGATTTCACCAGCATTGTGAGTGAGGGTGATAGCGCGCGCTTTCTTTGGGTTTAACACCTTCCAGAATTTCTTGGGATTATCGACTATCATTTTTGGTAGTACTACTTCGTAAAATGAGCGCTTAGCACTTGCAATCTCGGCCAAATATGCGTTTTCAATTTATAATATTTCTCCCATGCGTGGGGGTTCGCGTGGCGTTTAGCTGTACGAAATGTGCGTTTTTTCTTGTTTTTGAGCCTTTTCAGTGTGTTTGTGAACCAGGGTTTCCGATTACTCTTTCGTAAACTGCATGATGGAATGTATTTACTTGGTAGTTCGATAATGCTATGTTTGAAAAGGGTCCAGGTCTCATTTACACTTTTGGAAATATAGGACGTTTCAAAGACCGACAGAAAGTTCGTCATTTCAGTGTTGATTGCTTCTTCGTTTCCCTTATCGTAGATCCTAATAGCTTTCTGGGAATTTTGTTTTAATTCAGGTGAGAAGTTAAAATTCGCATGGACTACTCTATGGTCGCTGATTTCCCGGAGACCTGTAATGAAATTAAGACTGTCTGGATGAGTGATCAGTATGAGATACAGAGTGTTAGCTGCTTCCCCTGCGACGCGTGTTGGTTCGGATACAACTTGGCTCAAGTTAAAATTAAGGCAAACGTCAATGAAGTCATTCGGCTCTTCTTGGGCAACTATGGGCTGAGGTTGGTCACTCCAGTCGATAATGGGGTAATCAAAGTCCCCAAATAGTAGGATGTGTGCATTAGGGCGCTTTGATACTAGTTTATTTAGAGCATTGTGAAGCTTGCGGGGAAAGTTGGGACTTTTGCGAGGTGGCCTATAACACACACCAATTAATAACGTCAGTGGTGAAGCTCGGCAAATAATCCACAACTTTTCTAAGTCTGACGCGACATTATTGGCAGAACAAGAGAATTGTACGCTGACTGCAATTAGGACTCCTCCCCCGCGAGGATACTTGCGATCAGCGCGAAAAAGATTAAAGTTTGGCAGGTGAAACCGCATTTCTGAGTCAGCGGTATCGTTTTCTAGGTATACTTTGTGGCGCAAAATACATTTCTTGAAAAGGGACAGAAGAAAGGAACACATTGAAGCGCATGTCTTTCTTTCTTCTGTCCCTTTTCAAGAAATGTATTTTGCGCCACAAAGTATACCTAGGAAATCTGAGCACCAACTTGCCCAAGAAGAAGTCCTTTTGGAGTGATATGGTTGTTCAGCCACGTTTCCATTAATATACGTAGATTTCTGCCTGATAAAGTTACAAGGTTCGATACTACATTGTGTTTCGGCAGGAAGCTGCGAATGTTAGTAAAGGTTACTGATAGTGAAACGTTGGCCCATGGCGTAGGTGGGGGAGAGCGCGATGACCGGCAAGGATGAGTTGATTGTTAAGATATTTCTTTTACAGATTCCGAAAGCTCATCAAAAACGGAATGTTTGGGGCCAATTGCAAAGTTTTAAATCTCAGGGAAAAAGATACGGTCATCGCCGTTGCAAAAGCGACCAGATGTTTCCGGCAGTTTTGAGCGCGGCGCGAAAAGCCTTCACCTACGCTGTAGTCGGTACCTTTGAATTTCGAACCTTTGAAAAGAATTGATTCTTTAGTTTTAAAGGATGTAAACTTAGCGATAATTGAACGTTTCCTGTCTTCAGAGTGTCGTCCGAGGCGATGGGCGCGTTCAATGTCGTTAGGGCTCAATTGGGTGTCCAGGTGGTCAGAGCAGTGGCGAATGATTAAGTATTCTGTAAGCGAATACGTTTCAGTGGGTTTAGTATCGGGTAAACCATAGAGAAGTAGGTTGTTGCGCCGAGAGCGATTTTGTGCGTCATCTAGACGAGCTTCTAGCAGATCAACTAAACGAGCCATTGCAGCTGAAGTGGCTTGAATCCCCTCCAGATCACTGCGGAGTGTAGATGGACTTTCGCAGTGAGTTTCTAAGGCGCTGAGAGTAGTGAGAGGCGCGTAGTTAGATTAGTCATTTTCTGGTCCATTGACAGCAGTTGGCCCTGAAGCTCTTGCACTTTCTTAACCAATTCAGTCTGGCCAGCAGAGAGCTTTTTTAGTTCGCCAAGGATTACGTCTAGCTTGTCGGGGCCAGGGTTGCTCTCAATATCACCGCACATCAGTAATAGGGACCGAACAACATGAAGTCCCTCGATACAGGTAGCAAGGCAACACTGGCGGCTCGGGGGCTCCCGTCATCAATTGCAATTAGGATATTGAGAGTTGAAATCGTAGAAAAAATTTGGGCACTGGTACTTCATCATCAGTCTAGGATATTGAACTCAAGAATGTAGGTTGTTAAGATGCCTCAGATTAGCCTCTTCTTTGGTGATACCGAACACACTCATGTTGACAAAAAATTTCAAGTTCTCGTGCTCCTTATAATACCCTTGAACTCCCACAGATCACTTGCCGTAGGAATGGCTAGCGTTGTAACGCGGCAGTTCAAACATCGCTGATGCTTCCCGCTGCTAGGGCCCACAAGTTTACCTTTCGCCCTCTCTGCTCTGGCTTATGCATTGACTACATGCCACAACAGTCCGTTTGAATGTGCCTGTAGAGCCAAAGCTACAAGAAAACAACCCGTTTCCCAGCAGCCTCTTCAGGAGTATGCAAGGATGGTAGCGAAGCTTCTATACAGGTCCATGCGTACGGAACATACGATATAAGTCCCGGCCAGTGGTGCATTGCTTTTGGTCGACCTTTAACATTTGTGCCCAGCGGCAAGTTCTGACCTATTGCCGAGCATAGTTCATACGCTTGGAAACGCTGTAAAAACATCGTGCGCTGTGGGTATCATCCGGCATTCATTCATCATAAAACATGCAACCAATATTAGAGGAAAACGGCTCATCCCAGTTCACACAGCTGAACACTTCCCTCCCCCATAGTTTTCAAAAAGAACATAAGTTGCTTTATACAACAGCCGAGAATCGCCTCGTGTTGCTGCATTGTGTAGGAATTTCCTGTTTGCACCAGCCTATATCACAGCTTATCGTAACGAGTCATGCCCTACATCTAAGCAGGATGACCATTGTGCTGCTTTTCGCGTTGTAATTTCGATATCAACATGTTTTGCGAGCGTTCTGCCCATTATAGCTTTAATTTATCGGTATCTGACGCGACGAGGCACGAAATATTATTTGAGCTGACGGGGGTGCTATGGAATGCATATACTGGTCATTACTGCTGCATGCAGAGTTCATGCACGCGTGTGTGCGACGCAGGTAAAGGCCGGCGGAATTTTGCCTAGTGAAATCAAGACCAGCGTTCTTACCAGATCGAGAACTTTGATAAAATATTTGGCCACGAGGATGTCACCATACAGCCATGCGTAATCCTAGAAAACAAGAACGCACAGGCAACAATGTCGCACAAAGTTTTCTGAGAAGCTTAAGGCTTACTGAACTAAATTCCTGACCAACTACTAGAATGCGAAACAAAAAAAAAAGCGCATTAACGAGAGGGGCAACTGGTGGCAGTGGTTTCAGTAATTGAAACATTTTCTTGTTCCTTTGGTTTCTTTGTTGTTCCTATTATCTATTGTTTTTTGCTCTTTTGAGTTATGTATTTAAGTTAAGTAAAGATGAAAATATGCGCTATATGCAATTACGCATCACATGGCGCGACTTGAGCGTATTTAGCGCAATACCCGTTTAACCATTTCATATCAATATCCAATTAATATATAATTTTTTAAATATTAATAACTTATTATTATTGCATTTACCTTACCGATTCCGGAGTATTGAAAATTTCGTGACGGGGCTTGCACAAAGTAAAAGGAAACAAATGGTAAAAGGCAAAGAAAATATTTTCAACACTAGAAGTGGGCAAGTTATACGAATTTTTCACTATAAACAACGGAAACCATCTTTCACAGAAACAGTGCAAGAATGAACACAAATTTAGTATTATACACAACAGAACCTTACAGAGAAACAAGAGTGTTACTCTGAAAAAAAAGGAAAATACACATCTGTAAAGAATGTATATATAGTCATGCAAGACGAAGGGTTTCACGCCAGACCCGAAGGTATAACATAAACAAAGAAGGTAATGGGATATTTTTTTACTCAGGTTTCGGCCAGAGGACCGACCTTCGACGGAGTATATATATATATATATATATATATATATATATATATATATATATACATATATATATATGTATATATATTGTAACGATTATAGTAAAACAACGATATTTATTAAAGGCGAACTTGTGCCTACAAGTAAAGAGTCACTGTGGTCGTGAAGAAATACGCGGCAGTCGCGTTCTCAAACTGGGCTCGAACCGCCTTCCTCTTCTCCTTGCGTGACACCTCGTGCGCGTGGCGCATGCGAGCCGGGTCCAATTGGCTGCCCGTGCCACGAAGATCACTGCCTGTTGTTGCTGGACAACACCACTGTACGGCGTGCGCAGTGCCCAATGCAAAGGGCGCGTAACCTGAATGTCACCAAGTTTGTCGTGGCATTATCCCCCTCCTTACCGCATCGGCCCGATGCGTGAGTGGAAGTAGGGGTTCCTGTGGGCTCTCACTTTTTTTGTTGTTGTTATTCATGACCTCTCCTAGTAGGGTTTCATGCGGACAACATGCACAACTTCCGTGGAGTTGCGCTGTCTTGGGCTCTCGTGTCCAGCGAATTTCACTTCGGAAGTGACGTCGCTTATGTGACGAAGTATTTCATAAGGGCCGAAGTATCGGCACAGAAGCTTTTCAGACAGTCCACGGCGTCGCACTGGGGCCATACCCACACCTTGTCACCGGCCTGGTAATGAGCTTCACTACGGCGCTGGTTGCACCGGCTGGAGTCGATGCGTTGTTGGCGGCGTATTCGGTACTTTGCCATCTGTCGTGCCTGCTCGGCTCGTTGCAAGAAATCATCTAGGTCAGATGAGTTATGGTTTTCTTCATCTAACGGCAACATAGCATCCAAAGTTGTGGTTGTTGCTGGATGAAAAAGGCACTAAATCCAACCAGAGACACAGCCTTGCCCGAGCTATACACATAGCCCTTAAGGATCAGCCCATCGAAACAGTAACCAAACAACTAATTGACAAATACCTACCAGTTAGAAATGAGCAGGACCAGCCACTTCAATCAGAATACAGGGGAGCCCCTCAACCTGAACTCGACCAACCCTTCAGCACATCCGAAATCCGGAGGGTGTTAAGTGAACTAAATCGAAAGTCAGCCCCCGGTCCTGATGGAGTAACAAACAGATCACTTAGCAATCTCGATGAGCCGTCAATTGAATCGCTGACAGACTTCATCAATGAAGCATGGATCTCAGGCGAAGTGCCAGAAGAATGGAAAACTTCACAAGTTATACTAATACCGAAACCGGGTAAACCTCCAAGCTTGGACAACTTAAGGCCAATATCACTTACATCATGCGTGGGGAAGGTCGCTGAACACGCAATCCTTAACAGGCTAAAGGACCACTTAGAGGATAATAATATATACACCCACAACATGCTGGGTTTTAGGTCCGCACTTTCCACGCAGGATGCCATGAAGCAAATTAAACACCACATACTCGACGGATATTCTAGAAATACTAAGGCCATACTGGGATTAGGCTTGGAAAAAGCGTTCGACAGCATCAAGCATGAGTACATCCTCAAAACAATAGAAGACATTGGACTCGGGTTGAGGATGTTTAAATACATCAAATCCTTTCTTGAAGCACGCACGGCGATGATAAAGGTCGGAGACACAAACTCGGAAGTGGTTCAGCTCGGAGATCGAGGAACCCCCCAAGGATCGGTGATCTCTCCCGTCCTTTTCAACCTGTGCATGATTGGTCTGTCCAGAAAGCTGGGAAACATTAAGGGCATTGACCATACCATTTATGCTGATGATGGTGTATGGTGTATGGTGTGCTGGTGGCAGTGAAGGGCAGATACAGGACGCACTGACTGAAGCGATCAAGACGGTGGAAGAATACCTGAGACCCACTGGACTCAGGTGCTCCCCACATAAATCGGAGTTGCTACTTTATAGACGTGAAAAAGGGGGCAGGCCTAAGGGCTGGAAACCTCTATCGGAAAGCAATATACACCTACATACAGAAAATGGTGCCAATATACCCAGAGTCAATGTGATCAGGGTACTAGGCTTTTTCATTGACGCAAACGGTGGAAACCATACGGAGGTCAAGAAAATCACCCTTAAAACGGATAACGCGTGCAGGATGATCAGACGCCTGGCAGGAAGACACAAGGGAATGAAAGAAGATAACCTCATCAGGTTAATCAACTCTTTCGTGCTCTGTCATATTTCATACGCCGCTGCCATGTACAAATGGACGCAGGTTCAACTCAAGAAGCTTGACTCAGCGATCAAGAAAGTTGTTAAAAGCGCATTGGGGCTCCCAATTCGAACCAGCACTGCAAAATTGCTCAGGTTAGGAATACACAACACGACCATGGAGATCGCGGAGGCTCAAGAAACATCACAAATAGCGAGACTATCTACAACCAGCACGGGAAGATCAATCCTGGACAAGATTATGATCAACCCGATTACGGATCCAGCACAGTACACTAAAGTTAATCAAGAATGCGCAGACAACATAATTGTCGCACCGCTACCCAGGAATATGCACCCAAAACATAACATCAACAGAAGAGTTGCGCGAGCCAGGGCGTTAATCAAGAAAATGGATAAAGGGGGCAGAGGAGCCTGCTTTGTTGATTCGGCTGCTTACACCGATCGAACTAAGTTCGCGGCGGCAGTAGTGGATCATCAGGGCAATTGCACCAACTGCGCCACGGTCTACACTAGCAAACCTGAAGTCGCTGAACAAGTTGCCATTGCATTGGCACTAGCAGACGATAGATTTACAGAAATTTATAGCGACTCGAAAACAGCTATTAGAGCTTTCAATAGGGGAAAAATTGCCCCACAGGCTGCGAAAATAATTAACAAAAGGCAAACAAATGTTACGCGTTTCATTTATTGGTTCCCGGCGCACCTTGGTTCACTTGATGGTATTCCTGTCAATCCAAATGAATCGGCCAACAGCGTCGCCCGCGACCTTACAGACCGGGCCGCTTCTACATATGGTTTTGATTCTGCTGGATTGGAGAACTTACAGAGAGATACCCTCATTACATACAATGAAATTACAAAACATTACTACATGGGAAGGAGGGAGTTTCCACCCCCTCACTATAGACTAAACAGAGCACAAGCAGTTACACTTAGGCAATTACAAACAGTCTTATTATTCACCTGCACAAATAAAGGAATGGTATGACATTGCAGACATGAATATTATATGCAAAGCATGCAAAAAGGAGATATGCACGCTTGAACATATGCTCTGGGAGTGTGGGTCGCTCGGCCCTGGCATTTCCCGGAATCAGTTTTTAGGAATGATAAGATCTCCAGATCATATCCCTCAAGTCCTGGCTGTCCAGTACGCCCGTGATAGGGCTAGGAGGCTTGACCTCCCGGTCCCAACATGGGACTAGCCAGGCGGGTGGCAACACCTTGTACAGGACAAGAATAAAGTTTTTACCTCCTCCTCCTCCTCCTCCTCCTCCTCGGCCGAATACAAGTTCAAACGGGGTGACTCGTGTTGTTTCCTGAACAACCGTATTATATGCGAAGGTGAGGTATGGCAAAATTTCGTCCAACAGCCTATGTTCAACGTCGACATACATCGAAAGCATGTCGGTCAGTGTTCTGTTGAGGCGTTGAGTTAAACCGTTTGTCTGAGGTTGGTACGCCGTAGTTTTCCTATGATCAGTATGGGTCATTTGCAACAAGCATTTCATTAGGTCCGCAGTAAAGGCCGTTCCACGATCGGTAATAATAACTGTGGGAGCGCCATGCCTGAGCACGATATTGTGGACAACGAATTTTGTAACTTCGACTGCCGTTGTATTGTACAGGGAATCAGTTTCTGCGTAACAGGTCAGATAGTCCGTGGCCACAACTATCCACTTTTTGCCTAAAGATGATGTTGGGAAGGGTCCAAGGAGGTCCATAGCGACTTGGTGGAATGGGGCTTTTGGTGGCTCTATTGGCAGCAGGAGGCTGGCTGGTTTTACGGATGGATTCTTGCGCCTTTGACACTCGCGACAAGTCTTGACGTAGTGCTGCACTGATGCTAATAACTTGGGCCAGTAGTATTTCAGACGAATCCTGGCGACTGTACGGCTCACGCCCATGTGTCCAGACGTCGGCTCATCGTGACATGCCTGCAAAATTTCTTCTCGCATAGATGTGGGTACGACAAGAAAAAACTTTGTCTCGCTGTTCTCGAAGTTTTTCTTGTAGAGGACACTTCCTCGCAGACAGAACGAGGATAGCCTCCTAGAGAAAATACGCGGGAGTTGAACGTCGAGTCCGCCCAGGCGCTGTAAACGTGGAAGCAATTCCGGGTCATCTCGATGTTGTTGAGCAATTTGCGACGCGTCAACAATGTAAAGGAACGGGAAAGCCTCTTCTTCTGACACAGTTGTCTCGACGGGTGCGCGTGACAAGCAGTGGGCCTCGCTGTGTTTCCTCCCGGATCGGTATACGACAGTAATGTCATACTCTTGAAGCCTAAGGCTCCATCTTGCTAGTCGTCCGGATGGATCCTTGAGATTCGCCAGCCAGCAAAGCGAATGGTGAACGCTGACTGCTCTGAATGGTCTACCATAGAGGTAGGGCCGAAATTTACATATTGCCCAAATGACTGCAAGGCACTCTTTCTCGGTTGCGGAGTAGTTTGCCTCTGCTTTCGAGAGCTTACGGCTGGCATAAGCAATTACTTTCTCCTGGCCGTTATTCCACTGCACTAGTATGGCACCGTGGCCGACGTTACTCGCATCGGTATGAACTTCAGTGTCGGCTGTCTCATCAAAATTGGCAAGGATTGGAGAAGCTTGCCGGCGTTTCTTTAACTCGTAAAAAGCCTCTTGTTCGCTTTTCCACATGAAAGGTTGATCTTCTCTTGTCAGTATTGTAAGGGGCTCAGCAATGATAAAAGTTTTCCACAAATCTTCTGTAGTATGCGCATAAACCCAAGAAACGTCGCACTGACTTTTTGTCTGTGGGTGTCGGGAACCTCGCTACAGCTGCTGTCTTTTCGGGATCTGGCCGAACGCCTTCAGCAATGATAACGTGTCCGAGAAACCGAAGTTCAGCGAAGCCGAATAGACATTTTTCCTGCCTAATTGTCAAGTCTGCTGCGCGAATAGCTTCTAATACTAGTCGTGGGCACTCTAGATGTTGGTCAAATGTGGTGGAAAACACGACGCCATCATCCAAATACACTCAGCATGACTGCCATTTCAATCCTGCAAGCACAGAATCCATCATTCACTGGAACCTTGCGGGCGCGGAACAGAGGCCGAATGGAAGTGCTTTAAATTCGTAGAAGCCATCAGGGGTTACGAATGCTGTCTTTTTACGGTCCCGTTCATCCACCTCTATGTGCCAATATCGACTCTTGAGATCCAGGGAGGAGAAAAACTTTGCACATCGGAGCCGATCTAACGTATCGTCGATACGCGGAAGGGGGTATACATCCCGCTTGGTTACGCTGTTCAGTTTGCGGTAGTCAACGCAGAATCGAAGTGTGTTATCTTTTTTCTTAAAGAGCACTACCGGAGATGCCCATGGACTGCTGGAAGGCTGAATAACGTCATCTGAAACCGTCTCCTCTACTTGCTTCTTGATGATCTCCCTTTCTTTTGGTGAAACTCGAGACGGGTGCTGGCATACCGGTCTTGCGGCGTAATCTGTTATGATTCAGTGCTTCGCAACAGACGTGCGCCGTACCTTCGAGCACGTGGAGAAGCAGTCAGAAAAATCCTTTATCAGGGCATATATCTGTTTCTTTTGGGCTTCCGGGAGTCTCGGGTTGACGGTAATTGATCTGTCGACACTGCAGGTTCCTGGCAGGGCAGTTGACGTAGTTAGGCTGCATAATTCGGTCGCTCCACAGAACTCGTGGAAATAGGTAATAGCTGTTCCTTGTGCGATGTGTTGGAATTCATTACCGAAATTTGTAAGTGCGACATTTGCACGGCCATCGCTTAACTGAACAAGGCCCCGAACCACGCAAATACCTTTGTTGAAAAGGAGCTCTATGTTTCCATCCGCTATGCCTTCGCGGTCGGAAAATCTTTCATTCTCCACAAGAACCATTATACTACAGCGTAGCGGCACAGTTACGTCATCGTCAACGACGCGCAGTGCAGCGAGACGTCACTCCTCCGATTCTTCCACAGGTATAGCTTGTTTTGTCGAGAAAGATACACTGGACCTACGTAGGTTAATTATGGCGCCGTTAGCTTGTATAAAATCCATTCCCAATATAAGTTCCCGTGAACATTCTGGCTGTACAATAAAGTGAGAAACGCAAGTGAAGCCTTTTATCGTAAGTCTTGCGGTGCATCGGCCAAGGGGCGTAATTAGATGACCGCCTGCCGTGCGTATCTGCGGACCAGTCCACTTCGTCACAACTTTTCTAAGGTGCTTCGCCATCTTGAAGCTTACTACCGAATAATCAGCGCCGGTGTCGACTAAGGCATTCAGCTCGCATCCGTCTATTATCAACCGCAAATCTGACGTAATCGTTTCGTTCCTCCACCCGTAGACTGGAATTATCTCGTCACCGCATTGGAATCGCGTTGGAGGATCTTCGTCACTATGATTATCAGCGGCCTCACCTCCACAGGTCGCTTGCTTCAGTTTTCCTGGTGTGGGCTTGGTGAACAACGCCTAGGCAATCTTAGAGACGCGCGTGGGCTAGGCGATCGGTAGCGCATGGGCGACAGTGATCGTGGTTGACGTTGGCGAGGAGTAACGGGGCTTTGGCGCGTCGACAAGTATTCTTCGATCTCCGCTGGCCGTTCACCGTTTCGGGGGCATGGCGCGCTTAAGGGAAAACCCCTTTACCAAACTTGACGGTGCGGGCAGAACATATACAGGTGACCCTCTTCTCCGCAGGGGAAACAGAGAGGCCTGCGCTCATGGTCACGCCAGACGTCACTTTTCCGGGGCCTTTGTTCCACAAAACGAGGTGCACTACGTGCTAAAGGCTGATAGGCAGCCGGTGGTTCCAGTAGACGAGGTGCACTGCGTACTGTAGGCGGGTTGGGAACGGTCGTTGCAACTGCTCCACTACTGTGTACCGCGGGTTGCCTGAGTACGTCGGCGTACGTTGGGGTGCGCCGCGTCGGCTGTGGCTCACGCTCTGGATCCCGTATGACGTTCCTGAGTTCGTCCCGGACAACGTCGACGATAGATAGTGCAGCTGGAGCCTGAGGTATCTGCAACTTGAACTCTTCCCTGATCACTGACCGGACAAGCTCCCGCAGGGCTTCCAGGTCGTTTGGCAGGCCTCCAGGGATGACATGGACAGGTGTGCAGCTTGCCTCACGGTTGTATTGCCGAGCCCGTTTTCCAGCGTCTTTTCGATGGTCGTTGCTTCACATCTGAACTCTGCGAATGTGCGCGGTGGGTTGCCGACGAGAACTGCGAAGAGTTCCTGCTTTACTCCACGCATGGGATCGCGCAGCTTCTTATCTTCACTCATAGTCGGATCAGCACGCTTGAACAGGCGGGACATGTCCTCGATGTACATCGCCACGTTCTCGTTTGTGAGCTGGTTCCTGGCTTGAAGTGCGATTTCCGCCTTTTCTCTTACGATCCGTGCTGGCGTACGTTGCTAGCAGTTGTCGAAATTTCTCCCAAGAGGTCAAAGAGGGTTCGTGGTTTTCATACCACGTTTTTGCGAAGTCTTCCAAAGCGAAATATACGTTACGGAGCTTCTGTCTCTCATTCCATTCATTAAAGCTCGCCACTCTCTGGAACAGTTCCAAAGAACTTCCACGTCTTCGAACGAGTCACCATGGAATGTTGGCGGCTTGCGAGGTTGGCTTACGACTAGTTGTGCCGGTGTTACCTGGGTAGTCATTGTGGCGGCGTCCGTTGTGGGAGCTTCTCTTGGCAAGAAGAGGAGAGGGCCGAATTCGGCCGAGTCACCTCGAAGACGGCGGCTGGTCCGCTGGTGTACAGATGTCAGTTCCACGGGATGGACTCGCGGGTTGTCGGGGCTACGCTGACTTTCGTTCGTGGGGCTTCGACTCATACCCCGCACCTCCACCAGAAATGTAACGATGTTAGTAAAACAACAATATTTATTAACGGCGAACTTGTGGCCACATGTAAAAGTTACTGCGGTCGTGAAGAAATCCGCGGCAGTCGCGTTCTCAAACAGGGCTCGAACCGTCTTCCTCTTCTCCTCGCGTGACACCTCGTGCGCGTGGCGCATGCGAGCCGGGTCCAACTGGCTGCCCGTGTCACGAAGATCGCTTGGACAACACCACTGTACGGCGTGCACAATGCCCAATGCAAAGGGCCCGCAACTTGAATGTCACGAAGTTTGTCGTGGCAATATGTATATATATATATATATATATATATATATATATATATATACATATACATACATATATATATATATATAAACGAGAAGAAAGAGGGTTAACCGAGGGGCCCGATTTTATTAGTCATATCATCAGAAGCCAACAAACACTGACATCACGGACAACATAGGGGAAATTAGATGTGCTTAAAAAATGGAATGAAGAAACGATAAGTTAATGGAAATTAAAGTGGATGAAAAAACAACTTGCCGCAGGTGGGAACCGAACCCACAACCTTCGCATTTCGCTTGCGATGCTCTATATGCGATGGTCATGTCGCGTGTGATGGTACACGCATATATATATATATATATATATCATCAGCCTGGTTACGACCACTGCAGGGCAAAGGGCCTCTCCCATACTTCTCCAAAAACCCCACTCATCTGCTAATTGTCACCATGTCGTCCCTGCAAAGTTCTTAATCGCATCCACCCACCTAACTTATTGCCGCCCCCTGCAACGCTTCCCTTCCCTTGGAATCCAGTCCGTAACCCTTAATGACCATCGGTTATCTTCCCTCCTCATTACATGTCCTGCCCATGCCCATTTCTTTTTCTTAACTTCAACTAAAATGTCATTAACTCGCGTTTGTTCCCTCACCCAATCTGCTGTTTTCTTGTCCCTTAATGTTACACCGATGATTTTTCTTTCCATAGCTCGTTGCGTCGTCCTCAATTTGAGTAGACCCTTTTCGTAAGCCTCCAGGTTTCTGCCCCGTAGGTGAGTACTGGTAAGACACAGCTATTATATACTTTTCTCTTGAGGGATAACGGCAACCTGCTGTTCATGATTTGGGAATGCCTGCCAAACGCACTCCAGCCCATTCTTATTCTTCTGATTATTTCCGTCTCATGATCCGGATCCGCCGTCACTACCTGCCCTAAGTAGATGTATTCCCTTACGACTTCCAGTGCCTCGCTGCCTATTGTAAATTGCTGTTCTCTCTCGAGACTGTTAAGCATTACTTTAGTTTTCTGCATATTAATTTTTAGACCCACCCTTCTGCTTTGCCTCTCCAGGTCAGTGAGCATGCATTGCAATTGGTCCCCTGAGTCACTAGGCAAGGCAATATCATCAGCGAATCGCAAGTTACTAAGGTATTCTCCATTAACTTTTATCCCCAATTCTTCCCAATCCAGGTCTCTGAATACCTCCTGTAAACACGCTGTGAATAGCATTGGAGATATCGTATCTCCCTGCCTGACGCCTTTCTTTATTGGGATTTTGTTGCTTGCTTTATGGAGGACTACGGTGGCTGTGGAGCCGCTATAGATATATTCCAGTATTTTTACATATGGCTCATCTACACCCTGATTCCGTAATGCCTCCATGACTGCTGAGGTTTCGACTGAATCAAACGCTTTCTCGTAATCAATAAAAGCTATATATAAGGGTTGGTTATATTCCGCACATTTCTCTATCACCTGATTGATAGTGTGAATATGGTCCATTGTTGAGTAGCCTTTATTGAATCCTGCCTGGTCCTTTGCTTGACAGAAGTCTAAGGTGTTCCTCATTCTATTTGCGATTACCTTAGTAAATAGGTTGTAGGCAACTGACAGTAAGCTGATCGGTCTATAATTTTTCAAGTCTTTGGCGACCCCTTCCTTATGGATCAGGATTATGTATGCGTTCTTCCAAGATTCCGGTACGCTCGCGGTCAAGAGGCATATATATATATATATACATATATATATATATATATATATATATATATATATATATATATATATATATATATATATATATATATATATATATTGTTACGGGAAGGAAGAAGCGTTCGTCTATTTACAGGTAGCTTTTAATGGCTGAGCCAACAAGCGTAGAGCATCGATCTTGCTAAAACACTTCGTCGTCTCCAACACCACCATCAGCGTCGTCTTCTTTCCACATTACCGACTGTGACATCACCCCCGTCGGAAAAAGCACCTGATTGGTGCGGCTCATCGGTCGAAGAAAGGTAAGGTTTGAGACGGCTGACGTGGATGATGTCAGAGAGGGGTGAAGGCACCGTGGCATTCAGCGGAGACACTTCATATGTGACAGGGGTCACCTGGCGAAGGATGCGGTAAGGGCCATAGTATCGCGAGAGTAATTTCTCGGAAAGACCAACATGCCGAGCTGGATACCATACTAGCACAAGAGCGCCTGGTTCGTAGTTCACGTCGTGATGGCGCTTGTCGTAACGGCACTTCTGGCGTGTCTGGGAAGCAGACAGACGAATGCGGGCAATCTGGCGTGCTTGGGTCGCTGTGGCTATTACATCCCGAGTGTACTCTGTCGGCGAGTCGAGCGTGGTCGAGAGGAGTGTCTCGAAAGGCAAAGTCGGCTCACGGCCGAAGAGGAGATAGAAGGGTGAATAACCAGCTGTGTCGTGGCGCGAGGAATTGTAGGCGAACGTGACAAATGGTAGAGCAATGTCCCAGTCGCGGTGATCGGAGGAAACATACATTGCGAGCATGTCCGTTAATGTGCGGTTCAGGCGTTCGGTAAGACCGTTAGTTTGAGGATGGTAAGCGGTAGTAAGTTTATGTTTAGTAGCACATGATCGAAGTAGGTCGTCTATGACTTTGGCAAGAAAGTATCTGCCACGATCGGTGAGAAGTTGACGAGGTGCACCATGGTGCAAGATAACGTCGTGAAGCAAGAAATCAGCGACGTCGGTAGCGCAGCTGGTCGGTAGGGCTCTAGTAATGGCATAGCGAGTTGTATAGTCCGTAGCGACGGCAATCCACCTATTTCCGTCCTCGGATATAGGGAATGGTCCAAGGAGATCAAGGCCAACGCGAAAAAAAGGGTCGGCCGGTATATCCAAAGGCTGCAGCAGTCCGGCAGGAGGCACAGCTGGTCTTTTTCGGCGTTGACACGACTCACAAGCGGCAACATAGCGCCGGACGGAGCGGTTGAGACGCGGCCAGAAAAACCGTCGCCGAATTCGGTCATAGGTACGCGTGACGCCAAGGTGTCCAGCGGTGGGAACGTCGTGCAGTTGCTGCAGTACAATCGTTTGCAGATGAGACGGAATGACGGTTAGGAGCTCGGGCCCATCGGGGTGCATGTTGCGGCGATACAGGATGCCATTTTGTAGCAGGAACATGTGGAGGGATGGGTCAGACGGATCAGAGAGCAGGCGTTCGATAATGGGGCGTAACGACTCGTCGCGTCGTTGTTCAGCGCCAATGTCTTGTAAGGCTGAGAGGGAAAGAACGCAGATCGGTGCGACATCCACTAAACCGTCCGGTACATCGACGGGATGACGAGACAGGCAGTCGGCGTCCTGATGTAGACGACCCGACTTGTAGACCACAGTGTAGGTGTATTCTTGCAGCCGTAGGGCCCAGCGACCGAGGCGGCCGGTGGGATCCTTGAGGGAGGAAAGCCAACAAAGGGCGTGGTGGTCGGTTGTAACTGTAAATGGTCGTCCATATATGTAGGGTCGGAACTTGCCCACCGCCCAAATGAGGGCGAGGCACTCGCGCTCAGTAATCGAGTAATTGCGCTCGGCGGGAGAGAGGAGGCGACTGGCGTAGGCGATAACGCGGTCGTGCCCACATTGGCGTTGAGCTAAAACTGCACCGATTCCGTAGCCACTGGCGTCAGTGCGGATTTCTGTCGGAGCGGAGGGGTCAAAATGGGCGAGAACAGGAGGTGTAGTAAGCAGCGTGATGAGCTGCGAGAAAGCAGACGCTTGTTCAGAGCCCCAATAGAAAGGAACGTCTTTCCTCAGGAGGTCAGTCAGGGGACGGGCAACATGGGCGAAATTTTCCACAAACCTGCGGAAGTAAGAGCAAAGGCCCATAAAGCTGCGAACATCTTTGGCACAAGTTGGTACAGGGAAATTCTGCACAGCATGAACTTTAGCGGGGTCGGGGCGAATGCCTGACGAATCGACAAGGTGTCCGAGCATAGTTATTTGGCGGTGACCGAAGTGGCACTTGGACGAGTTGAGCTGTAAGCCAGCGGTGCGAAAAACAGAAAGAACAGATGAAAGTCTTTCAAGATGTGTCGCAAAAGTTGAAGAGAAGACGATGACGTCGTCCAAGTAGCACAAACAGATGGACCATTTCAAACCACGCAAGAGCATGTCCATCATCCGTTCAAAGGTCGCCGGGGCATTGCACAAGCCAAATGGCATTACTCGGAACTGATATAGGCCGTCTGGTGTGACGAATGCGGTCTTTTCACGGTCCATGTCATCCACGGCAATTTGCCAATATCCAGAGCGAAGGTCTATAGATGAAAAATAAGTGGCACCGTGGAGACAATCCAGAGCATCGTCAATGCGGGGAAGTGGATACACATCTTTCTTGGTGATCGTATTTAGATGACGATAGTCAACGCAGAATCGCCAGCTGTTATCCTTCTTTTTGACGAGAACAACAGGGGACGCCCACGGACTGGAAGAGTGTTCAATAATCCCTTTGGCAAGCATCTTGTCAACCTCGCTCTGGATAACTTGTCGTTCAGAGGGCGACACCCGGTATGGGCGTCTGCGAACAGGTGCTGCATCGCCGGTATTTATCCGATGCGTCACGACCGTAGTTTGACGCAAAGGGCGATCGTTCAGATCGAAAATGTCGGAGTAGGACTGGAGGAGACCACGGAGCTGTGCGGCTTGTTGGGTGGAGAGGTCCGGTGCAATCATCTTTGTAAAGTCATCGGTCGGGGCTGATGCAGAAGGCGCAGAATGAGCAGTGGTCGAAGACGGCGCAACAAAGAGAGCAGAAATGTGGCACTCGTGCGTTGGTGACAACGTGGCAAGAGACATGCCTCGAGGAACTACTTGCGGGCACTGTCCGAAATTTAGGATCGGAAGACATGTCTGATTGTTCGCAACAGAAACGATGGTGTGTGGGAAGGAGACATTGTGAGAAAGCAGGACTGACGTCGCGGGAGTGAGGACATAGTCTCCATCAGGTACAGGTGGGCTGGCTAAAACAGGGATGAATGTTGCTGCAAGAGATGGCAGGCGTATAAAATCCGCGGAACAAAGCTGAGCTGGAGCTTGAGCAGGAAGGTCAATGGGAACAGGTAGGGGTAAGTCAAGTTGTACGACACCGGCGGAACAGTCAATCAGAGCAGAATGGGCGGACAAAAAGTCGAGTCCGAGGATCACATTGTGAGGGCAACGTTCAAGCACACTAACCAAAACGGACGTGTGGCGACCGGCGACACTGACACGAGCAGTACACATTCCAAGCACGGCCGGAGTTCCACCATCGGCGACCTGGAGCAGTCGAGTCGGAGCAGGGGTAAGTACCTTTTTCAAGCGCGTTCGAAGCTCCGCACTCATGATGGAAATTTGGGCTCCAGTGTCGATGAGTGCTGTAACGGGCAAACCATCCACGTCCACGTCCAGAAGGTTCCGATTAGTAGGCAGGGTCAGCAGAGGAATTTCAGGCCGGTGTTCTAGAGCAGCGTCACCTCCAGGAGCTGCCCCAGTTAGTTTCCCGTCGGAGAGCGGCGACGGTAAGCTGGGGATGGAGAGCGACGCAGCTGGGGCGAACGGGAGCGGCGACTATGTGGTGATGGCGATCGGCTGGTCGCGGTGGCTCGAGCGTTGTCAGGTGCGTCTTCAACCTCGGTGGAGAGTGATGGCGGGCGAGGATTCAGTGGGGAGCGGCGGTAGGCGGGAAAGCTTGGTCGTGAGTGGGCTGGCCAGGAACTTCGACAGTGGCGAGAGATGTGGCCCACACGTCCACAGTAAAAACAGATGGGTCTATCGTCATGGGTGCGCCATTCGGCCGGGTTGCGATAGCTCGGATACGGACCGTATTGGCTCCGGTGAACAGGGGCAGAGGCAGCAGACGAAGCAAAGTCAGGACGGCTGGCGGAGCAGATGGATGGAAGACCTACATTCGCAAGTTCTTGGCGAATGACCGACTGAATGAGTGACACAAGCGGCCGGGAATCGTCAAAGCACTGCGTCACAGGCGTGGCAGGAGATGCTGCTTCGATTTCTCGCCGAACGATACGGACGACGTTCTCGGAGGAGGTGGGCTCACGCGGTGGGCAAATGTCTTCGCACGTCGACGAAGCTGCGGTATTAGGTAGGCGCGTAAACAGTTGAACTATGCGGCGACTCTTCGCGTCTTCAAAGCGGCGACATTCGTTAATGATCTCATTGACCGTTGTGATGTTCTTATAAACAAGCAGGTTAAACGCGTCGTCCGCGATGCCCTTTAAGACGTGGCTGACCTTGTCTGCCTCTGCCATATTGTTATCTACTTTGCGGCAAAGAGCGAGGACGTCCAGGATATAGGCCACGTACGATTCAGTGGACGTCTGTACACGGGTCCCAAGGTCCTTCTTTGCAGCACGTTGGCGGCCGACGGGTTTGCCGAACAAATCCCTAAGCTTCTGTTTGCACTGGTCCCAACTCGTAATCTCTTCTTCATGCGTTTCGAACCAGACCCGTGCTGTTTTCTTGAGGTAGAATATTACATTAGCCAGTATAAGCGTGTTATCCCACCTGTTGTATGAGCTGACCCGTTCATAATTCTGTAACCAGTCATCGACGTCAACGTTGTCAATCCCGGAAAACATGCCAGGGTCGCGAGGCTGGGCCAGGATGACTGTCGGGGGCGACGACGGGGCCGCGGTTGAACTGTCTCCTTCGGAAGACATGGCGGCCAGGTTACGTCCGCTGCGGAGCTCCGTCTTGCTCGATTACCCCGCACGTCCACCAATGATGTTACGGGAAGGAAGAAGCGTTCGTCTATTTACAGGTAGCTTTTAATGGCTGAGCCAACAAGCGTAGAGCATCGATCTTGCTAAAACACTTCTTCGTCGTCTCCAACACCACCATCAGCGTCGTCTTCTTTCCACATTACCGACTGTGACAATATATATATATATATATATATATATATATATATATATATATATATATATATATATATATATGAACACACACGTAGAAAAAGAAATCTAACATAACGAACTAGTGGGAGTAAAAGAGGAAGTTAAAGGAACTGCCTTTATACCATATTGAGCGTAAGAAAATTGGATCACGAAGGAATAAAGATAGGTAATTGTTGAAAGCTATTCCGTCCCTTATGTGAACTACACTATTTTAAAGCCCGTTGAATATTTTGTTGCACAGGGCGAACCAGAATTGTTGAATGTATGCGTTGATTGAAACGGAGACTGAAAACGTGTGCTATTATTATTAGAAATGTTCCCGACGCACTTTTGCGGTCGTCGACGTCACCGTTGTAACAAACACGTGACGCCCCCTCGCGCATAACCTTCGTTGGCCCACCAGGCATGGTGAACTGCCAGGCTCGGTAGGCAACATTCGTCGCCGCACCCAATAAACGCCGACGAGCACCGCTGCTCAGCGGTCTGTCACCGTCCGTCACCACTACGCTGTGGAGCGTCTGTCTAACGGAGGGTGCCTCGAGCCCTTCCTTGTTCACGAACCCGGACGGATCGTGACCCTGGAGACGAGTACACACGTGTCGTCCCACGTCGCCGCGAGCGGCGAAATTTCCCCCCGCCCCGTTGCTGCCGCCGTGCCGCTGTACGGAAGGCCCGAGCCGTTTGAGGGAGATGGGTCCGCCTGGCCAATTTAGGGGGAACTAGTCCACATATTATTCCGGGCAAACGAAACACCTGAGGCCAAACAGCGGGACATTTTCCTGGCCAGCTGCGGGATCCGCGTCTTCAGTCTCCTGCTCGACCTCCTCAAGGCTGCCACGCTGTATGTTAAGACGCTGGGTGAGCTGCTCGCCATATTGCGCTCGCATTTCAAGCCAGCACCGTCCACACTAATGGAGCCTTTCCGCTTCAATAACCGGAGCCACAGGGAATACAAGACCCTCAGGCCGTTCGTTGCTGCGCTACGAGGGTTAGCGAGTGCCTGCGCTTTTGGGGGACCAGCTGGAGAAGCTTCTCCTGAACCGTTTCGTCTGCGGCATGAACAACCCCGCATTGCAGACGTGACTCCTGGAGCTTCCCGACCACTCGCGGGACGACGTCGTTAAGGCAGCGCTGACAATGGAAGCTGCCGTCAAGGACGCCGGCAAGACTTCCCGCGCGACTGGCTCAACGACGACGGAAGCGGCGGTCAACAAGCTGGCGACAAAGGGCAGTACCTGCTTTCGCTGTGGTGCCCCCCCCTCAGAGTGCCAGTTCTCTCAAGCGCAATGGTTCACGTGCGGGAAAACTGGCCACCTGACATGGGTATGCCGAAGGCGGAGGACGAACAGAAAACACCAGCAGTAACCTAGTTCAAGCCCAGTTACCACACAAGCCAGCGACCACGTTAGCCGTCGCAAGAGTATGCGACGGGGGCGCACGACAGCAGGCTCGAGTTAATCCGCGGCCATGCTCCACGTCGTGGTCTAGGAGCCGCCGATTTTCGACATGTCGCACACTGACCTTATACCGTCGTCTGTGCCGCCGTACATGCTAACCGTCGAAATCTACGGGCACCCTACTTTCATGGAGCTGGACACAGGGGCCAGCGTGTCAGTCATGGCCGGGAAACTAATCAAGCGTGCCTTCCCCGGCGTGTCCGTCGAGGCTTCGGGCTTGATGCTGCGCAGGTACTGCGGGCATCTCTCCCAGGTCCAGGGTCAGGCACAGGTCAGCATTCGCTTTGGCGACAGAGAGGCAACCCTTCCCATTAACTTAACCAAGGGTTCGTAGCCGACGCTGCTGGGCCGAAACTGGATTCATGGACTAGGCGTTCATCTGCTAGAGTACCAGGAAGCCAGCCTGCATGTGGTGAAAGACGTCCCCAGCCTCCTAACCGAGCTCAAGTCTCTGTTCCAGCCAGGGGTGGGCACATTCGCCGGCACGACGGCTGGCATCTATGTACCTGAGGGAGACCGGCCACGTTTTTTCAAGCCTCGCCCACTGCCGTTTGCCCTAAAGGACTGCGCCAACCAGGAGCTGCAAGGCCTACAGTGAGAGGGCATCCTGGTGCCCGTCAGGACGTCTGAATGGGCCGCTCCCATCGTACCAGTCCTCAAGCAAGACAGCAGTGTCCGGATCTGCGGGGATTTCAAGGTTGCTATCAACCCCGTCGCTACTGTCGAGAAGTACCCGTTGCCCCGGATTGAAGATCTCTGGTCAGCGTTGTCCGGTGGACAGAAGCTCACCAAGCTCGACTTCAGAGATACTTAACAGCAGCTGGTGCTACAGGAAGCCTCCCGGAAGTATGTCACAATATCGACAACATTGGGGCTCTTCCAGTGCACGCGCTTACCGTTTGACGTGGCCTCAGCCATATCTCATACGGAGGTGGACAACGTCTTCAGGGGCATGAGGCCCGTGGCGGTGTACTTGGACGACATCCTAGTTACTGGCAGCGACGACAGGGACTACCTGCAGAACCTGCACATCGTCCTAACACGACTGCAGGACGCTGGTCTCAAGCTCAAGCTGGCCCCCAGTGTTGAGTACATAGGACATGCCATTCCCCAGGCTGGCCTAGCCCCAGCTCCCCTCAAGGTTGATGCTGTGCTCAATGCGCCTAAGCCCCGGTACAAGAAGCTTCACAGCTACCTCGGCTTCCTCAACTTCTACAGGAGTTTCCTGCCGAACCTGTCGGAGCATCTACAGTCGCTGCATCTTCTACTTCGAGATGGTCAGCAATTGGTCTGGAAGAAGGAGGCCTTCCAGCGCAGCAAGGACCTAACCACCAAGGCTCCAGTGCTAGTATACTTCGATCCTGCCAAGCCTGGGGCCCTGGTCATAGATACGTCGTCGTACGGCGTAGGAGCCGTCCTGGTGCACCGGGACAAGGATGGCCCGGAGCATGCTCTGTCGTTTGCTTCTCGTAGGTTTCATGCTGCAGAGCAACGCTGCAGGCAGCTGAACAAGGAAGGACTAGCCTTCATGTTCAGTGTCGAACATGAGGGCCAGGCCTGTTCCGAGGCGGTCACGGACAACAAGCCGCTGTTGGGGCTGCTGGGGCCTGACAAGGCGGTTCTCGTGCAGGCATCACCTCGAGTCGTACGGTGGGACTTGAGGCTGGCAGTTTACAGTTACCAGCTGGTTTACCGTCCGGGAAAGGACTTGGGACCTGCTGATTCCCCGAGCTGCCTGCCCCTGCCTGAAGTGCCTGTTGCCGTTCCAGAACCTGCTGAAGTGTTCATGATGGAGCACGCGTACCAAGACGTACTCTCCAGATCTGCGGTATCGCAAGCGAGCAGCTGGGACCAAGTCGAGCCTCACGTGGTCAAGGCGGTGTCCGGTGGGGAGGAATATGTTCAGCAGGCCTATAGCCACAAGGCCACCGAGCTAAGCTTGCAGCACGGCTACCTCCTGTAGGGTACCAGGGTGGTGATCCCACAAAGTCTCCCGTCCAGGGTCCTGCGGTTGCTGCACGTGCATTATCCTGGTGTGGAAAAGACCAAGATGGTGGCCCGGTCCCATGTTTGGTGGCCTGGACTGGACCAGGACATGGCTCACATGGTTCAGAGCTGCCAAATCTGCTAGGAGCATCAGCGGGCCACACGTCATGTGAAAATCACCCCTCTGGCCGTTCCCAGAGACCTGGTCACGCCTGCATGTTGATTTTGGGGGGCCCTTCAAGGGCCATTACTTCCTCGTATTGGTGCACGCCCTTTGAAAGTGGGCGGATGTTCCACCTGTCACCACTACATCAGCCGGCGCGACCATTGTAACGCAATGATAGATCCTCCCCGTCCAGGGGTTGCAGGACGTCATGGTGCCAGACAAAGGTCTTGCTTTCGCCCGCGCAGAGTACCTGACCTGGCTGACGAAGAACGGAATCCGCCGGACGATGTTTCCACCGTACCACCCTGCTTCAAATGGTGGAGCCGAGAGGGTGGTGCAAACCATCAAGGGCAAGCTGAAGAAGAGCCAGACTGGGGATTTCCGGACGTAGATTGCCCGGATAGTGTTTCAGTACCGGACCACGCCCCACGATGTCACTGGCCGTGCCCCCTGTGAGCTCCTGCGGGTTCGGATGGTCTAGAAACCGTTGGGCGTCTTGCATCCAGACCTCCGATCCACAGTTCTCCTGAAGCAAGTGAAGCAGAAGCTGGCTGCTGACCGAGGGTGTCGTCCCGGGCCTTTGCCGGAGTTGAGAGCTCCAGTTTTAGCCAGGAGCTTTCGTCCTGGCCCACCCTGGTCTGCCGTACAAGTGGTTTTTCCGGCCAGTGCCTCATCGCTTCTCTTGCGCATGTCAGACAGGGCCACGTGGCACAGACACGCCGACCATGTCAGGCCTCGCCTCGGGACTTGGCCAGCACCCTCGATGGCTACTTCGGAGTTCCAGTCCACAGGAGAAGTAGAGGCAACACCAGTCGCTTCCAGCGGAGCACCGCCCACCTCGGAGGCGGCAAGCATTGCCAGTGGTGCGGCGCCCGTGAGGCCGGTGTCGAGCCCGTCACCACTCACAAGGCCGACCACTGCGGACACCCCGGATGGAGCGAGGCTGTCTCAGGCCCCACCCGGCGTTGCCACGCCCGGCCCGTCAACACCGGTGCCCAGGCGGAGTACTCAATGGCGTAGGCCACCGCACCGTTACTCACATGGGTAGCAAGCACCATCGACCCGGCTAGGACGGAGGCGAAGCCTTAGGCCCTGAACATGGACGTTTGTTTCTTTTAGTTAACAAACACATTGATTTTAAGAGGGTACAGCAAGCATGTAACCCCCCTCGGGCATATTCTTCGTTGGCGCGCCAGGCTCGGTGGCCTGCCAGGCTCGGTAGGCAACAGTGGTAACCGCAGCCAATAAACACCGACGAGCACAGCTGCTCGGCACGGTGAGTCATCTTTCGTCACCACAACACTGTGGAGCGTCTGTCTAAGGTAGGGTGCCTCGAGCATTCCCTCGTTTACGAACGCGGACGTATCCTGACAGCCGTGATGTTTGGTATAAAGTCCAAGGGCGATAACACCGTCACCGGAAGCAGTATGCTATATGTGCGAGTGAAAACGTGCGAGGGCGAGCCGAGGGAAGGGAGGCAGGGGGCGTTGTACTTGGGCAGCAGCTGTTTTCGGCGTGGCACAGCGCGGTCGTGTTGCCTTTATCATGAAATCGATCTGCTTTGGGGGCAGAGTCTAGGTGGGCTGATAACTCGTAGCTTTGCATGTGTTGTGTTCTCGCCGTTCAGCTTGCGTTGAAGCGATAGACAGCACTTATGTCACTTCGCTCGCTGCTGCTGTCGCGCTTCCTCATGCTATCGTTTTCACAACGAGTGTCAGTCATCATCGAGTATGATGTGTGCAAGTTTGCCTGTGCGCGCTGGCAACATACTTGTTAATTTAATTAGTAGGGGAGTGTTTATGTGGTATTTTCGAAGGTGGAAATCAGACTCCCACCGTCCTGATGTAAAAAGCCGTTTATTCAACATATACAACCCTATATATAACGAAGAACAGAAGCGCCCCCTGGGGAATAAAGAACTCAAATGAATAGCGAAACTGAATACAACGTACTCCCTCCCTTATGTTTAGTGATTAGTTGTTAGTAAGTATTAGTAAGGAAACCCCAAGGCATGCACACTGTACTTATTTAGACATATTTGCAGAGTATGTATACAACGTCCCGCCGCCAACTAGTTGGGCTGATTGTCTTGGAGCCAGGCCGGTGGGCGGCACTCTCGGGTCGGCCGCTTTGGACGTCGCACTGTCAACGAAGGTGACGGGCTCGTAGACTGCTGCTGCAGTATGCCAGGAGACCGCGCCTGCGTCCTGGGGGAAGGCGGCTATAGCACAGCAGGCTGTAGCACATCAGGGGACCGCGGCTGCAGCGTGGCGGGCTGCAGCGTGTGAGGAGACCACGACTGCGGCGTGGCAGGCGGCAGCACATCAGTAGACCGCGGCTGGGGTGTGGCAGGCTGCAGCACATCAGGTGACCGCGGCTGTGGCATGACAGGCTGCAGCGCATCAGGAGACCGCAGCTGTGGCGTGGCAGGGTGGCCTGGTTCACAGGTGCCCCTCTCCGGAACCGTGGAAAGCTTGGATGCATTCCACGTACGGCCATCTCCAATTCGGAAAGAGGCTAGTCCCCTCCTCTTGATCGCCTTAGTTGGTGAAGAAAAGGCGCCTTCTCCCTTAAAACGAACGGACGGGGTTTTTATATGGGCAAAGTCGCCTACGGCTATCTTCGTCTTCTTGGCGGCTCTCCTTTTGTGCGTGTAGTGCTTGCTGCTCTCCTGTCGACGCCGAACCCTACGACGAAGTCGCGTGAACTCCTTGGCTGGGTCTTCCGAAAATGGTCGTGCTGAGAAACCCACGACATCCGGACTAGTTCGGGGCATTCTACCATGCAGCAGAACTGCTGCCGCGACCCCGGTGGTGGCGTGCGGAGTACAGCGGTAAATGGCAAGATATTCTTTGACAGCTTACCGGAGTGCTCGTCTTCAGAGGAGTGAGACTTGAGTGAAGTTTTTCAATGTGCGATTGAAACGTTCCATTTGCTCATTGGCTTGGGGGTAGCGTACCAAAGAATGTGAAAGACTGATGCCTCTGTTTTGCAGGAAAGTGACGAACTCACGTGAAGTGAACGGAGGTCCATTGTCACAAACGATCTCTTCTGGGTAGCCTTCACGGGCAAAAACACTTGTTAAAAAGTCTTTCATTGTGATCGTGAACACTTCGCATCAAAAACATACCTCCGGCCATTTAGAATGCTAGTCAACAAGCGTTACAGCAAACCTGCTGCTGCGAGGTGCATGCTGAAAAGGACCAACAATGTCTAGGCCAAGCTTATACCACGGTCGCTCAGGCCGTTCAACAGGTTCCAACGCTACTGGTGATGTTTCGGTGGACTCATGTTCCTCCAGGCAGATGTGGTAGTTTTTTATGGCAGTTTCCACTTCCTTATCCGTTCGTGGCCACCAGAACCGCTCACGCAATCGCGCCTTCGTGCGCGTAAATCCCGGATGTGTCTCGTGCACTGTGCCGGTAATCTGAACCATGAGGGATTACGGAACAATGAAGCGCTCTCCACGCAGTAGCATGTTATCGACAAAAGAAAGTTCTTCCCGCATGGAGTAGAATAGTTTCGCCTCTTGTGGTATGGAACTCTTTGGCGGCCAGGAACTCAGCACGAATGACTTGACGGTTTCCAGGCAACTGTCGTCGAGGGCAGCCTGCCCGAACTTCTCCTTTGTCACGCAGGCTGGCTCAATGAACAAGACAATTTCTTCCTCCTTAACAATCTCTGCCTCCGAGGTGGGTGCTGGCAGCCGAGAAAGTGCGTCTCCTACAGTGCTTGTGGACCCCTGGCGGTATTCAACAGTGAAATTGTAGCACAGTAGTCGTGCACTCCAGCATGCGATTCCGAATGCGCGTCTTCCATGTCTTTGTTACGACAGCAAGGACACCAGTGCCGGGTGGCCTGTTTGAATTATGAAATGGCGACCCGAAAGGTACGTGTGTCATCGCTAACATGCCGATATACATGCAAGAGCTCGTTCACTAACTGAATATTTTCTCTCCGCAGGCGACAGTGTACGAGATGCGAAAGCGACTGTGCGCAGCTTGTGGCCACTTTGCTGCTGCAAGACTGCTCCCAGCCCACAGTCGGACGCACCGGTCGACACAATAACTGGCAGTGACGGATCGAACATCTGGAGGACTGTACTCGACGAAAGCATTTCCTTGACCCCCCTGAAACTGCTGTCTGCTTCGGCAGACAAGATCAATGGCTAATTTTTGCGAAGTAAGACTCTCATAGGCTCCATCACTTGTGCCAAGTGTGGAACAAACTTGGAGTAGTATTATACGAGACCCAGGAACAAACGAAGGGTGGCAACATCAGTTGGCACTGGTGTGTTAACTATGGAGTCTACCTTCTTTGGAAGTGTCTAGATACCACGTGCAGTGACCTTGTGCCCTAGAAACGCAAGTTCTGGAACGTCGAAGAGGCATTTGTTCAGTTTAAGACCTGCGTTCTTGATCTTTTTGCAGCACGGTCTTCAAGTTTAAAAGGTGTTCTTCTGCAGTCCTGCCAAAAATGATGACATTACCAATGTAGAACAACATGCCAGGGCAGCGGTCAAGGATTGTCACCATCATCTTCTGAAATGCCGCTGGGGCAGCAACCAACACAAATCAATCTCTTTTATCGATGCTTCTATCCGCTGTCTGTTGTGGCCGAACCTTATGCTATCTGATTTCATCACCTGATGCGAATGGTGTAGAACTTTGTGGAAGGCACGCGGGTCCGAGCGATTAGTCTGGAACATTCGACGACTGCTGTATAAAAGCGGACGCGCTTGACCCGCTGATCAGATTTTCGACGATCGCCGACCGTGTTCGCCGCTATTTATTTATTTATTTATTTATTTATTTATTTATTTCGTGTACCCTCAGGGCCAGAGGCATTAAAGAGGGGAGTGGTTACATCAAATACAAAAAAATAGTACAGTGCAGCAAAATAGTTAATAGTACAGAAATAGATGGTTCTCGGTTATACAATGTTATCTGAGTGTTCCTGGAGTGCTGGTCAATAAAATTAAATACGGTGCATGCAGTGCAGTAATACAGTGTTCCGGTAATACAAAAACAGTTATACAATTGGTAGTACAAAAACACGAATGAAATTCTCCAGTTATACAATGTTATCTAATACTGCCGTGAAGTGCTGATGGTCAACAATAGTAGCGGTTGAGGCTGGTAGGCGATTCCACTCGGCAGATGTACGCGAGAGGAATGAATGAGACATGACATTGGTTTGGCATAATGAAATTCCAACTTTGTTATTGTGATCTAACCTTGATGAAATGTATTGAGGAGGGGAGATAAGTTCGTCGCGAAGTGAAGGATGATGAAATATCTTATGAAAAAGTGAAAGTCTAAGGCCTTTACGGCGAGAGGCTAAAGATGGCAAATCAAGGTTTAATTTCATTACAGAAGTGCTGGCATTTCGGTTATAATTAGAAAAAACAAAACGAGCAGAGTTATTTTGTACCATTTCTAAAGAGTGAATTAGGTTTTTCTGAAAGGGATCCCAAACTACTGCGGCGTACTCAAGTTTTGAGCGAACTAGTGACTTGTATAACATTAATTTTAGGGAAGATGGTCCCTTAGTGAAATTGCGTTTTAGGTATCCCAGCATGCGGTTAGCATTTTTAATTACGTAAGAAGCGTGCATGGACCACGAGAGGTTTCTAGTAATATGGACACCAAGATATTTGTAGGAGGAAACAGAATCTAAGGGGAGATTATTAATGCAGTAAGAAGGAAGCTGGTTAGAAGTTCTGGACACGCGCATAAATTTACATTTGCTATCGTTGTGTTATAGGTGTAGCCTGTTTTTGTGGGCACCGGTTCGCCCAATAAAAGTTAATTTTGTCTTTCACAGTCTTACCACTGTGTTCTTCAACGTCACCACCACGTGACATCTGGTGGAGGTGCTTGTGCGTTCATGTACCGAACGCCCCCGCAAAGCCGCGATCCAAGCCCGAAGCCCGAGGACAAAACCAACGTCGCCCAAGACCAGCGTGCTAGCCGCCGACTGCAAGGACTGCCCCCAGAGCACGGACTTCTACCTGAGACGAGCAGGAAGATTGCCACCAAGTCCACCCCAATGGCAGTCCCAGCATCCCCCGTCGTGCTGCAGCAGCCCAGAGAGCCCCCCACGTTCCGCGGTTCAACATTCGAGGACCCGGAAACGTGGCTCGAGACGTACGAGAGGGTCGCTGCATTTAACAGCTGGAACAGCGACGACAAACTGCGACATGTCTTCTTCGCATTGGAAGACGCTGCCAGGACGTGGTTTGAGAACAGAGAAGCCACCTTAACGACCTGGGACCTTTTCCGAAGCGGCTTCCTGCAGACATTCACAAACGTCGTACGCCAAGAACGAGCCCAAGCTCTACTAGAAACCCGAGTGCAGCTGCCTAACGAGACCACCGCGATTTTTACAGAAGAAATGAGCTGCCTATTCCGCCACGCCGACCCGGAAATGTCCGAGGAAAAGAAAGTCCGGCTACTAATGCGTGGTGTAAAGGAGGAACTTTTCGCCGGGATGGTACGAAACCCACCGAAGACCGTTGACGAGTTTCTTCGCGAGGCCGCTAACGTCAAGAAGACACTCAAGATGCGAAACCGGCAATTCGACCGCTGCACCAACTCTACAAACAATGCCGGAGTTCAATGACTGGCCTCCGACGACCAGCGCGAGGCTATCAGGGCAGTCGTACGAGAGGAGCTTCAGAAGATCTTCCCGTCGTCGCACCCTCAAGTGGCCTCGATCGCTGACATCGTCAAAGGTGAAGTTCAGTGGTCGCTTGGAACCTCAATTACCGCAACCCCAGCCCGAAGCGATGACCTACGCCGCCGTCGTACGCTGTCAAGGTCCTCCTCCGTGTCCGCGGCAGGGCCCTGTAACGCCGCAATTCCGTCGACCACCGCCGCCGCCGCCGCCAGCACGCCCACCCTTCGCCCAGCGCAGCTACCCGAGGAAGACCGACGTTTGGCGCGCTCCTGACCATCGCCCGATCTGATACCACTGCGGAGAAGCGGGTCACGTCTACCGACGATGTCCATACCGGGAAATGGGACTGCGAGGTTTCGCCGTCAACGCTCCGCGCCCGCAGTAAGGTGAACGCCCTCGCGATATCGATGACTAACTAGCGGCTACTCAGTGGAGCTCTCGACGACCGTCGCGTTCGCCATCACCAGGCCGCTACCTGTCGCCGCAGCGCCGACCATACACTGGTCCAGCCCGGGGCCGGTCAGCGAGCCCATATCCGGAAAACTAAAAGCAGCAACGGATGGAGGTGCGGTTGCTGTCCGTCGAACTGACGAAGACCCTCCGCCGCCGACGAAGACGCCGAAGAAACTACCTCGGCGACATAACGCCACGCCGCCGTCCCGACGAAGTCTGGAAGGAAAGAATGCGACGACAAAAGACGACCTGACGACGTCACATACCAGCCACAGGTCAACGCGACGCAGCCGTGATCCAATGCCAAGACCGAACTGTAATGCAAAACAAAGAACCACCGACCTCGACGTGCTTCTCGACGGCCACGCAGTCACTGCCTTAGTCGACACAGGGGCTGATTACACCGTCATGAGTGGACACATCGCCGCCCAGTTGAAGAAAGTTAAGACTACGTGGGAAGGCCCTCAAATTTGGACCGCTGGAGGACACCTCATAACGCCGACTGGAATGTGCCCGGCAAGAATTACCATTCACGACCGGACATACCCTGTCACCTTCGTTATCTTCCAACAGTGTTCACGAGATGTCATTCTCGGCATGGACTTCCTCAACCAACACGGCGCAGTCATCGACCTGAAGTCGAAGTCAATAACTCTGTCGGAAGACCATGCGATACCGTCGGAGAGCCCTCGTAGTCACCACGCCTTGAGCGTGCTCGACGATCAAGTGAGCATCCCGCCTCGCTCCAGCATTGTTATTTTGGTCGGCACCGAAACACACGCTGACGTAGAAGGCGTCATCGAAGGCGACCAACGTCTACTGCTCGACCGTGAAATTTGCGTCGCAAGAGGGGTCGCTCGACTGCACGGAGGAAACACGAAAGTGTTGCTGACTAACTTCAGCCAGGAGTTCAAGCACATCGAGGAAATTCTGGAAAACCGCAACGCATTTGTCCTCTCGGATTCCGCCACATCTACCCCGACACCATGGTTCCCGAACCAGACTACGACATTAATCCAAGTCTCCCCGTGATTAAGCAACAGCAGCTCAGAAGTCTGCTCCAACGATACAAAGGCTGCTTTTCGACGTCATCGAGGATTCGACAAACGCCAGTCGCCAAGCATCGCATAATAACCGATGAGTGCGCTGGACCACTCCGCCAGAGACCTTACCGAGTTTCGCCGCGAGAACGCGAAGCTATAATACAACAAGTCGACGAAATGCTGGGCGACGACATCATCCAGCCGTCGAAAAGCCCGTGGGCATCCCCTGTTGTCTTGGTGAAGAAAAAGGACGGCACCTTACCTTTCTGGGTCGATTATCGTGGACTGAACAAAATCACAAAGAAGGATGTATACCCCCTACCACGGATAGACGACGCAATTGATCGGCTCTGCAACGCAAAATACTTCTCGTCGATGGATCTCAAGTCCGGCTATTGGCAAATAGAAGTCGACGAAAGAGATCGCGACAAGACGGCCTTCATCAACCCAGACGGCCTCTACGAGTTCAAGGTTATGCCATTCGGACTATGCTCGGCGCCTGCAACGTTCCACCGCGTGATGGACACGGTTTTAGCAGGATTGAAGTGGCAGACCTGTCTCGTTTACTTGGATGACGTCGTCGTCTTCGCCACAAATTTTGACGATAATCTGAGGCGCCTTGCGACAGTACTAAAGGCCATCTAGTCATCAGGGCTCACTCTGAAGCCCGAAACGTGCCGCTTTGCTTACGATGAGCTTCTGTTCCTAGGCCACGTAATCAGCAAATCGGGTGTCCGCCCAGACCCGCAAAAGACAGCTGCCATCGCACAGTTCCGGCAACCAATCGACAAGAAGGCAGTGCGTAGATTCATTGGCATGTGTGCCTACTACAGGCGCTTTGTCAAGGACTTTTCACGCATCACTGAGCCGTTGACACGTCTAACTAAATGTGATGTTGAGTTCAAGTGGGAAAAGCCGCAGTCCGACGCATTTGAAGAACTCAAACGACGCATGCAGTCGCAGCCGGTACTTCCGCACTTCGACGAGTACGCCTATACAGAAATCCGTACTGACGCCAGTAGCCTAGGCCTCGGTGCCGTTCTAATCTAGAGGAAAAACGGAGTCGAACAGGTGATAGCTTATGCTAGCTGGTCGCTGTCAAAAGCGGAAGGCATCTATTCCACGACAGAAAAGGAATGCCTTGTCATCGTTTGGGCTACAGCAAAATTTCGCCCTTATCTATATGGAAGGCCATTCAAAGTCGTCAGCGACCATCACGCGTTGTGTTCGCTAGCGAATATAAAGGATCCTTCAGGACGACTGGCGCGATGGAGCCTCAGACTACAACAATACGACATCATTGTAACCTACAAGTCCGGACGAAAACACTCCGATGCCGGTTGCCTATCATCATCATCATCAGCCTGGTTACGCCCACTGCAGGGCAAAGGCCTCTCCCATACTTCTCCAATAACTCCGGTCATGTACTAATTGTGGCCATGCCGTCCCTGCAAACTTCTTAATCTCATCCGCCCACCTGACTTTCTGCCGCCCCCTGCTACGCTTCCCTTCCCTTGGGATCCAGTCCGTAACCATTAATGACCATCGGTTATCTTCCCTCCTCATTACATGTCCTGCCCATGCCCATTTCTTTTTCTTGATTTCAACTAAGATGTCATTAACTCGCGTTTGTTCCCTCACCCAATCTGCTCTTTTCTTATCCCTTAACGTTACACCTATCATTCTTCTTTCCATAGCTCGTTGTGTCGTCCTCAATTTGAGTAGAACCCTTTTCGTAAGCCTCCAGGTTTCTGCCCCGTAGGTGAGTACTGGTAAGACACAGCTATTATATACTTTTCTCTTGAGGGATAACGGCAACCTGCTGTTCATGATTTGGGAATGCCTGCCAAACGCACTCCAGCCCATTCTTATTCTTCTGATTATTTCCGTCTCATGATCCGGATCCGCCGTCACTACCTGCCCTAAGTAGATGTATTCCCTTACGACTTCCAGTGCCTCGCTGCCTATTGTAAATTGCTGTTCTCTCCCGAGACTGTTAAGCATTACTTTAGTTTTCTGCATATTAATTTTTAGACCCACCCTTCTGCTTTGCCTCTCCAGGTCAGTGAGCATGCATTGCAATTGGTCCCCTGAGTCACTAGGCAAGGCAATATCATCAGCGAATCGCAAGTTACTAAGGTATTCTCCATTAACTTTTTTCCCCAATTCTTCCCAATCCAGGTCTCTGAATACCTCCTGTAAACACGCTGTGAATAGCATTGGAGATATCGTATCTCCCTGCCTGACGCCTTTCTTTATTGGGATTTTGTTGCTTGCTTTATGGAGGACTACGGTGGCTGTGGAGCCGCTATAGATATCTTCCAGTATTTTTACATATGGCTCATCTACACCCTGATTCCGTAATGCCTCCATGACTGCTGAGGTTTCGACTGAATCAAACGCTTTCTCGTAATCAATGAAAGCTATATACAACGGTTGCTTATATTCTGCACATTTCTCTATCACTTGATTGATAGTGTGAATATGGTCTATTGTTGAGTAGCCTTTACGGAATCCTGCCTGGTCCTTTGGTTGACAGAAGTCTAAGGTGTTCTTGATTCTATTTGCAATTACCTTAGTAAATACTTTGTAGGCAACGGACAGTAAGCTGATCGGTCTATAATTTTTCAAGTCTTTGGAGTCCCCTTTCTTATGGATTAGGATTATGTTAGCGTTCTTCCAAGATTCCTATCACGCGCCCACATTGACCCGCGCGCCGCAAGATGAGGAGAATGACGATGCCTTCCTTGGAATGATAAGCGCGGAAGACTTCGCTGAAGAGCAACGGGCAGACTCGGAGCTAAAAGGCCTCGTCGAATATTTGGGAGGGCACACCGACGTTGTCCCCAGGGCATTTAAGCGCGGAATATCTTCCTTCACGCTTGAAAACAATCTACTCGTGAAGAAGAACTTCTCACCTGTCCGCGCCAACTACCTTCTTGTTGTTCCGTCGGCGCTGCGTCCAGATTTACTGCGCGCCCCACATGATGATCCGACCTCTGGACACCTCGGATTTTCCCGGACACTATCGAGGATACAAGAAAAGTATTGTTGGCCGCGCCAGACCGCCGACGTCGCCTGTTATGTCAGAACATGCCGAGACTGTCAGCGACGCAAGACACCGACGACGTGGCCAGTCCGACTACTACAGCCAATCTAGCCTCCTTGCCGACCATTCCAGCAGATCGGGATAGACTTGCTGGGACCCTTTCCGACGTCAACAACCGAAAATAAGTGGATCGTCGTAGCGATGGACTACCTCACCCGCTTCGCTGAAACTAAAGCACTGCCGAAAGGTAGCGCAGCCGAAGTGGCGAAATTTTTCGTCGAGAACATCCTGCTGCGGCATGGTGCTCCAGAAGTCCTCATCACCGGCAGAGGAACGGCCTTTACAGCAGAGCTCATGCAAGCCATTCTGCAATACAGCCAGACAAATCACAGGAGGACAACTGCCTGCCAACCGCAGACGAATGGTCTTACGGAGCGCCTGAATAAAACCCTCGCCGACATGCGAGGGTTTTATTCAGGGTATGAATAAAACCCTCGCTAGCAATGTACGTCGACGTCGAACACAAGACGTGGGATGCGGTCCTGCCGTACGTAACGGTCGCTTACAACACGGCGGTGCAAGAAACAACACAGATCACGCCATTCAAGCTAGTGTACGGCAGGAACCCGACGACGATGCTCGACGCCATGCTGCCGCACGTCTCTGATGAGGAGAATCTTGACGTCGCTACCTATCTCCAGCGCGCTGAAGATGCCCGACAGCTCGCCCGCCAGCGGATCAAGAATCAGCAGAGGACCGACAGCCGACACTACAACCTCCGACGACGTTTCGTCGAGTACCAGCCCGGCGACCGTGTTTGGGTATGGACCCCTATACGCCGACGAGGACTGAGCGAGAAGCTTTTGCGTCGCTATTTCGACCGTACAAGACCATCCGACATATTGGCGCGCTGGACTATGAGGTCGTGCCAGACGGCATTTCGCTATCACAGCGGCGCCGCTCTCGACCTCAAATAGTCCACGTTGTGCGACTCAAGCCGTACTACCACCATTAATGAACTTTGGGGCTTCGCGTAACTGACCTTTGGACTTTGTTTATTTTCATTGTTTTGTTACTTATGTTTTTAGTAAGTGTCCTTTTGTGTTTCGCTCTCTTATATTTGTAGCATCGGGATGATTCTTTTTAAGAGGGAGGTATTGACACGTGTACTTATCTTTATCGGGCAACCACGTTTCGCCGCCTAACAAATGTAATCGCACAGCGTGGGACGCGCCTGCATGTATCCGAAGTTTCTGGAAAGTCATCGATGCTTCTATCCGCTGTCTGTTGTCGCCGAACCTTATGTTATCTGATTTCATCACCTGAGGCGAATGGTGTAGAACTTTGTGGAAGGCACGGGGGTCCGAACGATTAGTCAGGAACATTCGACAACTGCTGTATAAAAGCGGAGGCGCTTGACTCGCTGATCAGATTTTCGACGATCGCCGACCGTGTTCGCCGCTATCGTTTTGTTATAAGTGTAGCCTGTTTTTGTGGGCACAGGTTCGCCCAATAAAAGTTAGTTTTGTCTTTCACAGAATTACCACTGCGTTCTTCAACGTACCCACCACGTGACAATATGCACTTGAGAGCAGAACCCTCAATGTGAAGATTCAAGGCTTTAATGCCGTGAAGACCGATCAGACGAGTTTCTCTGTGAACAACATAAAAACGCAGTGACGCTGTGCGGCATTTAAACCGAACGTCTGCCTGGAAACAACCTAGCACGGAAATCGCCCACTGAGAGCAGTCAAACAGAGTAACATGCGGAGCAAGCGGGAGTGGAACGCTCTGAAAATATCAACTGCATTCTTGGTCCGACAGGATTGAAACAGATGACCCTGAATCTACAAGGAATGTCAAGGTGATATTCCCGACTTGGACTTGAATATGAATTTTGCTACGCGCGGAACGTTGCACAGCCAAACTTGCTCAGCACTGCTAGATGACAAAACAGCTTCGTGAAATTGAACTTCATGAACTATAGGCCTTCGACGTGAGTTCGTTTGTGGTTGCACACCTTTTAAAAATGGCCCTTGCGACCGCAAAACGAAGAAGTCTTGCCATGCGCTGGCCATTGTGGCGCTGACGTGATGTGGTCCCGCGAGCCGTATCGGAAACAATGTGGCGAACTGGAGCGGCTACTCTGTTCTCGGTTCCGCTCAGGGGGGCGGTTCCGCTGCGGCACACGTGAGCCGCCCGCGCTTCTCGGTAAATTCTGCTGACAGGGGACTGCCGGCTGGGAATTTCTTTTTTGTGAAAAATGCGAGGATGGTTCACGACGAAGCCGCAATAAAATTCGCTCGACCGAAGCAGAAAGCTCCCTTAGTTGTTCAGCCGCCTGCTCAAACTGAAGTGCAATTAAAACCGAATTCTCGATTGAAAGTGTGGAACTCTCGAGCGCTCCAACCGCTCATGTAGCGATTGGAAGCTATGCGGCAACGAATTGATCCCGCAGAGTATCATCTTGCGAGGCAAACGAACAATGTGACGCTAGGTCCCGTAGAGCTGCAAGAAAGTCAAGAACGGACACGCCTGTGTTTTGGCTGGGATGGTGAAAGCGATGACGCTCGACGATAACGTTGCATGACGTCGAAAACTGGTACCGTACTGCGGCGAGTGCGGTGTCGTATTCGTCAGGAGGGGCCACGACAGACTTGTCATAGGTGAGTGCCGTGGTACTTGGCTCAGCCGGTGCTGCGGCGCTGGTCCCTGCATGTAGCGTCTGATAAATACGCTGGCCCTCTGCCCCCAAATAATGAAAAAGAATGGCCCTGCGTTGCTCCGGATTGATTGCGGCGGCTCCGGATGCCAGCAAGTACACGTTGAACATCTGCTCCCACTGCTGCCATGGCAATGACGGACGGCCGGGCGTCAGAAGGAAAAACAGTGGCGGAGCTAGACCGGTGAAGCTCATGGCGGGCGGATACGGATGGCGCAGCGGAGCTGGGGGTACGTTCGCAACACCCTCGTCGCCAATGTGGTATTTTTGAAGGTGGAAGTCAGGCTCCAGCCGTCCCAATGTGAAAAGCCGTTTATCCAACATATACAACCATATATATAACGGAGAACAGGAGCGCCCCCTGGGGAATAAAGAACTCAAATGCATAGCGAAACTCAATACAAGTATCTCAGGTATCTCAAGTGACAGGGGCAACTGGTCGGCTTCCATACTCACTTCCAAAAGGAATCAAGCTCTGCCATTCATTCTTAACACTCGTGTGAATTATTGTTAACGAGTGTGAGGTACAACGACGGTCACTAATCTTAATAAAATATACTTGGTTCAGAAAAAAATGTGTTAGGCATATTTTCAATACCTCTTTTGCGGCATCTACTAATGTTTTATTCTGCAGTTCAGGAATAGGTAAGGTACATCATACATACAATGTTTACGTTAAGCCGAAAATTGAAATTACAAACGCGTAAGAACATAACAACTTTGCGCGTTCTGGCCAATTTAAGAATTGGCATTTAAATTATCCCAGGCCTGATGGAGAAAATTGGGAAGTAGACTCTGTACGACCAAACAACCGAAAATAGCGCTTGTCTTATTCTTCCATCCCTTCTGAATCACCATGACCTTAACAATTTTGACTTGCTTGATTGTTCATAGTATATAGGCGAGGTATGCCCAGTGATATATAACTTTGCGATTTTTACTTCTTAACACTTGCTTTAATACAAAGCTTGTCTCATTTATCAAATCCATAACCATATCGAATTCTTTCATCTGGTTGTATGTCACTGTTTGCAACAAGTTGATTTCTATATTGTTTTTTCTTTTATATTCAGTGCCTTTATTCTACATATTTGTAATTTGATAGAATTTCAGATATACATTTTTTTCTAAGAAACTGTGTTATGCTTATGAAGTCTGTAAAAACTGCTTTGACTTTCTGTATTAACTTTACGTCTCCATTAATTAAGGTGTCCTATAGTGCTACGCTGTCAAGTTTCAATTTTTGAATTATCTTACGGTAGTGCTGCTAGCACCCCGAAATTTTTCTATGGGGCTTTGACCTAGTCAAGCTGTTCTGACAAACAGCTTTTTGTCACAGTCCTTCTGTCGGTATCTTTGACAAAATGAAAATAAATATGGATGGATCGATTGATTGATTTCTTATTCCTAATATTTGTTGCATTTGTTCGACTCATTTCTTATTCCTATTATTTGTTGAATTCCCACTGGTATTTTCTTATTCCTAATATTTGTTGCATTTGTAAAACTCATTACTTATTCCTAGTATTTGTTTCATTTGTACAACTCAATTCTTATTCCTATAATTTGTTGCATTTGTAGGGCTTATTTGTTATTCCTATTGTTGCAGTTGTATAATTGATTTCTTATTCCTAATATTTTTGCATTTGTACGACTCATTTCTTATTCCGGTTATTTGTTGCATTTGTAATACTGATTCCTTATTCCTATTATTTGTTGCATTTGTGCGAATTATTTCTTATTCATTTTATTTGTTGAATTTCTGCTACTCATTTCCTATGTTTAATATTTGTTGCATTTGTATTACTCATTTCTAATTCCTATTATTTGTTGGATTACTACTATCATTTCTTATTCATAATATTTCTTGCATTTGCACTACTCAACTCTTATTCCTACTATATGTTGCATTGCTACTACCGTTTCTTATTCATAATATTTCTTGCATTTGTACAACTAAATTCTTATTCCTATTATATGTTGCATTTGTACGACTCATTTCTTTTTCCTATCATTTCTTGCATTTGTAGACTGAATTTTTATTCCTAGTATTCGTTGAATTTGAATGACTCATTTCTTATTCCTAACGTTTGTTGCATTTGTACGACACATTTCTTATTCCTGTTATTTGTTTCATTTCAACTACTTATGTCTTATTTCTATTATGTGCAGCATTTCTACTACTCATTTGTTATTCATCTTATTTGTTGCATTTCTACTACTCATTTCTCATTACTATCATTTGTTGCCCTTTTACAACTCATTTCTTATTCCTATTATTTGTTGCATTTGTACTACTCAATTCCTATTCATATTATGCGTTGAATTTGTATGACTAATTTTTATTCTCATTATTTGTTGCATTTTTAAGACTGATTTTCATTCCTAACATATGTGCAATTTCTCAATATTTCTCAATATTTGTTGCACTCGTGCTACTCATTCCGTATTCGTATTATAAGTTGCGGTTGCATGAATCATTTTTATGTATATTATTTGTTGCATTTGCACGACTCATTCTTTCCTATTATTTGTAGCATTTGTACGACTTATTTCTTATTCCTAATGTTCGTTGCATTTCCATGAATCATTTCTTATTCCTGTTATTTGTTGCATTTGTACGACTGATTTCGTATTCCTATTATTTGTTGCATTTGTGCGACTAATTTCTTAATCCTTTTATTTGTTCAATTTCTGCTACTAAGTTTTTATTTCTAATACTTGTTGCATTTGTAATACTCATTTTTTAGTCCTATCATTTGTTGCACTTGCACTACTCAATTCTTATTCCTGTTATTTGTTGCAGTCGTGCGACTCTATAGCCATTGATATTGTAACGTAGATTGAAGACGGAGTCTTACAACATATACGGTTCTCTTTTAAATGGCGGGCCAGAAGAAGAGCGTGCAGCTTACGCGCTTCGTCATCTTTTATAGCGCCGGCCTTTGCGCGCGCCATCTAGCGGTGCGGGAGCCCCGCATCATTGTGTCAACTGCCTCCCATGCGAAAAACGACTGTCTCAGTCGCGTGAAAAAGTTCTTTCAGCGAGGACAAGCAATGGAGCTCCTCAGGTGCATCTCGGCTTTCGCGTACGTGCATAGCATGGTTTCAAGCGCACTACATGAACAACTTCAGCGCGAGGACGATGACGGAGCGAACAGGGGTTAGAACTGCAGGGGACAACTTCGTAGGTCACGTCACTGAGGCGGCGTGTAACCCTGTAGGGACCAAAATACCGGAGGTGAAACTTTTCCGAGAGTCCATGGCGACGCATGGGCGTTCAGACCCACACGAAGGCGCCGGTATTGTAATGGACGTCGCGTCGACTCTGTATCGAAGGGTGTCGGTATGCTGTGGGCTCCGCATACGATGCCGAGCAAGCTGGCGTGCTTCTTCAACTCTTTGTAGGAACTCTTCTACGTGTTCGCTGGTCGGACTATTAATAGCCAGAGGTAGTATGGTGTCAAGTATGGACGTGACGTGGCGCCCGCATACAAGTTCACACGGCGTAAACTGTGCAGTACAGCAGTGTTATAGGCGAAGGATAAAATCTCGTCCCAACTCTTGTGCTGTACGTCGATGTACATGGAGAGCATATCTGCCAGCGTTCTATTCAAACGCTCCGTTAATCCATTGGTTTGATAGCCATATGCAGTGCTTCTGCGGTGAGAGCAATGCGTCAGCTGGAGAACGTCCTTCATAGGTTTGGCTGTAAACGCCGTACCGCGGTCGGTGATGACAACAGACGGTGCACCATGTCGTCGTACGATCTGGCGTACAAAGAACTCGGCCAATTCATACGAGTTTGCTTGCGGAATACCTTCGGTTTTGGCGTACTGGGTTAAGTAGTCGGTAGCGACGACTATCCATTTGTTGGCCAAAGAGATCAGTGGGAATGGCCCCAGTAAATTCATTCCTATTTGTTGGAACGGTGCTTGAGGAGCGTGCACATGGTGGAGAAATCCAGCCGGTTTAACTGGTGGTTTCTTGCGGCGCTGACAATCGCGGCAGGTTTTCACGTACTGTTGCACTGAAGAATAAAGCCGGGGCTAGTAATATTTCTGTTGTATCCTTGCTAATGTCTTAGCGAATTCCATGTGTCCCGCTTATGGCTCATCATGGCAGTCTTGCAAAATGTCTCGGCGCAGCGCCGACGCCACGACATGAAGGTACGTATTGGGACTGCTTCCACAGTTTTTCCTGTAAATGACGTTGTACAAGTAGTACGTTGATAAGCCGCACATGAGCGAGCGGGGTAAAACACCTTCAACTCATTGAAGGTGCTCGACTAGAGGCAGCAGCTCAGGGTCAGCGCACTGGTGCTCAGCCATCTTTATGGCGTCGACAACGCCGACAAATGGCAAGTCATGGTCAGGGTTTGATGATGTCGTAGGGAGTGGTGCACGTGACAAACAGTCAGCATCGCTGTGCTTCCTCCCAGATCAGTAGACAACTGTTAAGTCGCACACTTGTAAGCGCAGGCTCCAACGTGCTGGTCTGTCTGAGAGATCCTTGAGGTTAGCAAGCCACCACAGGGCGTGTTTATCGCTGGCAGCCTTAAAGGGTCTACCGTACAAGTAGGGTCGGAATTTACCAATTGTCCACACAACCTCTAAGCATTTTTTACAGTGGTTGAGTACTTTTTCTCAACCTTGGTGAGACAGCGGCTTGCATAAGCAGTGGGGCGTTCCGCACCAGCTTGCCACTGCAGAAGAACTGCGCCGAGACTAGAAATGCTGGCGTCGGTATGAATTTCAGTGTCAGCGTCTTCGTCGAAATGAGCAAGTATTGGGGCCGCTTGCAAACGCTTACGCAATTCATTGAACGACTGCTGCTGCTCGTCCGCCCAAATAAAAGCCACATCGTCGCGTGTAAGCCGTGTCAGAGGCTCAGCAATTCTCGAGAATCCCTCGACGAAGCGCCTATAATATGCGCACAAACCAAGGGAGCGTTGGACAGCCTTCATATCTGTGGGTGGTGAAAACTCGGCGACGGCAGCTAACTTGTCGGGGCCTGGTAGGACGCCTTGAAGACCAACGACATGGCCAAGAAATTTGGGCTCTTGGAACCCGAAGTAGCATTTTTCAGGCTTGGTGGTGAAGCCGAAAGTATGGATCGCAGCGAGGACACTCTCGAGTCGTGTGAGACGTTCGTAAACATGCTCGAGAACACGACGGCTTCGTCCAAGTATACGAGGCAGGTTTGCCATTTCAGTTTAGCAAGCACGGTATGCATCATCCGCTGAAAGGTGGCAGGTGCGGAACAGATACCGAAGGGGAGAACTTTGAACACATAAAGCCCGTTAGGTGTCAGAAACGCTGTTTTTTCACGATCCTGTTCTTCAAGTTCGATTTGCCAATACCCTGATTTAAGAACCAACGAAGTGACGGGCTATGGAAAGAAGAATGATAGGTGTGACGTTAAGGGATAACAAAAGCGCAGATTGGATGAGGGGACAAACGCGAGGTAATGATACCTTAGTTGAAATCAAGAAAAAGAAGTGGGGGGGCATGGACAGGTCACGTAATAAGGAGGGAAGATAACCGGTGGTCATTAAGAGTTCCGGAATGGATTCAAAGGGAAGGGAAGCGTAGCAGAGGGCGGCAGAAAGTTAGGTGGGCGGATGAAATCAAGAAGTTTGCAGGGACAACACGGCCACAATTAGTATGTGACCGGGTAGTTGGAGAAGTATAAGAGAGGCCTTTGACCTGCAGTGGGCATAACCAGGCTGATGATGATGATGAAGAAAAAACTTGGCATGTTGTAGACGATCCAATGCGTCGTCGATGCGTGGCAATGGATAAACATCGCGCTTGGTGACACGGTTCAACTTTCTGTAATCTACACAGAAGCGTAGTGTGCTGTCTTTCATTCTGAATAACACTACAGAGGAGGCCCACGGGCTTGTGGACGGCTGAATCCCGTCGTCTTGAAGCATCTGTTTCACCTGATGCTTGATCGCTTCCCTTTCCACTGGAGACACTCTGTAAGGATGCTGATGAACAGGACGTGCAGACTACTCCGTAATACTGCGGTGCTTTGTGATAGACGTGCGCCGTACTTTGGACGACGTTGAAAAACAGTCCGCGAATTCACTGACGAGACTCCATAGACGGTCTTTCTGATTGTCTGGCAGAGCAGCGTTAACGTGAATCCTTTAGTTTAGGCTGGATAACTCAGATTGCTGAGACGATGCGATTTCTAATGTGGCAATGCCAGTAACATCAATTATTTCTCGAAGAAATGAGATTGTCATTCCTCGTGGTACATGGTGATATTCATTGCTAAAGTTTGTTAACAAAATGACTGAACATTTCTTGCGCACCCAAAGAAGCCCTCTGGCTGTGCAAATGTGGCACTCAAGGAGCAGGGGGATGTTTGCCTCAGCAATTCCTTCAGCGTCGTCTTCCGTGGCGCATCGGACAAGGGTAAGGACGCTGCTTTTGGGTGGCAACGTGAGGTGATCGTCACCTACGCGAAGCACGATGTCACGGCCGTTGTCATTACTGTTCGCTATGGCTTGCATAGTAGTGACGCTGACTCTACACTCTTGCAGGTCAATGATGCCACCGTTCGCCTGAAGGAAATCCATGCCGAGTATAAGGTCATTTGAACATTCAGGGAAATGACGAAGTCGCCGATGTAGGTTGACTCGTGCCGTGCGCCGGCCCATTACAGTTATGAGGTGCCCTCCTGCAGTACGAATCTGAGTCCCGGTCGATAGCGTCGAAACTTTGTTCAGTATACGCGCGAGATTCTGGCACATAACAAACGTGTCCGCACCCGTGTCGATTAACGCCGTCACTTCGTGGTCATCTATCTTAACTGATACGTCGCAGGATACTGACACGGAACTACACTGCTTTCTCTGCGTCTCAATTACGTCATATCGCGGCCGACGTAGTGTAGGATCTTCAGCGTTTGCAACGTCAGTGACCTCACCTCCACAGGTCGCTAGACTCAGTTTTCCCGGGAGGCAGGGCTGGCTGAGCGACGCCTTGCGCTAGTCGTGAAGACGGGGCTGGAAGACCTGTTTCGGGCGGTTGACGGTGACCGGGGGTCATGGAATCGTGGGCCAAACGAGCTCCTGGCGTACGCAAGATAGGCTTCATTCTCCAAGGGGCGTTCGCCATTGCGCGGGCACTGCGCATTCAGTGAAAATCCACGGAGTCCAGCTCGGTGGAAAGGACACGCCCTGCAGAGGCGATAGGCTTCACCGCAATGCAAACACAGGGGCTTCCGGTCTGCAGTGCGCCATACGTCACTCTTGCGGAGTGGTCATGTTTCAGCCATGAATGGCTTGCGGCGAGTCTTGAAGTCGCCAGTTGCTTGTTCAACGGCGCGGACACCATGAAAGTCCGAGATGTCGCGCGCATGGTGAAAAGTCGGAGACCACGAACTTCGCGCAGCTTCCTCATACGACATGAGGGGCTGTGGCTGCCGTACCTCGTGCTGTAGTGTCTCGCTTCGCTCCGGGACTTGTACTACCTGCCTGATTTCTCCCCGAACGACCCCAGCCAGAGTGATTCGCGGTACCGATACCGGAGCCATTTTAAGCATTTGGAGCTCTTCTCGAACACGCCTTATGTGCTCCCGCAAAGCGCCGGTATCGTCCAGGGGTATCGCAAGAGGATCAGGCGATAGGCTCGAGACGTCGCGGTTGTACTGCCTTGTTCGCTTCTGCAGTACCTTTTCCATTTATATGGCTTCCGCCAGAAACACTGAAATGGTATTTGGTGGGTTGTGTATTAGGCCACCGAATAACTCTTGATTGACACCGCGCATCAAGCTCATGACCTTCTTTTCTTTTGGCATGGATAGATCCGCGCGTCGGAAAAGTCGGCACATACCTTCGACAAACATTGCGACGCTTTCGTTCGGCCGCTGTTCTCTCGCCTGAATTGCAGATCGTTCCTTGCGATCGAGGCAGGCGTATGTGCTGATTAGCTGCCGTCGGAATTCGTCCCATGTCGATAAGGCCACCTCACGGTTCTCAAGCCATGTCCGCGCATAGTCCTCGAGGGCAAGATTGGCGTTGCGTAGCTTGCCCTCTGGAGGCCAGCCGTTGAATTCTGCGACACGCTCAATGTGATCGAGCCAGACCTCTACATCCTCAAAGGTGCCCCCAAGGAAGGACGTGGGGATTCGCGGCTGGTTAAGGACGACCTCGGTTGGCGCAGTTGAGGAAGAAGAGGGAACTCGTGTACTGATCCTTCTGACTCGATTGGGTAGAGGCTCGTGCTCAGGTGGCAGTGCTTGAAGTCGACAGCTTTTCCATACGTGAACAGGAGTCAGCTCGACCGGACTTCGTACTGGCCGCCTTGTAAGCTCGGCATATCAGGGCATTGATGTTATTCTTTTAACACTGCATCCAGTTGTGGAACGTTGCAACATAGGTGACGTAGTTGATTACGAAGGAGTGCACAAGCCGACTCAAACTTTCCTCCGTCATCCCGGCCTTGCGGTTGACAACCTGTCTGTTGAGACGTATTGCGTTGGTAATCTTGGCTGTAAGGTGGGAAATGGTCTCGCCGTCGCCCCGTCGCTTGTCTATAATCATACAGAGCACCCGGATTTTATCGACATCCTGCATCACTTGGCCATTCCTCGTCACGATCTTGATGGCCTCGCAATCCCTCGGTTCGCTCTTGTTATGTCTGAGGTACTTCGGTGGTAACACCAGCAATTCTGACTTGCTCGGTAAGCAGATCAAACCGGAACCATTTAGCCGGTCTTCGATCGCCTTGACGGCTTCTTGCAGCGTGCTCTCAATGTGACCATCGCTGCCTCCTGGAACCCACAGCGTGATGTCATTGGCGTAGATGGTGTACCGGACCCGCCCGACTCGAGGGAGTCGCTTGGCTACCCCGATCATAACGAAGTTGAATAACAACGGCGAGATGATCGAGCCCTGAGGAGTCCCGACACTGCCGAGCGTCTTCTCTTGGAGTCGTAGATCGCCGGCGCATAAGTCGGTAGCCCGCCTCGTCAGAATGTTCTTGATGTGATTGTACATTCTTCCACCCATGTTGAGTCTGGGCACCTGGGCTAGGATCGCAGAATGCTTCACTTTGAAGAAGGCGCTCTGCAAGTCCAGCCCCAGGATGCCCCTATCTTTCGTGAGGGTGCCATCGTCAATTACACCTTTCTTCAACAGAATCATCGCGTCTTGGGGGCCGAGGGAACGCTGAAACCCGATGATCATAGGGTGTGTAGCCTCAACTCCTCCAGGTAGTCCTGCCACCTATACTTGAGGACGTCCTCCAACACTTTGCACACGCAGGACGTGAGCGAGATGGGCCGGAGGTTGTCCGTGTTTGGCGGCTTGCCTGCTTTGGTGATGAGGATGGTGATGGCAGTCTTCCACTGCTAGGGCAGTGACGACGCCCTCCAGTACTTGTTGTTATAACCGGTGAGGTTCTTGATGGCTGCATCGTTGAGATTCTTGAGCGCTCTGTTCGAGATTTGATCCCGGCCGGCCGCCGACTTCCTGTTTAGTTCGTGCAGGAACACTCGCACCTCCTCGACGCTGATGCTGTGGTCGAGCTTCTCGTTGGCTGGGCCGCCGTACTCGGCATGCCTATCCATGGGCATAACCGGGAAGTACTTGCTGTCTATGCGTCTGATTACTTCGGGTTCCCTGTTTTGCTTGACTGCTCTGTAAATGATCTTTGTGAGGCGGTTGCATTGGTGGGATTTTGTTTTAGTCTGGTCGAGCAGATGCCCCATCAAGTTACAGGTCTTGCCGCAATGCATCCGCCCATCCGCAGCACGACAGATTTCGTTCCACTGTTGCGTGCAGAGCACCCGACAATGGACTTCGATGGTGCGATTCAGCTCCGCCACCTTTTTCCTTAGGCACCGATTAAGTCATTCCTTCTTCCACCTGTTTAGATTAAAGTGCGCCAGGCGATTAAGTGCGCCAGGCGGCTGCCAACTTTGTCGACTAGCTCATTTGTTTCTATGATCTTGGTCGCCTCCTTGATCTTCCCCGCGATTTGGGCTGACCATTCTTCTATGTTCTAGATTTCCTCCACCGCCGTTGGTAATAGGCTACGGAAGGCATTTCAATCCGTAAAATTATGTTTTCTTGTGTCCTCCGAGGCGTTGACCTCCTCCTATTTGATGACCTCTACGATGTAGTGGTCGCTGCCGCGCTCAGACCCCGTGTTTCCCCTGGAGATCTTTCACTTCTCGTCATTCTTCACGAACGCGAGGTCCCGCGTCATGTCCCTGGACGCAGAGTTCCCAATCCTCGTAGGATCAGTCGGCTCTGTGACGAGGGTGACGCCCAGGCCTATTGTGTCTTGGAACAGGTCTCGCCCTTTGGCCAATTGCTTGTTAAATTCCCATGCCGGGTGCGCCGCGTTGAAATCCCCGCAGGCGACGAGCCTGTGAGTCCCCGCCACGGTGCTGGCTCTGTGAAGGAGCGTCTTGAATTTTTGCTTCCAGTGTGAAGGGCTACTGTAGACGTTAAGCAGAAAGGTGCTGTTCTTTTGTTTCTTGCCCTTAAAGGCCTCGATGAGAGTGTATTCAATTTTACTGTTGTGCAACTGATGCTCAATGAAGGTGAGTCCCTTGCGAACCAATGTGCATATCCCTCTACCAACGCTAACCTTCGGATACTTGGCGTATACCGGATAAACGGATAGCGATACCCCATCAGTGCGAGTGTCTTGTGTCATGATTATATCGGGCTTGCGTGCTACTTGTGTTATGTGTTGCTGCAAGACTGCCCTCTTGTTAGCGAAACCATTCAGTTCCAGTGCCAGGTAGCGAGACCCTTCACTGCTGTAGTTGTTGCTATTGCTGGAGCGGTCATGATTGCTGCTGATTGTACTGCTGTGTTAGTTGCTGTATTGCGTTCGCTAACTGCTGACACGTCCGCTAGATGGCGGCGAACCTGTCGTTAATCATCCTGGTGAAGGTTGTCTTAATGTACTCGTCGAGCCCGTCGAGTTGGTCCTCGATTTGGTGGACCTGGTATTTCAGGTTGTCCCCCCGGTCGTTGAGCTTTCGCTTCTTCAGGTTCTCGATCACTCGCGTATTGGTTGCCGGTTCCTTGTCTGCGGATGTTGGTGGTACAGCACTGCTGACGTTGGGCGTGGCTTCACATGATACCGCTTGGCGCGTTTCGTTATTGGTGGAAAGCGTCGTCAGAAGCTTCTTGATTTCCGCGATCTCGTTTGCCATCTTGCTAATAGTGGCGTCTTGCCTGCTGACTTTCGATTCGAGGTCGTTGTTTTTGCGCCGGAGTGCCTCGTTGGCATTCTTCAACGTCCTCATCGCCTCGTCTTCCCTCGTCTTGCTGTTGTTGTTGCGTCGACGTTCTTAGTGGTGCTAACTGTCTTGGTGGTTGTGGTGGCATTGGAGGTGGTGGTGGTGGCCCCCCCCCCCATGCTTTCTTGGCATCGTGCCTTGATGCATCGGGCCAGCTCACGCGGTCACGTGACTGTGATCGCTTACGGCTGAGGCTACGCTGTCTACTTTCACTGGCCCTGCGCTTCGAGACGGAACGCTACGCGCGGTGATCAGCTGGACCGGCAGTTGTTGCAGTTGCTGACATGAAAATTCATCAGCTCTTAGAGAGGCTTGTTGTTGCTGCTGCGCTTGTTGTTCGGCCCTCTTGCGCTCCCATTGCCTCTTTGTAACTATGTATGGGATCTTGTACCTATTCTTGCAAACCTTGCCACCGGTCAGGTGTGGCCCACCGCACAGTTTGCAAGTGGGGGTACATCTGTGGCCTTCCTTGGGGTAAACGGCCCCTCAAGCAAAGCAAGCCTTCACGTGAGGCTTCGGACAAACGTTGCGGCGGTGGCCCACCTTTCCGCACTGCTTACATACATCGAATTGTTTCCGATATAGGCTGCACTTGGTGAGAACGGCACCATCCCACACGTAGTTCGGGACCTTCAGGCCCTTGAAAGCCACGAGGACTGTGGTCGAGCTACCAATCCTCTTCGCGCCAAGTGCCAAGGAATTTCTCGCGTTAACAATGTTTCGGTGGATTTCGGCCGGGGAGTCCACTATTGGGATACGTCTAATAACGCATTTAACGGTGCCATATGGCACGGTTTAATATGCGCCAACCGCGTGTTCCTGCAACCAATGCAGATCAATTTTATCTCGGCGTAACATGAAGCCCGTATATCGTCGGCGGTACTCGCCCCCATGACGTTTCGTTGCAAGTTGGGGCGGGTCTCCGCAGCCCCGTCGTCCCTTGACACGTTCGCCGCCGTCATGATGGTTGATGCCACGGTGGCGGTCTGAGTCCTCGTGTAGGCCTCCCCGAGGCCGCACTATCACCTTGGTCTGCTCCATCGGTAGAGCGTCCGGCATCCTTGCTATCCTCGTCATCGAAGCTTTAACGTTCCTGGCAAAGTTCTTCGTCGTAGGTCTTGACTGGCGAGCGGCAGTCTCCTTGCCGGCCAAGATCCTTATACGCCGGCCTACGTGCGACCACTATACACCGTCTTTCAATTCCTCGGAAGAAATTTCTTCCCCTTGGAATTCAACACACATCTGGCTAACGCCGGAATTCGCCGGGTCCCGACCTATAGACGTCTCCATCTTGGTCGGTCGACATGTTTCTACAGCCGCCGCCCGAAGACGACGGCCTTCCCTCGCCGAGGTTAGGCCTGGCAATGGGCAGTTTCAAACTGTTCGATGAGGCTTAGCGGAACGGTGGCGGCCTCCACAGAAAAGTCCTGGGAAATTGGTGAAACATAGTACCTTTTGGTAGCCACGAGTACCAGTTGATGACCTGCACATTCACGGACACAGTGATAATAGTTACACCGCGGTAACAAATCATTAGCACTGCAAAGTCGGTTACAAAAGCCGGAGCCGATACAGCACGTCAGCTCATACCACGGCTGATACCCGTCTGTGCAACGCTCAGAGAAAAATTTCTTAACTTCGCAAAAGTTAATAGTGACAAGAAAGTCGGAATGGTTTAATGTTCAAGCAATTTTATCAAGATCGGGCTTGCTATCAAAGCTCAGCAGTGACGCCCCTTATAATTCTTTGAAAAGATCCTACCGTTCCTTGTCCAGCAAAATTTACCATTTTTTTCCTTTCTCTTTAACCGTGCCATCCGAAAGAGGTCTTGGTTCTCACGAGTGAACTTATCATTCAAATAGAGGCGTCGGAGCACTTCCACTTGCGTCAGACCCCTGCGTGCCTCGAACCATTCCCGCTTCGCCGAGAACCTCTGCGCAACGGGACTAGAATAGCAGCGGGGGTGTACGGCAGCAAGTTGCTCTGAAGTCAGATATTTTCAATTTTACTGCAAGTTCCGAAATAAGGAAGTCAAATCTTCATTAGGTTTAGTTGGAAGGCGGTGAATTTCAACACTACTGCTGCGATTGTATTGTTCTAAGTCATTCAACAATTCGTTTGCTCAATGAAGTTGCTCCACCTGAGTAGTAATCGTCGACGACAAAGACACAAACGGGGCACGAAGCTCTGTTATTTTGTAGACGGTAATTCAACGAAGGATGTTACGCAGACACATTTAGCGGCGAGAAAATTGACAGACTTCCGAATTTCCTCAACAGCACCTGAACTTCTAGCGCAGGTCTCTCCAAACGTAGAGAGCTCATCCACTTTCCGAGCAAGCGTACAGACTGTTGTACCCAACTTGTCATCACGATGACAAGCTGGACGTGGCATAATGACGACGGTGTAACAACAAAGCCACGAAAAGAATGGCATGACAACAATTGTATGATGATGAACGTGTCACGGCGATGGCGTGAAGAATACGAGATGCAGGAGTCAGATGTAAAATTTAGAAGGACGCCGATGAAACGACCACGACTGCGTGACGACAACAGTGGGAGAGCGAATGCGTAATGGCGACGCAATGACAAGGATTGCGTGAAAGCTGTATGAAGAAAATAGGGTGATGACCATATTAAGAAGCGTTTATGGCGATGATGCCGCGACGACGATGATGATATGACAACGGATGCGAGATATTTGTATGATGACAATGGGGTGATGACAACTGTATAACGAAGTCTGTATGATAATGATGGCGTGACGAGGACAGCATGAAGAGAGTTTAACGACCACGACGTCGGTTTCATGACCGAGAAAGCATGCCGACCACGGTACGACAGTAGATGCATTATAGCTACCGTTTGACGGTGACGCAACGATGACGATGGCATGAGAACAGTGGCGTAATGAAGATTGAAGGACGACCACTTCGTGACGATAGAACGCCGAAAGTACGATGACAACGACGTCAAGACAACAATAGCAAGATGACGACGGCATGACGAGTCGGAAGGTGAAGTTAGAGTTTAGAAGATGCAGAGACCATGGCGGCAAACAACGACGTGACAACAGCGAACGCATCGACACGACTTTATGAAGACGACAGAAACAAGGCGATCACATGACAAGGGTATTTGCATAATGGTAGGAAGACGAGTGTAGGGCAATAATAGCGTGATAAAGCCTATATCATCAAACCTGAATGACGACCATGGCATGACGCGACAGCATGACGAGAATTGGCTGACAACGCTGCAGCGACGATAATAGAATGATCCTTAGGGCTTCACAACGGCGGTGTGACAACGAATGCGTGACGGCTGCGTTAGGCCGATGGCATGACAAGAATCGGATGTCAGAACTATAATGATTATGGTGCAACCTACATGACAGCATCTGAACCAGGAGTACTTGCCTAGAGACTCAATGTGGTAAACTAAATAGGGCACATGGTCGGTGTTGCTACGATACGGGGTAGCCTTGAATAGGTTTAGGCCAGGAATCTTCGCGGCACAAGGATGACTACATCGAGAGTCGGGGCGAACGAAAAGTGTTTATTTTACGTTATTTACATGGCTCCAGATATGGGAGGCCACTCTGTGTAGGAGCACTTGAAATGTTTGAGCGCACTACATGTCTGAGCTCACACATGACAGCACACGTCAGGACACCTCACTGCACCAAGTGTCTGCGCTAGTAAAACAGTCGTCTTCCCTATGTGAGTAGACTAGGGAATCTGATGTCTGTGTCTCGGCCAATCATAATTGTCGAATCGCTCGCAGAATTCAGTCCATGATGTCAAACCGCTCCGCCGGGCTCCGCCTCCAGTGTTGTACGATCGGAGCCGCATACGACGCTACCTTGCGGCAATTTGACAAACTGAAGTTGACGCAATTTCCACTGAAATGCGGGACGTTGGCCTCCAGCATCAGCTAATGGGATATCCGAAACGGTCGCCTTGCAGCGATCTGGGAAGTATGAGTTTCACAGTTGTTACTGCTGTCCACGCAGGGTGGTGGTCGTTGTCGCGCGAAGTTAACCCTTTTGTTTGCACGTCACAGTCTATGTCAGCGCCGGTCGCCGTTTCGGTGGGGTCTGATGATAGGGCTGCCTCGTGGGGAGCATCCAAACTATGCGCATGGCCAATTTGGGGCGTAGAGGACTCCTCCGCCACGGTGAGATCCCACCTGGCCAGCTGTTTCGTCGCCCGAAGTGTTGGTGGTCAGTCGCGCCGCCGGGGTTCCTATAGGCCGACGACTACCTGCAGCTTGATGTTCTGCCATTCGATGAGACCTTGTCCCTAGCAGAATACAAGCACACACACGACCACAGGGCACAGGAGAGCACCATGCTCGCACCGAGAGCCACAGCGTCTTGCGAGCAAATCCGCACCTACCCTATCTAAGAAATGCGCGAAATCAGCCATCAGATCGGTAAAACTTCGCTGAAGCTCGCAATTTTGAGATCAGAGCAGCATTCCAGAAACTTCTTGCACCCTCTGACAAGGGAAGGGCGATTCCCAGTGACAGAGCACCATATGGTGCACAACCGGCCGAAATCCACTTAAATCCGCCAGGCTTCATTTGACCCATTATTTGAGTCCAAAAATTTTGTGCCGCAGAAGTGGGCTTTCATTTACCTCTGAGTTCAGCAAAACCAGATCGTCGTGCAGCAAGAGAGCAAATGTACAATACACATAAATGCTCTAAATCACTAATAATGGAAATATCGTACGCAGCATAAGTGCCAAAAACAGCCTGATCGTATTCCAGATCCGTTGCTATCGAGGGCACTATGGCGACTAAGAGCCTGGTTGCCTTCACGGATGTACTAGACCTCCGACGTTTTGCATACTGGCAACATGCCTTCTAGGCCTCGCGTCGCTATACAGCCGCGCTCTCCTGTGTCATACAGGTTACACCTCAAAAACGACCGAACGAGTGCTGGCTTTTGTCCAACATGGAGCTGTATGGCCGTTTCTTTTCTTCCTCGTCCGGCGGCTCGGACGCGCTCTTGTGGAAACATTCCCAGCGATGAACTCTCGAACTGTGCCCTCTTCCCCCATCCCTCCAGAGTATTGCGTCTTTCGCTTTATTCGTTGCCTTCTCTGCCGCATTTCTGACTCGGCGATGCTTTCTCTTAGAACGTTTCCTGGTGTTTCCGAGTCTTCCGCACGCACCTAGGACTTCCGGCACTCACCTCATCGGTCAGGATTTCCATGTCAGCGCAGAGTCTCAATGAGTTACGGGTAATTCATCCCTATCATTGCTACGTTGACTGGTAGAGTGGTTAGCACGTTTCTGGGCAATGCACATATTTTCTTTTGCGCAACATATCTCCCATACCTGGGAGATGTCGGCAACTGCACTGTCCTGCCTACATTACACGCGCTTTTCTAAGCGATTGAGCTTTACACTAATGCTCTTGTCTAAAAGTTGGTGTCACTTCTGCAAGAGCTACCTTCGCAACGCATTCATGTGATAACGGTATGAAATCATCCACAACTGGCCTAACTACTTCTATAGCATTTTATTGGCACAGTATCTCGTCGAACTCAATCTAGTGCCCACGAACGGCTACGTCAGCAACTACGCCGCGGTCTGTGCATCTGGCCTTGCCTATGGACGTTCATTTGGGGTCACAGGGATTAACCTCTCTTTCTACCATCGGCAGAACAGTGCGTGCGATTTCTTCGTACCTTCCATGCACTACTATTACTTGTGCCTCGCATTCCTGCTGCTTTGCTTCAATCTTATGTTCCAACATTTGAATGTCTCGAGTGAGAACTTCTGTCTCTTTGCTTACCCGCCTACTTCGTTCCTCCCTGATTGTGTTTTTTTCCTGCTTGACTCGTTCATGCTTCTGCCAATCTCGCTCTTCGCGCTCCTACTTTCCTTGTTTTTTTTTAGAATTCGGTTGCCAAAATCTTCCGTGCCTTCCTGATCACTATTGCTTTGGGAAATAACCTTACAAATTTCTGCTTCTGACCTGCCATTATCTACCTCTGCATCGAGCTCCTCACACAACCGCAACAACCTAGCCTTCATCATACTCATAAGGCGGGTCGTCACTAATTTAAGCTTTGGTCCGATAATATACTCTTGCTGCGAAACCTGCAAAAGTTACAATGCATGTAAAAACTACCAGTGGTTAAGTTCTGTTTTCCCCGAATTAGAAGCCTGGCACATAAAGCGGAAACCAAACACCTGTACACAAAAGTAGGACCAAGTCCCCAAGGCTTCCTCCACCTTACTGAATCAATTTCAAGCAGTCTTCAATGCTTAGCCGCCTTCAGTTAATTAGAATTCCAGTAGATCTCCATGTCCCAAATAATCCTACATAACTACGTGGCCTGGCTTTAGTAGCTTCTTCAGATGTATTGCAAGCTCTGCCTTCTGCTGAAACACGCTACAGCCAGAGTATAATTAAAAGTGGTTGTATACTCTAATCAGTTTTTAACAGTTCTAGGATAAAAAGAACAATGAATCTCAAGCGCAAAGCCAGGCACTAACCATGTGCCGTGCAATCATAATGCGCTGTGTTCGTCTACACGGCCGCCTATGTCGGGCCCCGTCGCCTTACGGGCGGGCGCTGATGCAAGGGCTGCCTCGCAGGGAGCACCGAAAGAACGTGCACGGTCGATTTCGGGCGTAACAGTGTACAAGACCTGAGAGCTATGGCCGCTGGCGAGGGGCAGGTGATAAATGTGTAATCACGACAACGCAGCGACTACCAAAGCCTCACTAGCACTAGAACAAATTTAGTGGTTCAAGCTCGTAGACAACTCGGGTTACCGTGTCGGCGTAAGACAGACAGACAGACAGACAGACAGACAGACAGACAGACAGACAGACAGACAGACAGACAGACAGACAGACAGACAGACAGACAGACAGACAGACAGACAGACAGACAGACAGACAGACAGACTAAAAACGCTTGAACTAGGCAAATCATGTTAATCGCATTAATACAAAGCGATGTTTCTGCTAGGTAATAATTAAGAGCAGGTTGTTGCACGGTGAGAATGTGGTCATTGTTGCTAACACATTCTCATACATCTTGCACTTGATGACCTCAAAGCTGCATCCGGCTACTGTCGTGTGAAAGCCATCCGTCTCTTCTTCGTCCCAGGCACATTCAGCGTAGTGCTACAATCGGACGCTACATGCAAATGCCAATTAAGCCGTACTGTGATTGGTCGTAGTAATATGTGCTCCCTTTTGGGACAGTAAAGAAAGCAAAAGGTAGGCTAAGATGTTACCCTCACCTCAGTACTTACATCATCAATAGGATTCAGCTGAAATCCAGCCGACATTTGAAATTCCTTCCAGATATCCTCTCCGTGTTTAGCTATATACAACCGGACGTTCTGCCCTCGCGTCAGCTGACCAGCTGCCACAGTTTCTGGAATTGAAAGCAGGAGCTCTTTATTAAGGCCAATAATAGATTATAGATCACAATTTTTGTTCAGTTATTCTATCGCTAACATGTATTCGTTTTATCATACGATATACGTTGTTGCCCCCAGACAGCACAGGAATAAAAAAAGACGGCACGTTATTGTATAATTTAGGCATACGTAGGGCCTACAAGACATACATGGACATCCTAGAGGCTAATATATCAACCCGTAAGGCAGGAATGAATAAGCGAAATAGTTGATTGCTGATTACAAATTCAGAGGCAAGGTTAGCGATCTGTTTATTGCACCAATCAAGAGAAATGTCTTTGAATGTTTATTATTTGCACTATGAGAGTAATAGTAGGTCCGCAGCAGTAGCTTGACGTCTTAAATAGCTAAGGAAGGTGACAGGAAGCAATAACAATTATGATTGATTGCCTACATCAACAACGATAAAAAAAAACTTATTTGACTGACCCTTGCGCTGCTTACTTATTTTTCGAAGGTAATGTGTTTTTGGAAACTTTCGTTGGGTTAGTGTTTCTGTACATGAAGCAAATAGAAAGTAGAGTTCTTACTGCGCGATTTCAAAGAATCTTCGTTCGCTTTCGTGTTCTTGTCCCAAACTTCGAAGGTGTACTACTCGCCGAGTCCGCCAATTCACGTCTAAGGAAGTATACTTGTTTGGGGGGCGGATTTCTGCAGTTTCTATGGCAGGAAAAGAGATTAGCAACTTTTTGATGTCGCCATTACAAGCGGGGGGGGGGGGGGAAGGGTGATGCGCTTGCCCTGAGTTATTGCTCTAATTTAACATTAAAACGAAGTACACTCCTGGGCATTTATATTTTTATTTTATTTCATATTCAATTCACAATACTACGAGTGCTTGAAGTATTTGTAGGCATTTACAGGGCCTAAGTTACCTATGGACTAAGTACCTGCTTCAGCTCAAACGCGCCGATTTCATTGAAGAGGGCAGCGAGCTGCGCACAAACATATCAGCACTGGTAGGGCACATAACTTAAAATATATATTTACATGTACAAACAATTTTCAGACAATATTGCTCCACTTGTAGCGTATAGTAGTGCTCTCGCTTGCGCTGTGCGCAAATGTGGAACTTCATCCCGGGTTCTAAATACAGAGGCTGCTTAAGCAGTTATTGGAGGGACAAAATTATTCACAGTAAGACTAAAGGTATTGCTGTCGAATTGAAAACAAGCAGAACATACTGCACTTATGGTGAAGAATTTCAGGTCTTAAGTTTGTGCCTATAAGAAATGTGTTCAGCCGTTGCGAAACAAAGGTTCCAGGCTTAGGAGGCAAAATAATCACCAACGATTACGATACTGGCTAATACGAAATTTGAGTGCAGTTGGTTAGGTCTTTTGAATTCACGTTAAAATATAAAAGAAATGGAAATTTAACTGCAGGGGCTGTTGGCGCCGGTAGTGAGCATCTGCACGTGCAGCTTATAAAGCAGGAGCGGCAGACAAAGCGCTTACACCGGTTGTGTCGCTCGTTGTTCAGAAAGAAAGAACACGGGGGCGCGTCCCTCGCTCGGACTGCATACTCTAGCGGAGGCGGCTCTGCCAAAGTAGAGCGTGCACAGTGGGTCCCCGATGTGTAACATGTCTTCTGCAGCACTTACCTTTCCTTCTCACGCTTTCACCGCACTCTACTCCTCCTATTTCAGCCTGATGCTTTCCCTGCAGCCTCCTCCTCCGCTTTGCCTCTCGTTCTCTCTTCGCTATCACGGTTTTTCATCATCCGCTTAGCTAGGCGTTCGCTCGGTTACGGGGGCCGCCGACGCTCAATGCAGAAACAGCCGCCAGAGAGTTACACTATAAAGCTGGTGAGCCCGCCCTGGTTGCTTAGTGGCTGTGGTGTTGGGCTGCTATGCACCGGGTCACCACATCGAATTCCGGCCACTGCGGCCGCAATTCATCATGATCATCAGCAGCCTGGTTAGGCCCACTGCAGGGCAAAGGCCTCTCCCATACTTCTCCAACAACCCCGGTCATGTACTAATTGTGGCCATGTCGTCCCACTCATCCACCCACCTAATCTCATCCACCCACCTAACTTTCTGTCACCCACTGCTACGCTTCCCTTCCCTTGGAATCCTGTCCGCAACCCTTAATGACCATCGGTTATCTTCCCTCCTCATTAGATGTCCTGCCAATGCTCATTTATTTTTCTTGATTTCAACTAAGATGTCATTAATCGCGTTTGTTCCCTCACCCAATCTGCTCCTCTCTTGTCCCTTAACGTTACACCCATCATTCTTCTTTCCATAGCTCGTTGCGTCGTCCTCAATTTGAGTGGAACCCTTTTCGTAAGCCTCCAGGTTTCTGCCCCGTAGGTGAGTACTGGCAAGACACAGCTATTATACACTTTTCTCTTGAGGGATAATGGCAACCTGCTGTTCATTATCTGAGAATGCCTGCCAAACGCACCCCAGCGCATTCTTATCCTTCTGATTATTTCTGTCTCATGATTCGGATCGGCCGTCACTACCTGCCCTAAGTAGATGTATTCCCTTACCACTTCCAGTGCCTCGCAACCTATTGTAAATTGCTGTTCTCCTCAATTCAATGGGTGCGCAATTCAATGGGGGCGAAATAAGAAAATACCCTTCCAACTTCCAAAACCATTGATAACGAAATGGCTACACCCGCACTCTGCTATACGAAAACACCTGTGTACTTAGATTTAGGTGCACGTTAAAGAACCCCTGGTTGTCCTAATTATTCCAGAGACGGGCCTCACAATCAAATCATTATTTTGGTACGCGAAACCCCATTATTTTGTTTAAACGTGCTGCAATACTTTATTCATATTAGAACTCCGCCCTTAGGCACTCGTTGCTGTGTTTCAAGTTGGCGTCCTTTGGAGTCCTTCAGCACAGTGAAGGACAGGGCGAACGTGGAGAGCTGCGAGACATAAAAGAAAGCGATAGTGAAGACAGCGAGGAGGAAAGCGGAGGAGGAGGGGGTGAGAGCGTGAGATGAAAAGCGTAGTGCCGCGCAAAACCGACTACACAGCGACGACCGCTACGAGATGGCGCCAACATAGTGCGCCGTTGTCTGTTCACCGGTGGTACGCGGCGAGCTCATCGACCGATACTATATATGGAAAGAAAGAGCTGCATCATCGGAGGTCTGTCTCCGGCGGCTGCTGGAAACGGCGCCCACACATCACCGAAGCACTGTCGCTCACAAACTACCGGTTAGTGAGGCAGTTGTGTCAAACTTCGCTGAGTTTCTAATGGGCCGCACCAGACAGATTTTCCACGCCAGGCAATATATCGCGAACCGAAAATGCGTATAGAACTGCGCTCAAATTTCGCATCAGCGAGTATTGTAATAGTCAGTGCATTTTTGCACATTAGAAGACTAAAAGAATACGCTAGAAACAATAAACGATAAGCTAGCAACTGACACTTTTCAGAATACGCCTAGTAAGACAATCTGCGAGCTAAAAAGAAAGCGCAGGACCAGAATTGAATAGGCAAGCAAACAGCGCCCAGTCATTGTGATGCTGATCGATCACTGGGAAAATGTAAGCGTGTCAAACGTTGCTTTGAACTGAAAAGGAAGTATACATGTTGACACGTGTGTTTGGTTATCTTTCTCCGGTGACCGCTGTTGACCGGCTAACAAGTGTTAAACGTTATCGCTTAGCGCAAGACGCGCCTGAGTGATTCCGAATTTATGCGAATGTTATCGTTGATTTTATCTGTCGTGTACGTCCTCGCCAAACCTTGTATTATCAAATTGCATGCATGACACGAATTGTATAGTAGTTTTAGGAAACCAAGCCGGACCAGCGATTCTACTAGAACATTAAAAAATTAACTTGAATTAGGAGGTTTTACGTGCCAAAACCAAGATCTGCGTATGAGGCACGCCGTAATAGGGGCTCCAGTAATTTGGACCACCTGAGGTTCTTCAACGCACCAAAACCTTCGAGAAGTGATGTGTAACAGCCGACGCGCTGGACCAACTTATCTGATTTTCGACGATCGCCGACTGTATTCCGGGCTATCTTTGCGCTTTGAGTGTAGACTGTTTTTTTGGGCACACGTTCGCCCAATAAAGAGATAGTTCCGGCCTTCATAGTTTTGCTACTGTGTTCATGACCGTCGCTACCACGTGACATATGGTGGAAGTACTTTTCGTTCTTGCACCGAATGTCTCTGACAAGCCGTGATCCAAGCCCGGATCACCAAGACAACACCAACGTTATCTCGGATGATCGAGCAACTGGTAGGATACAGCACCTGACCCCGGAACATGGACCAGAGTCAACTAAGAAGGTCGAGGTAAAGTCAGCGACCCTAATGGCAGCCCCAGCGTCCCCTATCGTGCTGGAACGGCCCAGACAGCAACCCACTTTCCATGGATTATCATTTCAAGACATAGAGAACAGATTGAACACATACAAAAGGGTCACTGGATTCAAACACTGGAAGGCTTCCGAGCATGAGGTCGCGGGATCGAATCCCGTCCACGGCGGCCGCATTTCGGTGGAGGCGAAATGCGAAAACACCCGTGTACTAAGATTTAGGTACGCGTTAAAGAACCCCACGTGGTCGAAATTTCCAGAGTCCTCCACTACGGCGCGCCTCATAATAAGAAAGAGGTTTTGGCAAGTCAAACCCCATAATTAAATTTTCTTTTCAACCACTGGAACTACGACGACAACCTGCGGCATGTGTGCCTTAGAAGACACTGCCAGGACTTGGTTTGAGAACCGGCAATTGACCTTGACTACATTCGACCTGTTCCCCCAGCCCAGCCTGGGGCCGGTCAGCGAGCCCATATGCGAAAAACTAAAAGCAGCACCCGATGGAGGTGTGGTTGCTGTTCGTCGAACTGACGAATATTGTGCGCCACTGACGAAGACGCCGAAAAGACTCTCTCGATGACACATCAACGAGACGCCGGTATAACGATGAATCCGCGAAGCATTGAACACGCTGTCAAAAAAGACGATGGCGCAACGTTCCAACCATAGCTAAACATTATGCAGCCGTGACCCAACACCAAGACCAAACTGCAACGCAACAAAAAGAACCACCGGCATCAACGTGCTTCTCGACGGCCACGCAGTCACCGCTTTGTGGAGACAGGAGCCGACTACTCCATCATGTGTAAACCCATCGCCGGAAAGTTCAAAAACGTAAGAGTGCATCGTAAGGTCCTCAAATTCGGACAGCTAGAGGACACAGGATAGGTCCAACTGGTATCTGCACGACAAGAGTTACCGTTCATGACCAGACCTACCTTGCCACCTTCGTTATCTTCCAACAGTGTTTACGAGACGTCATTAACCAAATGGAGCAATCATCGACCTGAAGTCTAAATCGATAACGCTATCCGAAGGTCGAGCGATATCGACGAAAGCTCCCGTATCACCACGCCTTGTGTGTGCTCGAAGATCAAGTGCGCCTCCCGCCTCGCTCCAGCAATGTCATTTCGTGCGGCTCTGAAACACGTGCTGACGGAGAAGGCGTCATCGAAGGTGATCAGCGTCCACTGTTCGATCGGGAAATAGCGCCGCAAGGGGGATCGCTCGAATGCACGGAGGACAAACGGAAGCGATGCTGACAGACTTCAGCCAGGAGTTCAAACACATAAACACGGGCACGACAATTGCATACATCGAGAAAATTGTGGAAACCAACAATACGTTTGTCCATTCGGATTCTGCCGCATCTACATCGATGACCATTATTGTGGAACAAGACTTCGACACAAATCCAAGCCTACCTATGTGCAAGCACGAACACGTAAAGGATGTTCTCCATACGTAAAAACGCGTACTTTTGCACACTTAAACTGCGCTAGGGACAAGACACTGAGGTAGAAGACAGGACGAATGCAGTCTAAGTACCGGTTTACTGAAGCCGCACAGCGCTGCCGCTTCGAATAATACGCATGCCCAAGCCCGATCATAACCGCGTCACTATAGAACACGCCCTCGCTAAGCCGCTCTCTACATTTAAAGATCAAGCTATTTCTTGAAAAATACAGTGACGGTTCGCTGACGCACCTATCTGTACAAGGTCTTGCTGTCAATGAAACTTCTCAGAATTTCCATGCCCTTTGGTCCTAAAATTTTGTTTTTCTCAAAAATTGGTTGGCACTTCTTCACACCCGACCTGCAATGAACTGGCAGGTGCTTTCCGTCGCCATCATTGAATGAGTTAGACTGCTCCAATATACGATCGTTATTACACTTTCTGGTTTGCCCCCAATAGAACATTCCATAGGTAAGCGGAAACTCGTACACTACCTCTGTTCTCCTTGGTACATACGATCATCTCTGTGTTATGCCACGTTCATCGTTTTTTGGTTTATCTACGGTAAAAAGGGCACATGAACACGACAACTTGCAGGGCGCTGAAAAAATCTCATCAACACCGAATTTTCGGGCCACCATCTTCATCCCATGCGAAACGTTATGGACCTATGGTATTGGTAGTGACCACAGTGACGGTACTTCAACATCTGCACTACAGTGACGGGACCCGGTACCTTAACATCTGCACTACAGTGTTGAGGCCCGGTACTTTAGCATCTGCACTACGGTGACGGCGCCCGTAACTTTAACAACAACATTGTAGCGAAGAGGCCGTCACTATAACGATGTCGGTATTGGGGTGAGGACTTACAGAATCGCCATCTGTCGGAAGCGCCTCACATGGTCTGAGGGATAACGCGGCGCGCTCCTCATAGGTCTGGCTATCGGCGCTAAGTAAAGATACCACGCGGCAGCCCTCCTCGACATTTTTGCAAGTACTCTCGAAATGACAGAAGTATTTTACCTTTAAAATAATAATATTGGACAAACATCAAGTACAGAATTCTTTACAGACGCTGTCTCTACCTACTACGTACAGTAAGCTGAGACACTACGCGCGTTCGCCGCGATCGATTCCCCCGAACCGGTTTGCATGAAACGTAGGCAATCGCTCATATAAAATTATGTGAAATATGTTCTTATAGCGGGCTGGCTGTCTGTGTAACCAAATCTAGCATAACAGAATGGAGCTTCAATGCAGCGTTCGCACGGGTTCGCGGTAACCGACTGCGCGTCTGCATGCATGTCCTCGCACAATGTTTCGCTTTCGCTGCGAGCGCGTTTTCCCACCGTGCCGTGAGCTTTATGCTGCAGCATATGAACATTTGACAGTACGCAAGCAACCATTGTTGCATGGACACTATCGGAGCTGTTCAAAAATAAGTTCGTTATAGCTAGGGTCTTCGACGCCTACAGTGACTTGTGATGTCCCGTCGCGATGATTCAGTCTTTCCTTTTTCTTTTCTTTAAAGTCTTGGAAGCTTCAATATCATTATTTCTCGAATTGCATGGAACTGTATGTTTATCGGTTTTCTGAGCGAGAAATTACCCACTGCTTCTTTTTCTTAATCCAGTACAGTATTGATTGTCTGGTGCTGCACAAGCATGAACATGTGCCAAGACTTTTTAATGTGCTTTTTACCGTTCCCCTTCAATTACAGTGAACTTTCTTTCTTCCTTTCTTTCTTTCTTTCGTTGTTTCTTTCTTTCTCACAATCATCATAGGTGTTACAGTGCATACGAAAAAGATTGTTGGACCCAATAGCCGCAAGCTAGTGAATGGGTCCGGATGCGAAATACAATAGACAATTGGTACCAACATAGGGGGATCAATACAGAGAATGAAAGCAACACATTAGCACATTAAAACAGAATTTTTTTTATTACAGCATACATAAAAATTATCACCAGTTACATAAATTATCAAACCGCAAAGAACAGAACGCCAAGCATGAATGCAGGCACCAAATCAGCAATTTATAGCTAATAAATAGAATTTCGGTGCACTGCCGAAATTTTGTTTCTTTTACTTTGGAGAGTATGTTGTTCCACGTCTTTACTGATACAAATTCAAGTAGCCTTTTTCTATATGCATAATGTGCAGGAGGCAGCTTGACATTTCCAGCGGCAGTACTGGTAGAACGTGAAAAAAAAAATATGCACACATGCAAAGGATGATTGCGTTTCACAAGATTGTTTACATAGATAGCTATTTTACGCCCACGCATAAGAGTCAATGGCAATATGTCTAATTGAATGAACAGTGGCCTGCTGGGTGTATCGGTTCTTTAGTGAGTCTTGATTCTAAATGCTCGCTTTTGTATGCAACCAAATGGACCATAAGAGAATGAAGCTTCAATGCAGCGATCACACGGGTTCGCGGTGCAGAAGGGTTGAAATCCGGGCCAGTTGGTACGTTGTTGAAGGAAAAAACCAGTCAAAAACACAAAGGACAAGATGAGAGGTTCACACCACGAGGACTGAACTATCAACTATGCTTTATTAGAAAATGGCATAGTCCCAGCAAGGCCAGCAGAGCATGCGCAACCGCATCATCGCTAATCACAGAGCATGAAAAGACAAGATATTGCACCTAACGTGACCGACCTAGAAATGCAATTTTTTTAAGTAAGCGCACCGAGGTTGTACTAATGCAGTCGTCACCTGGTAAACTGATGTAGTACGCTTCCAGGATTTCTCGCTCTTCTTTGCCCTTGCCCCGACCAAGAATGTTTTCACGTTAGATCGGCATAACGTCGTAAGCTGTCGCGCTGTGTAAATGCGATGTTTATTATAGACGCAGTGACTTCGGTATTGCTCTAGGCTGGAAAGATAGGGCTCGTCTGTTTTCACGTTAGACCGGCATGACTTCGTAAGCTGTCGCGCTGTGAAAATGCGATGTTTATTATAGACGCAGTGACTTCGGACGCATGCAAGACTATTCCTCAAGGCTGGAAAGATAGGGCTCGCGTGTTTTCACGCTAGACCGGCATAACGTCGTAAGCTGTCGCGGTGTGAAAATGCGATGTTTATTATAGACGCAGGGACTTCGGTATTGCTCTAGGCTGGAAAGATAGGGCTCGTCTGTTTTCACGTTAGACCGGCATAACGTCGTAAGCTGTCGCGCTGTGAAAATGCGATGTTTATTATAGACGCACTGACATCGGACGCATGCAAGACTATTGCTCTAGGCTGGAAAGATAGGGCTCGTCTGTTTTCACGTTAGACCGGCATAACGTCGTAAGCTGTCGCGCTGTGAAAATGCGATGTTTATTATAGACGCACTGACATCGGACGCATGCAAGACTATTGCTCTAGGCTGGAAAGATAGGGCTCGTCTGTTTTCACGTTAGACCGGCATAACGTCGTAAGCTGTCGCGCTGTGAAAATGCGATGTTTATTATAGACGCACTGACATCGGACGCATGCAAGACTATTGCTCTAGGCTGGAAAGATAGGGCTCGTCTGTTTTCACGTTAGACCGGCATGACTTCGTAAGCTGTCGCGCTGTGAAAATGCGATGTTTATTATAGACGCAGTGACTTCGGACGCATGCAAGACTATTCCTCAAGGCTGGAAAGATAGGGCTCGCGTGTTTTCACGTTAGACCGGCATAACGTCGTAAGCTGTCGCGGTGTGAAAATGCGATGTTTATTATAGACGCAGGGACTTCGGTATTGCTCTAGGCTGGAAAGATAGGGCTCGTCTGTTTTCACGTTAGACCGGCATAACGTCGTAAGCTGTCGCGCTGTGAAAATGCGATGTTTATTATAGACGCACTGACATCGGACGCATGCAAGACTATTGCTCTAGGCTGGAAAGATAGGGCTCGCGTGTTTTCACGTTAGACCGGCATAACGTCGTAAGCTGTCGCGCTGTGAAAATGCGATGTTTATTATAGACGCAGGCACTTCGGACGCATGCAAGAATATTGCTCTAGGCTGGAAAGATAGGGCTCGCGTGTTTTCACGTTAGACCGGCATAACGTCGTAAGCTGTCGCGCTGTGTAAATGCGATGTTTATTATAGACGCACTGACATCGGACGCATGCAAGACTATTGCTCTAGGCTGGAAAGATAGGGCTCGTCTGTTTTCACGTTAGACCGGCATAACGTCGTAAGCTGTCGCGCTGTGAAAATGCGATGTTTATTATAGACGCACTGACATCGGACGCATGCAAGACTATTGCTCTAGGCTGGAAAGATAGGGCTCGTCTGTTTTCACGTTAGACCGGCATAACGTCGTAAGCTGTCGCGCTGTGAAAATGCGATGTTTATTATAGACGCACTGACATCGGACGCATGCAAGACTATTGCTCTAGGCTGGAAAGATAGGGCTCGTCTGTTTTCACGTTAGACCGGCATAACGTCGTAAGCTGTCGCGCTGTGTAAATGCGATGTTTATTATTGACGCTCTGACATCGGACGCATGCAAGACTATTGCTCTAGGCTGGAAAGATAGGGCTGGTCTGTTTTCACGTTAGACCGGCATAACGTCGTAAGCTGTCGCGCTGTGTAAATGCGATGTTTATTATAGACGCACTGACATCGGACGCATGCAAGACTATTGCTCTAGGCTGGAAAGATAGGGCTCGTCTGTTTTCACGTTAGACCGGCATAACGTCGTAAGCTGTCGCGCTGTGAAAATGCGATGTTTATTATAGACGCACTGACATCGGACGCATGCAAGACTATTGCTCTAGGCTGGAAAGATAGGGCTCGTCTGTTTTCACGTTAGACCGGCATAACGTCGTAAGCTGTCGCGCTGTGAAAATGTGATGTTTATTATTGACGCTCGGACACCGGACGCATGCAAGACTATTGCTCTAGGCTGGAAAGATAGGGCTCGTCTGTTTTCACGTTAGACCGGCATAACGTCGTAAGCTGTCGCGCTGTGTAAATGCGATGTTTATTATAGACGCACTGACATCGGACGCATGCACGACTATTGCTCTAGGCTGGAAAGATAGGGCTCGCGTGTTTTCACGTTAGACCGGCATAACGTCGTAAGCTGTCGCGCTGTGAAAATGCGATGTTTATTATTAACGCTCTGACATCGGATGCATGCAAGACTATTGCTCTAGGCTGGAAAGATAGCGCTCGTCTGTTTTCACGTTAGACCGGCATAACCTCGTAAGCTGTCGCGCTGTGTAAATGCGATGTTTATTATAGACGCACTGACATCGGACGCATGCAAGACTATTGCTCTAGGCTAAAAAGATAGGGCTCGCGTGTTTTTACGTTAGACCGGCATAACGTCGTAAGCTGTCGCGCTGTGAAAATGCGATGTTTATTATAGACGCAGGGACTTCGGTATTGCTCTAGGCTGGAAAGATAGGGCTCGTCTGTTTTCACGTTAGACCGGCATAACGTCGTAAGCTGTCGCGCTGTGAAAATGCGATGTTTATTATAGACGCACTGACATCGGACGCATGCAAGACTATTGCTCTAGGCTGGAAAGATAGGGCTCGTCTGTTTTCACGTTAGACCGGCATAACGTCGTAAGCTTTGCGCTGTGAAAATGCGATGTTTATTATAGACGCACTGACATCGGACGCATGCAAGACTATTGCTCTAGGCTGGAAAGATAGGGCTCGTCTGTTTTCCCGTTAGACCGGCATAACGTCGTAAGCTGTCGCGCTGTGAAAATGCGATGTTTATTATAGACGCACTGACATCGGACGCATGCAAGACTATTGCTCTAGGCTGGAAAGATAGGGCTCGTCTGTTTTCACGTTAGACCGGCATAACGTCGTAAGCTGTCGGGCTGTGTAAATGCGATGTTTATTATAGACGCACTGACATCGGACGCATGCAAGACTATTGCTCTAGGCTGGAAAGATAGGGCTCGTCTGTTTTCACGTTAGACCGGCATAACGTCGTAAGCTGTCGCGCTGTGAAAATGCGATGTTTATTATAGACGCACTGACATCGGACGCATGCAAGACTATTGCTCTAGGCTGGAAAGATAGGGCTCGTCTGTTTTCACGTTAGACCGGCATAACGTCGTAAGCTGTCGCGCTGTGAAAATGCGATGTTTATTATAGACGCACTGACATCGGCCGCATGCAAGACTATTGCTCTAGGCTGGAAAGATAGGGCTCGTCTGTTTTCACGTTAGACCGGCATAACGTCGTAAGCTGTCGCGCTGTGAAAATGCGATGTTTATTATTGACGCTCTGACATCGGACGCATGCAAGACTATTGCTCTAGGCTGGAAAGATAGGGCTCGTCTGTTTTCACGTTATACCGGCATAACGTCGTAAGCTGTCGCGCTGTGAAAATGCGATGTTTATTATAGACGCACTGACATCGGCCGCATGCAAGACTATTGCTCTAGGCTGTAAAGATAGGGCTCCTCTGTTTTCAAGTTAGACCGGCAAAACGTCGTAAGCTGTCGCGCTGTGAAAATGCGATGTTTATTATAGACGCACTGACATCGGACGCATGCAAGACTATTGCTCTAGGCTGGAAAGATAGGGCTCGTCTGTTTTCACGTTAGACCGGCATAACGTCGTAAGCTGTCGCGCTGTGTAAATGCGATGTTTATTATAGATGCACTGACATCGGACGCATGCAAGACTATTGCTCTAGGCTGGAAAGATAGGGCTCGTCTGTTTTCACGTTAGACCGGCATAACGTCGTAAGCTGTCGCGCTGTGAAAATGCGATGTTTATTATAGACGCACTGACATCGGCCGCATGCAAGACTATTGCTCTAGGCTGGAAAGATAGGGCTCGTCTGTTTTCACGTTAGACCGGCATAACGTCGTAAGCTGTCGCGCTGTGAAAATGCGATGTTTATTATTGACGCTCTGACATCGGACGCATGAGAGACTATTGCTCTAGGCTGGAAAGATAGGGCTCGTCTGTTTTCACGTTAGACCGGCATAACGTCGTAAGCTGTCGCGCTGTGTAAATGCTATGTTTATTATAGACGCACCGACATCGGACGCATGCAAGACTATTGCTCTAGGCTGGAAAGATAGGGCTCGTCTGTTTTCACGTTGGACCGGCATAACGTCGTAAGCTGTCGCGCTGTGAAAATGCGATGTTTATTATAGACGCACTGACATCGGACGCATGCAAGACTATTGCTCTAGGCTGGAAAGATAGGGCTCGTCTGTTTTCACGTTAGACCGGCATAACGTCGTAAGCTGTCGCGCTGTGTAAATGCGATGTTTATTATAGACGCACTGACACCGGACGCATGCAAGACTATTGCTCTAGGCTGGAAAGATAGGGCTCGTCTGTTTTCACGTTAGACCGGCATAACGTCGTAAGCTGTCGCGCTGTGAAAATGCGATGTTTATTATTGACGCTCTGACATCGGACGCATGCAAGACTATTGCTCTAGGCTGGAAAGATAGGGCTCGTCTGTTTTCACGTTAGACCGGCATAACGTCGTAAGCTGTCGCGCTGTGTAAATGCGATGTTTATTATAGACGCACTGACATCGGACGCATGCAAGACTATTGCTCTAGGCTGGAAAGATAGGGCTCGTCTGTTTTCACGTTAGACCGGCATAACGTCGTAAGCTGTCGCGCTGTGAAAATGCGATGTTTATTATAGACGCACTGACATCGGACGCATGCAAGACTATTGCTCTAGGCTGGAAAGATAGGGCTCGTCTGTTTTCACGTTAGACCGGCATAACGTCGTAAGCTGTCGCGCTGTGTAAATGCGATGTTTATTATAGACGCACTGACATCGGACGCATGCAAGACTATTGCTCTAGGCTGGAAAGATAGGGCTCGTCTGTTTTCACGTTAGAGCGGCATAACGTCGTAAGCTGTCGCGCTGTGAAAATGCGATGTTTATTATAGACGCACTGACATCGGACGCATGCAAGACTATTGCTCTAGGCTGGAAAGATAGGGCTCGTCTGTTTTCACGTTAGACCGGCATAACGTCGTAAGCTGTCGCGCTGTGTAAATGCGATGTTTATTATAGACGCACTGACATCGGACGCATGCAAGACTATTGCTCTAGGCTGGAAAGATAGGGCTCGCGTGTTTTCACGTTAGACCGGCATAACGTCGTAAGCTGTCGCGCTGTGAAAATGTGATGTTTATTATAGACGCACTGACATCGGACGCATGCAAGACTATTGCTCTAGGCTGGAAAGATAGGGCTCGTCTGTTTTCACGTTAGACCGGCATAACGTCGTAAGCTGTCGCGCTGTGTAAATGCGATGTTTATTATAGACGCTCTGACATCGGACGCATGCAAGACTATTGCTCTAGGCTGGAAAGATAGGGCTCGTCTGTTTTCACGTTAGACCGGCATAACGTCGTAAGCTGTCGCGCTGTGAAAATGCGATGTTTATTATAGACGCAGTGACTTCGGACGCATGCAAGACTATTCCTCTAGGCTGGAAAGATAGGGCTCGTCTGTTTTCACGTTAGACCGGCATAACGTCGTAAGCTGTCGCGGTGTGAAAATGCGATGTTTATTATAGACGCAGGGACTTCGGTATTGCTCTAGGCTGGAAAGACAGGGCTCGTCTGTTTTCACGTTAGACCGGCATAACGTCGTAAGCTGTCGCGGTGTGAAAATGCGATGTTTATTATAGACGCAGGGACTTCGGTATTGCTCTAGGCTGGAAAGATAGGGCTCGTCTGTTTTCACGTTAGACCGGCATAACGTCGTAAGCTGTCGCGCTGTGAAAATGCGATGTTCATTATAGACGCACTGACATCGGACGCATGCAAGACTATTGCTCTAGGCTGGAAAGATAGGGCTCGTCTGTTTTCACGTTAGACCGGCATAACGTCGTAAGCTGTCGCGCTGTGAAAATGCGATGTTTATTATAGACGCAGTGACTTCGGTATTGCTCTAGGCTGGAAAGACAGGGCTAGTCTGTTTTCACGTTAGACCGGCATAACGTCGTAAGCTGTCGCGCTGTGAAAATGCGATGTTTATTATAGACGCACTGACATCGGACGCATGCAAGACTATTGCTCTAGGCTGGAAAGATAGGGCTCGTCTGTTTTCACGTTAGACCGGCATAACGTCGTAAGCTGTCGCGCTGTGAAAATGCGATGTTTATTATAGACGCACTGACATCGGATGCATGCAAGACCATTGCTCTAGGCTGGAAAGATAGGGCTCGTCTGTTTTCACGTTAGACCGGCATAACGTCGTAAGCTGTCGCGCTGTGAAAATGCGATGTTTATTATAGACGCACTGACATCGGACGCATGCAAGACTATTGCTCTAGGCTGGAAAGATAGGGCTCGTCTGTTTTCACGTTAGACCGGCATAACGTCGTAAGCTGTCGCGCTGTGAAAATGCGATGTTTATTATAGACGCAGTGACTTCGGTATTGCTCTAGGCTGGAAAGATAGGGCTCGTCTGTTTTCACGTTAGACCGGCATAACGTCGTAAGCTGTCGCGCTGTGAAAATGCGATGTTTATTATAGACGCACTGACATCGGACGCATGCAAGACTATTGCTCTAGGCTGGAAAGATAGGGCTCGTCTGTTTTCACGTTAGACCGGCATAACGTCGTAAGCTGTCGCGCTGTGAAAATGCGATGTTTATTATAGACGCACTGACATCGGACGCATGCAAGACTATTGCTCTAGGCTGGAAAGATAGGGCTCGCGTGTTTTCACGTTAGACCGGCATAACGTCGTAAGCTGTCGCGGTGTGAAAATGCGATGTTTATTATAGACGCACTGACATCGGACGCATGCAAGACTATTGCTCTAGGCTGGAAAGATAGGGCTCGTCTGTTTTCACGTTAGACAGGCATAACGTCGTAAGCTGTCGCGCTGTGAAAATGCGATGTTTATTATAGACGCACTGACATCGGACGCATGCAAGACTATTGCTCTAGGCTGGAAAGATAGGGCTCGTCTGTTTTCACGTTAGACCGGCATAACGTCGTAAGCTGTCGCGCTGTGAAAATGCGATGTTTATTATAGACGCAGTGACTTCGGTATTGCTCTAGGCTGGAAAGATAGGGCTCGTCTGTTTTCACGTTAGACCGGCATAACGTCGTAAGCTGTCGCGCTGTGAAAATGCGATGTTTATTATAGACGCAGTGACTTCGGTATTGCTCTAGGCTGGAAAGATAGGGCTCGTCTGTTTTCACGTTAGACCGGCATAACGTCGTAAGCTGTCGCGCTGTGAAAATGCGATGTTTATTATAGACGCACTGACATCGGACGCATGCAAGACTATTGCTCTAGGCTGGAAAGATAGGGCTCGTCTGTTTTCACGTTAGACCGGCATAACGTCGTAAGCTGTCGCGCTGTGAAAATGCGATGTTTATTATAGACGCACTGACATCGGACGCATGTAAGACCATTGCTCTAGGCTGGAAAGATAGGGCTCGTCTGTTTTCACGTTAGACCGGCATAACGTCGTAAGCTGTCGCGCTGTGAAAATGCGATGTTTATTATAGACGCACTGACATCGGACGCATGCAAGACTATTGCTCTAGGCTGGAAGATAGGGCTCGCGTGTTTTCACGTTAGACCGGCATAACGTCGTAAGCTGTCGCGCTGTGAAAATGCGATGTTTATTATAGACGCACTGACATCGGACGCATGCAAGACTATTGCTCTAGGCTGGAAGATAGGGCTCGCGTGTTTTCACGTTAGACCGGCATAACGTCGTAAGCTGTCGCGCTGTGAAAATGCGATGTTTATTATAGACGCAGTGACATCGGACGCATGCAAGACTATTGCTCTAGGCTGGAAAGATAGGGCTCGTCTGTTTTCACGTTAAACCGGCATAACGTCGTAAGCTGTCGCGGTGTGAAAATGCGATGTTTATTATAGACGCAGGGCCTTCGGTATTGCTCTAGGCTGGAAAGATAGGGCTCGTCTGTTTTCACGTTAGACCGGCATAACGTCGTAAGCTGTCGCGCTGTGTAAATGCGATGTTTATTATTGACGCTCTGACATCGGACGCATGCAAGACTATTGCTCTAGGCTGGAAAGATAGGGCTCGTCTGTTTTCACGTTAGACCGGCATAACGTCGTAAGCTGTCGCGCTGTGTAAATGCGATGTTTATTATAGACGCACTGACATCGGACGCATGCAAGACTATTGCTCTAGGCTGGAAAGATATGGCTCGTCTGTTTTCACGTTAGACCGGCATAACGTCGTAAGCTGTCGCGCTGTGTAAATGCGACGTTTATTATTGACGCTCTGACATCGGACGCATGCAAGACTATTGCTCTAGGCTGGAAAGATAGGGCTCGTCTGTTTTCACGTTAGACCGGCATAACGTCGTAAGCTGTCGCGCTGTGAAAATGCGATGTTTATTATAGACGCACTGACATCGGCCGCATGCAAGACTATTGCTCTAGGCTGGAAAGATAGGGCTCGTGTGTTTTCACGTTAGACCGGCATAACGTCGTAAGCTGTCGCGCTGTGAAAATGCGATGTTTATTATTGACGCTCTGACATCGGACGCATGCAAGACTATTGCTCTAGGCTGGAAAGATAGGGCTCGTCTGTTTTCACGTTAGACCGGCATAACGTCGTAAGCTGTCGCGCTGTGAAAATGCGATGTTTATTATAGACGCACTGACATCGGCCGCATGCAAGACTATTGCTCTAGGCTGGAAAGATAGGGCTCGTCTGTTTTCACGTTAGACCGGCATAACGTCGTAAGCTGTCGCGCTGTGAAAATGCGATGTTTATTATATACGCACTGACATCGGACGCATGCAAGACTATTGCTCTAGGCTGGAAAGATAGGGCTCGTCTGTTTTCACGTTAGACCGGCATAACGTCGTAATCTGTCGCGCTGTGTAAATGCGATGTTTATTATAGATGCACTGACATCGGACGCATGCAAGACTATTGCTCTAGGCTGGAAAGATAGGGCTCGTCTGTTTTCACGTTAGACCGGCATAACGTTGTAAGCTGTCGCGCTGTGTAAAAGCTATGTTTATTATTGACGCTCTGACATCGGACGCATGCAAGACTATTGCTCTAGGCTGGAAAGATAGGGCTCGTCTGTTTTCACGTTAGACCGGCATAACGTCGTAAGCTGTCGCGCTGTGAAAATGCGATGTTTATTATAGACGCACTGACATCGGACGCATGCAAGACTATTGCTCTAGGCTGGAAAGATAGGGCTCGTCTGTTTTCACGTTAGACCGGCATAACGTCGTAAGCTGTCGCGCTGTGAAAATGCGATGTTTATTATTGACGCTCTGACATCGGACGCATGCAAGACTATTGCTCTAGGCTGGAAAGATAGGGCTCGTCTGTTTTCACGTTAGACCGGCATAACGTCGTAAGCTGTCGCGCTGTGTAAATGCGATGTTTATTATGGACGCACTGACATCGGACGCATGCAAGACTATTGCTCTAGGCTGGAAAGATAGGGCTCGCGTGTTTTCACGTTAGACCGGCATAACGTCGCAAGCTGTCGCGCTGTGAAAATGTGATGTTTATTATAGACGCACTGACATCGGACGCATGCAAGACTATTGCTCTAGGCTGGAAAGATAGGGCTCGTCTGTTTTCACGTTAGACCGGCATAACGTCGTAAGCTGTCGCGCTGTGTAAATGCGATGTTTATTATAGACGCTCTGACATCGGACGCATGCAAGACTATTGCTCTAGGCTGGAAAGATAGGGCTCGTCTGTTTTCACGTTAGACCGGCATAACGTCGTAAGCTGTCGCGCTGTGAAAATGCGATGTTTATTATAGACGCAGTGACTTCGGACGCATGCAAGACTATTCCTCTAGGCTGGAAAGATAGGGCTCGTCTGTTTTCACGTTAGACCGGCATAACGTCGTAAGCTGTCGCGGTGTGAAAATGCGATGTTTATTATAGACGCAGGGACTTCGGTATTGCTCTAGGCTGGAAAGACAGGGCTCGTCTGTTTTCACGTTAGACCGGCATAACGTCGTAAGCTGTCGCGGTGTGAAAATGCGATGTTTATTATAGACGCAGGGACTTCGGTATTGCTCTAGGCTGGAAAGATAGGGCTCGTCTGTTTTCACGTTAGACCGGCATAACGTCGTAAGCTGTCGCGCTGTGAAAATGCGATGTTCATTATAGACGCACTGACATCGGACGCATGCAAGACTATTGCTCTAGGCTGGAAAGATAGGGCTCGTCTGTTTTCACGTTAGACCGGCATAACGTCGTAAGCTGTCGCGCTGTGAAAATGCGATGTTTATTATAGACGCAGTGACTTCGGTATTGCTCTAGGCTGGAAAGACAGGGCTAGTCTGTTTTCACGTTAGACCGGCATAACGTCGTAAGCTGTCGCGCTGTGAAAATGCGATGTTTATTATAGAGGCACTGACATCGGACGCATGCAAGACTATTGCTCTAGGCTGGAAAGATAGGGCTCGTCTGTATTCACGTTAGACCGGCATAACGTCGTAAGCTGTCGCGCTGTGAAAATGCGATGTTTATTATAGACGCACTGACATCGGATGCATGCAAGACCATTGCTCTAGGCTGGAAAGATAGGGCTCGTCTGTTTTCACGTTAGACCGGCATAACGTCGTAAGCTGTCGCGCTGTGAAAATGCGATGTTTATTATAGACGCACTGACATCGGACGCATGCAAGACTATTGCTCTAGGCTGGAAAGATAGGGCTCGTCTGTTTTCACGTTAGACCGGCATAACGTCGTAAGCTGTCGCGCTGTGAAAATGCGATGTTTATTATAGACGCAGTGACTTCGGTATTGCTCTAGGCTGGAAAGATAGGGCTCGTCTGTTTTCACGTTAGACCGGCATAACGTCGTAAGCTGTCGCGCTGTGAAAATGCGATGTTTATTATAGACGCACTGACATCGGACGCATGCAAGACTATTGCTCTAGGCTGGAAAGATAGGGCTCTTCTGTTTTCACGTTAGACCGGCATAACGTCGTAAGCTGTCGCGCTGTGAAAATGCGATGTTTATTATAGACGCACTGACATCGGACGCATGCAAGACTATTGCTCTAGGCTGGAAAGATAGGGCTCGCGTGTTTTCACGTTAGACCGGCATAACGTCGTAAGCTGTCGCGGTGTGAAAATGCGATGTTTATTATAGACGCACTGACATCGGACGCATGCAAGACTATTGCTCTAGGCTGGAAAGATAGGGCTCGTCTGTTTTCACGTTAGACAGGCATAACGTCGTAAGCTGTCGCGCTGTGAAAATGCGATGTTTATTATAGACGCACTGACATCGGACGCATGCAAGACTATTGCTCTAGGCTGGAAAGATTGGGCTCGTCTGTTTTCACGTTAGACCGGCATAACGTCGTAAGCTGTCGCGCTGTGAAAATGCGATGTTTATTATAGACGCAGTGACTTCGGTATTGCTCTAGGCTGGAAAGATAGGGCTCGTCTGTTTTCACGTTAGACCGGCATAACGTCGTAAGCTGTCGCGCTGTGAAAATGCGATGTTTATTATAGACGCAGTGACTTCGGTATTGCTCTAGGCTGGAAAGATAGGGCTCGTCTGTTTTCACGTTAGACCGGCATAACGTCGTAAGCTGTCGCGCTGTGAAAATGCGATGTTTATTACAGACGCACTGACATCGGACGCATGCAAGACTATTGCTCTAGGCTGGAAAGATAGGGCTCGTCTGTTTTCACGTTAGACCGGCATAACGTCGTAAGCTGTCGCGCTGTGAAAATGCGATGTTTATTATAGACGCACTGACATCGGACGCATGTAAGACCATTGCTCTAGGCTGGAAAGATAGGGCTCGTCTGTTTTCACGTTAGACCGGCATAACGTCGTAAGCTGTCGCGCTGTGAAAATGCGATGTTTGTTATAGACGCACTAACATCGGACGCATGCAAGACTGTTGCTCTAGGCTGGAAAGATAGGGCTCGTCTGTTTTCACGTTAGACCGGCATAACGTCGTAAGCTGTCGCGCTGTGAAAATGCGATGTTTATTATAGACGCAGTGACTTCGGTATTGCTCTAGGCTGGAAAGATAGGGCTCGTCTGTTTTCACGTTTGACCGGCATAACGTCGTATGCTGTCGCGCTGTGAAAATGCGATGTTTATTATAGACGCACTGACATCGGACGCATGCAAGACTATTGCTCTAGGCTGGAAAGATAGGGCTCGTCTGTTTTCACGTTAGACCGGCATAACGTCGTAAGCTGTCGCGCTGTGAAAATGCGATATTTATTATAGACGCACTGACATCGGACGCATGCAAGACTATTGCTCTAGGCTGGAAGATAGGGCTCGCGTGTTTTCACGTTAGACCGGCATAACGTCGTAAGCTGTCGCGCTGTGAAAATGCGATGTTTATTATAGACGCACTGACATCGGACGCATGCAAGACTATTGCTCTAGGCTGGAAAGATAGGGCTCGTCTGTTTTCACGTTAAACCGGCATAACGTCGTAAGCTGTCGCGCTGTGAAAATGCGATGTTTATTATAGACGCACTGACATCGGACGCATGCAAGACTATTCCTCTAGGCTGGAAAGATAGGGCTCGCGTGTTTTCACGTTAGACCGGCATAACGTCGTAAGCTGTCGCGGTGTGAAAATGCGATGTTTATTATAGACGCAGGGACTTCGGTATTGCTCTAGGCTGGAAAGATAGGGCTCGTCTGTTTTCACGTTAGACCGGCATAACGTCGTAAGCTGTCGCGCTGTGTAAATGCGATGTTTATTATTGACGCTCTGACATCGGCCGCATGCAAGACTATTGCTCTAGGCTGGAAAGATAGGGCTCGTCTGTTTTTACGTTAGACCGGCATAACGTCGTAAGCTGTCGCGCTGTGAAAATGCGATGTTTATTATAGACGCACTGACATCGGACGCATGCAAGACTATTGCTCTAGGCTGGAAAGATAGGGCTCGTCTGTTTTCACGTTAGACCGGCATAACGTCGTAAGCTGTCGCGCTGTGTAAATGCGATGTTTATTATATACGCACTGACATCGGACGCATGCAAGACTATTGCTCTAGGCTGGAAAGATAGGGCTCGTCTGTTTTCACGTTAGACCGGCATAACGTTGTAAGCTGTCGCGCTGTGTAAATGCTATGTTTATTATTGACGCTCTGACATCGGACGCATGCAAGACTATTGCTCTAGGCTGGAAAGATAGGGCTCGTCTGTTTTCACGTTAGACCGGCATAACGTCGTAAGCTGTCGCGCTGTGAAATTGCGATGTTTATTATAGACGCACTGACATCGGCCGCATGCAAGACTATTGCTCTAGGCTGGAAAGATAGGTCTCGTCTGTTTTCACGTTAGACCGGCATAACGTCGTAAGCTGTCGCGCTGTGAAAATGCGATGTTTATTATTGACGCTCTGACATCGGACGCATGCAAGACTATTGCTCTAGGCTGGAAAGATAGGGCTCGTCTGTTTTCACGTTATACCGGCATAACGTCGTAAGCTGTCGCGCTGTGAAAATGCGATGTTTATTATAGACGCACTGACATCGGCCGCATGCAAGACTATTGCTCTAGGCTGTAAAGATAGGGCTCCTCTGTTTTCAAGTTAGACCGGCAAAACGTCGTAAGCTGTCGCGCTGTGAAAATGCGATGTTTATTATAGACGCACTGACATCGGACGCATGCAAGACTATTGCTCTAGGCTGGAAAGATAGGGCTCGTCTGTTTTCACGTTAGACCGGCATAACGTCGTAAGCTGTCGCGCTGTGTAAATGCGATGTTTATTATAGATGCACTGACATCGGACGCATGCAAGACTATTGCTCTAGGCTGGAAAGATAGGGCTCGTCTGTTTTCACGTTAGACCGGCATAACGTCGTAAGCTGTCGCGCTGTGTAAATGCGATGTTTATTATTGACGCTCTGACATCGGACGCATGCAAGACTATTGCTTTAGGCTGGAAAGATAGGGCTCGTCTGTTTTCACGTTAGACCGGCATAACGTCGTAAGCTGTCGCGCTGTGAAAATGCGATGTTTATTATAGACGCACTGACATCGGCCGCATGCAAGACTATTGCTCTAGGCTGGAAAGATAGGGCTCGTCTGTTTTCACGTTAGACCGGCATAACGTCGTAAGCTGTCGCGCTGTGAAAATGCGATGTTTATTATTGACGCTCTGACATCGGACGCATGAGAGGCTATTGCTCTAGGCTGGAAAGATAGGGCTCGTCTGTTTTCACGTTAGAGCGGCATAACGTCGTAAGCTGTCGCGCTGTGTAAATGCTATGTTTATTATAGACGCACTGACATCGGACGCATGCAAGACTATTGCTCTAGGCTGGAAAGATAGGGCTCGTCTGTTTTCACGTTGGACCGGCATAACGTCGTAAGCTGTCGCGCTGTGAAAATGCGATGTTTATTATAGACGCTCTGACATCGGACGCATGCAAGACTATTGCTCTAGGCTGGAAAGATAGGGCTCGTCTGTTTTCACGTTAGACCGGCATAACGTCGTAAGCTGTAGCGCTGTGTAAATGCGATGTTTATTATAGACGCACTGACACCGGACGCATGCAAGACTATTGCTCTAGGCTGGAAAGATAGGGCTCGTCTGTTTTCACGTTAGACCGGCATAACGTCGTAAGCTGTCGCGCTGTGAAAATGCGATGTTTATTATTGACGCTCTGACATCGGACGCATGCAAGACTATTGCTCTAGGCTGGAAAGATAGGGCTCGTCTGTTTTCACGTTAGACCGGCATAACGTCGTAAGCTGTCGCGCTGTGAAAATGCGATGTTTATTATAGACGCAGTGACTTCGGTATTGCTCTAGGCTGGAAAGACAGGGCTAGTCTGTTTTCACGTTAGACCGGCATAACGTCGTAAGCTGTCGCGCTGTGAAAATGCGATGTTTATTATAGACGCACTGACATCGGACGCATGCAAGACTATTGCTCTAGGCTGGAAAGATAGGGCTCGTCTGTTTTCACGTTAGACCGGCATAACGTCGTAAGCTGTCGCGCTGTGAAAATGCGATGTTTATTATAGACACACTGACATCGGATGCATGCAAGACCATTGCTCTAGGCTGGAAAGATAGGGCTCGTCTGTTTTCACGTTAGACCGGCATAACGTCGTAAGCTGTCGCGCTGTGAAAATGCGATGTTTATTATAGACGCACTGACATCGGACGCATGCAAGACTATTGCTCTAGGCTGGAAAGATAGGGCTCGTCTGTTTTCACGTTAGACCGGCATAACGTCGTAAGCTGTCGCGCTGTGAAAATGCGATGTTTATTATAGACGCAGTGACTTCGGTATTGCTCTAGGCTGGAAAGATAGGGCTCGTCTGTTTTCACGTTAGACCGGCATAACGTCGTAAGCTGTCGCGCTGTGAAAATGCGATGTTTATTATAGACGCACTGACATCGGACGCATGCAAGACTATTGCTCTAGGCTGGAAAGATAGGGCTCGTCTGTTTTCACGTTAGACCGGCATAACGTCGTAAGCTGTCGCGCTGTGAAAATGCGATGTTTATTATAGACGCACTGACATCGGACGCATGCAAGACTATTGCTCTAGGCTGGAAAGATAGGGCTCGCGTGTTTTCACGTTAGACCGGCATAACGTCGTAAGCTGTCGCGGTGTGAAAATGCGATGTTTATTATAGACGCACTGACATCGGACGCATGCAAGACTATTGCTCTAGGCTGGAAAGATAGGGCTCGTCTGTTTTCACGTTAGACAGGCATAACGTCGTAAGCTGTCGCGCTGTGAAAATGCGATGTTTATTATAGACGCACTGACATCGGACGCATGCAAGACTATTGCTCTAGGCTGGAAAGATTGGGCTCGTCTGTTTTCACGTTAGACCGGCATAACGTCGTAAGCTGTCGCGCTGTGAAAATGCGATGTTTATTATAGACGCAGTGACTTCGGTATTGCTCTAGGCTGGAAAGATAGGGCTCGTCTGTTTTCACGTTAGACCGGCATAACGTCGTAAGCTGTCGCGCTGTGAAAATGCGATGTTTATTATAAACGCAGTGACTTCGGTATTGCTCTAGGCTGGAAAGATAGGGCTCGTCTGTTTTCACGTTAGACCGGCATAACGTCGTAAGCTGTCGCGCTGTGAAAATGCGATGTTTATTATAGACGCACTGACATCGGACGCATGCAAGACTATTGCTCTAGGCTGGAAAGATAGGGCTCGTCTGTTTTCACGTTAGACCGGCATAACGTCGTAAGCTGTCGCGCTGTGAAAATGCGATGTTTATTATAGACGCACTGACATCGGACGCATGTAAGACCATTGCTCTAGGCTGGAAAGATAGGGCTCGTCTGTTTTCACGTTAGACCGGCATAACGTCGTAAGCTGTCGCGCTGTGAAAATGCGATGTTTATTATAGACGCACTGACATCGGACGCATGCAAGACTATTGCTCTAGGCTGGAAAGATAGGGCTCGTCTGTTTTCACGTTAGACCGGCATAACGTCGTAAGCTGTCGCGCTGTGAAAATGCGATGTTTATTATAGACGCAGTGACTTCGGTATTGCTCTAGGCTGGAAAGATAGGGCTCGTCTGTTTTCACGTTTGACCGGCATAACGTCGTAAGCTGTCGCGCTGTGAAAATGCGATGTTTATTATAGACGCACTGACATCGGACGCATGCAAGACTATTGCTCTAGGCTGGAAAGATAGGGCTCGTCTGTTTTCACGTTAGACCGGCATAACGTCGTAAGCTGTCGCGCTGTGAAAATGCGATGTTTATTATAGACGCACTGACATCGGACGCATGCAAGACTATTGCTCTAGGCTGGAAGATAGGGCTCGCGTGTTTTCACGTTAGACCGGCATAACGTCGTAAGCTGTCGCGCTGTGAAAATGCGATGTTTATTATAGACGCACTGACATCGGACGCATGCAAGACTATTGCTCTAGGCTGGAAAGATAGGGCTCGTCTGTTTTCACGTTAAACCGGCATAACGTCGTAAGCTGTCGCGCTGTGAAAATGCGATGTTTATTATAGACGCACTGACATCGGACGCATGCAAGACTATTCCTCTAGGCTGGAAAGATAGGGCTCGCGTGTTTTCACGTTAGACCGGCATAACGTCGTAAGCTGTCGCGGTGTGAAAATGCGATGTTTATTATAGACGCAGGGACTTCGGTATTGCTCTAGGCTGGAAAGATAGGGCTCGTCTGTTTTCACGTTAGACCGGCATAACGTCGTAAGCTGTCGCGCTGTGTAAATGCGATGTTTATTATTGACGCTCTGACATCGGCCGCATGCAAGACTATTGCTCTAGGCTGGAAAGATAGGGCTCGTCTGTTTTCACGTTAGACCGGCAAAACGTCGTAAGCTGTCGCGCTGTGAAAATGCGATGTTTATTATAGACGCACTGACATCGGACGCATGCAAGACTATTGCTCTAGGCTGGAAAGATAGGGCTCGTCTGTTTTCACGTTAGACCGGCATAACGTCGTAATCTGTCGCGCTGTGTAAATGCGATGTTTATTATAGATGCACTGACATCGGACGCATGCAAGACTATTGCTCTAGGCTGGAAAGATAGGGCTCGTCTGTTTTCACGTTAGACCGGCATAACGTCGTAAGCTGTCGCGCTGTGTAAATGCGATGTTTATTATTGACGCTCTGACATCGGACGCATGCAAGACTATTGCTCTAGGCTGGAGAGATAGGGCTCGTCTGTTTTCACGTTAGACCGGCATAACGTCGTAAGCTGTCGCGCTGTGAAAATGCGATGTTTATTATAGACGCACTGACATCGGCCGCATGCAAGACTATTGCTCTAGGCTGGAAAGATAGGGCTCGTCTGTTTTCACGTTAGACCGGCATAACGTCGTAAGCTGTCGCGCTGTGTAAATGCGATGTTTATTATAGACGCACTGACATCGGACGCATGCAAGACTATTGCTCTAGGCTGGAAAGATAGGGCTCGTCTGTTTACACGTTAGACCGGCATAACGTCGTAAGCTGTCGCGCTGTGAAAATGCGATGTTTATTATAGACGCACTGACATCGGACGCATGCAAGACTATTGCTCTAGGCTGGAAAGATAGGGCTCGTCTGTTTTCACGTTAGACCGGCATAACGTCGTAAGCTGTCGCGCTGTGTAAATGCGATATTTATTATAGACGCACTGACATCGGACGCATGCAAGACTATTGCTCTAGGCTGGAAAAATAGGGCTCGTCTGTTTTCACGTTAGACCGGCATAACGTTGTAAGCTGTCGCGCTGTGTAAATGCTATGTTTATTATTGACGCTCTGACATCGGACGCATGCAAGACTATTGCTCTAGGCTGGAAAGATAGGGCTCGTCTGTTTTCACGTAAGACCGGCATAACGTCGTAAGCTGTCGCGCTGTGAAAATGCGATGTTTATTATAGACGCACTGACATCGGCCGCATGCAAGACTATTGCTCTAGGCTGGAAAGATAGGTCTCGTCTGTTTTCACGTTAGACCGGCATAACGTCGTAAGCTGTCGCGCTGTGAAAATGCGATGTTTATTATTGACGCTCTTTCATCGGACGCATGCAAGACTATTGCTCTAGGCTGGAAAGATAGGGCTCGTCTGTTTTCACGTTATACCGGCATAACGTCGTAAGCTGTCGCGCTGTGAAAATGCGATGTTTATTATAGACGCACTGACATCGGCCGCTTGCAAGACTATTGCTCTAGGCTGTAAAGATAGGGCTCCTCTGTTTTCAAGTTAGACCGGCAAAACGTCGTAAGCTGTCGCGCTGTGAAAATGCGATGTTTATTAAAGACGCACTGACATCGGACGCATGCAAGACTATTGCTCTAGGCTGGAAAGATAGGGCTCGTCTGTTTTCACGTTAGACCGGCATAACGTCGTAAGCTGTCGCGCTGTGTAAATGCGATGTTTATTATAGATGCACTGACATCGGACGCATGCAAGACTATTGCTCTAGGCTGGAAAGATAGGGCTCGTCTGTTTTCACGTTAGACCGGCATAACGTCGTAAGCTGTCGCGCTGTGTAAATGCGATGTTTATTATTGACGCTCTGACATCGGACGCATGCAAGACTATTGCTTTAGGCTGGAAAGATAGGGCTCGTCTGTTTTCACGTTAGACCGGCATAACGTCGTAAGCTGTCGCGCTGTGAAAATGCGATGTTTATTATAGACGCACTGACATCGGCCGCATGCAAGACTATTGCTCTAGGCTGGAAAGATAGGGCTCGCCTGTTTTCACGTTAGACCGGCATAACGTCGTAAGCTGTCGCGCTGTGAAAATGCGATGTTTATTATTGACGCTCTGACATCGGACGCATGAGAGGCTATTGCTCTAGGCTGGAAAGACAGGGCTCGTCTGTTTTCACGTTAGACCGGCATAACGTCGTAAGCTGTCGCGCTGTGTAAATGCTATGTTTATTATAGACGCACTGACATCGGACGCATGCAAGACTATTGCTCTAGGCTGGAAAGATAGGGCTCGTCTGTTTTCACGTTGGACCGGCATAACGTCGTAAGCAGTCGCGCTGTGAAAATGCGATGTTTATTATAGACGCACTGACATCGGACGCATGCAAGACTATTGCTCTAGGCTGGAAAGATAGGGCTCGTCTGTTTTCACGTTAGACCGGCATAACGTCGTAAGCTGTAGCGCTGTGTAAATGCGATGTTTATTATAGACGCACTGACACCGGACGCATGCAAGACCATTGCTCTAGGCTGGAAAGATAGGGCTCGTCTGTTTTCACGTTAGACCGGCATAACGTCGTAAGCTGTCGCGCTGTGAAAATGCGATGTTTATTATTGACGCTCTGACATCGGACGCATGCAAGACTATTGCTCTAGGCTGGAAAGATAGGGCTCGTCTGTTTTCACGTTAGACCGGCATAACGTCGTAAGCTGTCGCGCTGTGTAAATGCGATGTTTATTATAGACGCACTGACATCGGACGCATGCAAGACTATTGCTCTAGGCTGGAAAGATAGGGCTCGTCTGTTTTCACGTTACACCGGCATAACGTCGTAAGCTGTCGCGCTGTGAAAATGCCATGTTTATTATAGACGCACTGACATCGGACGCATGCAAGACTATTGCTCTAGGCTGGAAAGATAGGGCTCGCGTGTTTTCACGTTAGACCGGCATAACGTCGTAAGCTGTCGCGCTGTGTAAATGCGATGTTTATTATAGACGCACTGACATCGGACGCATGCAAGACTATTGCTCTAGGCTGGAAAGATAGGGCTCGTCTGTTTTCACGTTAGAGCGGCATAACGTCGTAAGCTGTCGCGCTGTGAAAATGCGATGTTTATTATAGACGCACTGACATCGGACGCATGCAAGACTATTGCTCTAGGCTGGAAAGATAGGGCTCGTCTGTTTTCACGTTAGACCGGCATAACGTCGTAAGCTGTCGCGCTGTGAAAATGCGATGTTTATTATTGACGCTCTGACATCGGACGCATGCAAGACTATTGCTCTAGGCTGGAAAGATAGGGCTCGTCTGTTTTCACGTTAGACCGGCATAACGTCGTAAGCTGTCGCGCTGTGTAAATGCGATGTTTATTATAGACGCACTGACATCGGACGCATGCAAGACTATTGCTCTAGGCTGGAAAGATAGGGCTCGCGTGTTTTCACGTTAGACCGGCATAACGTCGTAAGCTGTCGCGCTGTGAAAATGTCATGTTTATTATAGACGCACTGACATCGGACGCATGCAAGACTATTGCTCTAGGCTGGAAAGATAGGGCTCGTCTGTTTTCACGTTAGACCGGCATAACGTCGTAAGCTGTCGCGCTGTGTAAATGCGATGTTTATTATAGACGCTCTGACATCGGACGCATGCAAGACTATTGCTCTAGGCTGGAAAGATAGGGCTCGTCTGTTTTCACGTTAGACTGGCATAACGTCGTAAGCTGTCGCGCTGTGAAAATGCGATGTTTATTATAGACGCAGTGACTTCGGACGCATGCAAGACTATTCCTCTAGGCTGGAAAGATAGGGCTCGTCTGTTTTCACGTTAGACCGGCATAACGTCGTAAGCTGTCGCGGTGTGAAAATGCGATGTTTATTATAGACGCAGGGACTTCGGTATTGCTCTAGGCTGGAAAGACAGGGCTCGTCTGTTTTCACGTTAGACCGGCATAACGTCGTAAGCTGTCGCGGTGTGCAAATGCGATGTTTATTATAGACGCAGGGACTTCGGTATTGCTCTAGGCTGGAAAGATAGGGCTCGTCTGTTTTCACGTTAGACCGGCATAACGTCGTAAGCTGTCGCGCTGTGAAAATGCGATGTTCATTATAGACGCACTGACATCGGACGCATGCAAGACTATTGCTCTAGGCTGGAAAGATAGGGCTCGTCTGTTTTCACGTTAGACCGGCATAACGTCGTAAGCTGTCGCGCTGTGAAAATGCGATGTTTATTATAGACGCAGTGACTTCGGTATTGCTCTAGGCTGGAAAGACAGGGCTAGTCTGTTTTCACGTTAGACCGGCATAACGTCGTAAGCTGTCGCGCTGTGAAAATGCGATGTTTATTATAGACGCACTGACATCGGACGCATGCAAGACTATTGCTCTAGGCTGGAAAGATAGGGCTCGTCTGTTTTCACGTTAGACCGGCATAACGTCGTAAGCTGTCGCGATGTGAAAATGCGATGTTTATTATAGACGCACTGACATCGGATGCATGCAAGACCATTGCTCTAGGCTGGAAAGATAGGGCTCGTCTGTTTTCACGTTAGACCGGCATAACGTCGTAAGCTGTCGCGCTGTGAAAATGCGATGTTTATTATAGACGCACTGACATCGGACGCATGCAAGACTATTGCTCTAGGCTGGAAAGATAGGGCTCGTCTGTTTTCACGTTAGACCGGCATAACGTCGTAAGCTGTCGCGCTGTGAAAATGCGATGTTTATTATAGACGCAGTGACTTCGGTATTGCTCTAGGCTGGAAAGATAGGGCTCGTCTGTTTTCACGTTAGACCGGCATAACGTCGTAAGCTGTCGCGCTGTGAAAATGCGATGTTTATTATAGACGCACTGACATCGGACGCATGCAAGACTATTGCTCTAGGCTGGAAAGATAGGGCTCGTCTGTTTTCACGTTAGACCGGCATAACGTCGTAAGCTGTCGCGCTGTGAAAATGCGATGTTTATTATAGACGCACTGACATCGGACGCATGCAAGACCATTGCTCTAGGCTGGAAAGATAGGGCTCGCGTGTTTTCACGTTAGACCGGCATAACGTCGTAAGCTGTCGCGGTGTGAAAATGCGATGTTTATTATAGACGCACTGACATCGGACGCATGCAAGACTATTGCTCTAGGCTGGAAAGATAGGGCTCGTCTGTTTTCACGTTAGACAGGCATAACGTCGTAAGCTGTCGCGCTGTGAAAATGCGATGTTTATTATAGACGCACTGACATCGGACGCATGCAAGACTATTGCTCTAGGCTGGAAAGATAGGGCTCGTCTGTTTTCACGTTAGACCGGCATAACGTCGTAAGCTGTCGCGCTGTGAAAATGCGATGTTTATTATAGACGCAGGGACTTCGGTATTGCTCTAGGCTGGAAAGATAGGGCTCGTCTGTTTTCACGTTAGACCGGCATAACGTCGTAAGCTGTCGCGCTGTGTAAATGCGATGTTTATTATAGACGCACTGACATCGGACGCATGCAAGACTATTGCTCTAGGCTGGAAAGATAGGGCTCGTCTGTTTTCACGTTAGAGCGGCATAACGTCGTAAGCTGTCGCGCTGTGAAAATGCGATGTTTATTATAGACGCACTGACATCGGACGCATGCAAGACTATTGCTCTAGGCTGGAAAGATAGGGCTCGTCTGTTTTCACGTTAGACCGGCATAACGTCGTAAGCTGTCGCGCTGTGAAAATGCGATGTTTATTATTGACGCTCTGACATCGGACGCATGCAAGACTATTGCTCTAGGCTGGAAAGATAGGGCTCGTCTGTTTTCACGTTAGACCGGCATAACGTCGTAAGCTGTCGCGCTGTGTAAATGCGATGTTTATTATAGACGCACTGACATCGGACGCATGCAAGACTATTGCTCTAGGCTGGAAAGATAGGGCTCGCGTGTTTTCACGTTAGACCGGCATAACGTCGTAAGCTGTCGCGCTGTGAAAATGTGATGTTTATTATAGACGCACTGACATCGGACGCATGCAAGACTATTGCTCTAGGCTGGAAAGATAGGGCTCGTCTGTTTTCACGTTAGACCGGCATAACGTCGTAAGCTGTCGCGCTGTGTAAATGCGATGTTTATTATAGACGCTCTGACATCGGACGCATGCAAGACTATTGCTCTAGGCTGGAAAGATAGGGCTCGTCTGTTTTCACGTTAGACCGGCATAACGTCGTAAGCTGTCGCGCTGTGAAAATGCGATGTTTATTATAGACGCAGTGACTTCGGACGCATGCAAGACTATTCCTCTAGGCTGGAAAGATAGGGCTCGTCTGTTTTCACGTTAGACCGGCATAACGTCGTAAGCTGTCGCGGTGTGAAAATGCGATGTTTATTATAGACGCAGGGACTTCGGTATTGCTCTAGGCTGGAAAGACAGGGCTCGTCTGTTTTCACGTTAGACCGGCATAACGTCGTAAGCTGTCGCGGTGTGAAAATGCGATGTTTATTATAGACGCAGGGACTTCGGTATTGCTCTAGGCTGGAAAGATAGGGCTCGTCTGTTTTCACGTTAGACCGGCATAACGTCGTAAGCTGTCGCGCTGTGAAAATGCGATGTTCATTATAGACGCACTGACATCGGACGCATGCAAGACTATTGCTCTAGGCTGGAAAGATAGGGCTCGTCTGTTTTCACGTTAGACCGGCATAACGTCGTAAGCTGTCGCGCTGTGAAAATGCGATGTTTATTATAGACGCAGTGACTTCGGTATTGCTCTAGGCTGGAAAGACAGGGCTAGTCTGTTTTCACGTTAGACCGGCATAACGTCGTAAGCTGTCGCGCTGTGAAAATGCGATGTTTATTATAGACGCACTGACATCGGACGCATGCAAGACTATTGCTCTAGGCTGGAAAGATAGGGCTCGTCTGTTTTCACGTTAGACCGGCATAACGTCGTAAGCTGTCGCGATGTGAAAATGCGATGTTTATTATAGACGCACTGACATCGGATGCATGCAAGACCATTGCTCTAGGCTGGAAAGATAGGGCTCGTCTGTTTTCACGTTAGACCGGCATAACGTCGTAAGCTGTCGCGCTGTGAAAATGCGATGTTTATTATAGACGCACTGACATCGGACGCATGCAAGGCTATTGCTCTAGGCTGGAAAGATAGGGCTCGTCTGTTTTCACGTTAGACCGGCATAACGTCGTAAGCTGTCGCGCTGTGAAAATGCGATGTTTATTATAGACGCAGTGACTTCGGTATTGCTCTAGGCTGGAAAGATAGGGCTCGTCTGTTTTCACGTTAGACCGGCATAACGTCGTAAGCTGTCGCGCTGTGAAAATGCGATGTTTATTATAGACGCACTGACATCGGTCGCATGCAAGACTATTGCTCTAGGCTGGAAAGATAGGGCTCGTCTGTTTTCACGTTAGACCGGCATAACGTCGTAAGCTGTCGCGCTGTGAAAATGCGATGTTTCTTATAGACGCACTGACATCGGACGCATGCAAGACTATTGCTCTAGGCTGGAAAGATAGGGCTCGCGTGTTTTCACGTTAGACCGGCATAACGTCGTAAGCTGTCGCGGTGTGAAAATGCGATGTTTATTATAGACGCGCTGACATCGGACGCATGCAAGACTATTGCTCTAGGCTGGAAAGATAGGGCTCGTCTGTTTTCACGTTAGACAGGCATAACGTCGTAAGCTGTCGCGCTGTGAAAATGCGATGTTTATTATAGACGCACTGACATCGGACGCATGCAAGACTATTGCTCTAGGCTGGAAAGATAGGGCTCGTCTGTTTTCACGTTAGACCGGCATAACGTCGTAAGCTGTCGCGCTGTGAAAATGCGATGTTTATTATAGACGCAGTGACTTCGGTATTGCTCTAGGCTGGAAACATAGGGCTCGTCTGTTTTCACGTTAGACCGGCATAACGTCGTAAGCTGTCGCGCTGTGAAAATGCGATATTTATTATAGACGCAGTGACTTCGGTATTGCTCTAGGCTGGAAAGATAGGGCTGGTCTGTTTTCACGTTAGACCGGCATAACGTCGTAAGCTGTCGCGCTGTGAAAATGCGATGTTTATTATAGACGCACTGACATCGGACGCATGCAAGACTATTGCTCTAGGCTGGAAAGATAGGGCTCGTCTGTTTTCACGTTAGACCGGCATAACGTCGTAAGCTGTCGCGCTGTTAAAATGCGATGTTTATTATAGACGCACTGACATCGGACGCATGTAAGACCATTGCTCTAGGCTGGAAAGATAGGGCTCGTCTGTTTTCACGTTAGACCGGCATAACGTCGTAAGCTGTCGCGCTGTGAAAATGCGATGTTTATTATAGACGCACTGACATCGGACGCATGCAAGACTATTGCTCTAGGCTGGAAAGATAGGGCTCGTCTGTTTTCACGTTAGACCGGCATAACGTCGTAAGCTGTCGCGCTGTGAAAATGCGATGTTTATTATAGACGCAGTGACTTCGGTATTGCTCTAGGCTGGAAAGATAGGGCTCGTCTGTTTTCACGTTTGACCGGCATAACGTCGTAAGCTGTCGCGCTGTGAAAATGCGATGTTTATTATAGACGCACTGACATCGGACGCATGCAAGACTATTGCTCTAGGCTGGAAAGATAGGGCTCGTCTGTTTTCACGTTAGACCGGCATAACGTCGTAAGCTGTCGCGCTGTGAAAATGCGATGTTTATTATATACGCACTGACATCGGACGCATGCAAGACTATTGCTCTAGGCTGGAAGATAGGGCTCGCGTGTTTTCACGTTAGACCGGCATAACGTCGTAAGCTGTCGCGCTGTGAAAATGCGATGTTTATTATAGACGCACTGACATCGGACGCATGCAAGACTATTGCTCTAGGCTGGAAAGATAGGGCTCGTCTGTTTTCACGTTAAACCGGCATAACGTCGTAAGCTGTCGCGCTGTGAAAATGCGATGTTTATTATAGACGCACTGACATCGGACGCATGCAAGACTATTCCTCTAGGCTGGAAAGATAGGGCTCGCGTGTTTTCACGTTAGACCGGCATAACGTCGTAAGCTGTCGCGGTGTGAAAATGCGATGTTTATTATAGACGCAGGGACTTCGGTATTGCTCTAGGCTGGAAAGATAGGGCTCGTCTGTTTTCACGTTAGACCGGCATAACGTCGTAAGCTGTCGCGCTGTGTAAATGCGATGTTTATTATTGACGCTCTGACATCGGACGCATGCAAGACTATTGCTCTAGGCTGGAAAGATAGGGCTCGTCTGTTTTCACGTTAGACCGGCATAACGTCGTAAGCTGTCGCGCTGTGTAAATGCGATGTTTATTATAGACGCACTGACATCGGACGCATGCAACACTATTGCTCTAGGCTGGAAAGATAGGGCTCGTCTGTTTTCACGTTAGACCGGCATAACGTCGTAAGCTGTCGCGCTGTGTAAATGCGACGTTTATTATTGACGCTCTGACATCGGACGCATGCAAGACTATTGCTCTAGGCTGGAAAGATAGGGCTCGTCTGTTTTCACGTTAGACCGGCAGAACGTCGTAAGCTGTCGCGCTGTGAAAATGCGATGTTTATTATAGACGCACTGACATCGGCCGCATGCAAGACTATTGCTCTAGGCTGGAAAGATAGGGCTCGTGTGTTTTCACGTTAGACCGGCATAACGTCGTAAGCTGTCGCGCTGTGAAAATGCGATGTTTATTATTGACGCTTTGACATCGGACGCATGCAAGACTATTGCTCTAGGCTGGAAAGATAGGGCTCGTCTGTTTTCACGTTAGACCGGCATAACGTCGTAAGCTGTCGCGCTGTGAAAATGCGATGTTTATTATAGACGCACTGACATCGGCCGCATGCAAGACTATTGCTCTAGGCTGGAAAGATAGGGCTCGTCTGTTTTCACGTTAGACCGGCATAACGTCGTAAGCTGTCGCGCTGTGAAAATGCGATGTTTATTATAGACGCACTGACATCGGACGCATGCAAGACTATTGCTCTAGGCTGGAAAGATAGGGCTCGTCTGTTTTCACGTTAGACCGGCATAACGTCGTAATCTGTCGCGCTGTGTAAATGCGATGTTTATTATAGATGCACTGACATCGGACGCATGCAAGACTATTGCTCTAGGCTGGAAAGATAGGGCTCGTCTGTTTTCACGTTAGACCGGCATAACGTCGTAAGCTGTCGCGCTGTGTAAATGCGATGTTTATTATTGACGCTCTGACATCGGACGCATGCAAGACTATTGCTCTAGGCTGGAAAGATAGGGCTCGTCTGTTTTCACGTTAGACCGGCATAACGTCGTAAGCTGTCGCGCTGTGAAAATGCGATGTTTATTATAGACGCACTGACATCGGCCGCATGCAAGACTATTGCTCTAGGCTGGAAAGATAGGGCTCGTCTGTTTTCACGTTAGACCGGCATAACGTCGTAAGCTGTCGCGCTGTGTAAATGCGATGTTTATTATAGACGCACTGACATCGGACGCATGCAAGACTATTGCTCTAGGCTGGAAAGATAGGGCTCGTCTGTTTTCACGTTAGACCGGCATAACGTCGTAAGCTGTCGCGCTGTGAAAATGCGATGTTTATTATAGACGCACTGACATCGGACGCATGCAAGACTATTGCTCTAGGCTGGAAAGATAGGGCTCGTCTGTTTTCACGTTAGACCGGCATAACGTCGTAAACTGTCGCGCTGTGTAAATGCGATGTTTATTATAGACGCACTGACATCGGACGCATGCAAGACTATTGCTCCAGGCTGGAAAGATAGGGCTCGTCTGTTTTCGCGTTAGACCGGCATAACGTTGTAAGCTGTCGCGCTGTGTAAATGCTATGTTTATTATTGACGCTCTGACATCGGACGCATGCAAGACTATTGCTCTAGGCTGGAAAGATAGGGCTCGTCTGTTTTCACGTTAGACCGGCATAACGTCGTAAGCTGTCGCGCTGTGTAAATGCGATGTTTATTATAGACGCACTGACACCGGACGCAGGCAAGACTATTGCTCTAGGCTGGAAAGATAGGGCTCGTCTGTTTTCACGTTAGACCGGCATAACGTCGTAAGCTGTCGCGCTGTGAAAATGCGATGTTTATTATTGACGCTCTGACATCGGACGCATGCAAGACTATTGCTCTAGGCTGGAAAGATAGGGCTCGTCTGTTTTCACGTTAGACCGGCATAACGTCGTAAGCTGTCGCGCTGTGTAAATGCGATGTTTATTATAGACGCACTGACATCGGACGCATGCAAGACTATTGCTCTAGGCTGGAAAGATAGGGCTCGTCTGTTTTCACGTTAGACCGGCATAACGTCGTAAGCTGTCGCGCTGTGAAAATGCGATGTTTACCATAGACGCACTGACATCGGACGCATGCAAGACTATTGCTCTAGGCTGGAAAGATAGGGCTCGTCTGTTTTCACGTTAGACCGGCATAACGTCGTAAGCTGTCGCGCTGTGTAAATGCGATGTTTATTATAGACGCACTGACATCGGACGCATGCAAGACTATTGCTCTAGGCTGGAAAGATAGGGCTCGTCTGTTTTCACGTTAGACCGGCATAACGTCGTAAGCTGTCGCGCTGTGTAAATGCGATGTTTATTATAGACGCTCTGACATCGGACGCATGCAAGACTATTGCTCTAGGCTGGAAAGATAGGGCTCGTCTGTTTTCACGTTAGACCGGCATAACGTCGTAAGCTGTCGCGCTGTGAAAATGCGATGTTTATTATAGACGCAGTGACTTCGGACGCATGCAAGACTATTCCTCTAGGCTGGAAAGATAGGGCTCGTCTGTTTTCACGTTAGACCGGCATAACGTCGTAAGCTGTCGCGCTGTGAAAATGCGATGTTTATTATTGACGCTCTGACATCGGACGCATGCAAGACTATTGCTCTAGGCTGGAAGATAGGGCTCGCGTGTTTTCACGTTAGACCGGCATAACGTCGTAAGCTGTCGCGCTGTGTAAATGCGATGTTTATTATAGACGCACTGACATCGGACGCATGCAAGACTATTGCTCTAGGCTGGAAAGATAGGGCTCGCGTGTTTTCACGTTAGACCGGCATAACGTCGTAAGCTGTCGCGCTGTGAAAATGTGATGTTTATTATAGACGCACTGACATCGGACGCATGCAAGACTATTGCTCTAGGCTGGAAAGATAGGGCTCGTCTGTTTTCACGTTAGACCGGCATAACGTCGCAAGCTGTCGCGCTGTGTAAATGCGATGTTTATTATAGACGCTCTGACATCGGACGCATGCAAGACTATTGCTCTAGGCTGGAAAGATAGGGCTCGTCTGTTTTCACGTTAGACCGGCATAACGTCGTAAGCTGTCGCGCTGTGAAAATGCGATGCTTATTATAGACGCAGTGACTTCGGACGCATGCAAGACTATTCCTCTGGGCTGGAAAGATAGGGCTCGTCTGTTTTCACGTTAGACCGGCATAACGTCGTAAGCTGTCGCGGTGTGAAAATGCGATGTTTATTATAGACGCAGGGACTTCGGTATTGCTCTAGGCTGGAAAGACAGGGCTCGTCTGTTTTCACGTTAGACCGGCATAACGTCGTAAGCTGTCGCGGTGTGAAAATGCGATGTTTATTATAGACGCAGGGACTTCGGTATTGCTCTAGGCTGGAAAGATAGGGCTCGTCTGTTTTCACGTTAGACCGGCATAACGTCGTAAGCTGTCGCGCTGTGAAAATGCGATGTTTATTATAGACGCACTGACATCGGACGCATGCAAGACTATTGCTCTAGGCTGGAAAGATAGGGCTCGTCTGTTTTCACGTTAGACCGGCATAACGTCGTAAGCTGTCGCGCTGTGAAAATGCGATGTTTATTATAGACGCAGTGACTTCGGTATTGCTCTAGGCTGGAAAGACAGGGCTAGTCTGTTTTCACGTTAGACCGGCATAACGTCGTAAGCTGTCGCGCTGTGAAAATGCGATGTTTATTATAGACGCACTGACATCGGACGCATGCAAGACTATTGCTCTAGGCTGGAAAGATAGGGCTCGTCTGTTTTCACGTTAGACCGGCATAACGTCGTAAGCTGTCGCGCTGTGAAAATGCGATGTTTATTATAGACGCACTGACATCGGATGCATGCAAGACCATTGCTCTAGGCTGGAAAGATAGGGCTCGTCTGTTTTCACGTTAGACCGGCATAACGTCGTAAGCTGTCGCGCTGTGAAAATGCGATGTTTATTATAGACGCACTGACATCGGACGCATGCAAGACTATTGCTCTAGGCTGGAAAGATAGGGCTCGTCTGTTTTCACGTTAGACCGGCATAACGTCGTAAGCTGTCGCGCTGTGAAAATGCGATGTTTATTATAGACGCAGTGACTTCGGTATTGCTCTAGGCTGGAAAGATAGGGCTCGTCTGTTTTCACGTTAGACCGGCATAACGTCGTAAGCTGTCGCGCTGTGAAAATGCGATGTTTATTATAGACGCACTGACATCGGACGCATGCAAGACTATTGCTCTAGGCTGGAAAGATAGGGCTCGTCTGTTTTCACGTTAGACCGGCATAACGTCGTAAGCTGTCGCGCTGTGAAAATGCGATGTTTATTATAGACGCACTGACATCGGACGCATGCAAGACTATTGCTCTAGGCTGGAAAGATAGGGCTCGCGTGTTTTCACGTTAGACCGGCATAACGTCGTAAGCTGTCGCGGTGTGAAAATGCGATGTTTATTATAGACGCACTGACATCGGACGCATGCAAGACTATTGCTCTAGGCTGGAAAGATAGGGCTCGTCTGTTTTCACGTTAGACAGGCATAACGTCGTAAGCTGTCGCGCTGTGAAAATGCGATGTTTATTATAGACGCACTGACATCGGACGCATGCAAGACTATTGCTCTAGGCTGGAAAGATAGGGCTCGTCTGTTTTCACGTTAGACCGGCATAACGTCGTAAGCTGTCGCGCTGTGAAAATGCGATGTTTATTATAGACGCAGTGACTTCGGTATTGCTCTAGGCTGGAAAGATAGGGCTCGTCTGTTTTCACGTTAGACCGGCATAACGTCGTAAGCTGTCGCGCTGTGAAAATGCGATGTTTATTATAGACGCAGTGACTTCGGTATTGCTCTAGGCTGGAAAGATAGGGCTCGTCTGTTTTCACGTTAGACCGGCATAACGTCGTAAGCTGTCGCGCTGTGAAAATGCGATGTTTATTATAGACGCACTGACATCGGACGCATGCAAGACTATTGCTCTAGGCTGGAAAGATAGGGCTCGTCTGTTTTCACGTTAGACTGGCATAACGTCGTAAGCTGTCGCGCTGTGAAAATGCGATGTTTATTATAGACGCACTGACATCGGACGCATGTAAGACCATTGCTCTAGGCTGGAAAGATAGGGCTCGTCTGTTTTCACGTTAGACCGGCATAACGTCGTAAGCTGTCGCGCTGTGAAAATGCGATGTTTATTATAGACGCACTGACATCGGACGCATGCAAGACTATTGCTCTAGGCTGGAAAGATAGGGCTCGTCTGTTTTCACGTTAGACCGGCATAACGTCGTAAGCTGTCGCGCTGTGAAAATGCGATGTTTATTATAGACGCAGTGACTTCGGTATTGCTCTAGGCTGGAAAGATAGGGCTCGTCTGTTTTCACGTTTGACCGGCATAACGTCGTAAGCTGTCGCGCTGTGAAAATGCGATGTTTATTATAGACGCACTGACATCGGACGCATGCAAGACTATTGCTCTAGGCTGGAAAGATAGGGCTCGTCTGTTTTCACGTTAGACCGGCATAACGTCGTAAGCTGTCGCGCTGTGAAAATGCGATGTTTATTATAGACGCACTGACATCGGACGCATGCAAGACTATTGCTCTAGGCTGGAAGATAGGGCTCGCGTGTTTTCACGTTAGACCGGCATAACGTCGTAAGCTGTCGCGCTGTGAAAATGCGATGTTTATTATAGACGCACTGACATCGGACGCATGCAAGACTATTGCTCTAGGCTTGAAAGATAGGGCTCGTCTGTTTTCACGTTAAACCGGCATAACGTCGTAAGCTGTCGCGCTGTGAAAATGCGATGTTTATTATAGACGCACTGACATCGGACGCATGCAAGACTATTCCTCTAGGCTGGAAAGATAGGGCTCGGGTGTTTTCACGTTAGACCGGCATAACGTCGTAAGCTGTCGCGGTGTGAAAATGCGATGTTTATTATAGACGCAGGGACTTCGGTATTGCTCTAGGCTGGAAAGATAGGGCTCGTCTGTTTTCACGTTAGACCGGCATAACGTCGTAAGCTGTCGCGCTGTGTAAATGCGATGTTTATTATTGACGCTCTGACATCGGACGCATGCAAGACTATTGCTCTAGGCTGGAAAGATAGGGCTCGGCTGTTTTCACGTTAGACCGGCATAACGTCGTAAGCTGTCGCGCTGTGTAAATGCGATGTTTATTATAGACGCACTGACATCGGACGCATGCAAGACTATCGCTCTAGGCTGGAAAGATAGGGCTCGTCTGTTTTCACGTTAGACCGGCATAACGTCGTAAGCTGTCGCGCTGTGTAAATGCGACGTTTATTATTGACGCTCTGACATCGGACGCATGCAAGACTATTGCTCCAGGCTGGAAAGATAGGGCTCGTCTGTTTTCACGTTAGACCGGCATAATGTCGTAAGCTGTCGCGCTGTGAAAATGCGATGTTTATTATAGACGCACTGACATCGGCCGCATGCAAGACTATTGCTCTAGGCTGGAAAGATAGGGCTCGTGTGTTTTCACGTTAGACCGGCATAACGTCGTAAGCTGTCGCGCTGTGAAAATGCGATGTTTATTATTGACGCTCTGACATCGGACGCATGCAAGACTATTGCTCTAGGCTGGAAAGATAGGGCTCGTCTGTTTTCACGTTAGACCGGCATAACGTCGTAAGCTGTCGCGCTGTGAAAATGCGATGTTTATTATAGACGCACTGACATCGGCCGCATGCAAGACTATTGCTCTAGGCTGGAAAGATAGGGCTCGTCTGTTTTCACGTTAGACCGGCATAACGTCGTAAGCTGTCCCGCTGTGAAAATGCGATGTTTATTATAGACGCACTGACATCGGACGCATGCAAGACTATTGCTCTAGGCTGGAAAGATAGGGCTCGTCTGTTTTCACGTTAGACCGGCATAACGTCGTAATCTGTCGCGCTGTGTAAATGCGATGTTTATTATAGATGCACTGACATCGGACGCATGCAAGACTATTGCTCTAGGCTGGAAAGATAGGGCTCGTCTGTTTTCACGTTAGACCGGCATAACGTCGTAAGCTGTCGCGCTGTGTAAATGCGATGTTTATTATTGACGCTCTGACATCGGACGCATGCAAGACTATTGCTCTAGGCTGGAAAGATAGGGCTCGTCTGTTTTCACGTTAGACCGGCATAACGTCGTAAGCTGTCGCGCTGTGAAAATGCGATGTTTATTATAGACGCACTGACATCGGCCGCATGCAAGACTATTGCTCTAGGCTGGAAAGATAGGGCTCGTCTGTTTTCACGTTAGACCGGCATAACGTCGTAAGCTGTCGCGCTGTGAAAATGCGATGTTTATTATTGACGCACTGACATCGGACGCATGCAAGACTATTGCTCTAGGCTGGAAAGATAGGGCTCGTCTGTTTTCACGTTAGACCGGCATAACGTCGTAAGCTGTCGCGCTGTGTAAATGCGATGTTTATTATAGACGCACTGACATCGGACGCATGCAAGACTATTGCTCTAGGCTGGAAAGATAGGGCTCGTCTGTTTTCACGTTAGACCGGCATAACGTTGTAAGCTGTCGCGCTGTGTAAATGCTATGTTTATTATTGACGCTCTGACATCGGACGCATGCAAGACTATTGCTCTAGGCTGGAAAGATAGGGCTCGTCTGTTTTCACGTTAGACCGGCATAACGTCGTAAGCTGTCGCGCTGTGAAAATGCGATGTTTATTATAGACGCACTGACATCGGCCGCATGCAAGACTATTGCTCTAGGCTGGAAAGATAGGGCTCGTCTGTTTTCACGTTAGACCGGCATAACGTCGTAAGCTGTCGCGCTGTGAAAATGCGATGTTTATTATTGACGCTCTGACATCGGACGCATGCAAGACTATTGCTCTAGGCTGGAAAGATAGGGCTCGTCTGTTTTCACGTTATACCGGCATAACGTCGTAAGCTGTCGCGCTGTGAAAATGCGATGTTTATTATAGACGCACTGACATCGGCCGCATGCAAGACTATTGCTCTAGGTTGTAAAGATAGGGCTCCTCTGTTTTCACGTTAGACCGGCAAAACGTCGTAAGCTGTCGCGCTGTGAAAATGCGATGTTTATTATTGACGCTCTGACATCGGACGCATGCAAGACTATTGCTCTAGCTGGAAAGATAGGGCTCGTCTGTTTTCACGTTAGACCGGCATAACGTCGTAAGCTGTCGCGCTGTGTAAATGCGATGTTTATTATAAACGCACTGACATCGGACGCATGCAAGACTATTGCTCTAGGCTGGAAAGATAGGGCTCGTCTGTTTTCACGTTGGACCGGCATAACGTCGTAAGCTGTCGCGCTGTGAAAATGCGATGTTTATTATAGACGCACTGACATCGGACGCATGCAAGACTATTGCTCTAGGCTGGAAAGATAGGGCTCGTCTGTTTTCACGTTAGACCGGCATAACGTCGTAAGCTGTCGCGCTGTGTAAATGCGATGTTTATTATAGACGCACTGACACCGGACGCATGCAAGACTATTGCTCTAGGCTGGAAAGATAGGGCTCGTCTGTTTTCACGTTAGACCGGCATAACGTCGTAAGCTGTCGCGCTGTGAAAATGCGATGTTTATTATTGACGCTCTGACATCGGACGCATGCAAGACTATTGCTCTAGGCTGGAAAGATAGGGCTCGTCTGTTTTCACGTTAGACCGGCATAACGTCGTAAGCTGTCGCGCTGTGTAAATGCGATGTTTATTATAGACGCACTGACACCGGACGCATGCAAGACTATTGCTCTAGGCTGGAAAGATAGGGCTCGTCTGTTTTCACGTTAGACCGGCATAACGTCGTAAGCTGTCGCGCTGTGAAAATGCGATGTTTATTATTGACGCTCTGACATCGGACGCATGCAAGACTATTGCTCTAGGCTGGAAAGATAGGGCTCGTCTGTTTTCACGTTAGACCGGCATAACGTCGTAAGCTGTCGCGCTGTGAAAATGCGATGTTTATTATAGACGCAGTGACTTCGGTATTGCTCTAGGCTGGAAAGATAGGGCTCGTCTGTTTTCACGTTAGACCGGCATAACGTCGTAAGCTGTCGCGCTGTGAAAATGCGATGTTTATTATAGACGCAGTGACTTCGGTATTGCTCTAGGCTGGAAAGATAGGGCTCGTCTGTTTTCACGTTAGACCGGCATAACGTCGTAAGCTGTCGCGCTGTGAAAATGCGATGTTTATTATAGACGCACTGACATCGGACGCATGCAAGACTATTGCTCTAGGCTGGAAAGATAGGGCTCGTCTGTTTTCACGTTAGACTGGCATAACGTCGTAAGCTGTCGCGCTGTGAAAATGCGATGTTTATTATAGACGCACTGACATCGGACGCATGTAAGACCATTGCTCTAGGCTGGAAAGATAGGGCTCGTCTGTTTTCACGTTAGACCGGCATAACGTCGTAAGCTGTCGCGCTGTGAAAATGCGATGTTTATTATAGACGCACTGACATCGGACGCATGCAAGACTATTGCTCTAGGCTGGAAAGATAGGGCTCGTCTGTTTTCACGTTAGACCGGCATAACGTCGTAAGCTGTCGCGCTGTGAAAATGCGATGTTTATTATAGACGCAGTGACTTCGGTATTGCTCTAGGCTGGAAAGATAGGGCTCGTCTGTTTTCACGTTTGACCGGCATAACGTCGTAAGCTGTCGCGCTGTGAAAATGCGATGTTTATTATAGACGCACTGACATCGGACGCATGCAAGACTATTGCTCTAGGCTGGAAAGATAGGGCTCGTCTGTTTTCACGTTAGACCGGCATAACGTCGTAAGCTGTCGCGCTGTGAAAATGCGATGTTTATTATAGACGCACTGACATCGGACGCATGCAAGACTATTGCTCTAGGCTGGAAGATAGGGCTCGCGTGTTTTCACGTTAGACCGGCATAACGTCGTAAGCTGTCGCGCTGTGAAAATGCGATGTTTATTATAGACGCACTGACATCGGACGCATGCAAGACTATTGCTCTAGGCTTGAAAGATAGGGCTCGTCTGTTTTCACGTTAAACCGGCATAACGTCGTAAGCTGTCGCGCTGTGAAAATGCGATGTTTATTATAGACGCACTGACATCGGACGCATGCAAGACTATTCCTCTAGGCTGGAAAGATAGGGCTCGGGTGTTTTCACGTTAGACCGGCATAACGTCGTAAGCTGTCGCGGTGTGAAAATGCGATGTTTATTATAGACGCAGGGACTTCGGTATTGCTCTAGGCTGGAAAGATAGGGCTCGTCTGTTTTCACGTTAGACCGGCATAACGTCGTAAGCTGTCGCGCTGTGTAAATGCGATGTTTATTATTGACGCTCTGACATCGGACGCATGCAAGACTATTGCTCTAGGCTGGAAAGATAGGGCTCGGCTGTTTTCACGTTAGACCGGCATAACGTCGTAAGCTGTCGCGCTGTGTAAATGCGATGTTTATTATAGACGCACTGACATCGGACGCATGCAAGACTATCGCTCTAGGCTGGAAAGATAGGGCTCGTCTGTTTTCACGTTAGACCGGCATAACGTCGTAAGCTGTCGCGCTGTGTAAATGCGACGTTTATTATTGACGCTCTGACATCGGACGCATGCAAGACTATTGCTCCAGGCTGGAAAGATAGGGCTCGTCTGTTTTCACGTTAGACCGGCATAATGTCGTAAGCTGTCGCGCTGTGAAAATGCGATGTTTATTATAGACGCACTGACATCGGCCGCATGCAAGACTATTGCTCTAGGCTGGAAAGATAGGGCTCGTGTGTTTTCACGTTAGACCGGCATAACGTCGTAAGCTGTCGCGCTGTGAAAATGCGATGTTTATTATTGACGCTCTGACATCGGACGCATGCAAGACTATTGCTCTAGGCTGGAAAGATAGGGCTCGTCTGTTTTCACGTTAGACCGGCATAACGTCGTAAGCTGTCGCGCTGTGAAAATGCGATGTTTATTATAGACGCACTGACATCGGCCGCATGCAAGACTATTGCTCTAGGCTGGAAAGATAGGGCTCGTCTGTTTTCACGTTAGACCGGCATAACGTCGTAAGCTGTCCCGCTGTGAAAATGCGATGTTTATTATAGACGCACTGACATCGGACGCATGCAAGACTATTGCTCTAGGCTGGAAAGATAGGGCTCGTCTGTTTTCACGTTAGACCGGCATAACGTCGTAATCTGTCGCGCTGTGTAAATGCGATGTTTATTATAGATGCACTGACATCGGACGCATGCAAGACTATTGCTCTAGGCTGGAAAGATAGGGCTCGTCTGTTTTCACGTTAGACCGGCATAACGTCGTAAGCTGTCGCGCTGTGTAAATGCGATGTTTATTATTGACGCTCTGACATCGGACGCATGCAAGACTATTGCTCTAGGCTGGAAAGATAGGGCTCGTCTGTTTTCACGTTAGACCGGCATAACGTCGTAAGCTGTCGCGCTGTGAAAATGCGATGTTTATTATAGACGCACTGACATCGGCCGCATGCAAGACTATTGCTCTAGGCTGGAAAGATAGGGCTCGTCTGTTTTCACGTTAGACCGGCATAACGTCGTAAGCTGTCGCGCTGTGAAAATGCGATGTTTATTATTGACGCACTGACATCGGACGCATGCAAGACTATTGCTCTAGGCTGGAAAGATAGGGCTCGTCTGTTTTCACGTTAGACCGGCATAACGTCGTAAGCTGTCGCGCTGTGTAAATGCGATGTTTATTATAGACGCACTGACATCGGACGCATGCAAGACTATTGCTCTAGGCTGGAAAGATAGGGCTCGTCTGTTTTCACGTTAGACCGGCATAACGTTGTAAGCTGTCGCGCTGTGTAAATGCTATGTTTATTATTGACGCTCTGACATCGGACGCATGCAAGACTATTGCTCTAGGCTGGAAAGATAGGGCTCGTCTGTTTTCACGTTAGACCGGCATAACGTCGTAAGCTGTCGCGCTGTGAAAATGCGATGTTTATTATAGACGCACTGACATCGGCCGCATGCAAGACTATTGCTCTAGGCTGGAAAGATAGGGCTCGTCTGTTTTCACGTTAGACCGGCATAACGTCGTAAGCTGTCGCGCTGTGAAAATGCGATGTTTATTATTGACGCTCTGACATCGGACGCATGCAAGACTATTGCTCTAGGCTGGAAAGATAGGGCTCGTCTGTTTTCACGTTATACCGGCATAACGTCGTAAGCTGTCGCGCTGTGAAAATGCGATGTTTATTATAGACGCACTGACATCGGCCGCATGCAAGACTATTGCTCTAGGTTGTAAAGATAGGGCTCCTCTGTTTTCACGTTAGACCGGCAAAACGTCGTAAGCTGTCGCGCTGTGAAAATGCGATGTTTATTATTGACGCTCTGACATCGGACGCATGCAAGACTATTGCTCTAGCTGGAAAGATAGGGCTCGTCTGTTTTCACGTTAGACCGGCATAACGTCGTAAGCTGTCGCGCTGTGTAAATGCGATGTTTATTATAAACGCACTGACATCGGACGCATGCAAGACTATTGCTCTAGGCTGGAAAGATAGGGCTCGTCTGTTTTCACGTTGGACCGGCATAACGTCGTAAGCTGTCGCGCTGTGAAAATGCGATGTTTATTATAGACGCACTGACATCGGACGCATGCAAGACTATTGCTCTAGGCTGGAAAGATAGGGCTCGTCTGTTTTCACGTTAGACCGGCATAACGTCGTAAGCTGTCGCGCTGTGTAAATGCGATGTTTATTATAGACGCACTGACACCGGACGCATGCAAGACTATTGCTCTAGGCTGGAAAGATAGGGCTCGTCTGTTTTCACGTTAGACCGGCATAACGTCGTAAGCTGTCGCGCTGTGAAAATGCGATGTTTATTATTGACGCTCTGACATCGGACGCATGCAAGACTATTGCTCTAGGCTGGAAAGATAGGGCTCGTCTGTTTTCACGTTAGACCGGCATAACGTCGTAAGCTGTCGCGCTGTGTAAATGCGATGTTTATTATAGACGCACTGACACCGGACGCATGCAAGACTATTGCTCTAGGCTGGAAAGATAGGGCTCGTCTGTTTTCACGTTAGACCGGCATAACGTCGTAAGCTGTCGCGCTGTGAAAATGCGATGTTTATTATTGACGCTCTGACATCGGACGCATGCAAGACTATTGCTCTAGGCTGGAAAGATAGGGCTCGTCTGTTTTCACGTTAGACCGGCATAACGTCGTAAGCTGTCGCGCTGTGTAAATGCGATGTTTATTATAGACGCACTGACATCGGACGCATGCAAGACTATTGCTCTAGGCTGGAAAGATAGGGCTCGTCTGTTTTCACGTTAGACCGGCATAACGTCGTAAGCTGTCGCGCTGTGAAAATGCGATGTTTATTATAGACGCACTGACATCGGACGCATGCAAGACTATTGCTCTAGGCTGGAAAGATAGGGCTCGTCTGTTTTCACGTTAGACCGGCATAACGTCGTAAGCTGTCGCGCTGTGTAAATGCGATGTTTATTATAGACGCACTGACATCGGACGCATGCAAGACTATTGCTCTAGGCTGGAAAGATAGGGCTCGTCTGTTTTCACGTTAGAGCGGCATAACGTCGTAAGCTGTCGCGCTGTGAAAATGCGATGTTTATTATAGACGCACTGACATCGGACGCATGCAAGACTATTGCTCTAGGCTGGAAAGATAGGGCTCGTCTGTTTTCACGTTAGAGCGGCATAACGTCGTAAGCTGTCGCGCTGTGAAAATGCGATGTTTATTATAGACGCACTGACATCGGACGCATGCAAGACTATTGCTCTAGGCTGGAAAGATAGGGCTCGTCTGTTTTCACGTTAGACCGGCATAACGTCGTAAGCTGTCGCGCTGTGAAAATGAGATGTTTATTATTGACGCTCTGACATCGGACGCATGCAAGACTATTGCTCTAGCTGGAAAGATAGGGCTCGTCTGTTTTCACGTTAGACCGGCATAACGTCGTAAGCTGTCGCGCTGTGTAAATGCGATGTTTATTATAAACGCACTGACATCGGACGCATGCAAGACTATTGCTCTAGGCTGGAAAGATAGGGCTCGCGTGTTTTCACGTTAGACTGGCATAACGTCGTAAGCTGTCGCGCTGTGAAAATGTGATGTTTATTATAGACGCACTGACATCGGACGCATGCAAGACTATTGCTCTAGGCTGGAAAGATAGGGCTCGTCTGTTTTCACGTTAGACCGGCATAACTTCGTAAGCTGTCGCGCTGTGTAAATGCGATGTTTATTATAGACGCTCTGACATCGGACGCATGCAAGACTATTGCTCTAGGCTAGAAAGATAGGGCTGTCTGTTTTCACGTTAGACCGGCATAACGTCGTAAGCTGTCGCGCTGTGAAAATGCGATGTTTATTATAGACGCAGTGACTTCGGACGCATGCAAGACTATTCCTCTAGGCTGGAAAGATAGGGCTCGTCTGTTTTCACGTTAGACCGGCATAACGTCGTAAGCTGTCGCGGTGTGAAAATGCGATGTTTATTATAGACGCAGGGACTTCGGTATTGCTCTAGGCTGGAAAGACAGGGCTCGTCTGTTTTCACGTTAGACCGGCATAACGTCGTAAGCTGTCGCGGTGTGAAAATGCGATGTTTATTATAGACGCAGGGACTTCGGTATTGCTCTAGGCTGGAAAGATAGGGCTCGTCTGTTTTCACGTTAGACCGGCATAACGTCGTAAGCTGTCGCGCTGTGAAAATGCGATGTTCATTATAGACGCACTGACATCGGACGCATGCAAGACTATTGCTCTAGGCTGGAAAGATAGGGCTCGTCTGTTTTCACGTTAGACCGGCATAACGTCGTAAGCTGTCGCGCTGTGAAAATGCGATGTTTATTATAGACGCACTGACATCGGATGCATGCAAGACCATTGCTCTAGGCTGGAAAGATAGGGCTCGTCTGTTTTCACGTTAGACCGGCATAACGTCGAAAGCTGTCGCGCTGTGAAAATGCGATGTTTATTATAGACGCACTGACATCGGACGCATGCAGGACTATTGCTCTAGGCTGGAAAGATAGGGCTCGTCTGTTTTCACGTTAGACCGGCATAACGTCGTAAGCTGTCGCGCTGTGAAAATGCGATGTTTATTATAGACGCAGTGACTTCGGTATTGCTCTAGGCTGGAAAGATAGGGCTCGTCTGTTTTCACGTTAGACCGGCATAACGTCGTGAGGTGTCGCGCTGTGAAAATGCGATGTTTATTATAGACGCACTGACATCGGACGCATGCAAGACTATTGCTCTAGGCTGGAAAGATAGGGCTCGTCTGTTTTCACGTTAGACCGGCATAACGTCGTAAGCTGTCGCGCTGTGAAAATGCGATGTTTATTATAGACGCACTGACATCGGACGCATGCAAGACTATTGCTCTAGGCTGGAAAGATAGGGCTCGCGTGTTTTCACGTTAGACCGGCATAACGTCGTAAGCTGTCGCGCTGTGAAAATGCGATGTTTATTATAGACGCACTGACATCGGACGCATGCAAGACTATTGCTCTAGGCTGGAAAGATAGGGCTCGCGTGTTTTCACGTTAGACCGGCATAAGGTCGTAAGCTGTCGCGGTGTGAAAATGCGATGTTTATTATAGACGCACTGACATCGGACGCATGCGAGACTATTGCTCTAGGCTGGAAAGATAGGGCTCGTCTGTTTTCACGTTAGACAGGCATAACGTCGTAAGCTGTCGCGCTGTGAAAATGCGATGTTTATTATAGACGCACTGACATCGGACGCATGCAAGACTATTGCTCTAGGCTGGAAAGATAGGGCTCGTCTGTTTTCACGTTAGACCGGCATAACGTCGTAAGCTGTCGCGCTGTGAAAATGCGATGTTTATTATAGACGCAGTGACTTCGGTATTGCTCTAGGCTGGAAAGATAGGGCTCGTCTGTTTTCACGTTAGACCGGCATAACGTCGTAAGCTGTCGCGCTGTGAAAATGCGATGTTTATTATAGACGCAGTGACTTCGGTATTGCTCTAGGCTGGAAAGATAGGGCTCGTCTGTTTTCACGTTAGACCGGCATAACGTCGTAAGCTGTCGCGCTGTGAAAATGCGATGTTTATTATAGACGCACTGACATCGGACGCATGCAAGACTATTGCTCTAGGCTGGAAAGATAGGGCTCGTCTGTTTTCACGTTAGACCGGCATAACGTCGAAAGCTGTCGCGCTGTGAAAATGCGATGTTTATTATAGACGCACTGACATCGGACGCATGTAAGACCATTGCTCTAGGCTGGAAAGATCGGGCTCGTCTGTTTTCACGTTAGACCGGCATAACGTCGTAAGCTGTCGCGCTGTGAAAATGCGATGTTTATTATAGACGCACTGACATCGGACGCATGCAAGACTATTGCTCTAGGCTGGAAAGATAGGGCTCGTCTGTTTTCACGTTAGACCGGCATAACGTCGTAAGCTGTCGCGCTGTGAAAATGCGATGTTTATTATAGACGCAGTGACTTCGGTTTTGCTCTAGGCCGGAAAGATAGGGCTCGTCTGTTTTCACGTTTGACCGGCATAACGTCGTAAGCTGTCGCGCTGTGAAAATGCGATGTTTATTATAGACGCACTGACATCGGACGCATGCAAGACTATTGCTCTAGGCTGGAAAGATAGGGCTCGTCTGTTTTCACGTTAGACCGGCATAACGTCGTAAGCTGTCGCGCTGTGAAAATGCGATGTTTATTATAGACGCACTGACATCGGACGCATGCAAGACTATTGCTCTAGGCTGGAAGATAGGGCTCGCGTGTTTTCACGTTAGACCGGCATAACGTCGTAAGCTGTCGCGCTGTGAAAATGCGATGTTTATTATAGACGCACTGACATCGGACGCATGCAAGACTATTGCTCTAGGGTGGAAAGATAGGGCTCGTCTGTTTTCACGTTAGACCGGCATAACGTCGTAAGCTGTCGCGCTGTGAAAATGCGATGTTTATTATAGACGCACTGACATCGGACGCATGCAAGACTATTGCTCTAGGCTGGAAAGATAGGGCTCGTCTGTTTTCACGTTAGACCGGCATAACGTCGTAAGCTGTCGCGCTGTGTAAATGCGATGTTTATTATAGACGCACTGACATCGGACGCATGCAAGACTATTGCTCTAGGCTGGAAAGATAGGGCTCGTCTGTTTTCACGTTAGAGCGGCATAACGTCGTAAGCTGTCGCGCTGTGAAAATGCGATGTTTATTATAGACGCACTGACATCGGACGCATGCAAGACTATTGCTCTAGGCTGGAAAGATAGGGCTCGTCTGTTTTCACGTTAGACCGGCATAACGTCGTAAGCTGTCGCGCTGTGAAAATGCGATGTTTATTATTGACGCTCTGACATCGGACGCATGCAAGACTATTGCTCTAGGCTGGAAAGATAGGGCTCGTCTGTTTTCACGTTAGACCGGCATAACGTCGTAAGCTGTCGCGCTGTGTAAATGCGATGTTTATTATAGACGCACTGACATCGGACGCATGCAAGACTATTGCTCTAGGCTGGAAAGATAGGGCTCGCGTGTTTTCACGTTAGACCGGCATAACGTCGTAAGCTGTCGCGCTGTGAAAATGTGATGTTTATTATAGACGCACTGACATCGGACGCATGCAAGACTATTGCTCTAGGCTGGAAAGATAGGGCTCGTCTGTTTTCACGTTAGACCGGCATAACGTCGTAAGCTGTCGCGCTGTGTAAATGCGATGTTTATTATAGACGCACTGACATCGGACGCATGCAAGACTATTGCTCTAGGCTGGAAAGATAGGGCTCGTCTGTTTTCACGTTAGACCGGCATAACGTCGTAAGCTGTCGCGCTGTGAAAATGCGATGTTTATTATAGACGCAGTGACTTCGGACGCATGCAAGACTATTCCTCTAGGCTGGAAAGATAGGGCTCGTCTGTTTTCACGTTAGACCGGCATAACGTCGTAAGCTGTCGCGGTGTGAAAATGCGATGTTTATTATAGACGCAGGGACTTCGGTATTGCTCTAGGCTGGAAAGACAGGGCTCGTCTGTTTTCACGTTAGACCGGCATAACGTCGTAAGCTGTCGCGGTGTGAAAATGCGATGTTTATTATAGACGCAGGGACTTCGGTATTGCTCTAGGCTGGAAAGATAGGGCTCGTCTGTTTTCACGTTAGACCGGCATAACGTCGTAAGCTGTCGCGCTGTGAAAATGCGATGTTCATTATAGACGCACTGACATCGGACGCATGCAAGACTATTGCTCTAGGCTGGAAAGATAGGGCTCGTCTGTTTTCACGTTAGACCGGCATAACGTCGTAAGCTGTCGCGCTGTGAAAATGCGATGTTTATTATAGACGCAGTGACTTCGGTATTGCTCTAGGCTGGAAAGACAGGGCTCGTCTGTTTTCACGTTAGACCGGCATAACGTCGTAAGCTGTCGCGCTGTGAAAATGCGATGTTTATTATAGACGCACTGACATCGGACGCATGCAAGACTATTGCTCTAGGCTGCAAAGATAGGGCTCGTCTGTTTTCACGTTAGACCGGCATAACGTCGTAAGCTGTCGCGCTGTGAAAATGCGATGTTTATTATAGACGCACTGACATCGGATGCATGCAAGACCATTGCTCTAGGCTGGAAAGATAGGGCTCGTCTGTTTTCACGTTAGACCGGCATAACGTCGTAAGCTGTCGCGCTGTGAAAATGCGATGTTTATTATAGACGCACTGACATCGGACGCATGCAAGACTATTGCTCTAGGCTGGAAAGATAGGGCTCGTCTGTTTTCACGTTAGACCGGCATAACGTCGTAAGCTGTCGCGCTGTGAAAATGCGATGTTTATTATAGACGCAGTGACTTCGGTATTGCTCTAGGCTGGAAAGATAGGGCTCGTCTGTTTTCACGTTAGACCGGCATAACGTCGTAAGCTGTCGCGCTGTGAAAATGCGATGTTTATTATAGACGCACTGACATCGGACGCATGCAAGACTATTGCTCTAGGCTGGAAAGATAGGGCTCGTCTGTTTTCACGTTAGACCGGCATAACGTCGTAAGCTGTCGCGCTGTGAAAATGCGATGTTTATTATAGACGCACTGACATCGGACGCATGCAAGACTATTGCTCTAGGCTGGAAAGATAGGGCTCGCGTGTTTTCACGTTAGACCGGCATAACGTCGTAAGCTGTCGCGGTGTGAAAATGCGATGTTTATTATAGACGCACTGACATCGGACGCATGCAAGACTATTGCTCTAGGCTGGAAAGATAGGGCTCGTCTGTTTTCACGTTAGACAGGCATAACGTCGTAAGCTGTCGCGCTGTGAAAATGCGATGTTTATTATAGACGCACTGACATCGGACGCATGCAAGACTATTGCTCTAGGCTGGAAAGATAGGGCTCGTCTGTTTTCACGTTAGACCGGCATAACGTCGTAAGCTGTCGCGCTGTGAAAATGCGATGTTTATTATAGACGCAGGGACTTCGGTATTGCTCTAGGCTGGAAAGATAGGGCTCGTCTGTTTTCACGTTAGACCGGCATAACGTCGTAAGCTGTCGCGCTGTGAAAAAGCGATGTTCATTATAGACGCACTGACATCGGACGCATGCAAGACTATTGCTCTAGGCTGGAAAGATAGGGCTCGTCTGTTTTCACGTTAGACCGGCATAACGTCGTAAGCTGTCGCGCTGTGAAAATGCGATGTTTATTATAGACGCAGTGACTTCGGTATTGCTCTAGGCTGGAAAGACAGGGCTCGTCTGTTTTCACGTTAGACCGGCATAACGTCGTAAGCTGTCGCGCTGTGAAAATGCGATGTTTATTATAGACGCACTGACATCGGACGCATGCAAGACTATTGCTCTAGGCTGGAAAGATAGGGCTCGTCTGTTTTCACGTTAGACCGGCATAACGTCGTAAGCTGTCGCGCTGTGAAAATGCGATGGTTATTATAGACGCACTGACATCGGATGCATGCAAGACCATTGCTCTAGGCTGGAAAGATAGGGCTCGTCTGTTTTCACATTAGACCGGCATAACCTCGTAAGCTGTCGCGCTGTGAAAATGCGATGTTTATTATAGACGCACTGACATCGGACGCATGCAAGACTATTGCTCTAGGCTGGAAAGATAGGGCTCGTCTGTTTTCACGTTAGACCGGCATAACGTCGTAAGCTGTCGCGCTGTGAAAATGCGATGTTTATTATAGACGCAGTGACTTCGGTATTGCTCTAGGCTGGAAAGATAGGGCTCGTCTGTTTTCACGTTAGACCGGCATAACGTCGTAAGCTGTCGCGCTGTAAAAATGCGATGTTTATTATAGACGCACTGACATCGGACGCATGCAAGACTATTGCTCTAGGCTGGAAAGATAGGGCTCGTCTGTTTTCACGTTAGACCGGCATAACGTCGTAAGCTGTCGCGCTGTGAAAATGCGATGTTTATTATAGACGCACTGACATCGGACGCATGCAAGACTATTGCTCTAGGCTGGAAAGATAGGGCTCGCGTGTTTTCACGTTAGACCGGCATAACGTCGTAAGCTGTCGCGCTGTGAAAATGCGATGTTTATTATAGACGCACTGACATCGGACGCATGCAAGACTATTGCTCTAGGCTGGAAAGATAGGGCTCGCGTGTTTTCACGTAGACCGGCATAACGTCGTAAGCTGTCGCGGTGTGAAAATGCTATGTTTATTATAGACGCACTGACATCGGACGCATGCAAGACTATTGCTCTAGGCTGGAAAGATAGGGCTCGTCTGTTTTCACGTTAGACAGGCATAACGTCGTAAGCTGTCGCGCTGTGAAAATGCGATGTTTATTATAGACGCACTGACATCGGACGCATGCAAGACTATTGCTCTAGGCTGGAAAGATAGGGCTCGTCTGTTTTCACGTTAGACCGGCATAACGTCGTAAGCTGTCGCGCTGTGAAAATGCGATGTTTATTATAGACGCAGTGACTTCGGTATTGCTCTAGGCTGGAAAAATAGGGCTCGTCTGTTTTCACGTTAGACCGGCATAACGTCGTAAGCTGTCGCGCTGTGAAAATGCGATGTTTATTATAGACGCAGTGACTTCGGTATTGCTCTAGGCTGGAAAGATAGGGCTCGTCTGTTTTCACGTTAGACCGGCATAACGTCGTAAGCTGTCGCGCTGTGAAAATGCGATGTTTATTATAGACGCACTGACATCGGACGCATGCAAGACTATTGCTCTAGGCTGGAAAGATAGGGCTCGTCTGTTTTCACGTTAGACCGGCATAACGTCGTAAGCTGTCGCGCTGTGAAAATGCGATGTTTATTATAGACGCACTGACATCGGACGCATGTAAGACCATTGCTCTAGGCTGGAAAGATAGGGCTCGTCTGTTTTCATGTTTGACCGGCATAACGTCGTAAGCTGTCGCGCTGTGAAAATGCGATGTTTATTATAGACGCACTGACATCGGACGCATGCAAGACTATTGCTATAGGCTGGAAAGATAGGGCTCGTCTGTTTTCACGTTAGACCGGCATAACGTCGTAAGCTGTCGCGCTGTGAAAATGCGATGTTTATTATAGACGCACTGACATCGGACGCATGCAAGACTATTGCTCTAGGCTGGAAGATAGGGCTCGCGTGTTTTCACGTTAGACCGGCATAACGTCGTAAGCTGTCGCGCTGTGAAAATGCGATGTTTATTATAGACGCACTGACATCGGACGCATGCAAGACTATTGCTCTAGGCTGGAAAGATAGGGCTCGTCTGTTTTCACGTTAGACCGGCATAATGTCGTAAGCTGTCGCGCTGTGAAAATGCGATGTTTATTATAGACGCACTGACATCGGACGCATGCAAGACTATTGCTCTAGGCTGGAAAGATAGGGCTCGTCTGTTTTCACGTTAGACCGGCATAACGTCGTAAGCTGTCGCGCTGTGTAAATGCGATGTTTATTATAGACGCACTGACATCGGACGCATGCAAGACTATTGCTCTAGGCTGGAAAGATAGGGCTCGTCTGTTTTCACGTTAGAGCGGCATAACGTCGTAAGCTGTCGCGCTGTGAAAATGCGATGTTTATTATAGACGCACTGACATCGGACGCATGCAAGACTATTGCTCTAGGCTGGAAAGATAGGGCTCGTCTGTTTTCACGTTAGACCGGCATAACGTCGTAAGCTGTCGCGCTGTGAAAATGCGATGTTTATTATTGACGCTCTGACATCGGACGCATGCAAGACTATTGCTCTAGGCTGGAAAGATAGGGCTCTTCTGTTTTCACGTTAGACCGGCATAACGTCGTAAGCTGTCGCGCTGTGTAAATGCGATGTTTATTATAGACGCACTGACATCGGACGCATGCAAGACTATTGCTCTAGGCTGGAAAGATAGGGCTCGCGTGTTTTCACGTTAGACCGGCATAACGTCGTAAGCTGTCGCGCTGTGAAAATGTGATGTTTATTATAGACGCACTGACATCGGACGCATGCAAGACTATTGCTCTAGGCTGGAAAGATAGGGCTCGTCTGTTTTCACGTTAGACCGGCATAACGTCGTAAGCTGTCGCACTGTGTAAATGCGATGTTTATTATAGACGCACTGACATCGGACGCATGCAAGACTATTGCTCTAGGCTGGAAAGATAGGGCTCGCGTGTTTTCACGTTAGACCGGCATAACGTCGTAAGCTGTCGCGGTGTGAAAATGCGATGTTTATTATAGACGCACTGACATCGGACGCATGCAAGACTATTGCTCTAGGCTGGAAAGATAGGGCTCGTCTGTTTTCACGTTAGACAGGCATAACGTCGTAAGCTGTCGCGCTGTGAAAATGCGATGTTTATTATAGACGCACTGACATCGGACGCATGCAAGACTATTGCTCTAGGCTGGAAAGATAGGGCTCGTCTGTTTTCACGTTAGACCGGCATAACGTCGTAAGCTGTCGCGCTGTGAAAATGCGATGTTTATTATAGACGCAGTGACTTCGGTATTGCTCTAGGCTGGAAAGATAGGGCTCGTCTGTTTTCACGTTAGACCGGCATAACGTCGTAAGCTGTCGCGCTGTGAAAATGCGATGTTTATTATAGACCCAGTGACTTCGGTATTGCTCTAGGCTGGAAAGATAGGGCTCGTCTGTTTTCACGTTAGACCGGCATAACGTCGTAAGCTGTCGCGCTGTGAAAATGCGATGTTTATTATAGACGCCCTGACATCGGACGCATGCAAGACTATTGCTCTAGGCTGGAAAGATAGGGCTCGTCTGTTTTCACGTTAGACCGGCATAACGTCGTAAGCTGTCGCGCTGTGAAAATGCGATGTTTATTATAGACGCACTGACATCGGACGCATGTAAGACCATTGCTCTAGGCTGGAAAGATCGGGCTCGTCTGTTTTCACGTTAGACCGGCATAACGTCGTAAGCTGTCGCACTGTGAAAATGCGATGTTTATTATAGACGCACTGACATCGGACGCATGCAAGACTATTGCTCTAGGCTGGAAAGATAGGGCTCGTCTGTTTTCACGTTAGACCGGCATAACGTCGTAAGCTGTCGCGCTGTGAAAATGCGATGTTTATTATAGACGCAGTGACTTCGGTATTGCTCTAGGCTGGAAAGATAGGGCTCGTCTGTTTTCACGTTTGACCGGCATAACGTCGTAAGCTGTCGCGCTGTGAAAATGCGATGTTTATTATAGACGCACTGACATCGGACGCATGCAAGACTATTGCTCTAGGCTGGAAAGATAGGGCTCGTCTGTTTTCACGTTAGACCGGCATAACGTCGTAAGCTGTCGCGCTGTGAAAATGCGATGTTTATTATAGACGCACTGACATCGGACGCATGCAAGACTATTGCTCTAGGCTGGAAGATAGGGCTCGCGTGTTTTCACGTTAGACCGGCATAACGTCGTAAGCTGTCGCGCTGTGAAAATGCGATGTTTATTATAGACGCACTGACATCGGACGCATGCAAGACTATTGCTCTAGGCTGGAAAGATAGGGCTCGTCTGTTTTCACGTTAGACCGGCATAACGTCGTAAGCTGTCGCGCTGTGAAAATGCGATGTTTATTATAGACGCACTGACATCGGACGCATGCAAGACTATTGCTCTAGGCTGGAAAGATAGGGCTCGTCTGTTTTCACGTTAGACCGGCATAACGTCGTAAGCTGTCGCGCTGTGTAAATGCGATGTTTATTATAGACGCACTGACATCGGACGCATGCAAGACTATTGCTCTAGGCTGGAAAGATAGGGCTCGTCTGTTTTCACGTTAGAGCGGCATAACGTCGTAAGCTGTCGCGCTGTGAAAATGCGATGTTTATTATAGACGCACTGACATCGGACGCATGCAAGACTATTGCTCTAGGCTGGAAAGATAGGGCTCGTCTGTTTTCACGTTAGACCGGCATAACGTCGTAAGCTGTCGCGCTGTGAAAATGCGATGTTTATTATTGACGCTCTGACATCGGACGCATGCAAGACTATTGCTCTAGGCTGGAAAGATAGGGCTCTTCTGTTTTCACGTTAGACCGGCATAACGTCGTAAGCTGTCGCGCTGTGTAAATGCGATGTTTATTATAGACGCACTGACATCGGACGCATGCAAGACTATTGCTCTAGGCTGGAAAGATAGGGCTCGCGTGTTTTCACGTTAGACCGGCATAACGTCGTAAGCTGTCGCGCTGTGAAAATGTGATGTTTATTATAGACGCACTGACATCGGACGCATGCAAGACTATTGCTCTAGGCTGGAAAGATAGGGCTCGTCTGTTTTCACGTTAGACCGGCATAACGTCGTAAGCTGTCGCGCTGTGTAAATGCGATGTTTATTATAGACGCTCTGACATCGGACGCATGCAAGACTATTGCTCTAGGCTGGAAAGATAGGGCTGTCTGTTTTCACGTTAGACCGGCATAACGTCGTAAGCTGTCGCGCTGTGAAAATGCGATGTTTATTATAGACGCAGTGACTTCGGACGCATGCAAGACTATTCCTCTAGGCTGGAAAGATAGGGCTCGTCTGTTTTCACGTTAGACCGGCATAACGTCGTAAGCTGTCGCGGTGTGAAAATGCGATGTTTATTATAGACGCAGGGACTTCGGTATTGCTCTAGGCTGGAAAGATAGGGCTCGTCTGTTTTCACGTTAGACCGGCATAACGTCGTAAGCTGTCGCGCTGTGAAAATGCGATGTTCATTATAGACGCACTGACATCGGACGCATGCAAGACTATTGCTCTAGGCTGGAAAGATAGGGCTCGTCTGTTTTCACGTTAGACCGGCATAACGTCGTAAGCTGTCGCGCTGTGAAAATGCGATGTTTATTATAGACGCAGTGACTTCGGTATTGCTCTAGGCTGGAAAGACAGGGCTCGTCTGTTTTCACGTTAGACCGGCATAACGTCGTAAGCTGTCGCGCTGTGAAAATGCGATGTTTATTATAGACGCACTGACATCGGACGCATGCAAGACTATTGCTCTAGGCTGGAACGATAGGGCTCGTCTGTGTTCACGTTAGACCGGCATAACGTCGTAAGCTGTCGCGCTGTGCAAATGCGATGTTTATTATAGACGCACTGACATCGGATGCATGCAAGACCATTGCTCTAGGCTGGAAAGATAGGGCTCGTCTGTTTTCACGTTAGACCGGCATAACGTCGTAAGCTGTCGCGCTGTGAAAATGCGATGTTTATTATAGACTCACTGACATCGGACGCATGCAAGACTATTGCTCTAGGCTGGAAAGATAGGGCTCGTCTGTTTTCACGTCAGACCGGCATAACGTCGTAAGCTGTCGCGCTGTGAAAATGCGATGTTTATTATAGACGCAGTGACTTCGGTATTGCTCTAGGCTGGAAAGATAGGGCTCGTCTGTTTTCACGTTAGACCGGCATAACGTCGTAAGCTGTCGCGCTGTGAAAATGCGATGTTTATTATAGACGCACTGACATCGGACGCATGCAAGACTATTCCTCTAGGCTGGAAAGATAGGGCTCGTCTGTTTTCACGTTAGACCGGCATAACGTCGTAAGCTGTCGCGCTGTGAAAATGCGATGTTTATTATAGACGCACTGACATCGGACGCATGCAAGACTATTGCTCTAGGCTGGAAAGATAGGGCTCGTCTGTTTTCACGTTAGACCGGCATAACGTCGTAAGCTGTCGCGCTGTGAAAATGCGATGTTTATTATTGACGCTCTGACATCGGACGCATGCAAGACTATTGCTCTAGGCTGGAAAGATAGGGCTCGTCTGTTTTCACGTTAGACCGGCATAACGTCGTAAGCTGTCGCGCTGTGTAAATGCGATGTTTATTATAGACGCACTGACATCGGACGCATGCAAGACTATTGCTCTAGGCTGGAAAGATAGGGCTCGCGTGTTTTCACGTTAGACCGGCATAACGTCGTAAGCTGTCGCGCTGTGAAAATGTGATGTTTATTATAGACGCACTGACATCGGACGCATGCAAGACTATTGCTCTAGGCTGGAAAGATAGGGCTCGTCTGTTTTCACGTTAGACCGGCATAACGTCGTAAGCTGTCGCGCTGTGTAAATGCGATGTTTATTATAGACGCTCTGACATCGGACGCATGCAAGACTATTGCACTAGGCTGGAAAGATAGGGCTGTCTGTTTTCACGTTAGACCGGCATAACGTCGTAAGCTGTCGCGCTGTGAAAATGCGATGTTTATTATAGACGCAGTGACTTCGGACGCATGCAAGACAATTCCTCTAGGCTGGAAAGATAGGGCTCGTCTGTTTTCACGTTAGACCGGCATAACGTCGTAAGCTGTCGCGGTGTGAAAATGCGATGTTTATTATAGACGCAGGGACTTCGGTATTGCTCTAGGCTGGAAAGACAGGGCTCGTCTGTTTTCACGTTAGACCGGCATAACGTCGTAAGCTGTCGCGGTGTGAAAATGCGATGTTTATTATAGACGCAGGGACTTCGGTATTGCTCTAGGCTGGAAAGATAGGGCTCGTCTGTTTTCACGTTAGACCGGCATAACGTCGTAAGCTGTCGCGCTGTGAAAATGCGATGTTCATTATAGACGCACTGACATCGGACGCATGCAAGACTATTGCTCTAGGCTGGAAAGATAGGGCTCGTCTGTTTTCACGTTAGACCGGCATAACGTCGTAAGCTGTCGCGCTGTGAAAATGCGATGTTTATTATAGACGCAGTGACTTCGGTATTGCTCTAGGCTGGAAAGACAGGGCTCGTCTGTTTTCACGTTAGACCGGCATAACGTCGTAAGCTGTCGCGCTGTGAAAATGCGATGTTTATTATAGACGCACTGACATCGGACGCATGCAAGACTATTGCTCTAGGCTGGAACGATAGGGCTCGTCTGTGTTCACGTTAGACCGGCATAACATCGTAAGCTGTCGCGCTGTGCAAATGCGATGTTTATTATAGACGCACTGACATCGGATGCATGCAAGACCATTGCTCTAGGCTGGAAAGATAGGGCTCGTCTGTTTTCACGTTAGACCGGCATAACGTCGTAAGCTGTCGCGCTGTGAAAATGCGATGTTTATTATAGACTCACTGACATCGGACGCATGCAAGACTATTGCTCTAGGCTGGAAAGATAGGGCTCGTCTGTTTTCACGTCAGACCGGCATAACGTCGTAAGCTGTCGCGCTGTGAAAATGCGATGTTTATTATAGACGCAGTGACTTCGGTATTGCTCTAGGCTGGAAAGATAGGGCTCGTCTGTTTTCACGTTAGACCGGCATAACGTCGTAAGCTGTCGCGCTGTGAAAATGCGATGTTTATTATAGACGCACTGACATCGGACGCATGCAAGACTATTCCTCTAGGCTGGAAAGATAGGGCTCGTCTGTTTTCACGTTAGACCGGCATAACGTCGTAAGCTGTCGCGCTGTGAAAATGCGATGTTTATTATAGACGCACTGACATCGGACGCATGCAAGACTATTGCTCTAGGCTGGAAAGATAGGGCTCGTCTGTTTTCACGTTAGACCGGCATAACGTCGTAAGCTGTCGCGCTGTGAAAATGCGATGTTTATTATAGACGCAGGGACTTCGGTATTGCTCTAGGCTGGAAAGATAGGGCTCGTCTGTTTTCACGTTAGACCGGCATAACGTCGTAAGCTGTCGCGCTGTGAAAATGCGATGTTCATTATAGACGCACTGACATCGGACGCATGCAAGACTATTGCTCTAGGCTGGAAAGATAGGGCTCGTCTGTTTTCACGTTAGACCGGCATAACGTCGTAAGCTGTCGCGCTGTGAAAATGCGATGTTTATTATAGACGCAGGGACTTCGGTATTGCTCTAGGCTGGAAAGATAGGGCTCGTCTGTTTTCACGTTAGACCGGCATAACGTCGTAAGCTGTCGCGCTGTGAAAATGCGATGTTTATTATAGACGCAGTGACTTCGGACGCATGCAAGACTATTCCTCTAGGCTGGAAAGATAGGGCTCGTCTGTTTTCACGTTAGACCGGCATAACGTCGTAAGCTGTCGCGGTGTGAAAATGCGATGTTTATTATAGACGCCGGGACTTCGGTATTGCTCTAGGCTGGAAAGATAGGGCTCGTCTGTTTTCACGTTAGACCGGCATAACGTCGTAAGCTGTCGCGCTGTGAAAATGCGATGTTCATTATAGACGCACTGACATCGGACGCATGCAAGACTATTGCTCTAGGCTGGAAAGATAGGGCTCGTCTGTTTTCACGTTAGACCGGCATAACGTCGTAAGCTGTCGCGCTGTGAAAATGCGATGTTTATTATAGACGCAGTGACTTCGGTATTGCTCTAGGCTGGAAAGACAGGGCTCGTCTGTTTTCACGTTAGACCGGCATAACGTCGTAAGCTGTCGCGCTGTGAAAATGCGATGTTTATTATAGACGCACTGACATCGGACGCATGCAAGACTATTGCTCTAGGCTGGAACGATAGGGCTCGTCTGTGTTCACGTTAGACCGGCATAACGTCGTAAGCTGTCGCGCTGTGCAAATGCGATGTTTATTATAGACGCACTGACATCGGATGCATGCAAGACCATTGCTCTAGGCTGGAAAGATAGGGCTCGTCTGTTTTCACGTTAGACCGGCATAACGTCGTAAGCTGTCGCGCTGTGAAAATGCGATGTTTATTATAGACTCACTGACATCGGACGCATGCAAGACTATTGCTCTAGGCTGGAAAGATAGGGCTCGTCTGTTTTCACGTCAGACCGGCATAACGTCGTAAGCTGTCGCGCTGTGAAAATGCGATGTTTATTATAGACGCAGTGACTTCGGTATTGCTCTAGGCTGGAAAGATAGGGCTCGTCTGTTTTCACGTTAGACCGGCATAACGTCGTAAGCTGTCGCGCTGTGAAAATGCGATGTTTATTATAGACGCACTGACATCGGACGCATGCAAGACTATTCCTCTAGGCTGGAAAGATAGGGCTCGTCTGTTTTCACGTTAGACCGGCATAACGTCGTAAGCTGTCGCGCTGTGAAAATGCGATGTTTATTAAAGACGCACTGACATCGGACGCATGCAAGACTATTGCTCTAGGCTGGAAAGATAGGGCTCGTCTGTTTTCACGTTAGACCGGCATAACGTCGTAAGCTGTCGCGCTGTGAAAATGCGATGTTTATTATTGACGCTCTGACATCGGACGCATGCAAGACTATTGCTCTAGGCTGGAAAGATAGGGCTCGTCTGTTTTCACGTTAGACCGGCATAACGTCGTAAGCTGTCGCGCTGTGAAAATGCGATGTTTATTATAGACGCAGTGACTTCGGTATTGCTCTAGGCTGGAAAGACAGGGCTCGTCTGTTTTCACGTTAGACCGGCATAACGTCGTAAGCTGTCGCGCTGTGAAAATGCGATGTTTATTATAGACGCACTGACATCGGACGCATGCAAGACTATTGCTCTAGGCTGGAACGATAGGGCTCGTCTGTGTTCACGTTAGACCGGCATAACGTCGTAAGCTGTCGCGCTGTGAAAATGCGATGTTTATTATAGACGCACTGACATCGGACGCATGCAAGACTATTGCTCTAGGCTGGAAAGATAGGGCTCGCGTGTTTTCACGTTAGACCGGCATAACGTCGTAAGCTGTCGCGCTGTGAAAATGTGATGTTTATTATAGACGCACTGACATCGGACGCATGCAAGACTATTGCTCTAGGCTGGAAAGATAGGGCTCGTCTGTTTTCACGTTAGACCGGCATAACGTCGTAAGCTGTCGCGCTGTGTAAATGCGATGTTTATTATAGACGCTCTGACATCGGACGCATGCAAGACTATTGCTCTAGGCTGGAAAGATAGGGCTGTCTGTTTTCACGTTAGACCGGCATAACGTCGTAAGCTGTCGCGCTGTGAAAATGCGATGTTTATTATAGACGCAGTGACTTCGGACGCATGCAAGACTATTCCTCTAGGCTGGAAAGATAGGGCTCGTCTGTTTTCACGTTAGACCGGCATAACGTCGTAAGCTGTCGCGGTGTGAAAATGCGATGTTTATTATAGACGCAGGGACTTCGGTATTGCTCTAGGCTGGAAAGATAGGGCTCGTCTGTTTTCACGTTAGACCGGCATAACGTCGTAAGCTGTCGCGCTGTGAAAATGCGATGTTCATTATAGACGCACTGACATCGGACGCATGCAAGACTATTGCTCTAGGCTGGAAAGATAGGGCTCGTCTGTTTTCACGTTAGACCGGCATAACGTCGTAAGCTGTCGCGCTGTGAAAATGCGATGTTTATTATAGACGCAGTGACTTCGGTATTGCTCTAGGCTGGAAAGACAGGGCTCGTCTGTTTTCACCTTAGACCGGCATAACGTCGTAAGCTGTCGCGCTGTGAAAATGCGATGTTTATTATAGACGCACTGACATCGGACGCATGCAAGACTATTGCTCTAGGCTGGAACGATAGGGCTCGTCTGTGTTCACGTTAGACCGGCATAACGTCGTAAGCTGTCGCGCTGTGCAAATGCGATGTTTATTATAGACGCACTGACATCGGATGCATGCAAGACCATTGCTCTAGGCTGGAAAGATAGGGCTCGTCTGTTTTCACGTTAGACCGGCATAACGTCGTAAGCTGTCGCGCTGTGAAAATGCGATGTTTATTATAGACTCACTTACATCGGACGCATGCAAGACTATTGCTCTAGGCTGGAAAGATAGGGCTCGTCTGTTTTCACGTCAGACCGGCATAACGTCGTAAGCTGTCGCGCTGTGAAAATGCGATGTTTATTATAGACGCAGTGACTTCGGTATTGCTCTAGGCTGGAAAGATAGGGCTCGTCTGTTTTCACGTTAGACCGGCATAACGTCGTAAGCTGTCGCGCTGTGAAAATGCGATGTTTATTATAGACGCACTGACATCGGACGCATGCAAGACTATTCCTCTAGGCTGGAAAGATAGGGCTCGTCTGTTTTCACGTTAGACCGGCATAACGTCGTAAGCTGTCGCGCTGTGAAAATGCGATGTTTATTATAGACGCACTGACATCGGACGCATGCAAGACTATTGCTCTAGGCTGGAAAGATAGGGCTCGTCTGTTTTCACGTTAGACCGGCATAACGTCGTAAGCTGTCGCGCTGTGAAAATGCGATGTTTATTATTGACGCTCTGACATCGGACGCATGCAAGACTATTGCTCTAGGCTGGAAAGATAGGGCTCGTCTGTTTTCACGTTAGACCGGCATAACGTCGTAAGCTGTCGCGCTGTGTAAATGCGATGTTTATTATAGACGCACTGACATCGGACGCATGCAAGACTATTGCTCTAGGCTGGAAAGATAGGGCTCGCGTGTTTTCACGTTAGACCGGCATAACGTCGTAAGCTGTCGCGCTGTGAAAATGTGATGTTTATTATAGACGCACTGACATCGGACGCATGCAAGACTATTGCTCTAGGCTGGAAAGATAGGGCTCGTCTGTTTTCACGTTAGACCGGCATAACGTCGTAAGCTGTCGCGCTGTGTAAATGCGATGTTTATTATAGACGCTCTGACATCGGACGCATGCAAGACTATTGCACTAGGCTGGAAAGATAGGGCTGTCTGTTTTCACGTTAGACCGGCATAACGTCGTAAGCTGTCGCGCTGTGAAAATGCGATGTTTATTATAGACGCAGTGACTTCGGACGCATGCAAGACAATTCCTCTAGGCTGGAAAGATAGGGCTCGTCTGTTTTCACGTTAGACCGGCATAACGTCGTAAGCTGTCGCGGTGTGAAAATGCGATGTTTATTATAGACGCAGGGACTTCGGTATTGCTCTAGGCTGGAAAGACAGGGCTCGTCTGTTTTCACGTTAGACCGGCATAACGTCGTAAGCTGTCGCGGTGTGAAAATGCGATGTTTATTATAGACGCAGGGACTTCGGTATTGCTCTAGGCTGGAAAGATAGGGCTCGTCTGTTTTCACGTTAGACCGGCATAACGTCGTAAGCTGTCGCGCTGTGAAAATGCGATGTTCATTATAGACGCACTGACATCGGACGCATGCAAGACTATTGCTCTAGGCTGGAAAGATAGGGCTCGTCTGTTTTCACGTTAGACCGGCATAACGTCGTAAGCTGTCGCGCTGTGAAAATGCGATGTTTATTATAGACGCAGTGACTTCGGTATTGCTCTAGGCTGGAAAGACAGGGCTCGTCTGTTTTCACGTTAGACCGGCATAACGTCGTAAGCTGTCGCGCTGTGAAAATGCGATGTTTATTATAGACGCACTGACATCGGACGCATGCAAGACTATTGCTCTAGGCTGGAACGATAGGGCTCGTCTGTGTTCACGTTAGACCGGCATAACATCGTAAGCTGTCGCGCTGTGCAAATGCGATGTTTATTATAGACGCACTGACATCGGATGCATGCAAGACCATTGCTCTAGGCTGGAAAGATAGGGCTCGTCTGTTTTCACGTTAGACCGGCATAACGTCGTAAGCTGTCGCGCTGTGAAAATGCGATGTTTATTATAGACTCACTGACATCGGACGCATGCAAGACTATTGCTCTAGGCTGGAAAGATAGGGCTCGTCTGTTTTCACGTCAGACCGGCATAACGTCGTAAGCTGTCGCGCTGTGAAAATGCGATGTTTATTATAGACGCAGTGACTTCGGTATTGCTCTAGGCTGGAAAGATAGGGCTCGTCTGTTTTCACGTTAGACCGGCATAACGTCGTAAGCTGTCGCGCTGTGAAAATGCGATGTTTATTATAGACGCACTGAGATCGGACGCATGCAAGACTATTCCTCTAGGCTGGAAAGATAGGGCTCGTCTGTTTTCACGTTAGACCGGCATAACGTCGTAAGCTGTCGCGCTGTGAAAATGCGATGTTTATTATAGACGCACTGACATCGGACGCATGCAAGACTATTGCTCTAGGCTGGAAAGATAGGGCTCGTCTGTTTTCACGTTAGACCGGCATAACGTCGTAAGCTGTCGCGCTGTGAAAATGCGATGTTTATTATAGACGCAGGGACTTCGGTATTGCTCTAGGCTGGAAAGATAGGGCTCGTCTGTTTTCACGTTAGACCGGCATAACGTCGTAAGCTGTCGCGCTGTGAAAATGCGATGTTCATTATAGACGCACTGACATCGGACGCATGCAAGACTATTGCTCTAGGCTGGAAAGATAGGGCTCGTCTGTTTTCACGTTAGATCGGCATAACGTCGTAAGCTGTCGCGCTGTGAAAATGCGATGTTTATTATAGACGCAGGGACTTCGGTATTGCTCTAGGCTGGAAAGATAGGTCTCGTCTGTTTTCACGTTAGACCGGCATAACGTCGTAAGCTGTCGCGCTGTGAAAATGCGATGTTTATTATAGACGCAGTGACTTCGGACGCATGCAAGACTATTCCTCTAGGCTGGAAAGATAGGGCTCGTCTGTTTTCACGTTAGACCGGCATAACGTCGTAAGCTGTCGCGGTGTGAAAATGCGATGTTTATTATAGACGCAGGGACTTCGGTATTGCTCTAGGCTGGAAAGATAGGGCTCGTCTGTTTTCACGTTAGACCGGCATAACGTCGTAAGCTGTCGCGCTGTGAAAATGCGATGTTCATTATAGACGCACTGACATCGGACGCATGCAAGACTATTGCTCTAGGCTGGAAAGATAGGGCTCGTCTGTTTTCACGTTAGACCGGCATAACGTCGTAAGCTGTCGCGCTGTGAAAATGCGATGTTTATTATAGACGCAGTGACTTCGGTATTGCTCTAGGCTGGAAAGACAGGGCTCGTCTGTTTTCACGTTAGACCGGCATAACGTCGTAAGCTGTCGCGCTGTGAAAATGCGATGTTTATTATAGACGCACTGACATCGGACGCATGCAAGACTATTGCTCTAGGCTGGAACGATAGGGCTCGTCTGTGTTCACGTTAGACCGGCATAACGTCGTAAGCTGTCGCGCTGTGCAAATGCGATGTTTATTATAGACGCACTGACATCGGATGCATGCAAGACCATTGCTCTAGGCTGGAAAGATAGGGCTCATCTGTTTTCACGTTAGACCGGCATAACGTCGTAAGCTGTCGCGCTGTGAAAATGCGATGTTTATTATAGACTCACTGACATCGGACGCATGCAAGACTATTGCTCTAGGCTGGAAAGATAGGGCTCGTCTGTTTTCACGTCAGACCGGCATAACGTCGTAAGCTGTCGCGCTGTGAAAATGCGATGTTTATTATAGACGCAGTGACTTCGGTATTGCTCTAGGCTGGAAAGATAGGGCTCGTCAGTTTTCACGTTAGACCGGCATAACGTCGTAAGCTGTCGCGCTGTGAAAATGCGATGTTTATTATAGACGCACTGACATCGGACGCATGCAAGACTATTCCTCTAGGCTGGAAAGATAGGGCTCGTCTGTTTTCACGTTAGACCGGCATAACGTCGTAAGCTGTCGCGCTGTGAAAATGCGATGTTTATTATAGACGCACTGACATCGGACGCATGCAAGACTATTGCTCTAGGCTGGAAAGATAGGGCTCGTCTGTTTTCACGTTAGACCGGCATAACGTCGTAAGCTGTCGCGCTGTGAAAATGCGATGTTTATTATTGACGCTCTGACATCGGACGCATGCAAGACTATTGCTCTAGGCTGGAAAGATAGGGCTCGTCTGTTTTCACGTTAGACCGGCATAACGTCGTAAGCTGTCGCGCTGTGTAAATGCGATGTTTATTATAGACGCACTGACATCGGACGCATGCAAGACTATTGCTCTAGGCTGGAAAGATAGGGCTCGCGTGTTTTCACGTTAGACCGGCATAACGTCGTAAGCTGTCGCGCTGTGAAAATGTGATGTTTATTATAGACGCACTGACATCGGACGCATGCAAGACTATTGCTCTAGGCTGGAAAGATAGGGCTCGTCTGTTTTCACGTTAGACCGGCATAACGTCGTAAGCTGTCGCGCTGTGTAAATGCGATGTTTATTATAGACGCTCTGACATCGGACGCATGCAAGACTATTGCACTAGGCTGGAAAGATAGGGCTGTCTGTTTTCACGTTAGACCGGCATAACGTCGTAAGCTGTCGCGCTGTGAAAATGCGATGTTTATTATAGACGCAGTGACTTCGGACGCATGCAAGACAATTCCTCTAGGCTGGAAAGATAGGGCTCGTCTGTTTTCACGTTAGACCGGCATAACGTCGTAAGCTGTCGCGGTGTGAAAATGCGATGTTTATTATAGACGCAGGGACTTCGGTATTGCTCTAGGCTGGAAAGACAGGGCTCGTCTGTTTTCACGTTAGACCGGCATAACGTCGTAAGCTGTCGCGGTGTGAAAATGCGATGTTTATTATAGACGCAGGGACTTCGGTATTGCTCTAGGCTGGAAAGATAGGGCTCGTCTGTTTTCACGTTAGACCGGCATAACGTCGTAAGCTGTCGCGCTGTGAAAATGCGATGTTCATTATAGACGCACTGACATCTGACGCATGCAAGACTATTGCTCTAGGCTGGAAAGATAGGGCTCGTCTGTTTTCACGTTAGACCGGCATAACGTCGTAAGCTGTCGCGCTGTGAAAATGCGATGTTTATTATAGACGCAGTGACTTCGGTATTGCTCTAGGCTGGAAAGACAGGGCTCGTCTGTTTTCACGTTAGACCGGCATAACGTCGTAAGCTGTCGCGCTGTGAAAATGCGATGTTTATTATAGACGCACTGACATCGGACGCATGCAAGACTATTGCTCTAGGCTGGAAAGATAGGGCTCGTCTGTTTTCACGTTAGACCGGCATAACGTCGTAAGCTGGCGCGCTGTGAAAATGCGATGGTTATTATAGACGCACTGACATCGGATGCATGCAAGACCATTGCTCTAGGCTGGAAAGATAGGGCTCGTCTGTTTTCACGTTAGACCGGCATAACGTCGTAAGCTGTCGCGCTGTGAAAATGCGATGTTTATTATAGACGCACTGACATCGGACGCATGCAAGACTATTGCTCTAGGCTGGAAAGATAGGGCTCGTCTGTTTTCACGTTAGACCGGCATAACGTCGTAAGCTGTCGCGCTGTGAAAATGCGATGTTTATTATAGACGCAGTGACTTCGGTATTGCTCTAGGCTGGAAAGATAGGGCTCGTCTGTTTTCACGTTAGACCGGCATAACGTCGTAAGCTGTCGCGCTGTGAAAATGCGATGTTTATTATAGACGCACTGACATCGGACGCATGCAAGACTATTGCTCTAGGCTGGAAAGATAGGGCTCGTCTGTTTTCACGTTAGACCGGCATAACGTCGTAAGCTGTCGCGCTGTGAAAATGCGATGTTTATTATAGACGCACTGACATCGGACGCATGCAAGACTATTGCTCTAGGCTGGAAAGATAGGGCTCGCGTGTTTTCACGTTAGACCGGCATAACGTCGTAAGCTGTCGCGGTGTGAAAATGCGATGTTTATTATAGACGCACTGACATCGGACGCATGCAAGACTATTGCTTTAGGCTGGAAAGATAGGGCTCGTCTGTTTTCACGTTAGACAGGCATAACGTCGTAAGCTGTCGCGCTGTGAAAATGCGATGTTTATTATAGACGCACTGACATCGGACGCATGCAAGACTATTGCTCTAGGCTGGAAAGATAGGGCTCGTCTGTTTTCACGTTAGACCGGCATAACGTCGTAAGCTGTCGCGCTGTGAAAATGCGATGTTTATTATAGACGCAGTGACTTCGGTATTGCTCTAGGCTGGAAAGATAGGGCTCGTCTGTTTTCACGTTAGACCGGCATAACGTCGTAAGCTGTCGCGCTGTGAAAATGCGATGTTTATTATAGACGCAGTGACTTCGGTATTGCTCTAGGCTGGAAAGATAGGGCTCGTCTGTTTTCACGTTAGACCGGCATAACGTCGTAAGCTGTCGCGCTGTGAAAATGCGATGTTTATTATAGACGCACTGACATCGGACGCATGCAAGACTATTGCTCTAGGCTGGAAATATAGGGCTCGTCTGTTTTCACGTTAGACCGGCATAACGTCGTAAGCTGTCGCGCTGTGAAAATGCGATGTTTATTATAGACGCACTGACATCGGACGCATGTAAGACCATTGCTCTAGGCTGGAAAGATCGGGCTCGTCTGTTTTCACGTTAGACCGGCATAACGTCGTAAGCTGTCGCGCTGTGAAAATGCGATGTTTATTATAGACGCACTGACATCGGACGCATGCAAGACTATTGCTCTAGGCTGGAAAGATAGGGCTCGTCTGTTTTCACGTTAGACCGGCATAACGTCGTAAGCTGTCGCGCTGTGAAAATGCGATGTTTATTATAGACGCAGTGACTTCGGTATTGCTCTAGGCTGGAAAGATAGGGCTCGTCTGTTTTCACGTTTGACCGGCATAACGTCGTAAGCTGTCGCGCTGTGAAAATGCGATGTTTATTATAGACGCACTGACATCGGACGCATGCAAGACTATTGCTCTAGGCTGGAAAGATAGGGCTCGTCTGTTTTCACGTTAGACCGGCATAACGTCGTAAGCTGTCGCGCTGTGAAAATGCGATGTTTATTATAGACGCACTGACATCGGACGCATCCAAGACTATTGCTCTAGGCTGGAAGATAGGGCTCGCGTGTTTTCACGCTAGACCGGCATAACGTCGTAAGCTGTCGCGCTGTGAAAATGCGATGTTTATTATAGACGCACTGACATCGGACGCATGCAAGACTATTCCTCTAGGCTGGAAAGATAGGGCTCGCGTGTTTTCACGTTAGACCGGCATAACGTCGTAAGCTGTTGCGGTGTGAAAATGCGATGTTTATTATAGACGCAGGGACTTCGGTATTGCTCTAGGCTGGAAAGATAGGGCTCGTCTGTTTTCACGTTAGACCGGCATAACGTCGTAAGCTGTCGCGCTGTGTAAATGCGATGTTTATTATTGACGCTCTGACATCGGACGCATGCAAGACTATTGCTCTAGGCTGGAAAGATTGGGCCTGTGTGTTTTCACGTTAGACCGGCATAACGTCGTAAGCTGTCGCGCTGTGAAAATGCGATGTTTATTATTGACGCTCTGACATCGGACGCATGCAAGACTATTGCTCTAGGCTGGAAAGATAGGGCTCGTCTGTTTTCACGTTAGACCGGTATAACGTCGTAAGCTGTCGCGCTGTGAAAATGCGATGTTTATTATAGACGCACTGACATCGGCCGCATGCAAGACTATTGCTCTAGGCTGGAAAGATAGGGCTCGTCTGTTTTCACGTTAGACCGGCATAACGTCGTAAGCTGTCGCGCTGTGAAAATGCGATGTTTATTATAGACGCACTGACATCGGACGCATGCAAGACTATTGCTCTAGGCTGGAAAGATAGGGCTCGTCTGTTTTCACGTTAGACCGGCATAACGTCGTAATCTGTCGCGCTGTGTAAATGCGATGTTTATTATAGATGCACTGACATCGGACGCATGCAAGACTATTGCTCTAGGCTGGAAAGATAGGGCTCGTCTGTTTTCACGTTAGACCGGCATAACGTCGTAAGCTGTCGCGCTGTGTAAATGCGATGTTTATTATTGACGCTCTGACAACGGACGCATGCAAGACTATTGCTCTAGGCTGGAAAGATAGGGCTCGTCTGTTTTCACGTTAGACCGGCATAACGTCGTAAGCTGTCGCGCTGTGAAAATGCGATGTTTATTATAGACGCACTGACATCGGACGCATGCAAGACTATTGCTCTAGGCTGGAAAGATAGGGCTCGTCTGTTTTCACGTTAGACCGGCATAACGTCGTAAGCTGTCGCGCTGTGAAAATGCGATGTTTATTATAGACGCACTGACATCGGACGCATCCAAGACTATTGCTCTAGGCTGGAAGATAGGGCTCGCGTGTTTTCACGTTAGACCGGCATAACGTCGTAAGCTGTTGCGGTGTGAAAATGCGATGTTTATTATAGACGCAGGGACTTCGGTATTGCTCTAGGCTGGAAAGATAGGGCTCGTGTGTTTGCACGTTAGACCGGCATAACGTCGTAAGTTGTCGCGCTGTGAAAATGCGATGTTTATTATAGACGCACTGACATCGGCCGCATGCAAGACTATTGCTCTAGGCTGGAAAGATTGGGCCTGTGTGTTTTCACGTTAGACCGGCATAACGTCGTAAGCTGTCGCGCTGTGAAAATGCGATGTTTATTATTGACGCTCTGACATCGGACGCATGCAAGACTATTGCTCTAGGCTGGAAAGATAGGGCTCGTCTGTTTTCACGTTAGACCGGTATAACGTCGTAAGCTGTCGCGCTGTGAAAATGCGATGTTTATTATAGACGCACTGACATCGGCCGCATGCAAGACTATTGCTCTAGGCTGGAAAGATAGGGCTCGTCTGTTTTCACGTTAGACCGGCATAACGTCGTAAGCTGTCGCGCTGTGAAAATGCGATGTTTATTATAGACGCACTGACATCGGACGCATGCAAGACTATTGCTCTAGGCTGGAAAGATAGGGCTCGTCTGTTTTCACGTTAGACCGGCATAACGTCGTAAGCTGTCGCGCTGTGAAAATGCGATGTTTATTATAGACGCACTGACATCGGACGCATGCAAGACTATTGCTCTAGGCTGGAAAGATAGGGCTCGTCTGTTTTCACGTTAGACCGGCATAACGTCGTAATCTGTCGCGCTGTGTAAATGCGATGTTTATTATAGATGCACTGACATCGGACGCATGCAAGACTATTGCTCTAGGCTGGAAAGATAGGGCTCGTCTGTTTTCACGTTAGACCGGCATAACGTCGTAAGCTGTCGCGCTGTGTAAATGCGATGTTTATTATTGACGCTCTGACAACGGACGCATGCAAGACTATTGCTCTAGGCTGGAAAGATAGGGCTCGTCTGTTTTCACGTTAGACCGGCATAACGTCGTAAGCTGTCGCGCTGTGAAAATGCGATGTTTATTATAGACGCACTGACATCGGACGCATCCAAGACTATTGCTCTAGGCTGGAAGATAGGGCTCGCGTGTTTTCACGCTAGACCGGCATAACGTCGTAAGCTGTCGCGCTGTGAAAATGCGATGTTTATTATAGACGCACTGACATCGGACGCATGCAAGACTATTCCTCTAGGCTGGAAAGATAGGGCTCGCGTGTTTTCACGTTAGACCGGCATAACGTCGTAAGCTGTTGCGGTGTGAAAATGCGATGTTTATTATAGACGCAGGGACTTCGGTATTGCTCTAGGCTGGAAAGATAGGGCTCGTGTGTTTGCACGTTAGACCGGCATAACGTCGTAAGTTGTCGCGCTGTGAAAATGCGATGTTTATTATTGACGCTCTGACATCGGACGCATGCAAGACTATTGCTCTAGGCTGGAAAGATAGGGCTCGTCTGTTTTCACGTTAGACCGGCATAACGTCGTAAGCTGTCGCGCTGTGAAAATGCGATGTTTATTATAGACGCACTGACATCGGACGCATGCAAGACTATTGCTCTAGGCTGGAAAGATAGGGCTCGTCTGTTTTCACGTTAGACCGGTATAACGTCGTAAGCTGTCGCGCTGTGAAAATGCGATGTTTATTATAGACGCACTGACATCGGCCGCATGCAAGACTATTGCTCTAGGCTGGAAAGATAGGGCTCGTCTGTTTTCACGTTAGACCGGCATAACGTCGTAAGCTGTCGCGCTGTGAAAATGCGATGTTTATTATAGACGCACTGACATCGGACGCATGCAAGACTATTGCTCTAGGCTGGAAAGATAGGGCTCGTCTGTTTTCACGTTAGACCGGTATAACGTCGTAAGCTGTCGCGCTGTGAAAATGCGATGTTTATTATAGACGCACTGACATCGGCCGCATGCAAGACTATTGCTCTAGGCTGGAAAGATAGGGCTCGTCTGTTTTCACGTTAGACCGGCATAACGTCGTAAGCTGTCGCGCTGTGAAAATGCGATGTTTATTATAGACGCACTGACATCGGCCGCATGCAAGACTATTGCTCTAGGCTGGAAAGATTGGGCCTGTGTGTTTTCACGTTAGACCGGCATAACGTCGTAAGCTGTCGCGCTGTGAAAATGCGATGTTTATTATTGACGCTCTGACATCGGACGCATGCAAGACTATTGCTCTAGGCTGGAAAGATAGGGCTCGTCTGTTTTCACGTTAGACCGGCATAACGTCGTAAGCTGTCGCGCTGTGAAAATGCGATGTTTATTATAGACGCACTGACATCGGACGCATGCAAGACTATTGCTCTAGGCTGGAAAGATAGGGCTCGTCTGTTTTCACGTTAGACCGGTATAACGTCGTAAGCTGTCGCGCTGTGAAAATGCGATGTTTATTATAGACGCACTGACATCGGACGCATGCAAGACTATTGCTCTAGGCTGGAAAGATAGGGCTCGTCTGTTTTCACGTTAGACCGGTATAACGTCGTAAGCTGTCGCGCTGTGAAAATGCGATGTTTATTATAGACGCACTGACATCGGCCGCATGCAAGACTATTGCTCTAGGCTGGAAAGATAGGGCTCGTCTGTTTTCACGTTAGACCGGCATAACGTCGTAAGCTGTCGCGCTGTGAAAATGCGATGTTTATTATAGACGCACTGACATCGGCCGCATGCAAGACTATTGCTCTAGGCTGGAAAGATTGGGCCTGTGTGTTTTCACGTTAGACCGGCATAACGTCGTAAGCTGTCGCGCTGTGAAAATGCGATGTTTATTATTGACGCTCTGACATCGGACGCATGCAAGACTATTGCTCTAGGCTGGAAAGATAGGGCTCGTCTGTTTTCACGTTAGACCGGTATAACGTCGTAAGCTGTCGCGCTGTGAAAATGCGATGTTTATTATAGACGCACTGACATCGGCCGCATGCAAGACTATTGCTCTAGGCTGGAAAGATAGGGCTCGTCTGTTTTCACGTTAGACCGGCATAACGTCGTAAGCTGTCGCGCTGTGAAAATGCGATGTTTATTATAGACGCACTGACATCGGACGCATGCAAGACTATTGCTCTAGGCTGGAAAGATAGGGCTCGTCTGTTTTCACGTTAGACCGGCATAACGTCGTAATCTGTCGCGCTGTGTAAATGCGATGTTTATTATAGATGCACTGACATCGGACGCATGCAAGACTATTGCTCTAGGCTGGAAAGATAGGGCTCGTCTGTTTTCACGTTAGACCGGCATAACGTCGTAAGCTGTCGCGCTGTGTAAATGCGATGTTTATTATTGACGCTCTGACAACGGACGCATGCAAGACTATTGCTCTAGGCTGGAAAGATAGGGCTCGTCTGTTTTCACGTTAGACCGGCATAACGTCGTAAGCTGTCGCGCTGTGAAAATGCGATGTTTATTATAGACGCACTGACATCGGCCGCATGCAAGACTATTGCTCTAGGCTGGAAAGATAGGGCTCGTCTGTTTTCACGTTAGACCGGCATAACGTCGTAAGCTGTCGCGCTGTGAAAATGCGATGTTTATTATTGACGCTCTGACATCGGACGCATGCAAGACTATTGCTCTAGGCTGGAAAGATAGGGCTCGTCTGTTTTCACGTTAGACCGGCATAACGTCGTAAGCTGTCGCGCTGTGAAAATGCGATGTTTATTATAGACGCACTGACATCGGACGCATCCAAGACTATTGCTCTAGGCTGGAAGATAGGGCTCGCGTGTTTTCACGTTAGACCGGCATAACGTCGTAAGCTGTTGCGGTGTGAAAATGCGATGTTTATTATAGACGCAGGGACTTCGGTATTGCTCTAGGCTGGAAAGATAGGGCTCGTGTGTTTGCACGTTAGACCGGCATAACGTCGTAAGTTGTCGCGCTGTGAAAATGCGATGTTTATTATAGACGCACTGACATCGGCCGCATGCAAGACTATTGCTCTAGGCTGGAAAGATTGGGCCTGTGTGTTTTCACGTTAGACCGGCATAACGTCGTAAGCTGTCGCGCTGTGAAAATGCGATGTTTATTATTGACGCTCTGACATCGGACGCATGCAAGACTATTGCTCTAGGCTGGAAAGATTGGGCCTGTGTGTTTTCACGTTAGACCGGCATAACGTCGTAAGCTGTCGCGCTGTGAAAATGCGATGTTTATTATTGACGCTCTGACATCGGACGCATGCAAGACTATTGCTCTAGGCTGGAAAGATAGGGCTCGTCTGTTTTCACGTTAGACCGGTATAACGTCGTAAGCTGTCGCGCTGTGAAAATGCGATGTTTATTATAGACGCACTGACATCGGCCGCATGCAAGACTATTGCTCTAGGCTGGAAAGATAGGGCTCGTCTGTTTTCACGTTAGACCGGCATAACGTCGTAAGCTGTCGCGCTGTGAAAATGCGATGTTTATTATAGACGCACTGACATCGGACGCATGCAAGACTATTGCTCTAGGCTGGAAAGATAGGGCTCGTCTGTTTTCACGTTAGACCGGCATAACGTCGTAATCTGTCGCGCTGTGTAAATGCGATGTTTATTATAGATGCACTGACATCGGACGCATGCAAGACTATTGCTCTAGGCTGGAAAGATAGGGCTCGTCTGTTTTCACGTTAGACCGGCATAACGTCGTAAGCTGTCGCGCTGTGTAAATGCGATGTTTATTATTGACGCTCTGACAACGGACGCATGCAAGACTATTGCTCTAGGCTGGAAAGATAGGGCTCGTCTGTTTTCACGTTAGACCGGCATAACGTCGTAAGCTGTCGCGCTGTGAAAATGCGATGTTTATTATAGACGCACTGACATCGGACGCATCCAAGACTATTGCTCTAGGCTGGAAGATAGGGCTCGCGTGTTTTCACGCTAGACCGGCATAACGTCGTAAGCTGTCGCGCTGTGAAAATGCGATGTTTATTATAGACGCACTGACATCGGACGCATGCAAGACTATTCCTCTAGGCTGGAAAGATAGGGCTCGCGTGTTTTCACGTTAGACCGGCATAACGTCGTAAGCTGTTGCGGTGTGAAAATGCGATGTTTATTATAGACGCAGGGACTTCGGTATTGCTCTAGGCTGGAAAGATAGGGCTCGTGTGTTTGCACGTTAGACCGGCATAACGTCGTAAGTTGTCGCGCTGTGAAAATGCGATGTTTATTATAGACGCACTGACATCGGCCGCATGCAAGACTATTGCTCTAGGCTGGAAAGATTGGGCCTGTGTGTTTTCACGTTAGACCGGCATAACGTCGTAAGCTGTCGCGCTGTGAAAATGCGATGTTTATTATTGACGCTCTGACATCGGACGCATGCAAGACTATTGCTCTAGGCTGGAAAGATAGGGCTCGTCTGTTTTCACGTTAGACCGGTATAACGTCGTAAGCTGTCGCGCTGTGAAAATGCGATGTTTATTATAGACGCACTGACATCGGCCGCATGCAAGACTATTGCTCTAGGCTGGAAAGATAGGGCTCGTCTGTTTTCACGTTAGACCGGCATAACGTCGTAAGCTGTCGCGCTGTGAAAATGCGATGTTTATTATAGACGCACTGACATCGGACGCATGCAAGACTATTGCTCTAGGCTGGAAAGATAGGGCTCGTCTGTTTTCACGTTAGACCGGCATAACGTCGTAATCTGTCGCGCTGTGTAAATGCGATGTTTATTATAGATGCACTGACATCGGACGCATGCAAGACTATTGCTCTAGGCTGGAAAGATAGGGCTCGTCTGTTTTCACGTTAGACCGGCATAACGTCGTAAGCTGTCGCGCTGTGTAAATGCGATGTTTATTATTGACGCTCTGACAACGGACGCATGCAAGACTATTGCTCTAGGCTGGAAAGATAGGGCTCGTCTGTTTTCACGTTAGACCGGCATAACGTCGTAAGCTGTCGCGCTGTGAAAATGCGATGTTTATTATAGACGCACTGACATCGGCCGCATGCAAGACTATTGCTCTAGGCTGGAAAGATAGGGCTCGTCTGTTTTCACGTTAGACCGGCATAACGTCGTAAGCTGTCGCGCTGTGAAAATGCGATGTTTATTATTGACGCTCTGACATCGGACGCATGCAAGACTATTGCTCTAGGCTGGAAAGATAGGGCTCGTCTGTTTTCACGTTAGACCGGCATAACTTCGTAAGCTGTCGCGCTGTGTAAATGCGATGTTTATTATAGACGCACTGACATCGGACGCATGCAAGACTATTGCTCTAGGCTGGAAAGATAGGGCTCGTCTGTTTTCACGTTAGACCGGCATAACGTCGTAAGCTGTCGCGCTGTGAAAATGCGATGTTTATTATAGACGCACTGACATCGGACGCATGCAAGACTATTGCTCTAGGCTGGAAAGATAGGGCTCGTCTGTTTTCACGTTAGACCGGCATAACGTCGTAAGCTGTCGCGGTGTGAAAATGCGATGTTTATTATAGACGCAGGGACTTCGGTATTGCTCTAGGCTGGAAAGACAGGGCTCGTCTGTTTTCACGTTAGACCGGCATAACATCGTAAGCTGTCGCGGTGTGAAAATGCGATGTTTATTATAGACGCAGGGACTTCGGTATTGCTCTAGGCTGGAAAGATAGGGCTCGTCTGTTTTCACGTTAGACCGGCATAACGTCGTAAGCTGTCGCGCTGTGAAAATGCGATGTTCATTATAGACGCACTGACATCGGACGCATGCAAGACTATTGCTCTAGGCTGGAAAGATAGGGCTCGTCTGTTTTCACGTTAGACCGGCATAACGTCGTAAGCTGTCGCGCTGTGAAAATGCGATGTTTATTATAGACGCAGTGACTTCGGTATTGCTCTAGGCTGGAAAGACAGGGCTCGTCTGTTTTCACGTTAGACCGGCATAACGTCGTAAGCTGTCGCGCTGTGAAAATGCGATGTTTATTATAGACGCACTGACATCGGACGCATGCAAGACTATTGCTCTAGGCTGGAAAGATAGGGCTCGTCTGTTTTCACGTTAGACCGGCATAACGTCGTAAGCTGGCGCGCTGTGAAAATGCGATGGTTATTATAGACGCACTGACATCGGATGCATGCAAGACCATTGCTCTAGGCTGGAAAGATAGGGCTCGTCTGTTTTCACGTTAGACCGGCATAACGTCGTAAGCTGTCGCGCTGTGAAAATGCGATGTTTATTATAGACGCACTGACATCGGACGCATGCAAGACTATTGCTCTAGGCTGGAAAGATAGGGCTCGTCTGTTTTCACGTTAGACCGGCATAACGTCGTAAGCTGTCGCGCTGTGAAAATGCGATGTTTATTATAGACGCAGTGACTTCGGTATTGCTCTAGGCTGGAAAGATAGGGCTCGTCTGTTTTCACGTTAGACCGGCATAACGTCGTAAGCTGTCGCGCTGTGAAAATGCGATGTTTATTATAGACGCACTGACATCGGACGCATGCAAGACTATTGCTCTAGGCTGGAAAGATAGGGCTCGTCTGTTTTCACGTTAGACCGGCATAACGTCGTAAGCTGTCGCGCTGTGAAAATGCGATGTTTATTATAGACGCACTGACATCGGACGCATGCAAGACTATTGCTCTAGGCTGGAAAAATAGGGCTCGCGTGTTTTCACGTTAGACCGGCATAACGTCGTAAGCTGTCGCGGTGTGAAAATGCGATGTTTATTATAGACGCACTGACATCGGACGCATGCAAGACTATTGCTTTAGGCTGGAAAGATAGGGCTCGTCTGTTTTCACGTTAGACAGGCATAACGTCGTAAGCTGTCGCGCTGTGAAAATGCGATGTTTATTATAGACGCACTGACATCGGACGCATGCAAGACTATTGCTCTAGGCTGGAAAGATAGGGCTCGTCTGTTTTCACGTTAGACCGGCATAACGTCGTAAGCTGTCGCGCTGTGAAAATGCGATGTTTATTATAGACGCAGTGACTTCGGTATTGCTCTAGGCTGGAAAGATAGGGCTCGTCTGTTTTCACGTTAGACCGGCATAACGTCGTAAGCTGTCGCGCTGTGAAAATGCGATGTTTATTATAGACGCAGTGACTTCGTTATTGCTCTAGGCTGGAAAGATAGGGCTCGTCTGTTTTCACGTTAGACCGGCATAACGTCGTAAGCTGTCGCGCTGTGAAAATGTGATGTTTATTATAGACGCACTGACATCGGACGCATGCAAGACTATTGCTCTAGGCTGGAAAGATAGGGCTCGTCTGTTTTCACGTTAGACCGGCATAACGTCGTAAGCTGTCGCGCTGTGAAAATGCGATGTTTATTATAGACGCACTGACATCGGACGCATGTAAGACCATTGCTCTAGGCTGGAAAGATCGGGCTCGTCTGTTTTCACGTTAGACCGGCATAACGTCGTAAGCTGTCGCGCTGTGAAAATGCGATGTTTATTATAGACGCACTGACATCGGACGCATGCAAGACTATTGCTCTAGGCTGGAAAGATAGGGCTCGTCTGTTTTCACGTTAGACCGGCATAACGTCGTAAGCTGTCGCGCTGTGAAAATGCGATGTTTATTATAGACGCACTGACATCGGACGCATCCAAGACTATTGCTCTAGGCTGGAAGATAGGGCTCGCGTGTTTTCACGCTAGACCGGCATAACGTCGTAAGCTGTCGCGCTGTGAAAATGCGATGTTTATTATAGATGCACTGACATCGGACGCATGCAAGACTATTCCTCTAGGCTGGAAAGATAGGGCTCGCGTGTTTTCACGTTAGACCGGCATAACGTCGTAAGCTGTCGCGGTGTGAAAATGCGATGTTTATTATAGACGCAGGGACTTCGGTATTGCTCTAGGCTGGAAAGATAGGGCTCGTCTGTTTTCACGTTAGACCGGCATAACGTCGTAAGCTGTCGCGCTGTGTAAATGCGATGTTTATTATTGACGCTCTGACATCGGACGCATGCAAGACTATTGCTCTAGGCTGGAAAGATAGGGCTCGTGTGTTTGCACGTTAGACCGGCATAACGTCGTAAGCTGTCGCGCTGTGAAAATGCGATGTTTATTATAGACGCACTGACATCGGCCGCATGCAAGACTATTGCTCTAGGCTGGAAAGATAGGGCTCGTGTGTTTTCACGTTAGACCGGCATAACGTCGTAAGCTGTCGCGCTGTGAAAATGCGATGTTTATTATTGACGCTCTGACATCGGACGCATGCAAGACTATTGCTCTAGGCTGGAAAGATAGGGCTCGTCTGTTTTCACGTTAGACCGGCATAACGTCGTAAGCTGTCGCGCTGTGAAAATGCGATGTTTATTATAGACGCACTGACATCGGCCGCATGCAAGACTATTGCTCTAGGCTGGAAAGATTGGGCTCGTCTGTTTTCACGTTAGACCGGCATAACGTCGTAAGCTGTCGCGCTGTGAAAATGCGATGTTTATTATAGACGCACTGACATCGGACGCATGCAAGACTATTGCTCTAGGCTGGAAAGATAGGGCTCGTCTGTTTTCACGTTAGACCGGCATAACGTCGTAATCTGTCGCGCTGTGTAAATGCGATGTTTATTATAGATGCACTGACATCGGACGCATGCAAGACTATTGCTCTAGGCTGGAAAGATAGGGCTCGTCTGTTTTCACGTTAGACCGGCATAACGTCGTAAGCTGTCGCGCTGTGTAAATGCGATGTTTATTATTGACGCTCTGACATCGGACGCATGCAAGACTATTGCTCTAGGCTGGAAAGATAGGGCTCGTCTGTTTTCACGTTAGACCGGCATAACGTCGTAAGCTGTCGCGCTGTGAAAATGCGATGTTTATTATAGACGCACTGACATCGGCCGCATGCAAGACTATTGCTCTAGGCTGGAAAGATAGGGCTCGTCTGTTTTCACGTTAGACCGGCATAACGTCGTAAGCTGTCGCGCTGTGAAAATGCGATGTTTATTATTGACGCTCTGACATCGGACGCATGCAAGACTATTGCTCTAGGCTGGAAAGATAGGGCTCGTCTGTTTTCACGTTAGACCGGCATAACGTCGTAAGCTGTCGCGCTGTGAAAATGCGATGTTTATTATAGACGCACTGACATCGGCCGCATGCAAGACTATTGCTCTAGGCTGGAAAGATTGGGCTCGTCTGTTTTCACGTTAGACCGGCATAACGTCGTAAGCTGTCGCGCTGTGAAAATGCGATGTTTATTATAGACGCACTGACATCGGACGCATGCAAGACTATTGCTCTAGGCTGGAAAGATTGGGCTCGTCTGTTTTCACGTTAGACCGGCATAACGTCGTAAGCTGTCGCGCTGTGAAAATGCGATGTTTATTATAGACGCACTGACATCGGACGCATGCAAGACTATTGCTCTAGGCTGGAAAGATAGGGCTCGTCTGTTTTCACGTTAGACCGGCATAACGTCGTAATCTGTCGCGCTGTGTAAATGCGATGTTTATTATAGATGCACTGACATCGGACGCATGCAAGACTATTGCTCTAGGCTGGAAAGATAGGGCTCGTCTGTTTTCACGTTAGACCGGCATAACGTCGTAAGCTGTCGCGCTGTGTAAATGCGATGTTTATTATTGACGCTCTGACATCGGACGCATGCAAGACTATTGCTCTAGGCTGGAAAGATAGGGCTCGTCTGTTTTCACGTTAGACCGGCATAACGTCGTAAGCTGTCGCGCTGTGAAAATGCGATGTTTATTATAGACGCACTGACATCGGCCGCATGCAAGACTATTGCTCTAGGCTGGAAAGATAGGGCTCGTCTGTTTTCACGTTAGACCGGCATAACGTCGTAAGCTGTCGCGCTGTGAAAATGCGATGTTTATTATTGACGCTCTGACATCGGACGCATGCAAGACTATTGCTCTAGGCTGGAAAGATAGGGCTCGTCTGTTTTCACGTTAGACCGGCATAACGTCGTAAGCTGTCGCGCTGTGAAAATGCGATGTTTATTATAGACGCACTGACATCGGCCGCATGCAAGACTATTGCTCTAGGCTGGAAAGATTGGGCTCGTCTGTTTTCACGTTAGACCGGCATAACGTCGTAAGCTGTCGCGCTGTGAAAATGCGATGTTTATTATAGACGCACTGACATCGGACGCATGCAAGACTATTGCTCTAGGCTGGAAAGATAGGGCTCGTCTGTTTTCACGTTAGACCGGCATAACGTCGTAATCTGTCGCGCTGTGTAAATGCGATGTTTATTATAGATGCACTGACATCGGACGCATGCAAGACTATTGCTCTAGGCTGGAAAGATAGGGCTCGTCTGTTTTCACGTTAGACCGGCATAACGTCGTAAGCTGTCGCGCTGTGTAAATGCGATGTTTATTATTGACGCTCTGACATCGGACGCATGCAAGACTATTGCTCTAGGCTGGAAAGATAGGGCTCGTCTGTTTTCACGTTAGACCGGCATAACGTCGTAAGCTGTCGCGCTGTGAAAATGCGATGTTTATTATAGACGCACTGACATCGGCCGCATGCAAGACTATTGCTCTAGGCTGGAAAGATAGGGCTCGTCTGTTTTCACGTTAGACCGGCATAACGTCGTAAGCTGTCGCGCTGTGAAAATGCGATGTTTATTATAGACGCAGTGACTTCGGTATTGCTCTAGGCTGGAAAGACAGGGCTCGTCTGTTTTCACGTTAGACCGGCATAACGTCGTAAGCTGTCGCGCTGTGAAAATGCGATGTTTATTATAGACGCACTGACATCGGACGCATGCAAGACTATTGCTCTAGGCTGGAAAGATAGGGCTCGTCTGTTTTCACGTTAGACCGGCATAACGTCGTAAGCTGGCGCGCTGTGAAAATGCGATGGTTATTATAGACGCACTGACATCGGATGCATGCAAGACCATTGCTCTAGGCTGGAAAGATAGGGCTCGTCTGTTTTCACGTTAGACCGGCATAACGTCGTAAGCTGTCGCGCTGTGTAAATGCGATGTTTATTATTGACGCTCTGACATCGGACGCATGCAAGACTATTGCTCTAGGCTGGAAAGATAGGGCTCGTCTGTTTTCACGTTAGACCGGCATAACGTCGTAAGCTGTCGCGCTGTGAAAATGCGATGTTTATTATAGACGCACTGACATCGGCCGCATGCAAGACTATTGCTCTAGGCTGGAAAGATAGGGCTCGTCTGTTTTCACGTTAGACCGGCATAACGTCGTAAGCTGTCGCGCTGTGAAAATGCGATGTTTATTATAGACGCAGTGACTTCGGTATTGCTCTAGGCTGGAAAGACAGGGCTCGTCTGTTTTCACGTTAGACCGGCATAACGTCGTAAGCTGTCGCGCTGTGAAAATGCGATGTTTATTATAGACGCACTGACATCGGACGCATGCAAGACTATTGCTCTAGGCTGGAAAGATAGGGCTCGTCTGTTTTCACGTTAGACCGGCATAACGTCGTAAGCTGGCGCGCTGTGAAAATGCGATGGTTATTATAGACGCACTGACATCGGATGCATGCAAGACCATTGCTCTAGGCTGGAAAGATAGGGCTCGTCTGTTTTCACGTTAGACCGGCATAACGTCGTAAGCTGTCGCGCTGTGAAAATGCGATGTTTATTATAGACGCACTGACATCGGACGCATGCAAGACTATTGCTCTAGGCTGGAAAGATAGGGCTCGTCTGTTTTCACGTTAGACCGGCATAACGTCGTAAGCTGTCGCGCTGTGAAAATGCGATGTTTATTATAGACGCAGTGACTTCGGTATTGCTCTAGGCTGGAAAGATAGGGCTCGTCTGTTTTCACGTTAGACCGGCATAACGTCGTAAGCTGTCGCGCTGTGAAAATGCGATGTTTATTATAGACGCACTGACATCGGACGCATGCAAGACTATTGCTCTAGGCTGGAAAGATAGGGCTCGTCTGTTTTCACGTTAGACCGGCATAACGTCGTAAGCTGTCGCGCTGTGAAAATGCGATGTTTATTATAGACGCACTGACATCGGACGCATGCAAGACTATTGCTCTAGGCTGGAAAAATAGGGCTCGCGTGTTTTCACGTTAGACCGGCATAACGTCGTAAGCTGTCGCGGTGTGAAAATGCGATGTTTATTATAGACGCACTGACATCGGACGCATGCAAGACTATTGCTTTAGGCTGGAAAGATAGGGCTCGTCTGTTTTCACGTTAGACAGGCATAACGTCGTAAGCTGTCGCGCTGTGAAAATGCGATGTTTATTATAGACGCACTGACATCGGACGCATGCAAGACTATTGCTCTAGGCTGGAAAGATAGGGCTCGTCTGTTTTCACGTTAGACCGGCATAACGTCGTAAGCTGTCGCGCTGTGAAAATGCGATGTTTATTATAGACGCAGTGACTTCGGTATTGCTCTAGGCTGGAAAGATAGGGCTCGTCTGTTTTCACGTTAGACCGGCATAACGTCGTAAGCTGTCGCGCTGTGAAAATGCGATGTTTATTATAGACGCAGTGACTTCGTTATTGCTCTAGGCTGGAAAGATAGGGCTCGTCTGTTTTCACGTTAGACCGGCATAACGTCGTAAGCTGTCGCGCTGTGAAAATGTGATGTTTATTATAGACGCACTGACATCGGACGCATGCAAGACTATTGCTCTAGGCTGGAAAGATAGGGCTCGTCTGTTTTCACGTTAGACCGGCATAACGTCGTAAGCTGTCGCGCTGTGAAAATGCGATGTTTATTATAGACGCACTGACATCGGACGCATGTAAGACCATTGCTCTAGGCTGGAAAGATCGGGCTCGTCTGTTTTCACGTTAGACCGGCATAACGTCGTAAGCTGTCGCGCTGTGAAAATGCGATGTTTATTATAGACGCACTGACATCGGACGCATGCAAGACTATTGCTCTAGGCTGGAAAGATAGGGCTCGTCTGTTTTCACGTTAGACCGGCATAACGTCGTAAGCTGTCGCGCTGTGAAAATGCGATGTTTATTATAGACGCACTGACATCGGACGCATCCAAGACTATTGCTCTAGGCTGGAAGATAGGGCTCGCGTGTTTTCACGCTAGACCGGCATAACGTCGTAAGCTGTCGCGCTGTGAAAATGCGATGTTTATTATAGATGCACTGACATCGGACGCATGCAAGACTATTCCTCTAGGCTGGAAAGATAGGGCTCGCGTGTTTTCACGTTAGACCGGCATAACGTCGTAAGCTGTCGCGGTGTGAAAATGCGATGTTTATTATAGACGCAGGGACTTCGGTATTGCTCTAGGCTGGAAAGATTGGGCTCGTCTGTTTTCACGTTAGACCGGCATAACGTCGTAAGCTGTCGCGCTGTGAAAATGCGATGTTTATTATAGACGCACTGACATCGGACGCATGCAAGACTATTGCTCTAGGCTGGAAAGATAGGGCTCGTCTGTTTTCACGTTAGACCGGCATAACGTCGTAATCTGTCGCGCTGTGTAAATGCGATGTTTATTATAGATGCACTGACATCGGACGCATGCAAGACTATTGCTCTAGGCTGGAAAGATAGGGCTCGTCTGTTTTCACGTTAGACCGGCATAACGTCGTAAGCTGTCGCGCTGTGTAAATGCGATGTTTATTATTGACGCTCTGACATCGGACGCATGCAAGACTATTGCTCTAGGCTGGAAAGATAGGGCTCGTCTGTTTTCACGTTAGACCGGCATAACGTCGTAAGCTGTCGCGCTGTGAAAATGCGATGTTTATTATAGACGCACTGACATCGGCCGCATGCAAGACTATTGCTCTAGGCTGGAAAGATAGGGCTCGTCTGTTTTCACGTTAGACCGGCATAACGTCGTAAGCTGTCGCGCTGTGAAAATGCGATGTTTATTATTGACGCTCTGACATCGGACGCATGCAAGACTATTGCTCTAGGCTGGAAAGATAGGGCTCGTCTGTTTTCACGTTAGACCGGCATAACGTCGTAAGCTGTCGCGCTGTGAAAATGCGATGTTTATTATAGACGCACTGACATCGGCCGCATGCAAGACTATTGCTCTAGGCTGGAAAGATTGGGCTCGTCTGTTTTCACGTTAGACCGGCATAACGTCGTAAGCTGTCGCGCTGTGAAAATGCGATGTTTATTATAGACGCACTGACATCGGACGCATGCAAGACTATTGCTCTAGGCTGGAAAGATAGGGCTCGTCTGTTTTCACGTTAGACCGGCATAACGTCGTAATCTGTCGCGCTGTGTAAATGCGATGTTTATTATAGATGCACTGACATCGGACGCATGCAAGACTATTGCTCTAGGCTGGAAAGATAGGGCTCGTCTGTTTTCACGTTAGACCGGCATAACGTCGTAAGCTGTCGCGCTGTGTAAATGCGATGTTTATTATTGACGCTCTGACATCGGACGCATGCAAGACTATTGCTCTAGGCTGGAAAGATAGGGCTCGTCTGTTTTCACGTTAGACCGGCATAACGTCGTAAGCTGTCGCGCTGTGAAAATGCGATGTTTATTATAGACGCACTGACATCGGCCGCATGCAAGACTATTGCTCTAGGCTGGAAAGATAGGGCTCGTCTGTTTTCACGTTAGACCGGCATAACGTCGTAAGCTGTCGCGCTGTGAAAATGCGATGTTTATTATTGACGCTCTGACATCGGACGCATGCAAGACTATTGCTCTAGGCTGGAAAGATAGGGCTCGTCTGTTTTCACGTTAGACCGGCATAACGTCGTAAGCTGTCGCGCTGTGTAAATGCGATGTTTATTATAGACGCACTGACATCGGACGCATGCAAGACTATTGCTCTAGGCTGGAAAGATAGGGCTCGTCTGTTTTCACGTTAGACCGGCATAACGTCGTAAGCTGTCGCGCTGTGAAAATGCGATGTTTATTATAGACGCACTGACATCGGACGCATGCAAGACTATTGCTCTAGGCTGGAAAGATAGGGCTCGTCTGTTTTCACGTTAGACCGGCATAACGTCGTAAGCTGTCGCGCTGTGTAAATGCGATGTTTATTATAGACGCACTGACATCGGACGCATGCAAGACTATTGCTCTAGGCTGGAAAGATAGGGCTCGTGTGTTTTCACGTTAGACCTTCATAACGTTGTAAGCTGTCGCGCTGTGTAAATGCGATGTTTATTATTGACGCTCTGACATCGGACGCATGCAAGACTATTGCTCTAGGCTGGAAAGATAGGGCTCGTCTGTTTTCACGTTAGACCGGCGTAACGTCGTAAGCTGTCGCGCTGTGAAAATGCGATGTTTATTATAGACGCACTGACATCGGCCGCATGCAAGACTATTGCTCTAGGCTGGAAAGATAGGGCTCGTCTGTTTTCACGTTAGACCGGCATAACGTCGTAAGCTGTCGCGCTGTGAAAATGCGATGTTTATTATTGACGCTCTGACATCGGACGCATGCAAGACTATTGCTCTAGGCTGGAAAGATAGGGCTCGTCTGTTTTCACGTTAGACCGGCATAACGTCGTAAGCTGTCGCGCTGTGAAAATGCGATGTTTATTATAGACGCACTGACATCGGCCGCATGCAAGACTATTGCTCTAGGCTGTAAAGATTGGGCTCGTCTGTTTTCACGTTAGACCGGCATAACGTCGTAAGCTGTCGCGCTGTGAAAATGCGATGTTTATTATTGACGCTCTGACATCGGACGCATGCAAGACTATTGCTCTAGGCTGGAAAGATAGGGCTCGTGTGTTTTCACGTTAGACCGGCATAACGTCGTAAGCTGTCGCGCTGTGAAAATGCGATGTTTATTATAGACGCACTGACATCGGCCGCATGCAAGACTATTGCTCTAGGCTGGAAAGATAGGGCTCGTGTGTTTTCACGTTAGACCGGCATAACGTCGTAAGCTGTCGCGCTGTGAAAATGCGATGTTTATTATTGACGCTCTGACATCGGACGCATGCAAGACTATTGCTCTAGGCTGGAAAGATAGGGCTCGTCTGTTTTCACGTTAGACCGGCATAACGTCGTAAGCTGTCGCGCTGTGTAAATGCGATGTTTATTATTGACGCTCTGACATCGGACGCATGCAAGACTATTGCTCTAGGCTGGAAAGATAGGGCTCGTCTGTTTTCACGTTAGACCGGCATAACGTCGTAAGCTGTCGCGCTGTGAAAATGCGATGTTTATTATAGACGCACTGACATCGGCCGCATGCAAGACTATTGCTCTAGGCTGGAAAGATAGGGCTCGTCTGTTTTCACGTTAGACCGGCATAACGTCGTAAGCTGTCGCGCTGTGAAAATGCGATGTTTATTATTGACGCTCTGACATCGGACGCATGCAAGACTATTGCTCTAGGCTGGAAAGATAGGGCTCGTCTGTTTTCACGTTAGACCGGCATAACGTCGTAAGCTGTCGCGCTGTGTAAATGCGATGTTTATTATAGACGCACTGACATCGGACGCATGCAAGACTATTGCTCTAGGCTGGAAAGATAGGGCTCGTCTGTTTTCACGTTAGACCGGCATAACGTCGTAAGCTGTCGCGCTGTGAAAATGCGATGTTTATTATAGACGCACTGACATCGGACGCATGCAAGACTATTGCTCTAGGCTGGAAAGATAGGGCTCGTCTGTTTTCACGTTAGACCGGCATAACGTCGTAAGCTGTCGCGCTGTGTAAATGCGATGTTTATTATTGACGCTCTGACATCGGACGCATGCAAGACTATTGCTCTAGGCTGGAAAGATAGGGCTCGTCTGTTTTCACGTTAGACCGGCGTAACGTCGTAAGCTGTCGCGCTGTGAAAATGCGATGTTTATTATAGACGCACTGACATCGGCCGCATGCAAGACTATTGCTCTAGGCTGGAAAGATAGGGCTCGTCTGTTTTCACGTTAGACCGGCATAACGTCGTAAGCTGTCGCGCTGTGAAAATGCGATGTTTATTATTGACGCTCTGACATCGGACGCATGCAAGACTATTGCTCTAGGCTGGAAAGATAGGGCTCGTGTGTTTTCACGTTAGACCGGCATAACGTCGTAAGCTGTCGCGCTGTGAAAATGCGATGTTTATTATAGACGCACTGACATCGGCCGCATGCAAGACTATTGCTCTAGGCTGGAAAGATAGGGCTCGTGTGTTTTCACGTTAGACCGGCATAACGTCGTAAGCTGTCGCGCTGTGAAAATGCGATGTTTATTATTGACGCTCTGACATCGGACGCATGCAAGACTATTGCTCTAGGCTGGAAAGATAGGGCTCGTCTGTTTTCACGTTAGACCGGCATAACGTCGTAAGCTGTCGCGCTGTGTAAATGCGATGTTTATTATTGACGCTCTGACATCGGACGCATGCAAGACTATTGCTCTAGGCTGGAAAGATAGGGCTCGTCTGTTTTCACGTTAGACCGGCATAACGTCGTAAGCTGTCGCGCTGTGAAAATGCGATGTTTATTATAGACGCACTGACATCGGCCGCATGCAAGACTATTGCTCTAGGCTGGAAAGATAGGGCTCGTCTGTTTTCACGTTAGACCGGCATAACGTCGTAAGCTGTCGCGCTGTGAAAATGCGATGTTTATTATTGACGCTCTGACATCGGACGCATGCAAGACTATTGCTCTAGGCTGGAAAGATAGGGCTCGTCTGTTTTCACGTTAGACCGGCATAACGTCGTAAGCTGTCGCGCTGTGTAAATGCGATGTTTATTATAGACGCACTGACATCGGACGCATGCAAGACTATTGCTCTAGGCTGGAAAGATAGGGCTCGTCTGTTTTCACGTTAGACCGGCATAACGTCGTAAGCTGTCGCGCTGTGAAAATGCGATGTTTATTATAGACGCACTGACATCGGACGCATGCAAGACTATTGCTCTAGGCTGGAAAGATAGGGCTCGTCTGTTTTCACGTTAGACCGGCATAACGTCGTAAGCTGTCGCGCTGTGTAAATGCGATGTTTATTATAGACGCACTGACATCGGACGCATGCAAGACTATTGCTCTAGGCTGGAAAGATAGGGCTCGTGTGTTTTCACGTTAGACCTTCATAACGTTGTAAGCTGTCGCGCTGTGTAAATGCGATGTTTATTATTGACGCTCTGACATCGGACGCATGCAAGACTATTGCTCTAGGCTGGAAAGATAGGGCTCGTCTGTTTTCACGTTAGACCGGCGTAACGTCGTAAGCTGTCGCGCTGTGAAAATGCGATGTTTATTATAGACGCACTGACATCGGCCGCATGCAAGACTATTGCTCTAGGCTGGAAAGATAGGGCTCGTCTGTTTTCACGTTAGACCGGCATAACGTCGTAAGCTGTCGCGCTGTGAAAATGCGATGTTTATTATTGACGCTCTGACATCGGACGCATGCAAGACTATTGCTCTAGGCTGGAAAGATAGGGCTCGTCTGTTTTCACGTTAGACCGGCATAACGTCGTAAGCTGTCGCGCTGTGAAAATGCGATGTTTATTATAGACGCACTGACATCGGCCGCATGCAAGACTATTGCTCTAGGCTGTAAAGATTGGGCTCGTCTGTTTTCACGTTAGACCGGCATAACGTCGTAAGCTGTCGCGCTGTGAAAATGCGATGTTTATTATTGACGCTCTGACATCGGACGCATGCAAGACTATTGCTCTAGGCTGGAAAGATAGGGCTCGTGTGTTTTCACGTTAGACCGGCATAACGTCGTAAGCTGTCGCGCTGTGAAAATGCGATGTTTATTATAGACGCACTGACATCGGCCGCATGCAAGACTATTGCTCTAGGCTGGAAAGATAGGGCTCGTGTGTTTTCACGTTAGACCGGCATAACGTCGTAAGCTGTCGCGCTGTGAAAATGCGATGTTTATTATTGACGCTCTGACATCGGACGCATGCAAGACTATTGCTCTAGGCTGGAAAGATAGGGCTCGTCTGTTTTCACGTTAGACCGGCATAACGTCGTAAGCTGTCGCGCTGTGAAAATGCGATGTTTATTATAGATGCACTGACATCGGCCGCATGCAAGACTATTGCTCTAGGCTGGAAAGATAGGGCTCGTCTGTTTTCACGTTAGACCGGCATAACGTCGTAAGCTGTCGCGCTGTGAAAATGCGATGTTTATTATAGACGCACTGACATCGGACGCATGCAAGACTATTGCTCTAGGCTGGAAAGATAGGGCTCGTCTGTTTTCACGTTAGACCGGCATAACGTCGTAATCTGTCGCGCTGTGTAAATGCGATGTTTATTATAGATGCACTGACATCGGACGCATGCAAGACTATTGCTCTAGGCTGGAAAGATAGGGCTCGTCTGTTTTCACGTTAGACCGGCATAACGTCGTAAGCTGTCGCGCTGTGTAAATGCGATGTTTATTATTGACGCTCTGACATCGGACGCATGCAAGACTATTGCTCTAGGCTGGAAAGATAGGGCTCGTCTGTTTTCACGTTAGACCGGCATAACGTCGTAAGCTGTCGCGCTGTGAAAATGCGATGTTTATTATAGACGCACTGACATCGGACGCATGCAAGACTATTGCTCTAGGCTGGAAAGATAGGGCACGTCTGTTTTCACGTTAGACCGGCATAACGTCGTAAGCTGTCGCGCTGTGAAAATGCGATGTTTATTATTGACGCTCTGACATCGGACGCATGCAAGACTATTGCTCTAGGCTGGAAAGATAGGGCTCGTCTGTTTTCACCTTAGACCGGCATAACGTCGTAAGCTGTCGCGCTGTGAAAATGCGATGTTTATTATAGACGCACTGACATCGGCCGCATGCAAGACTATTGCTCTAGGCTGTAAAGATTGGGCTCGTCTGTTTTCACGTTAGACCGGCATAACGTCGTAAGCTGTCGCGCTGTGAAAATGCGATGTTTATTATAGACGCATTGACATCGGACGCATGCAAGACTATTGCTCTAGGCTGGAAAGATAGGGCTCGTCTGTTTTCACGTTAGACCGGCATAACGTCGTAAGCTGTCGCGCTGTGTAAATGCGATGTTTATTATAGATGCACTGACATCGGACGCATGCAAGACTATTGCTCTAGGCTGGAAAGATAGGGCTCGTCTGTTTTCACGTTAGACCGGCATAACGTCGTAAGCTGTCGCGCTGTGTAAATGCGATGTTTATTATTGACGCTCTGACATCGGACGCATGCAAGACTATTGCTCTAGGCTGGAAAGATAGGGCTCGTCTGTTTTCACGTTTGACCGGCATAACGTCGTAAGCTGTCGCGCTGTGAAAATGCGATGTTTATTATAGACGCACTGACATCGGCCGCATGCAAGACTATTGCTCTAGGCTGGAAAGATAGGGCTCGTCTGTTTTCACGTTAGACCGGCATAACGTCGTAAGCTGTCGCGCTGTGAAAATGCGATGTTTATTATTGACGCTCTGACATCGGACACATGAGAGACTATTGCTCTAGGCTGGAAAGATAGGGCTCGTCTGTTTTCACGTTAGACCGGCATAACGTCGTAAGCTGTCGCGCTGTGTAAATGCGATGTTTATTATAGACGCACTGACATCGGACGCATGCAAGACTATTGCTCTAGGCTGGAAAGATAGGGCTCGTCTGTTTTCACGTTAGAGCGGCATAACGTCGTAAGCTGTCGCGCTGTGAAAATGCGATGTTTATTATAGACGCACTGACATCGGACGCATGCAAGACTATTGCTCTAGGCTTGAAAGATAGGGCACGTCTGTTTTCACGTTAGACCGGCATAACGTCGTAAGCTGTCGCGCTGTGAAAATGCGATGTTTATTATTGACGCTCTGACATCGGACGCATGCAAGACTATTGCTCTAGGCTGGAAAGATAGGGCTCGTGTGTTTTCACGTTAGACCGGCATAACGTCGTAAGCTGTCGCGCTGTGAAAATGCGATGTTTATTATTGACGCTCTGACATCGGACGCATGCAAGACTATTGCTCTAGGCTGGAAAGATAGGGCTCGTCTGTTTTCACGTTAGACCGGCATAACGTCGTAAGCTGTCGCGCTGTGAAAATGCGATGTTTATTATAGATGCACTGACATCGGCCGCATGCAAGACTATTGCTCTAGGCTGGAAAGATAGGGCTCGTCTGTTTTCACGTTAGACCGGCATAACGTCGTAAGCTGTCGCGCTGTGAAAATGCGATGTTTATTATAGACGCACTGACATCGGACGCATGCAAGACTATTGCTCTAGGCTGGAAAGATAGGGCTCGTCTGTTTTCACGTTAGACCGGCATAACGTCGTAATCTGTCGCGCTGTGTAAATGCGATGTTTATTATAGATGCACTGACATCGGACGCATGCAAGACTATTGCTCTAGGCTGGAAAGATAGGGCTCGTCTGTTTTCACGTTAGACCGGCATAACGTCGTAAGCTGTCGCGCTGTGTAAATGCGATGTTTATTATTGACGCTCTGACATCGGACGCATGCAAGACTATTGCTCTAGGCTGGAAAGATAGGGCTCGTCTGTTTTCACGTTAGACCGGCATAACGTCGTAAGCTGTCGCGCTGTGAAAATGCGATGTTTATTATAGACGCACTGACATCGGACGCATGCAAGACTATTGCTCTAGGCTGGAAAGATAGGGCACGTCTGTTTTCACGTTAGACCGGCATAACGTCGTAAGCTGTCGCGCTGTGAAAATGCGATGTTTATTATTGACGCTCTGACATCGGACGCATGCAAGACTATTGCTCTAGGCTGGAAAGATAGGGCTCGTCTGTTTTCACCTTAGACCGGCATAACGTCGTAAGCTGTCGCGCTGTGAAAATGCGATGTTTATTATAGACGCACTGACATCGGCCGCATGCAAGACTATTGCTCTAGGCTGTAAAGATTGGGCTCGTCTGTTTTCACGTTAGACCGGCATAACGTCGTAAGCTGTCGCGCTGTGAAAATGCGATGTTTATTATAGACGCATTGACATCGGACGCATGCAAGACTATTGCTCTAGGCTGGAAAGATAGGGCTCGTCTGTTTTCACGTTAGACCGGCATAACGTCGTAAGCTGTCGCGCTGTGTAAATGCGATGTTTATTATAGATGCACTGACATCGGACGCATGCAAGACTATTGCTCTAGGCTGGAAAGATAGGGCTCGTCTGTTTTCACGTTAGACCGGCATAACGTCGTAAGCTGTCGCGCTGTGTAAATGCGATGTTTATTATTGACGCTCTGACATCGGACGCATGCAAGACTATTGCTCTAGGCTGGAAAGATAGGGCTCGTCTGTTTTCACGTTTGACCGGCATAACGTCGTAAGCTGTCGCGCTGTGAAAATGCGATGTTTATTATAGACGCACTGACATCGGCCGCATGCAAGACTATTGCTCTAGGCTGGAAAGATAGGGCTCGTCTGTTTTCACGTTAGACCGGCATAACGTCGTAAGCTGTCGCGCTGTGAAAATGCGATGTTTATTATTGACGCTCTGACATCGGACACATGAGAGACTATTGCTCTAGGCTGGAAAGATAGGGCTCGTCTGTTTTCACGTTAGACCGGCATAACGTCGTAAGCTGTCGCGCTGTGTAAATGCGATGTTTATTATAGACGCACTGACATCGGACGCATGCAAGACTATTGCTCTAGGCTGGAAAGATAGGGCTCGTCTGTTTTCACGTTAGAGCGGCATAACGTCGTAAGCTGTCGCGCTGTGAAAATTGCGATGTTTATTATAGACGCACTGACATCGGACGCATGCAAGACTATTGCTCTAGGCTTGAAAGATAGGGCACGTCTGTTTTCACGTTAGACCGGCATAACGTCGTAAGCTGTCGCGCTGTGAAAATGCGATGTTTATTATTGACGCTCTGACATCGGACGCATGCAAGACTATTGCTCTAGGCTGGAAAGATAGGGCTCGTCTGTTTTCACGTTAGACCGGCGTAACGTCGTAAGCTGTCGCGCTGTGAAAATGCGATGTTTATTATAGACGCACTGACATCGGCGCATGCAAGACTATTGCTCTAGGCTGGAAAGATAGGGCTCGTCTGTTTTCACGTTAGACCGGCATAACGTCGTAAGCTGTCGCGCTGTGAAAATGCGATGTTTATTATTGACGCTCTGACATCGGACGCATGCAAGACTATTGCTCTAGGCTGGAAAGATAGGGCTCGTCTGTTTTCACGTTAGACCGGCATAACGTCGTAAGCTGTCGCGCTGTGAAAATGCGATGTTTATTATAGACGCACTGACATCGGCCGCATGCAAGACTATTGCTCTAGGCTGTAAAGATAGGGCTCGTCTGTTTTCACGTTAGACCGGCATAACGTCGTAAGCTGTCGCGCTGTGTAAATGCGGTGTTTATTATAGACGCACTGACATCGGACGCATGCAAGACTATTGCTCTAGGCTGGAAAGATAGGGCTCGTCTGTTTTCACGTTAGACCGGCATAACGTCGTAATCTGTCGCGCTGTGTAAATGCGATGTTTATTATAGATGCACTGACATCGGACGCATGCAAGACTATTGCTCTAGGCTGGAAAGATAGGGCTCGTCTGTTTTCACGTTAGACCGGCATAACGTCGTAAGCTGTCGCGCTGTGTAAATGCGATGTTTATTATTGACGCTCTGACATCGGACGCATGCAAGACTATTGCTCTAGGCTGGAAAGATAGGGCTCGTCTGTTTTCACGTTAGACCGGCATAACGTCGTAAGCTGTCGCGCTGTGAAAATGCGATGTTTATTATTGACGCTCTGACATCGGACGCATGCAAGACTATTGCTCTAGGCTGGAAAGATAGGGCTCGTCTGTTTTCACGTTAGACCGGCATAACGTCGTAAGCTGTCGCGCTGTGTAAATGCGATGTTTATTATAGACGCTACTGACATCGGACGCATGCAAGACTATTGCTCTAGGCTGGAAAGATAGGGCTCGTCTGTTTTCACGTTTAGAGCGGCATAACGTCGTAAGCTGTCGCGCTGTGAAATGCGATGTTTATTATAGACGCACTGACATCGGACGCATGCAAGACTATTGCTCTAGGCTGTAAAGATTGGGCTCGTCTGTTTTCACGTTAGACCGGCATAACGTCGTAAGCTGTCGCGCTGTGAAAATGCGATGTTTATTATAGACGCACTTGACATCGGACGCATGCAAGACTATTGCTCTAGGCTGGAAAGATAGGGCTCGTCTGTTTTCACGTTAGACCGGCATAACGTCGTAAGCTGTCGCGCTGTGTAAATGCGATGTTTATTATTGACTGCACTGACATCGGACGCATGCAAGACTATTGCTCTAGGCTGGAAAGATAGGGCTCGTCTGTTTTCACGTTAGACCGGCATAACGTCGTAAGCTGTCGCGCTGTGTAAATGCGATGTTTATTATTGACGCTCTGACATCGGACGCATGCAAGACTATTGCTCTAGGCTGGAAAGATAGGGCTCGTCTGTTTTCACGTTAGACCGGCATAACGTCGTAAGCTGTCGCGCTGTGAAAATGCGATGTTTATTATAGACGCACTGACATCGGCCGCATGCAAGACTATTGCTCTAGGCTGGAAAGATAGGGCTCGTCTGTTTTCACGTTAGACCGGCATAACGTCGTAAGCTGTCGCGCTGTGAAAATGCGATGTTTATTATTGACGCTCTGACATCGGACACATGAGAGACTATTGCTCTAGGCTGGAAAGATAGGGCTCGTCTGTTTTCACGTTAGACCGGCATAACGTCGTAAGCTGTCGCGCTGTGTAAATGCGATGTTTATTATAGACGCACTGACATCGGACGCATGCAAGACTATTGCTCTAGGCTGGAAAGATAGGGCTCGTCTGTTTTCACGTTAGAGCGGCATAACGTCGTAAGCTGTCGCGCTGTGAAAATGCGATGTTTATTATAGACGCACTGACATCGGACGCATGCAAGACTATTGCTCTAGGCTTGAAAGATAGGGCACGTCTGTTTTCACGTTAGACCGGCATAACGTCGTAAGCTGTCGCGCTGTGAAAATGCGATGTTTATTATAGACGCTCTGACATCGGACGCATGCAAGACTATTGCTCTAGGCTGGAAAGATAGGGCTCGTCTGTTTTCACGTTAGACCGGCGTAACGTCGTAAGCTGTCGCGCTGTGAAAATGCGATGTTTATTATAGACGCACTGACATCGGCCGCATGCAAGACTATTGCTCTAGGCTGGAAAGATAGGGCTCGTCTGTTTTCACGTTAGACCGGCATAACGTCGTAAGCTGTCGCGCTGTGAAAATGCGATGTTTATTATTGACGCTCTGACATCGGACGCATGCAAGACTATTGCTCTAGGCTGGAAAGATAGGGCGCGTCTGTTTTCACGTTAGACCGGCATAACGTCGTAAGCTGTCGCGCTGTGAAAATGCGATGTTTATTATAGACGCACTGACATCGGCCGCATGCAAGACTATTGCTCTAGGCTGTAAAGATAGGGCTCGTCTGTTTTCACGTTAGACCGGCATAACGTCGTAAGCTGTCGCGCTGTGTAAATGCGGTGTTTATTATAGACGCACTGACATCGGACGCATGCAAGACTATTGCTCTAGGCTGGAAAGATAGGGCTCGTCTGTTTTCACGTTAGACCGGCATAACGTCGTAAGCTGTCGCGCTGTGAAAATGCGATGTTTATTATAGACGCACTGACATCGGACGCATGCAAGACTATTGCTCTAGGCTTGAAAGATAGGGCACGTCTGTTTTCACGTTAGACCGGCATAACGTCGTAAGCTGTCGCGCTGTGAAAATGCGATGTTTATTATTGACGCTCTGACATCGGACGCATGCAAGACTATTGCTCTAGGCTGGAAAGATAGGGCTCGTCTGTTTTCACGTTAGACCGGCATAACGTCGTAAGCTGTCGCGCTGTATAAATGCGATGTTTATTATAGACGCACTGACATCGGACGCATGCAAGACTATTGCTCTAGGCTGGAAAGATAGGGCTCGTCTGTTTTCACGTTAGAGCGGCATAACGTCGTAAGCTGTCGCGCTGTGAAAATGCGATGTTTATTATAGACGCACTGACATCGGACGCATGCAAGACTATTGCTCTAGGCTGGAAAGATAGGGCACGTCTGTTTTCACGTTAGACCGGCATAACGTCGTAAGCTGTCGCGCTGTGAAAATGCGATGTTTATTATTGACGCTCTGACATCGGACGCATGCAAGACTATTGCTCTAGGCTGGAAAGATAGGGCTCGTCTGTTTTCACGTTAGACCGGCATAACGTCGTAAGCTGTCGCGCTGTGTAAATGCGGTGTTTATTATAGACGCACTGACATCGGACGCATGCAAGACTATTGCTCTAGGCTGGAAAGATAGGGCTCGCGTGTTTTCACGTTAGACCGGCATAACGTCGTAAGCTGTCGCGCTGTGAAAATGTGATGTTTATTATAGACGCACTGACATCGGACGCATGCAAGACTATTGCTCTAGGCTGGAAAGATAGGGCTCGTCTGTTTTCACGTTAGACCGGCATAACGTCGTAAGCTGTCGCGCTGTGAAAATGCGATGTTTATTATAGACGCACTGACATCGGACGCATGGAAGTCTATTGCTCTAGGCTGGAAAGATAGGGCTCGTCTGTTTTCACGTTAGACCGGCATAACGTCGTAAGCTGTCGCGCTGTGTAAATGCGATGTTTATTATAGACGCACTGACATCGGACGCATGCAAGACTATTGCTCTAGGCTGGAAAGATAGGGCTCGTCTGTTTTCACGTTAGAGCGGCATAACGTCGTAAGCTGTCGCGCTGTGAAAATGCGATGTTTATTATAGACGCACTGACATCGGACGCATGCAAGACTATTGCTCTAGGCTGGAAAGATAGGGCACGTCTGTTTTCACGTTAGACCGGCATAACGTCGTAAGCTGTCGCGCTGTGAAAATGCGATGTTTATTATTGACGCTCTGACATCGGACGCATGCAAGACTATTGCTCTAGGCTGGAAAGATAGGGCTCGTCTGTTTTCACGTTAGACCGGCATAACGTCGTAAGCTGTCGCGCTGTGAAAATGCGATGTTTATTATTGACGCTCTGACATCGGACGCATGCAAGACTATTGCTCTAGGCTGGAAAGATAGGGCTCGTCTGTTTTCACGTTAGACCGGCATAACGTCGTAAGCTGTCGCGCTGTGTAAATGCGGTGTTTATTATAGACGCACTGACATCGGACGCATGCAAGACTATTGCTCTAGGCTGGAAAGATAGGGCTCGCGTGTTTTCACGTTAGACCGGCATAACGTCGTAAGCTGTCGCGCTGTGAAAATGTGATGTTTATTATAGACGCACTGACATCGGACGCATGCAAGACTATTGCTCTAGGCTGGAAAGATAGGGCTCGTCTGTTTTCACGTTAGACCGGCATAACGTCGTAAGCTGTCGCGCTGTGAAAATGCGATGTTTATTATAGACGCACTGACATCGGACGCATGGAAGACTATTGCTCTAGGCTGGAAAGATAGGGCTCGTCTGTTTTCACGTTAGACCGGCATAACGTCGTAAGCTGTCGCGCTGTGTAAATGCGATGTTTATTATAGATGCACTGACATCGGACGCATGCAAGACTATTGCTCTAGGCTGGAAAGATAGGGCTCGTCTGTTTTCACGTTAGACCGGCATAACGTCGTAAGCTGTCGCGCTGTGTTAATGCGATGTTTATTATTGACGCTCTGACATCGGACGCATGCAAGACTATTGCTCTAGGCTGGAAAGATAGGGCTCGTCTGTTTTCACGTTTGACCGGCATAACGTCGTAAGCTGTCGCGCTGTGAAAATGCGATGTTTATTATAGACGCACTGACATCGGCCGCATGCAAGACTATTGCTCTAGGCTGGAAAGATAGGGCTCGTCTGTTTTCACGTTAGACCGGCATAACGTCGTAAGCTGTCGCGCTGTGAAAATGCGATGTTTATTATTGACGCTCTGACATCGGACACATGAGAGACTATTGCTCTAGGCTGGAAAGATAGGGCTCGTCTGTTTTCACGTTAGACCGGCATAACGTCGTAAGCTGTCGCGCTGTGTAAATGCGATGTTTATTATAGACGCACTGACATCGGACGCATGCAAGACTATTGCTCTAGGCTGGAAAGATAGGGCTCGTCTGTTTTCACGTTAGAGCGGCATAACGTCGTAAGCTGTCGCGCTGTGAAAATGCGATGTTTATTATAGACGCACTGACATCGGACGCATGCAAGACTATTGCTCTAGGCTTGAAAGATAGGGCACGTCTGTTTTCACGTTAGACCGGCATAACGTCGTAAGCTGTCGCGCTGTGAAAATGCGATGTTTATTATTGACGCTCTGACATCGGACGCATGCAAGACTATTGCTCTAGGCTGGAAAGATAGGGCTCGTCTGTTTTCACGTTAGACCGGCGTAACGTCGTAAGCTGTCGCGCTGTGAAAATGCGATGTTTATTATAGACGCACTGACATCGGCCGCATGCAAGACTATTGCTCTAGGCTGGAAAGATAGGGCTCGTCTGTTTTCACGTTAGACCGGCATAACGTCGTAAGCTGTCGCGCTGTGAAAATGCGATGTTTATTATTGACGCTCTGACATCGGACGCATGCAAGACTATTGCTCTAGGCTGGAAAGATAGGGCTCGTCTGTTTTCACGTTAGACCGGCATAACGTCGTAAGCTGTCGCGCTGTGTAAATGCGATGTTTATTATTGACGCTCTGACATCGGACGCATGCAAGACTATTGCTCTAGGCTGGAAAGATAGGGCTCGTCTGTTTTCACGTTAGACCGGCATAACGTCGTAAGCTGTCGCGCTGTGAAAATGCGATGTTTATTATAGACGCACTGACATCGGCCGCATGCAAGACTATTGCTCTAGGCTGGAAAGATAGGGCTCGTCTGTTTTCACGTTAGACCGGCATAACGTCGTAAGCTGTCGCGCTGTGAAAATGCGATGTTTATTATTGACGCTCTGACATCGGACGCATGCAAGACTATTGCTCTAGGCTGGAAAGATAGGGCTCGTCTGTTTTCACGTTAGACCGGCATAACGTCGTAAGCTGTCGCGCTGTGTAAATGCGATGTTTATTATAGACGCACTGACATCGGACGCATGCAAGACTATTGCTCTAGGCTGGAAAGATAGGGCTCGTCTGTTTTCACGTTAGACCGGCATAACGTCGTAAGCTGTCGCGCTGTGAAAATGCGATGTTTATTATAGACGCACTGACATCGGACGCATGCAAGACTATTGCTCTAGGCTGGAAAGATAGGGCTCGTCTGTTTTCACGTTAGACCGGCATAACGTCGTAAGCTGTCGCGCTGTGTAAATGCGATGTTTATTATAGACGCACTGACATCGGACGCATGCAAGACTATTGCTCTAGGCTGGAAAGATAGGGCTCGTGTGTTTTCACGTTAGACCTTCATAACGTTGTAAGCTGTCGCGCTGTGTAAATGCGATGTTTATTATTGACGCTCTGACATCGGACGCATGCAAGACTATTGCTCTAGGCTGGAAAGATAGGGCTCGTCTGTTTTCACGTTAGACCGGCGTAACGTCGTAAGCTGTCGCGCTGTGAAAATGCGATGTTTATTATAGACGCACTGACATCGGCCGCATGCAAGACTATTGCTCGAGGCTGGAAAGATAGGGCTCGTCTGTTTTCACGTTAGACCGGCATAACGTCGTAAGCTGTCGCGCTGTGAAAATGCGATGTTTATTATTGACGCTCTGACATCGGACGCATGCAAGACTATTGCTCTAGGCTGGAAAGATAGGGCTCGTCTGTTTTCACGTTAGACCGGCATAACGTCGTAAGCTGTCGCGCTGTGAAAATGCGATGTTTATTATAGACGCACTGACATCGGCCGCATGCAAGACTATTGCTCTAGGCTGGAAAGATAGGGCTCGTCTGTTTTCACGTTAGACCGGCATAACGTCGTAAGCTGTCGCGCTGTGAAAATGCGATGTTTATTATTGACGCTCTGACATCGGACACATGAGAGACTATTGCTCTAGGCTGGAAAGATAGGGCTCGTCTGTTTTCACGTTAGACCGGCATAACGTCGTAAGCTGTCGCGCTGTGTAAATGCGATGTTTATTATAGACGCACTGACATCGGACGCATGCAAGACTATTGCTCTAGGCTGGAAAGATAGGGCTCGTCTGTTTTCACGTTAGAGCGGCATAACGTCGTAAGCTGTCGCGCTGTGAAAATGCGATGTTTATTATAGACGCACTGACATCGGACGCATGCAAGACTATTGCTCTAGGCTTGAAAGATAGGGCACGTCTGTTTTCACGTTAGACCGGCATAACGTCGTAAGCTGTCGCGCCGTGAAAATGCGATGTTTATTATTGACGCTCTGACATCGGACGCATGCAAGACTATTGCTCTAGGCTGGAAAGATAGGGCTCGTCTGTTTTCACGTTAGACCGGCGTAACGTCGTCAGCTGTCGCGCTGTGAAAATGCGATGTTTATTATAGACGCACTGACATCGGCCGCATGCAAGACTATTGCTCTAGGCTGGAAAGATAGGGCTCGTCTGTTTTCACGCTAGACCGGCATAACGTCGTAAGCTGTCGCGCTGTGAAAATGCGATGTTTATTATTGACGCTCTGACATCGGACGCATGCAAGACTATTGCTCTAGGCTGGAAAGATAGGGCTCGTCTGTTTTCACGTTAGACCGGCATAACGTCGTAAGCTGTCGCGCTGTGTAAATGCGATGTTTATTATTGACGCTCTGACATCGGACGCATGCAAGACTATTGCTCTAGGCTGGAAAGATAGGGCTCGTCTGTTTTCACGTTAGACCGGCATAACGTCGTAAGCTGTCGCGCTGTGAAAATGCGATGTTTATTATAGACGCACTGACATCGGCCGCATGCAAGACTATTGCTCTAGGCTGGAAAGATAGGGCTCGTCTGTTTTCACGTTAGACCGGCATAACGTCGTAAGCTGTCGCGCTGTGAAAATGCGATGTTTATTATTGACGCTCTGACATCGGACGCATGCAAGACTATTGCTCTAGGCTGGAAAGATAGGGCTCGTCTGTTTTCACGTTAGACCGGCATAACGTCGTAAGCTGTCGCGCTGTGTAAATGCGATGTTTATTATAGACGCACTGACATCGGACGCATGCAAGACTATTGCTCTAGGCTGGAAAGATAGGGCTCGTCTGTTTTCACGTTAGACCGGCATAACGTCGTAAGCTGTCGCGCTGTGAAAATGCGATGTTTATTATAGACGCACTGACATCGGACGCATGCAAGACTATTGCTCTAGGCTGGAAAGATAGGGCTCGTCTGTTTTCACGTTAGACCGGCATAACGTCGTAAGCTGTCGCGCTGTGAAAATGCGATGTTTATTATAGACGCACTGACATCGGACGCATGCAAGACTATTGCTCTAGGCTGGAAAGATAGGGCACGTCTGTTTTCACGTTAGACCGGCATAACGTCGTAAGCTGTCGCGCTGTGAAAATGCGATGTTTATTATTGACGCTCTGACATCGGACGCATGCAAGACTATTGCTCTAGGCTGGAAAGATAGGGCTCGTCTGTTTTCACGTTAGACCGGCGTAACGTCGTAAGCTGTCGCGCTGTGAAAATGCGATGTTTATTATAGACGCACTGACATCGGCCGCATGCAAGACTATTGCTCGAGGCTGGAAAGATAGGGCTCGTCTGTTTTCACGTTAGACCGGCATAACGTCGTAAGCTGTCGCGCTGTGAAAATGCGATGTTTATTATTGACGCTCTGACATCGGACGCATGCAAGACTATTGCTCTAGGCTGGAAAGATAGGGCTCGTCTGTTTTCACGTTAGACCGGCATAACGTCGTAAGCTGTCGCGCTGTGAAAATGCGATGTTTATTATAGACGCACTGACATCGGCCGCATGCCAGACTATTGCTCTAGGCTGTAAAGATTGGGCTCGTCTGTTTTCACGTTAGACCGGCATAACGTCGTAAGCTGTCGCGCTGTGAAAATGCGATGTTTATTATAGACGCACTGACATCGGACGCATGCAAGACTATTGCTCTAGGCTGGAAAGATAGGGCTCGTCTGTTTTCACGTTAGACCGGCATAACGTCGTAAGCTGTCGCGCTGTGTAAATGCGATGTTTATTATAGATGCACTGACATCGGACGCATGCAAGACTATTGCTCTAGGCTGGAAAGATAGGGCTCGTCTGTTTTCACGTTAGACCGGCATAACGTCGTAAGCTGTCGCGCTGTGTAAATGCGATGTTTATTATTGACGCTCTGACATCGGACGCATGCAAGACTATTGCTCTAGGCTGGAAAGATAGGGCTCGTCTGTTTTCACGTTTGACCGGCATAACGTCGTAAGCTGTCGCGCTGTGAAAATGCGATGTTTATTATAGACGCACTGACATCGGCCGCATGCAAGACTATTGCTCTAGGCTGGAATGATAGGGCTCGTCTGTTTTCACGTTAGACCGGCATAACGTCGTAAGCTGTCGCGCTGTGAAAATGCGATGTTTATTATTGACGCTCTGACATCGGACGCATGAGAGACTATTGCTCTAGGCTGGAAAGATAGGGCTCGTCTGTTTTCACGTTAGACCGGCATAACGTCGTAAGCTGTCGCGCTGTGTAAATGCGATGTTTATTATAGACGCACTGACATCGGACGCATGCAAGACTATTGCTCTAGGCTGGAAAGATAGGGCTCGTCTGTTTTCACGTTAGAGCGGCATAACGTCGTAAGCTGTCGCGCTGTGAAAATGCGATGTTTATTATAGACGCACTGACATCGGACGCATGCAAGACTATTGCTCTGGGCTGGAAAGATAGGGCACGTCTGTTTTCACGTTAGACCGGCATAACGTCGTAAGCTGTCGCGCTGTGAAAATGCGATGTTTATTATTGACGCTCTGACATCGGACGCATGCAAGACTATTGCTCTAGGCTGGAAAGATAGGGCTCGTCTGTTTTCACGTTAGACCGGCATAACGTCGTAAGCTGTCGCGCTGTGTAAATGCGATGTTTATTATAGACGCACTGACATCGGACGCATGCAAGACTATTGCTCTAGGCTGGAAAGATAGGGCTCGTCTGTTTTCACGTTAGACCGGCATAACGTCGTAAGCTGTCGCGCTGTGAAAATGCGATGTTTATTATAGACGCACTGACATCGGACGCATGCAAGACTATTGCTCTAGGCTGGAAAGATAGGGCTCGTCTGTTTTCACGTTAGACCGGCATAACGTCGTAAGCTGTCGCGCTGTGTAAATGCGATGTTTATTATAGACGCACTGACATCGGACGCATGCAAGACTATTGCTCTAGGCTGGAAAGATAGGGCTCGTGTGTTTTCACGTTAGACCTTCATAACGTTGTAAGCTGTCGCGCTGTGTAAATGCGATGTTTATTATTGACGCTCTGACATCGGACGCATGCAAGACTATTGCTCTAGGCTGGAAAGATAGGGCTCGTCTGTTTTCACGTTAGACCGGCGTAACGTCGTAAGCTGTCGCGCTGTGAAAATGCGATGTTTATTATAGACGCACTGACATCGGCCGCATGCAAGACTATTGCTCGAGGCTGGAAAGATAGGGCTCGTCTGTTTTCACGTTAGACCGGCATAACGTCGTAAGCTGTCGCGCTGTGAAAATGCGATGTTTATTATTGACGCTCTGACATCGGACGCATGCAAGACTATTGCTCTAGGCTGGAAAGATAGGGCTCGTCTGTTTTCACGTTAGACCGGCATAACGTCGTAAGCTGTCGCGCTGTGAAAATGCGATGTTTATTATAGACGCACTGACATCGGCCGCATGCAAGACTATTGCTCTAGGCTGGAAAGATAGGGCTCGTCTGTTTTCACGTTAGACCGGCATAACGTCGTAAGCTGTCGCGCTGTGAAAATGCGATGTTTATTATTGACGCTCTGACATCGGACACATGAGAGACTATTGCTCTAGGCTGGAAAGATAGGGCTCGTCTGTTTTCACGTTAGACCGGCATAACGTCGTAAGCTGTCGCGCTGTGTAAATGCGATGTTTATTATAGACGCACTGACATCGGACGCATGCAAGACTATTGCTCTAGGCTGGAAAGATAGGGCTCGTCTGTTTTCACGTTAGAGCGGCATAACGTCGTAAGCTGTCGCGCTGTGAAAATGCGATGTTTATTATAGACGCACTGACATCGGACGCATGCAAGACTATTGCTCTAGGCTTGAAAGATAGGGCACGTCTGTTTTCACGTTAGACCGGCATAACGTCGTAAGCTGTCGCGCTGTGAAAATGCGATGTTTATTATTGACGCTCTGACATCGGACGCATGCAAGACTATTGCTCTAGGCTGGAAAGATAGGGCTCGTCTGTTTTCACGTTAGACCGGCGTAACGTCGTCAGCTGTCGCGCTGTGAAAATGCGATGTTTATTATAGACGCACTGACATCGGCCGCATGCAAGACTATTGCTCTAGGCTGGAAAGATAGGGCTCGTCTGTTTTCACGTTAGACCGGCATAACGTCGTAAGCTGTCGCGCTGTGAAAATGCGATGTTTATTATTGACGCTCTGACATCGGACGCATGCAAGACTATTGCTCTAGGCTGGAAAGATAGGGCTCGTCTGTTTTCACGTTAGACCGGCATAACGTCGTAAGCTGTCGCGCTGTGTAAATGCGATGTTTATTATTGACGCTCTGACATCGGACGCATGCAAGACTATTGCTCTAGGCTGGAAAGATAGGGCTCGTCTGTTTTCACGTTAGACCGGCATAACGTCGTAAGCTGTCGCGCTGTGAAAATGCGATGTTTATTATAGACGCACTGACATCGGCCGCATGCAAGACTATTGCTCTAGGCTGGAAAGATAGGGCTCGTCTGTTTTCACGTTAGACCGGCATAACGTCGTAAGCTGTCGCGCTGTGAAAATGCGATGTTTATTATTGACGCTCTGACATCGGACGCATGCAAGACTATTGCTCTAGGCTGGAAAGATAGGGCTCGTCTGTTTTCACGTTAGACCGGCATAACGTCGTAAGCTGTCGCGCTGTGTAAATGCGATGTTTATTATAGACGCACTGACATCGGACGCATGCAAGACTATTGCTCTAGGCTGGAAAGATAGGGCTCGTCTGTTTTCACGTTAGACCGGCATAACGTCGTAAGCTGTCGCGCTGTGAAAATGCGATGTTTATTATAGACGCACTGACATCGGACGCATGCAAGACTATTGCTCTAGGCTGGAAAGATAGGGCTCGTCTGTTTTCACGTTAGACCGGCATAACGTCGTAAGCTGTCGCGCTGTGTAAATGCGATGTTTATTATAGACGCACTGACATCGGACGCATGCAAGACTATTGCTCTAGGCTGGAAAGATAGGGCTCGTGTGTTTTCACGTTAGACCTTCATAACGTTGTAAGCTGTCGCGCTGTGTAAATGCGATGTTTATTATTGACGCTCTGACATCGGACGCATGCAAGACTATTGCTCTAGGCTGGAAAGATAGGGCTCGTCTGTTTTCACGTTAGACCGGCGTAACGTCGTAAGCTGTCGCGCTGTGAAAATGCGATGTTTATTATAGACGCACTGACATCGGCCGCATGCAAGACTATTGCTCGAGGCTGGAAAGATAGGGCTCGTCTGTTTTCACGTTAGACCGGCATAACGTCGTAAGCTGTCGCGCTGTGAAAATGCGATGTTTATTATTGACGCTCTGACATCGGACGCATGCAAGACTATTGCTCTAGGCTGGAAAGATAGGGCTCGTCTGTTTTCACGTTAGACCGGCATAACGTCGTAAGCTGTCGCGCTGTGAAAATGCGATGTTTATTATAGACGCACTGACATCGGCCGCATGCAAGACTATTGCTCTAGGCTGTAAAGATTGGGCTCGTCTGTTTTCACGTTAGACCGGCATAACGTCGTAAGCTGTCGCGCTGTGAAAATGCGATGTTTATTATAGACGCACTGACATCGGACGCATGCAAGACTATTGCTCTAGGCTGGAAAGATAGGGCTCGTCTGTTTTCACGTTAGACCGGCATAACGTCGTAAGCTGTCGCGCTGTGTAAATGCGATGTTTATTATAGATGCACTGACATCGGACGCATGCAAGACTATTGCTCTGGGCTGGAAAGATAGGGCTCGTCTGTTTTCACGTTAGACCGGCATAACGTCGTAAGCTGTCGCGCTGTGTAAATGCGATGTTTATTATTGACGCTCTGACATCGGACGCATGCAAGACTATTGCTCTAGGCTGGAAAGATAGGGCTCGTCTGTTTTCACGTTTGACCGGCATAACGTCGTAAGCTGTCGCGCTGTGAAAATGCGATGTTTATTATAGACGCACTGACATCGGCCGCATGCAAGACTATTGCTCTAGGCTGGAATGATAGGGCTCGTCTGTTTTCACGTTAGACCGGCATAACGTCGTAAGCTGTCGCGCTGTGAAAATGCGATGTTTATTATTGACGCTCTGACATCGGACGCATGAGAGACTATTGCTCTAGGCTGGAAAGATAGGGCTCGTCTGTTTTCACGTTAGACCGGCATAACGTCGTAAGCTGTCGCGCTGTGTAAATGCGATGTTTATTATAGACGCACTGACATCGGACGCATGCAAGACTATTGCTCTAGGCTGGAAAGATAGGGCTCGTCTGTTTTCACGTTAGAGCGGCATAACGTCGTAAGCTGTCGCGCTGTGAAAATGCGATGTTTATTATAGACGCACTGACATCGGACGCATGCAAGACTATTGCTCTGGGCTGGAAAGATAGGGCACGTCTGTTTTCACGTTAGACCGGCATAACGTCGTAAGCTGTCGCGCTGTGAAAATGCGATGTTTATTATTGACGCTCTGACATCGGACGCATGCAAGACTATTGCTCTAGGCTGGAAAGATAGGGCTCGTCTGTTTTCACGTTAGACCGGCATAACGTCGTAAGCTGTCGCGCTGTGTAAATGCGGTGTTTCTTATAGACCCACTGACATCGGACGCATGCAAGACTATTGCTCTAGGCTGGAAAGATAGGGCTCGCGTGTTTTCACGTTAGACCGGCATAACGTCGTAAGCTGTCGCGCTGTGAAAATGTGATGTTTATTATAGACGCACTGACATCGGACGCATGCAAGACTATTGCTCTAGGCTGGAAAGATAGGGCTCGTCTGTTTTCACGTTAGACCGGCATAACGCCGTAAGCTGTCGCGCTGTGAAAATGCGATGTTTATTATAGACGCACTGACATCGGACGCATGGAAGACTATTGCTCTAGGCTGGAAAGATAGGGCTCGTCTGTTTTCACGTTAGACCGGCATAACGTCGTAAGCTGTCGCGCTGTGTAAATGCGATGTTTATTATAGACGCACTGACATCGGACGCATGCAAGACTATTGCTCTAGGCTGGAAAGATAGGGCTCGTCTGTTTTCACGTTAGAGCGGCATAACGTCGTAAGCTGTCGCGCTGTGAAAATGCGATGTTTATTATAGACGCACTGACATCGGACGCATGCAAGACTATTGCTCTAGGCTGGAAAGATAGGGCACGTCTGTTTTCACGTTAGACCGGCATAACGTCGTAAGCTGTCGCGCTGTGAAAATGCGATGTTTATTATTGACGCTCTGACATCGGACGCATGCAAGACTATTGCTCTAGGCTGGAAAGATAGGGCTCGTCTGTTTTCACGTTAGACCGGCATAACGTCGTAAGCTGTCGCGCTGTGAAAATGCGATGTTTATTATAGACGCACTGACATCGGCCGCATGCAAGACTATTGCTCTAGGCTGTAAAGATTGGGCTCGGCTGTTTTCACGTTAGACCGGCATAACGTCGTAAGCTGTCGCGCTGTGAAAATGCGATGTTTATTATAGACGCACTGACATCGGACGCATGCAAGACTATTGCTCTAGGCTGGAAAGATAGGGCTCGTCTGTTTTCGCGTTAGACCGGCATAACGTCGTAAGCTGTCGCGCTGTGTAAATGCGATGTTTATTATAGATGCACTGACATCGGACGCATGCAAGACTATTGCTCTAGGCTGGAAAGATAGGGCTCGTCTGTTTTCACGTTAGACCGGCATAACGTCGTAAGCTGTCGCGCTGTGTAAATGCGATGTTTATTATTGACGCTCTGACATCGGACGCATGCAAGACTATTGCTCTAGGCTGGAAAGATAGGGCTCGTCTGTTTTCACGTTTGACCGGCATAACGTCGTAAGCTGTCGCGCTGTGAAAATGCGATGTTTATTATAGACGCACTGACATCGGCCGCATGCAAGACTATTGCTCTAGGCTGGAAAGATAGGGCTCGTCTGTTTTCACGTTAGACCGGCATAACGTCGTAAGCTGTCGCGCTGTGAAAATGCGATGTTTATTATTGACGCTCTGACATCGGACACATGAGAGACTATTGCTCTAGGCTGGAAAGATAGGGCTCGTCTGTTTTCACGTTAGACCGGCATAACGTCGTAAGCTGTCGCGCTGTGTAAATGCGATATTTATTATAGACGCACTGACATCGGACGCATGCAAGACTATTGCTCTAGGCTGGAAAGATAGGGCTCGTCTGTTTTCACGTTAGAGCGGCATAACGTCGTAAGCTGTCGCGCTGTGAAAATGCGATGTTTATTATAGACGCACTGACATCGGACGCATGCAAGACTATTGCTCTAGGCTTGAAAGATAGGGCACGTCTGTTTTCACGTTAGACCGGCATAACGTCGTAAGCTGTCGCGCTGTGAAAATGCGATGTTTATTATAGACGCACTGACATCGGACGCATGCAAGACTATTGCTCTAGGCTGGAAAGATAGGGCTCGTCTGTTTTCACGTTAGACCGGCATAACGTCGTAAGCTGTCGCGCTGTGTAAATGCGATGTTTATTATAGACGCACTGACATCGGACGCATGCAAAACTATTGCTCTAGGCTGGAAAGATAGGGCTCGCGTGTTTTCACGTTAGACCGGCATAACGTCGTAAGCTGTCGCGCTGTGAAAATGTGATGTTTATTATAGACGCACTGACATCGGACGCATGCAAGACTATTGCTCTAGGCTGGAAAGATAGGGCTCGTCTGTTTTCACGTTAGACCGGCATAACGTCGGAAGCTGTCGCGCTGTGTAAATGCGATGTTTATTATAGACGCTCTGACATCGGACGCATGCAAGACTATTGCTCTAGGCTGGAAAGATAGGGCTCGTCTGTTTTCACGTTAGACCGGCATAACGTCGTAAGCTGTCGCGCTGTGAAAATGCGATGTTTATTATAGACGCAGTGACTTCGGACGCATGCAAGACTATTCCTCTAGGCTGGAAAGATAGGGCTCGTCTGTTTTCACGTTAGACCGGCATAACGTCGTAAGCTGTCGCGGTGTGAAAATGCGATGTTTATTATAGACGCAGGGACTTCGGTATTGCTCTAGGCTGGAAAGATAGGGCTCGTCTGTTTTCACGTTAGACCGGCATAACGTCGTAAGCTGTCGCGCTGTGAAAATGCGATGTTTATTATAGACGCACTGACATCGGACGCATGCAAGACTATTGCTCTAGGCTGGAAAGATAGGGCTCGTCTGTTTTCACGTTAGACCGGCATAACGTCGTAAGCTGTCGCGCTGTGAAAATGCGATGTTTATTATAGACGCAGTGACTTCGGTATTGCTCTAGGCTGGAAAGACAGGGCTCGTCTGTTTTCACGTTAGACCGGCATAACGTCGTAAGCTGTCGCGGTGTGAAAATGCGATGTTTATTATAGACGCAGGGACTTCGGTATTGCTCTAGGCTGGAAAGATAGGGCTCGTCTGTTTTCACGTTAGACCGGCATAACGTCGTAAGCTGTCGCGCTGTGAAAATGCGATGTTTATTATAGACGCACTGACATCGGACGCATGCAAGACTATTGCTCTAGGCTGGAAAGACAGGGCTCGTCTGTTTTCACGTTAAACCGGCATAACGTCGTAAGCTGTCGCGCTGTGAAAATGCGATGTTTATTATAGACGCACTGACATCGGACGCATGCAAGACTATTGCTCTAGGCTGGAAAGATAGGGCTCGTCTGTTTTCACGTTAGACCGGCATAACGTCGTAAGCTGTCGCTCTGTGAAAATGCGATGTTTATTATAGACGCACCGACATCGGACGCATGCAAGACCATTGCTCTAGGCTGGAAAGATAGGGCTCGTCTGTTTTCACGTTAGACCGGCATAACGTCGTAAGCTGTCGCGCTGTGAAAATGCGATGTTTATTATAGACGCACTGACATCGGACGCATGCAAGACTATTGCTCTAGGCTGGAAAGATAAGGCTCGTCTGTTTTCACGTTAGACCGGCATAACGTCGTAAGCTGTCGCGCTGTGAAAATGCGATGTTTATTATAGACGCAGTGACTTCGGTATTGCTCTAGGCTGGAAAGACAGGGCTCGTCTATTTTCACGTTGGACCGGCATAACGTCGTAAGCTGTCGCGCTGTGAAAATGCGATGTTTATTATAGACGCACTGACATCGGACGCATGCAAGACTATTGCTCTAGGCTGGAAAGATAGGGCTCGTCTGTTTTCCGTTAGACCGGCATAACGTCGTAAGCTGTCGCGCTGTGAAAATGCGATGTTTATTATAGACACACTGACATCGGACGCATGCAAGACTATTGCTCTAGGCTGGAAAGATAGGGCTCGCGTGTTTTCACGTTAGACCGGCATAACGTCGTAAGCTGTCGCGGTGTGAAAATGCGATGTTTATTATAGACGCACTGACATCGGACGCATGCAAGACTATTGCTCTAGGCTGGAAAGATAGGGCTTGTCTGTTTTCACGTTAGACCGGCATAACGTCGTAAGATGTCGCGCTGTGAAAATGCGATGTTTACTATAGACGCACTGATATCGGACGCATGCAAGACTATTGCTCTAGGCTGGAAAGATAGGGCTCGTCTGTTTTCACGTTAGACCGGCATAACGTCGTAAGCTGTCGCGCTGTGAAAATGCGATGTTTATTATAGACGCAGTGACTTCGGTATTGCTCTAGGCTGGAAAGATAGGGCTCGTCTGTTTTCACGTTAGACCGGCATAACGTCGTAAGCTGTCGCGCTGTGAAAATGCGATGTTTATTATAGACGCAGTGACTTCGGTATTGCTCTAGGCTGGAAAGATAGGGCTCGTCTGTTTTCACGTTAGACCGGCATAACGTCGTAAGCTGTCGCGCTGTGAAAATGCGATGTTTATTACAGACGCACTGACATCGGACGCATGCAAGACTATTGCTCTAGGCTGGAAAGATAGGGCTCGTCTGTTTTCACGTTAGACCGGCATAACGTCGTAAGCTGTCGCGCTGTGAAAATGCGATGTTTATTATAGACGCACTGACATCGGACGCATGTAAGACCATTGCTCTAGGCTGGAAAGATAGGGCTCGTCTGTTTTCACGTTAGACCGCATAACGTCGTGTAGCTGTCGCGCTGTGAAAATGCGATGTTTATTATAGACGCAGTGACTTCGGTATTGCTCTAGGCTGGAAAGATAGGGCTCGTCTGTTTTCACGTTAGACCGGCATAACGTCGTATGCTGTCGCGCTGTGAAAATGCGATGTTTATTATAGACGCACTGACATCGGACGCATGCAAGACTATTGCTCTAGGCTGGAAAGACAGGGCTCGTCTGTTTTCACGTTAAACCGGCATAACGTCGTAAGCTGTCGCGCTGTGAAAATGCGATGTTTATTATAGACGCACTGACATCGGACGCATGCAAGACTATTGCTCTAGGCTGGAAAGATAGGGCTCGTCTGTTTTCACGTTAGACCGGCATAACGTCGTAAGCTGTCGCTCTGTGAAAATGCGATGTTTATTATAGACGCACCGACATCGGACGCATGCAAGACCATTGCTCTAGGCTGGAAAGATAGGGCTCGTCTGTTTTCACGTTAGACCGGCATAACGTCGTAAGCTGTCGCGCTGTGAAAATGCGATGTTTATTATAGACGCACTGACATCGGACGCATGCAAGACTATTGCTCTAGGCTGGAAAGATAAGGCTCGTCTGTTTTCACGTTAGACCGGCATAACGTCGTAAGCTGTCGCGCTGTGAAAATGCGATGTTTATTATAGACGCAGTGACTTCGGTATTGCTCTAGGCTGGAAAGACAGGGCTCGTCTATTTTCACGTTGGACCGGCATAACGTCGTAAGCTGTCGCGCTGTGAAAATGCGATGTTTATTATAGACGCACTGACATCGGACGCATGCAAGACTATTGCTCTAGGCTGGAAAGATAGGGCTCGTCTGTTTTCACGTTAGACCGGCATAACGTCGTAAGCTGTCGCGCTGTGAAAATGCGATGTTTATTATAGACACACTGACATCGGACGCATGCAAGACTATTGCTCTAGGCTGGAAAGATAGGGCTCGCGTGTTTTCACGTTAGACCGGCATAACGTCGTAAGCTGTCGCGGTGTGAAAATGCGATGTTTATTATAGACGCACTGACATCGGACGCATGCAAGACTATTGCTCTAGGCTGGAAAGATAGGGCTTGTCTGTTTTCACGTTAGACCGGCATAACGTCGTAAGATGTCGCGCTGTGAAAATGCGATGTTTACTATAGACGCACTGATATCGGACGCATGCAAGACTATTGCTCTAGGCTGGAAAGATAGGGCTCGTCTGTTTTCACGTTAGACCGGCATAACGTCGTAAGCTGTCGCGCTGTGAAAATGCGATGTTTATTATAGACGCAGTGACTTCGGTATTGCTCTAGGCTGGAAAGATAGGGCTCGTCTGTTTTCACGTTAGACCGGCATAACGTCGTAAGCTGTCGCGCTGTGAAAATGCGATGTTTATTATAGACGCAGTGACTTCGGTATTGCTCTAGGCTGGAAAGATAGGGCTCGTCTGTTTTCACGTTAGACCGGCATAACGTCGTAAGCTGTCGCGCTGTGAAAATGCGATGTTTATTACAGACGCACTGACATCGGACGCATGCAAGACTATTGCTCTAGGCTGGAAAGATAGGGCTCGTCTGTTTTCACGTTAGACCGGCATAACGTCGTAAGCTGTCGCGCTGTGAAAATGCGATGTTTATTATAGACGCACTGACATCGGACGCATGTAAGACCATTGCTCTAGGCTGGAAAGATAGGGCTCGTCTGTTTTCACGTTAGACCGGCATAACGTCGTAAGCTGTCGCGCTGTGAAAATGCGATGTTTATTATAGACGCAGTGACTTCGGTATTGCTCTAGGCTGGAAAGATAGGGCTCGTCTGTTTTCACGTTTGACCGGCATAACGTCGTAAGCTGTCGCGCTGTGAAAATGCGATGTTTATTATAGACGCACTGACATCGGACGCATGCAAGACTATTGCTCTAGGCTGGAAAGATAGGGCTCGTCTGTTTTCACGTTAGACCGGCATAACGTCGTAAGCTGTCGCGGTGTGAAAATGCGATGTTTATTATAGACGCACTGACATCGGACGCATGCAAGACTATTGCTCTAGGCTGGAAAGATAGGGCTCGTCTGTTTTCACGTTAGACCGGCATAACGTCGTAAGATGTCGCGCTGTGAAAATGCGATGTTTACTATAGACGCACTGACATCGGACGCATGCAAGACTATTGCTCTAGGCTGGAAAGATAGGGCTCGTCTGTTTTCACGTTAGACCGGCATAACGTCGTAAGCTGTCGCGCTGTGAAAATGCGATGTTTATTATAGACGCAGTGACTTCGGTATTGCTCTAGGCTGGAAAGATAGGGCTCGTCTGTTTTCACGTTAGACCGGCATAACGTCGTAAGCTGTCGCGCTGTGAAAATGCGATGTTTATTATAGACGCAGTGACTTCGGTATTGCTCTAGGCTGGAAAGATAGGGCTCGTCTGTTTTCACGTTAGACCGGCATAACGTCGTAAGCTGTCGCGCTGTGAAAATGCGATGTTTATTATAGACGCACTGACATCGGACGCATGTAAGACCATTGCTCTAGGCTGGAAAGATAGGGCTCGTCTGTTTTCACGTTAGACCGGCATAACGTCGTAAGCTGTCGCGCTGTGAAAATGCGATGTTTATTATAGACGCAGTGACTTCGGTATTGCTCTAGGCTGGAAAGATAGGGCTCGTCTGTTTTCACGTTTGACCGGCATAACGTCGTAAGCTGTCGCGCTGTGAAAATGCGATGTTTATTATAGACGCACTGACATCGGACGCATGCAAGACTATTGCTCTAGGCTGGAAAGATAGGGCTCGTCTGTTTTCACGTTAGACCGGCATAACATCGTAAGCTGTCGCGCTGTGAAAATGCGATGTTTATTATAGACGCACTGACATCGGACGCATGCAAGACTATTGCTCTAGGCTGGAAAGATAGGGCTCGCGTGTTTTCACGTTAGACCGGCATAACGTCGTAAGATGTCGCGCTGTGAAAATGCGATGTTTATTATAGACGCACTGACATCGGACGCATGCAAGACTATTGCTCTAGGCTGGAAAGATAGGGCTCGTCTGTTTTCACGTTAGACCGGCATAACGTCGTAAGCTGTCGCGCTGTGAAAATGCGATGTTTATTATAGACGCACTGACATCGGACGCATGCAAGACTATTCCTCTAGGCTGGAAAGATAGGGCTCGCGTGTTTTCACGTTAGACCGGCATAACGTCGTAAGCTGTCGCGCTGTGAAAATGCGATGTTTATTATAGACACACTGACATCGGACGCATGCAAGACTATTGCTCTAGGCTGGAAAGATAGGGCTCGCGTGTTTTCACGTTAGACCGGCATAACGTCGTAAGCTGTCGCGGTGTGAAAATGCGATGTTTATTATAGACGCACTGACATCGGACGCATGCAAGACTATTGCTCTAGGCTGGAAAGATAGGGCTTGTCTGTTTTCACGTTAGACCGGCATAACGTCGTAAGATGTCGCGCTGTGAAAATGCGATGTTTACTATAGACGCACTGATATCGGACGCATGCAAGACTATTGCTCTAGGCTGGAAAGATAGGGCTCGTCTGTTTTCACGTTAGACCGGCATAACGTCGTAAGCTGTCGCGCTGTGAAAATGCGATGTTTATTATAGACGCAGTGACTTCGGTATTGCTCTAGGCTGGAAAGATAGGGCTCGTCTGTTTTCACGTTAGACCGGCATAACGTCGTAAGCTGTCGCGCTGTGAAAATGCGATGTTTATTATAGACGCAGTGACTTCGGTATTGCTCTAGGCTGGAAAGATAGGGCTCGTCTGTTTTCACGTTAGACCGGCATAACGTCGTAAGCTGTCGCGCTGTGAAAATGCGATGTTTATTACAGACGCACTGACATCGGACGCATGCAAGACTATTGCTCTAGGCTGGAAAGATAGGGCTCGTCTGTTTTCACGTTAGACCGGCATAGCGTCGTAAGCTGTCGCGCTGTGAAAATGCGATGTTTATTATAGACGCACTGACATCGGACGCATGTAAGACCATTGCTCTAGGCTGGAAAGATAGGGCTCGTCTGTTTTCACGTTAGACCGGCATAACGTCGTAAGCTGTCGCGCTGTGAAAATGCGATGTTTATTATAGACGCAGTGACTTCGGTATTGCTCTAGGCTGGAAAGATAGGGCTCGTCTGTTTTCACGTTTGACCGGCATAACGTCGTAAGCTGTCGCGCTGTGAAAATGCGATGTTTATTATAGACGCACTGACATCGGACGCATGCAAGACTATTGCTCTAGGCTGGAAAGATAGGGCTCGTCTGTTTTCACGTTAGACCGGCATAACGTCGTAAGCTGTCGCGGTGTGAAAATGCGATGTTTATTATAGACGCACTGACATCGGACGCATGCAAGACTATTGCTCTAGGCTGGAAAGATAGGGCTCGTCTGTTTTCACGTTAGACCGGCATAACGTCGTAAGATGTCGCGCTGTGAAAATGCGATGTTTACTATAGACGCACTGACATCGGACGCATGCAAGACTATTGCTCTAGGCTGGAAAGATAGGGCTCGTCTGTTTTCACGTTAGACCGGCATAACGTCGTAAGCTGTCGCGCTGTGAAAATGCGATGTTTATTATAGACGCAGTGACTTCGGTATTGCTCTAGGCTGGAAAGATAGGGCTCGTCTGTTTTCACGTTAGACCGGCATAACGTCGTAAGCTGTCGCGCTGTGAAAATGCGATGTTTATTATAGACGCAGTGACTTCGGTATTGCTCTAGGCTGGAAAGATAGGGCTCGTCTGTTTTCACGTTAGACCGGCATAACGTCGTAAGCTGTCGCGCTGTGAAAATGCGATGTTTATTATAGACGCACTGACATCGGACGCATGTAAGACCATTGCTCTAGGCTGGAAAGATAGGGCTCGTCTGTTTTCACGTTAGACCGGCATAACGTCGTAAGCTGTCGCGCTGTGAAAATGCGATGTTTATTATAGACGCAGTGACTTCGGTATTGCTCTAGGCTGGAAAGATAGGGCTCGTCTGTTTTCACGTTTGACCGGCATAACGTCGTAAGCTGTCGCGCTGTGAAAATGCGATGTTTATTATAGACGCACTGACATCGGACGCATGCAAGACTATTGCTCTAGGCTGGAAAGATAGGGCTCGTCTGTTTTCACGTTAGACCGGCATAACATCGTAAGCTGTCGCGCTGTGAAAATGCGATGTTTATTATAGACGCACTGACATCGGACGCATGCAGGACTATTGCTCTAGGCTGGAAAGATAGGGCTCGCGTGTTTTCACGTTAGACCGGCATAACGTCGTAAGATGTCGCGCTGTGAAAATGCGATGTTTATTATAGACGCACTGACATCGGACGCATGCAAGACTATTGCTCTAGGCTGGAAAGATAGGGCTCGTTTGTTTTCACGTTAGACCGGCATAACGTCGTAAGCTGTCGCGCTGTGAAAATGCGATGTTTATTATAGACGCACTGACATCGGACGCATGCAAGACTATTCCTCTAGGCTGGAAAGATAGGGCTCGCGTGTTTTCACGTTAGACCGGCATAACGTCGTAAGCTGTCGCGGTGTGAAAATGCGATGTTTATTATAGACGCAGGGACTTCGGTATTGCTCTAGGCTGGAAAGATAGGGCTCGTCTGTTTTCACGTTAGACCGGCATAACGTCGTAAGCTGTCGCGCTGTGAAAATGCCATGTTTATTATAGACGCAGGGACTTCGGACGCATGCAAGTATATTGCTCTAGGCTGGAAAGATAGGGCTCGGGTGTTTTCACGTTAGACCGGCATAACGTCGTAAGCTGTCGCGCTGTGTAAATGCGATGTTTATTATAGACGCACTGACATCGGACGCATGCAAGACTATTGCTGTATGCTGGAAAGATAGGGCTCGTCTGTTTTCACGTTAGACCGGCATAACGTCGTAAGATGTCGCGCTGTGAAAATGCGATGTTTATTATAGACGCACTGACATCGGACGCATGCAAGACCATTGCTCTAGGCTGGAAAGATAGGACTCGTCTGTTTTCACGTTAGACCGGCATAACGTCGTAAGCTGTCGCGCTGTGAAAATGCGATGTTTATTATAGACGCACTGACATCGGACGCATGCAAGACTATTGCTCTAGGCTGGAAAGATAGGGCTCGTCTGTTTTCACGTTAGACCGGCATAACGTCGTAAGCTGTCGCGCTGTGAAAATGCGATGTTTATTATTGACGCTCTGACATCGGACGCATGCAAGACTATTGCTCTAGGCTGGAAAGATAGGGCTCGTCTGTTTTCACGTTAGACCGGCATAACGTCGTAAGCTGTCGCGCTGTGTAAATGCGATGTTTATTATAGACGCAGGGACTTCGGACGCATGCAAGACTATTGCTCTAGGCTGGAAAGATAGGGCTCGCGTGTTTTCACGTTAGACCGGCATAACGTCGTAAGCTGTCGCGCGGTGAAAATGCGATGTTTATTATAGACGCACTGACATCGGACGCATGCAAGACTATTGCTCTAGGCTGGAAAGATAGGGCTCGTCTGTTTTCACGTTAGACTGGCATAACGTCGTAAGCTGTCGCGCTGTGAAAATGCGATGTTTATTATTGACGCTCTGACATCGGACGCATGCAACACTATTGCTCTAGGCTGGAAAGATAGGGCTCGTCTGTTTTCACGTTAGACCGGCATAACGTCGTAAGCTGTCGCGCTGTGTAAATGCGATGTTTATTATAGACGCACTGACATCGGACGCATGCAAGACTATTGCTCTAGGCTGGAAAGATAGGGCTCGTCTGTTTTCACGTTAGACCGGCATAACGTCGTAAGCTGTCGCGCTGTGAAAATGCGATGTTTATTATTGACGCTCTGACATCGGACGCATGCAAGACTATTGCTCTAGGCTGGAAAGATAGGGCTCGTCTGTTTTCACTTTAGACCGGCATAACGTCGTAAGCTGTCGCGCTGTGAAAATGCGATGTTTATTATTGACGCTCTGACATCGGACGCATGCAAGACTATTGCTCTAGGCTGGAAAGATAGGGCTCGTCTGTTTTCACGTTAGACCGGCATCACGTCATAAGCTGTCGCGCTGTGTAAATGCGATGTTTATTATTGACGCTCTGACATCGGACGCATGCAAGACTATTGCTCTAGGCTGGAAAGATAGGGCTCGTCTGTTTTCACGTTAGACCGGCATAACGTCGTAAGCTGTCGCGCTGTGTAAATGCGATGTTTATTATAGACGCACTGACATCGGACGCATGCAAGACTATTGCTCTAGGCTGGAAAGATAGGGCTCGTCTGTTTTCACGTTAGACCGGCATCACGTCGTAAGCTGTCGCGCTGTGTAAATGCGATGTTTATTATAGACGCACTGACATCGGACGCATGCAAGACTATTGGTCTAGGCTGGAAAGATAGGCCTCGTCTGTTTTCACGTTAGACCGGCATCACGTCGTAAGCTGTCGCGCTGTGTAAATGCGATGTTTATTATTGACGCTCTGACATCGGACGCATGCAAGACTATTGCTCTAGGCTGGAAAGATAGGGCTCGTCTGTTTTCACGTTAGACCGGCATAACGTCGTAAGCTGTCGCGCTGTGTAAATGCGATGTTTATTATAGATGCACTGACATCGGACGCATGCAAGACTATTGCTCTAGGCTGGAAAGATAGGGCTCGTCTGTTTTCACGTTAGACCGGCGTAACGTCGTAAGCTGTCGCGCTGTGAAAATGCGATGTTTATTATTGACGCTCTGACATCGGACGCATGCAAGACTATTGCTCTAGGCTGGAAAGATAGGGCTCGTCTGTTTTCACGTTAGACCGGCATAACGTCGTAAGCTGTCGCGCTGTGTAAATGCGATGTTTATTATAGACGCACTGACATCGGACGCATGCAAGACTATTGCTCTAGGCTGGAAAGATAGGGCTCGCGTGTTTTCACGTTAGACCGGCATAACGTCGTAAGCTGTCGCGCTGTGTAAATGCGACGTTTATTATAGACGCTCTGACATCGGGCGCATGCAAGACTATTGCTCTAGGCTGGAAAGATAGGGCTCGTCTGTTTTCACGTTAGACCGGCATAACGTCGTAAGCTGTCGCGCTGTGAAAATGCGATGTTTATTATAGACGCACTGACATCGGACGCATGCAAGACTATTGCTCTAGGCTGGAAAGATAGGGCTCGTCTGTTTTCACGTTAGACCGGCATAACGTCGTAAGCTGTCGCGCTGTGAAAATGCGATGTTTATTATTGACGCTCTGACATCGGACGCATGCAAGACTATTGCTCTAGGCTGGAAAGATAGGGCTCGTCTGTTTTCACTTTAGACCGGCATAACGTCGTAAGCTGTCGCGCTGTGAAAATGCGATGTTTATTATTGACGCTCTGACATCGGACGCATGCAAGACTATTGCTCTAGGCTGGAAAGATAGGGCTCGTCTGTTTTCACGTTAGACCGGCATCACGTCATAAGCTGTCGCGCTGTGTAAATGCGATGTTTATTATTGACGCTCTGACATCGGACGCATGCAAGACTATTGCTCTAGGCTGGAAAGATAGGGCTCGTCTGTTTTCACGTTAGACCGGCATAACGTCGTAAGCTGTCGCGCTGTGTAAATGCGATGTTTATTATAGACGCACTGACATCGGACGCATGCAAGACTATTGCTCTAGGCTGGAAAGATAGGGCTCGTCTGTTTTCACGTTAGACCGGCATCACGTCGTAAGCTGTCGCGCTGTGTAAATGCGATGTTTATTATAGACGCACTGACATCGGACGCATGCAAGACTATTGGTCTAGGCTGGAAAGATAGGGCTCGTCTGTTTTCACGTTAGACCGGCATCACATCGTAAGCTGTCGCGCTGTGTAAATGCGATGTTTATTATTGACGCTCTGACATCGGACGCATGCAAGACTATTGCTCTATGCTGGAAAGATAGGGCTCGTCTGTTTTCACGTTAGACCGGCATAACGTCGTAAGCTGTCGCGCTGTGTAAATGCGATGTTTATTATAGATGCACTGACATCGGACGCATGCAAGACTATTGCTCTAGGCTGGAAAGATAGGGCTCGTCTGTTTTCACGTTAGACCGGCGTAACGTCGTAAGCTGTCGCGCTGTGAAAATGCGATGTTTATTATTGACGCTCTGACATCGGACGCATGCAAGACTATTGCTCTAGGCTGGAAAGATAGGGCTCGTCTGTTTTCACGTTAGACCGGCATAACGTCGTAAGCTGTCGCGCTGTGTAAATGCGATGTTTATTATAGACGCACTGACATCGGACGCATGCAAGACTATTGCTCTAGGCTGGAAAGATAGGGCTCGCGTGTTTTCACGTTAGACCGGCATAACGTCGTAAGCTGTCGCGCTGTGTAAATGCGATGTTTATTATAGACGCTCTGACATCGGGCGCATGCAAGACTATTGCTCTAGGCTGGAAAGATAGGGCTCGTCTGTTTTCACGTTAGACCGGCATAACGTCGTAAGCTGTCGCGCTGTGAAAATGCGATGTTTATTATAGACGCACTGACATCGGACGCATGCAAGACTATTGCTCTAGGCTGGAAAGATAGGGCTCGTCTGTTTTCACGTTAGACCGGCATAACGTCGTAAGCTGTCGCGCTGTGAAAATGCGATGTTTATTATTGACGCTCTGACATCGGACGCATGCAAGACTATTGCTCTTGGCTGGAAAGATAGGGCTCGTCTGTTTTCACGTTAGACCGGCATAACGTCGTAAGCTGTCGCGCTGTGAAAATGCGATGTTTATTATTGACGCTCTGACATCGGACGCATGCAAGACTATTGCTCTAGGCTGGAAAGATAGGGCTCGTCTGTTTTCACGTTAGACCGGCATCACGTCGTAAGCTGTCGCGCTGTGTAAATGCGATGTTTATTATTGACGCTCTGACATCGGACGCATGCAAGACTATTGCTCTAGGCTGGAAAGATAGGGCTCGTCTGTTTTCACGTTAGACCGGCATAACGTCGTAAGCTGTCGCGCTGTGTAATTGCGATGTTTATTATAGACGCACTGACATCGGACGCACGCAAGACTATTGCTCTAGGCTGGAAAGATAGGGCTCGTCTGTTTTCACGTTAGACCGGCATAACGTCGTAAGCTGTCGCGCTGTGAAAATGCGATGTTTATTATTGACGCTCTGACATCGGACGCATGCAAGACTATTGCTCTAGGCCGGAAAGATAGGGCTCGTCTGTTTTCACGTTAGACCGGCATAACGTCGTAAGATGTCGCGCTGTGAAAATGCGATGTTTATTATTGACGCTCTGACATCGGACGCATGCAAGACTTGCTCTAGGCTGGAAAGATAGGGCTCGTCTGTTTTCACGTTAGACCGGCATAACGTCGTAAGCTGTCACGCTGTGTAAATGCGATGTTTATTATAGACGCTCTGACATCGGACGCATGCAAGACTATTGCTCTAGGCTGGAAAGATAGGGCTCGTCTGTTTTCACGTTAGACCGGCATAACGTCGTAAGCTGTCGCGCTGTGAAAATGCGATGTTTATTATAGACGCACTGACATCGGACGCATGCAAGACTATTGCTCTAGGCTGGAAAGATAGGGCTCGTCTGTTTTCACGTTAGACCGGCATAACGTCGTAAGCTGTCGCGCTGTGAAAATGCGATGTTTATTATAGACCCAGTGACTTCGGACGCATGCAAGAATATTGATCTAGGCTGGAAAGATAGGGCTCGTCTGTTTTCACGTTAGACCGGCATAACGTCGTAAGCTGTCGCGCTGTGAAAATGCGATGTTTATTATAGACGCACTGACATCGGACGCATGCAAGACTATTGCTCTAGGCTGGAAAGATAGGGCTCGTCCGTTTTCACGTTAGACCGGCATCACGTCGTAAGCTGTCGCGCTGTGTAAATGCGATGTTTATTATAGACGCTCTGACATCGGACGCATGCAAGACTATTGCTCTAGGCTGGAAAGATAGGGCTCGTCTGTTTTCACGTTAGACCGGCATAACGTCGTAAGCTGTCGCGCTGTGTAAATGCGATGTTTATTATAGACGCACTGACATCGGACGCATGCAAGACTATTGCTCTAGGCTGGAAAGATAGGGCTCGCGTGTTTTCACGTTAGACCGGCATAACGTCGTAAGCTGTCGCGCTGTGTAAATGCGATGTTTATTATAGACGCTCTGACATCGGACGCATGCAAGACTATTGCTCTAGGCTGGAAAGATAGGGCTCGTCTGTTTTCACGTTAGACCGGCATAACGTCGTAAGCTGTCGCGCTGTGAAAATGCGATGTTTATTATAGACGCACTGACATCGGACGCATGCAAGACTATTGCTGTAGGCTGGAAAGATAGGGCTCGTCTGTTTTCACGTTAGACCGGCATAACGTCGTAAGCTGTCGCGCTGTGAAAATGCGATGTTTATTATAGACGCAGTGACTTCGGACGCATGCAAGAATATTGATCTAGGCTGGAAAGATAGGGCTCGTCTGTTTTCACGTTAGACCGGCATAACGTCATAAGCTGTCGCGCTGTGTAAATGCGATGTTTATTATAGACGCACTGACATCGGACGCATGCAAGACTATTGCTCTAGGCTGGAAAGATAGGGCTCGTCTGTTTTCACGTTAGACCGGCATCACGTCGTAAGCTGTCGCGCTGTGTAAATGCGATGTTTATTATAGACGCTCTGACATCGGACGCATGCAAGACTATTGCTCTAGGCTGGAAAGATAGGGCTCGTCTGTTTTCACGTTAGACCGGCATAACGTCGTAAGCTGTCGCGCTGTGAAAATGCGATGTTTATTATAGACGCACTGACATCGGACGCATGCAAGACTATTGCTCTAGGCTGGAAAGATAGGGCTCGCGTGTTTTCACGTTAGACCGGCATAACGTCGTAAGCTGTCGCGCTGTGTAAATGCGATGTTTATTATAGACGCTCTGACATCGGACGCATGCAAGACTATTGCTCTAGGCTGGAAAGATAGGGCTCGTCTGTTTTCACGTTAGACCGGCGTAACGTCGTAAGCTGTCGCGCTGTGAAAATGCGATGTTTATTATTGACGCTCTGACATCGGACGCATGCAAGACTATTGCTCTAGGCTGGAAAGATAGGGCTCGTCTGTTTTCACGTTAGACCGGCATAACGTCGTAAGCTGTCGCGCTGTGTAAATGCGATGTTTATTATAGACGCACTGACATCGGACGCATGCAAGACTATTGCTCTAGGCTGGAAAGATAGGGCTCGCGTGTTTTCACGTTAGACCGGCATAACGTCGTAAGCTGTCGCGCTGTGTAAATGCGATGTTTATTATAGACGCTCTGACATCGGGCGCATGCAAGACTATTGCTCTAGGCTGGAAAGATAGGGCTCGTCTGTTTTCACGTTAGACCGGCATAACGTCGTAAGCTGTCGCGCTGTGAAAATGCGATGTTTATTATAGACGCACTGACATCGGACGCATGCAAGACTATTGCTCTAGGCTGGAAAGATAGGGCTCGTCTGTTTTCACGTTAGACCGGCATAACGTCGTAAGCTGTCGCGCTGTGAAAATGCGATGTTTATTATTGACGCTCTGACATCGGACGCATGCAAGACTATTGCTCTAGGCTGGAAAGATAGGGCTCGTCTGTTTTCACTTTAGACCGGCATAACGTCGTAAGCTGTCGCGCTGTGAAAATGCGATGTTTATTATTGACGCTCTGACATCGGACGCATGCAAGACTATTGCTCTAGGCTGGAAAGATAGGGCTCGTCTGTTTTCACGTTAGACCGGCATCACGTCATAAGCTGTCGCGCTGTGTAAATGCGATGTTTATTATTGACGCTCTGACATCGGACGCATGCAAGACTATTGCTCTAGGCTGGAAAGATAGGGCTCGTCTGTTTTCACGTTAGACCGGCATAACGTCGTAAGCTGTCGCGCTGTGTAAATGCGATGTTTATTATAGACGCACTGACATCGGACGCATGCAAGACTATTGCTCTAGGCTGGAAAGATAGGGCTCGTCTGTTTTCACGTTAGACCGGCATCACGTCGTAAGTTGTCGCGCTGTGTAAATGCGATGTTTATTATAGACGCACTGACATCGGACGCATGCAAGACTATTGGTCTAGGCTGGAAAGATAGGGCTCGTCTGTTTTCACGTTAGACCGGCATCACGTCGTAAGCTGTCGCGCTGTGTAAATGCGATGTTTATTATTGACGCTCTGACATCGGACGCATGCAAGACTATTGCTCTAGGCTGGAAAGATAGGGCTCGTCTGTTTTCACGTTAGACCGGCATAACGTCGTAAGCTGTCGCGCTGTGTAAATGCGATGTTTATTATAGATGCACTGACATCGGACGCATGCAAGACTATTGCTCTAGGCTGGAAAGATAGGGCTCGTCTGTTTTCACGTTAGACCGGCGTAACGTCGTAAGCTGTCGCGCTGTGAAAATGCGATGTTTATTATTGACGCTCTGACATCGGACGCATGCAAGACTATTGCTCTAGGCTGGAAAGATAGGGCTCGTCTGTTTTCACGTTAGACCGGCATAACGTCGTAAGCTGTCGCGCTGTGTAAATGCGATGTTTATTATAGACGCACTGACATCGGACGCATGCAAGACTATTGCTCTAGGCTGGAAAGATAGGGCTCGCGTGTTTTCACGTTAGACCGGCATAACGTCGTAAGCTGTCGCGCTGTGTAAATGCGATGTTTATTATAGACGCTCTGACATCGGGCGCATGCAAGACTATTGCTCTAGGCTGGAAAGATAGGGCTCGTCTGTTTTCACGTTAGACCGGCATAACGTCGTAAGCTGTCGCGCTGTGAAAATGCGATGTTTATTATAGACGCACTGACATCGGACGCATGCAAGACTATTGCTCTAGGCTGGAAAGATAGGGCTCGTCTGTTTTCACGTTAGACCGGCATAACGTCGTAAGCTGTCGCGCTGTGAAAATGCGATGTTTATTATAGACGCACTGACATCGGACGCATGCAAGACTATTGCTCTAGGCTGGAAAGATAGGGCTCGTCTGTTTTCACGTTAGACCGGCATAACGTCGTAAGCTGTCGCGCTGTGAAAATGCGATGTTTATTATTGACGCTCTGACATCGGACGCATGCAAGACTATTGCTCTAGGCTGGAAAGATAGGGCTCGTCTGTTTTCACTTTAGACCGGCATAACGTCGTAAGCTGTCGCGCTGTGAAAATGCGATGTTTATTATTGACGCTCTGACATCAGACGCATGCAAGACTATTGCTCAAGGCTGGAAAGATAGGGCTCGTCTGTTTTCACGTTAGACCGGCATCACGTCATAAGCTGTCGCGCTGTGTAAATGCGATGTTTATTATTGACGCTCTGACATCGGACGCATGCAAGACTATTGCTCTAGGCTGGAAAGATAGGGCTCGTCTGTTTTCACGTTAGACCGGCATAACGTCGTAAGCTGTCGCGCTGTGTAAATGCGATGTTTATTATAGACGCACTGACATCGGACGCATGCAAGACTATTGCTCTAGGCTGGAAAGATAGGGCTCGTCTGTTTTCACGTTAGACCGGCATCACGTCGTAAGTTGTCGCGCTGTGTAAATGCGATGTTTATTATAGACGCACTGACATCGGACGCATGCAAGACTATTGGTCTAGGCTGGAAAGATAGGGCTCGTCTGTTTTCACGTTAGACCGGCATCACGTCATAAGCTGTCGCGCTGTGTAAATGCGATGTTTATTATTGACGCTCTGACATCGGACGCATGCAAGACTATTGCTCTAGGCTGGAAAGATAGGGCTCGTCTGTTTTCACGTTAGACCGGCATAACGTCGTAAGCTGTCGCGCTGTGTAAATGCGATGTTTATTATAGATGCACTGACATCGGACGCATGCAAGACTATTGCTCTAGGCTGGAAAGATAGGGCTCGTCTGTTTTCACGTTAGACCGGCGTAACGTCGTAAGCTGTCGCGCTGTGAAAATGCGATGTTTATTATTGACGCTCTGACATCGGACGCATGCAAGACTATTGCTCTAGGCTGGAAAGATAGGGCTCGTCTGTTTTCACGTTAGACCGGCATAACGTCGTAAGCTGTCGCGCTGTGTAAATGCGATGTTTATTATAGACGCACTGACATCGGACGCATGCAAGACTATTGCTCTAGGCTGGAAAGATAGGGCTCGCGTGTTTTCACGTTAGACCGGCATAACGTCGTAAGCTGTCGCGCTGTGTAAATGCGATGTTTATTATAGACGCTCTGACATCGGGCGCATGCAAGACTATTGCTCTAGGCTGGAAAGATAGGGCTCGTCTGTTTTCACGTTAGACCGGCATAACGTCGTAAGCTGTCGCGCTGTGAAAATGCGATGTTTATTATAGACGCACTGACATCGGACGCATGCAAGACTATTGCTCTAGGCTGGAAAGATAGGGCTCGTCTGTTTTCACGTTAGACCGGCATAACGTCGTAAGCTGTCGCGCTGTGAAAATGCGATGTTTATTATTGACGCTCTGACATCGGACGCATGCAAGACTATTGCTCTAGGCTGGAAAGATAGGGCTCGTCTGTTTTCACGTTAGACCGGCATAACGTCGTAAGCTGTCGCGCTGTGAAAATGCGATGTTTATTATTGACGCTCTGACATCGGACGGATGCAAGACTATTGCTCTAGGCTGGAAAGATAGGGCTCGTCTGTTTTCACGTTAGACCGGCATCACGTCGTAAGCTGTCGCGCTGTGTAAATGCGATGTTTATTATTGACGCTCTGACATCGGACGCATGCAAGACTATTGCTCTAGGCTGGAAAGATAGGGCTCGTCTGTTTTCACGTTAGACCGGCATAACGTCGTAAGCTGTCGCGCTGTGTAATTGCGATGTTTATTATAGACGCACTGACATCGGACGCATGCAAGACTATTGCTCTAGGCTGGAAAGATAGGGCTCGCGTGTTTTCACGTTAGACCGGCATAACGTCGTAAGCTGTCGCGCTGTGTAAATGCGATGTTTATTATAGACGCTCTGACATCGGGCGCATGCAAGACTATTGCTCTAGGCTGGAAAGATAGGGCTCGTCTGTTTTCACGTTAGACCGGCATAACGTCGTAAGCTGTCGCGCTGTGAAAATGCGATGTTTATTATAGACGCACTGACATCGGACGCATGCAAGACTATTGCTCTAGGCTGGAAAGATAGGGCTCGTCTGTTTTCACGTTAGACCGGCATAACGTCGTAAGCTGTCGCGCTGTGAAAATGCGATGTTTATTATTGACGCTCTGACATCGGACGCATGCAAGACTATTGCTCTAGGCTGGAAAGATAGGGCTCGTCTGTTTTCACGTTAGACCGGCACAACGTCGTAAGCTGTCGCGCTGTGAAAATGCGATGTTTATTATTGACGCTCTGACATCGGACGCATGCAAGACTATTGCTCTAGGCTGGAAAGATAGGGCTCGTCTGTTTTCACGTTAGACCGGCATCACGTCGTAAGCTGTCGCGCTGTGTAAATGCGATGTTTATTATTGACGCTCTGACATCGGACGCATGCAAGACTATTGCTCTAGGGTGGAAAGATAGGGCTCGTCTGTTTTCACGTTAGACCGGCATAACGTCGTAAGCTGTCGCGCTGTGTAATTGCGATGTTTATTATAGACGCACTGACATCGGACGCATGCAAGACTATTGCTCTAGGCTGGAAAGATAGGGCTCGCGTGTTTTCACGTTAGACCGGCATAACGTCGTAAGCTGTCGCGCTGTGTAAATGCGATGTTTATTATAGACGCTCTGACATCGGTTGCATGCAAGACTATTGCTCTAGGCTGGAAAGATAGGGCTCGTCTGTTTTCACGTTAGACCGGCATAACGTCGTAAGCTGTCGCGCTGTGAAAATGCGATGTTTATTATAGACGCACTGACATCGGACGCATGCAAGACTATTGCTCTAGGCTGGAAAGATAGGGCTCGTCTGTTTTCACGTTAGACCGGCATAACGTCGTAAGCTGTCGCGCTGTGAAAATGCGATGTTTATTATAGACCCAGTGACTTCGGACGCATGCAAGAATATTGATCTAGGCTGGAAAGATAGGGCTCGTCTGTTTTCACGTTAGACCGGCATAACGTCGTAAGCTGTCGCGCTGTGAAAATGCGATGTTTATTATAGACGCACTGACATCGGACGCATGCAAGACTATTGCTCTAGGCTGGAAAGATAGGGCTCGTCCGTTTTCACGTTAGACCGGCATCACGTCGTAAGCTGTCGCGCTGTGTAAATGCGATGTTTATTATAGACGATCTGACATCGGACGCATGCAAGACTATTGCTCTAGGCTGGAAAGATAGGGCTCGTCTGTTTTCACGTTAGACCGGCATAACGTCGTAAGCTGTCGCGCTGTGTAAATGCGATGTTTATTATAGACGCACTGACATCGGACGCATGTAAGACTATTGCTCTAGGCTGGAAAGATAGGGCTCGCGTGTTTTCACGTTAGACCGGCATAACGTCGTAAGCTGTCGCGCTGTGTAAATGCGATGTTTATTATAGACGCTCTGACATCGGACGCATGCAAGACTATTGCTCTAGGCTGGAAAGATAGGGCTCGTCTGTTTTCACGTTAGACCGGCATAACGTCGTAAGCTGTCGCGCTGTGTAAATGCGATGTTTATTATAGACGCACTGACATCGGACGCATGCAAGACTATTGCTCTAGGCTGGAAAGATAGGGCTCGTCTGTTTTCACGTTAGACCGGCATAACGTCGTAAGCTGTCGCGCTGTGAAAATGCGATGTTTATTATAGACGCACTGACATCGGACGCATGCAAGACTATTGCTGTAGGCTGGAAAGATAGGGCTCGTCTGTTTTCACGTTAGACCGGCATAACGTCGTAAGCTGTCGCGCTGTGAAAATGCGATGTTTATTATAGACGCAGTGACTTCGGACGCATGCAAGAATATTGATCTAGGCTGGAAAGATAGGGCTCGTCTGTTTTCACGTTAGACCGGCATAACGTCATAAGCTGTCGCGCTGTGTAAATGCGATGTTTATTATAGACGCACTGACATCGGACGCATGCAAGACTATTGCTCTAGGCTGGAAAGATAGGGCTCGTCTGTTTTCACGTTAGACCGGCATCACGTCGTAAGCTGTCGCGCTGTGTAAATGCGATGTTTATTATAGACGCTCTGACATCGGACGCATGCAAGACTATTGCTCTAGGCTGGAAAGATAGGGCTCGTCTGTTTTCACGTTAGACCGGCATAACGTCGTAAGCTGTCGCGCTGTGAAAATGCGATGTTTATTATAGACGCACTGACATCGGACGCATGCAAGACTATTGCTCTAGGCTGGAAAGATAGGGCTCGCGTGTTTTCACGTTAGACCGGCATAACGTCGTAAGCTGTCGCGCTGTGTAAATGCGATGTTTATTATAGACGCTCTGACATCGGACGCATGCAAGACTATTGCTCTAGGCTGGAAAGATAGGGCTCGTCTGTTTTCACGTTAGACCGGCGTAACGTCGTAAGCTGTCGCGCTGTGAAAATGCGATGTTTATTATTGACGCTCTGACATCGGACGCATGCAAGACTATTGCTCTAGGCTGGAAAGATAGGGCTCGTCTGTTTTCACGTTAGACCGGCATAACGTCGTAAGCTGTCGCGCTGTGTAAATGCGATGTTTATTATAGACGCACTGACATCGGACGCATGCAAGACTATTGCTCTAGGCTGGAAAGATAGGGCTCGCGTGTTTTCACGTTAGACCGGCATAACGTCGTAAGCTGTCGCGCTGTGTAAATGCGATGTTTATTATAGACGCTCTGACATCGGGCGCATGCAAGACTATTGCTCTAGGCTGGAAAGATAGGGCTCGTCTGTTTTCACGTTAGACCGGCATAACGTCGTAAGCTGTCGCGCTGTGAAAATGCGATGTTTATTATAGACGCACTGACATCGGACGCATGCAAGACTATTGGTCTAGGCTGGAAAGATAGGGCTCGTCTGTTTTCACGTTAGACCGGCATCACGTCGTAAGCTGTCGCGCTGTGTAAATGCGATGTTTATTATTGACGCTCTGACATCGGACGCATGCAAGACTATTGCTCTAGGCTGGAAAGATAGGGCTCGTCTGTTTTCACGTTAGACCGGCATAACGTCGTAAGCTGTCGCGCTGTGTAAATGCGATGTTTATTATAGATGCACTGACATCGGACGCATGCAAGACTATTGCTCTAGGCTGGAAAGATAGGGCTCGTCTGTTTTCACGTTAGACCGGCATAACGTCGTAAGCTGTCGCGCTGTGAAAATGCGATGTTTATTATAGACGCTCTGACATCGGACGCATGCAAGACTATTGCTCTAGGCTGGAAAGATAGGGCTCGTCTGTTTTCACGTCAGACCGGCGTAACGTCGTAAGCTGTCGCGCTGTGAAAATGCGATGTTTATTATTGACGCTCTGACATCGGACGCATGCAAGACTATTGCTCTAGGCTGGAAAGATAGGGCTCGTCTGTTTTCACGTTAGACCGGCATAACGTCGTAAGCTGTCGCGCTGTGTAAATGCGATGTTTATTATAGACGCACTGACATCGGACGCATGCAAGACTATTGCTCTAGGCTGGAAAGATAGGGCTCGCGTGTTTTCACGTTAGACCGGCATAACGTCGTAAGCTGTCGCGCTGTGTAAATGCGATGTTTATTATAGACGCTCTGACATCGGGCGCATGCAAGACTATTGCTCTAGGCTGGAAAGATAGGGCTCGTCTGTTTTCACGTTAGACCGGCATAACGTCGTAAGCTGTCGCGCTGTGAAAATGCGATGTTTATTATAGACGCACTGACATCGGACGCATGCAAGACTATTGCTCTAGGCTGGAAAGATAGGGCTCGTCTGTTTTCACGTTAGACCGGCATAACGTCGTAAGCTGTCGCGCTGTGAAAATGCGATGTTTATTATTGACGCTCTGACATCGGACGCATGCAAGACTATTGCTCTAGGCTGGAAAGATAGGGCTCGTCTGTTTTCACTTTAGACCGGCATAACGTCGTAAGCTGTCGCGCTGTGAAAATGCGATGTTTATTATTGACGCTCTGACATCGGACGCATGCAAGACTATTGCTCTAGGCTGGAAAGATAGGGCTCGTCTGTTTTCACGTTAGACCGGCATCACGTCATAAGCTGTCGCGCTGTGTAAATGCGATGTTTATTATTGACGCTCTGACATCGGACGCATGCAAGACTATTGCTCTAGGCTGGAAAGATAGGGCTCGTCTGTTTTCACGTTAGACCGGCATAACGTCGTAAGCTTTCGCGCTGTGTAAATGCGATGTTTATTATAGACGCACTGACATCGGACGCATGCAAGACTATTGCTCTAGGCTGGAAAGATAGGGCTCGTCTGTTTTCACGTTAGACCGGCATCACGTCGTAAGTTGTCGCGCTGTGTAAATGCGATGTTTATTATAGACGCACTGACATCGGACGCATGCAAGACTATTGGTCTAGGCTGGAAAGATAGGGCTCGTCTGTTTTCACGTTAGACCGGCATCACGTCGTAAGCTGTCGCGCTGTGTAAATGCGATGTTTATTATTGACGCTCTGACATCGGACGCATGCAAGACTATTGCTCTAGGCTGGAAAGATAGGGCTCGTCTGTTTTCACGTTAGATCGGCATAACGTCGTAAGCTGTCGCGCTGTGTAAATGCGATGTTTATTATAGATGCACTGACATCGGACGCATGCAAGACTATTGCTCTAGGCTGGAAAGATAGGGCTCGTCTGTTTTCACGTTAGACCGGCGTAACGTCGTAAGCTGTCGCGCTGTGAAAATGCGATGTTTATTATTGACGCTCTGACATCGGACGCATGCAAGACTATTGCTCTAGGCTGGAAAGATAGGGCTCGTCTGTTTTCACGTTAGACCGGCATAACGTCGTAAGCTGTCGCGCTGTGTAAATGCGATGTTTATTATAGACGCACTGACATCGGACGCATGCAAGACTATTGCTCTAGGCTGGAAAGATAGGGCTCGCGTGTTTTCACGTTAGACCGGCATAACGTCGTAAGCTGTCGCGCTGTGTAAATGCGATGTTTATTATAGACGCTCTGACATCGGGCGCATGCAAGACTATTGCTCTAGGCTGGAAAGATAGGGCTCGTCTGTTTTCACGTTAGACCGGCATAACGTCGTAAGCTGTCGCGCTGTGAAAATGCGATGTTTATTATAGACGCACTGACATCGGACGCATGCAAGACTATTGCTCTAGGCTGGAAAGATAGGGCTCGTCTGTTTTCACGTTAGACCGGCATAACGTCGTAAGCTGTCGCGCTGTGAAAATGCGATGTTTATTATAGACGCACTGACATCGGACGCATGCAAGACTATTGCTCTAGGCTGGAAAGATAGGGCTCGTCTGTTTTCACGTTAGACCGGCATAACGTCGTAAGCTGTCGCGCTGTGAAAATGCGATGTTTATTATTGACGCTCTGACATCGGACGCATGCAAGACTATTGCTCTAGGCTGGAAAGATAGGGCTCGTCTGTTTTCACTTTAGACCGGCATAACGTCGTAAGCTGTCGCGCTGTGAAAATGCGATGTTTATTATTGACGCTCTGACATCGGACGCATGCAAGACTATTGCTCTAGGCTGGAAAGATAGGGCTCGTCTGTTTTCACGTTAGACCGGCATCACGTCATAAGCTGTCGCGCTGTGTAAATGCGATGTTTATTATTGACGCTCTGACATCGGACGCATGCAAGACTATTGCTCTAGGCTGGAAAGATAGGGCTCGTCTGTTTTCACGTTAGACCGGCATAACATCGTAAGCTGTCGCGCTGTGTAAATGCGATGTTTATTATAGACGCACTGACATCGGACGCATGCAAGACTATTGCTCTAGGCTGGAAAGATAGGGCTCGTCTGTTTTCACGTTAGACCGGCATCACGTCGTAAGTTGTCGCGCTGTGTAAATGCGATGTTTATTATAGACGCACTGACATCGGACGCATGCAAGACTATTGGTCTAGGCTGGAAAGATAGGGCTCGTCTGTTTTCACGTTAGACCGGCATCACGTCATAAGCTGTCGCGCTGTGTAAATGCGATGTTTATTATTGACGCTCTGACATCGGACGCATGCAAGACTATTGCTCTAGGCTGGAAAGATAGGGCTCGTCTGTTTTCACGTTAGACCGGCATAACGTCGTAAGCTGTCGCGCTGTGTAAATGCGATGTTTATTATAGATGCACTGACATCGGACGCATGCAAGACTATTTCTCTAGGCTGGAAAGATAGGGCTCGTCTGTTTTCACGTTAGACCGGCGTAACGTCGTAAGCTGTCGCGCTGTGAAAATGCGATGTTTATTATTGACGCTCTGACATCGGACGCATGCAAGACTATTGCTCTAGGCTGGAAAGATAGGGCTCGTCTGTTTTCACGTTAGACCGGCATAACGTCGTAAGCTGTCGCGCTGTGTAAATGCGATGTTTATTATAGACGCACTGACATCGGACGCATGCAAGACTATTGCTCTAGGCTGGAAAGATAGGGCTCGCGTGTTTTCACGTTAGACCGGCATAACGTCGTAAGCTGTCGCGCTGTGTAAATGCGATGTTTATTATAGACGCTCTGACATCGGGCGCATGCAAGACTATTGCTCTAGGCTGGAAAGATAGTGCTCGTCTGTTTTCACGTTAGACCGGCATAACGTCGTAAGCTGTCGCGCTGTGAAAATGCGATGTTTATTATAGACGCACTGACATCGGACGCATGCAAGACTATTGCTCTAGGCTGGAAATATAGGGCTCGTCTGTTTTCACGTTAGACCGGCATAACGTCGTAAGCTGTCGCGCTGTGAAAATGCGATGTTTATTATTGACGCTCTGACATCGGACGCATGCAAGACTATTGCTCTAGGCTGGAAAGATAGGGCTCGTCTGTTTTCACGTTAGACCGGCATAACGTCGTAAGCTGTCGCGCTGTGAAAATGCGATGTTTATTATTGACGCTCTGACATCGGACGGATGCAAGACTATTGCTCTAGGCTGGAAAGATAGGGCTCGTCTGTTTTCACGTTAGACCGGCATCACGTCGTAAGCTGTCGCGCTGTGTAAATGCGATGTTTATTATTGACGCTCTGACATCGGACGCATGCAAGACTATTGCTCTAGGCTGGAAAGATAGGGCTCGTCTGTTTTCACGTTAGACCGGCATAACGTCGTAAGCTGTCGCGCTGTGTAATTGCGATGTTTATTATAGACGCACTGACATCGGACGCACGCAAGACTATTGCTCTAGGCTGGAAAGATAGGGCTCGTCTGTTTTCACGTTAGACCGGCATAACGTCGTAAGCTGTCGCGCTGTGAAAATGCGATGTTTATTATTGACGCTCTGACATCGGACGCATGCAAGACTATTGCTCTAGGCTGGAAAGATAGGGCTCGTCTGTTTTCACGTTAGACCGGCATAACGTCGTAAGATGTCGCGCTGTGAAAATGCGATGTTTATTATTGACGCTCTGACATCGGACGCATGCAAGACTTGCTCTAGGCTGGAAAGATAGGGCTCGTCTGTTTTCACGTTAGACCGGCATAACGTCGTAAGCTGTCACGCTGTGTAAATGCGATGTTTATTATAGACGCTCTGACATCGGACGCATGCAAGACTATTGCTCTAGGCTGGAAAGATAGGGCTCGTCTGTTTTCACGTTAGACCGGCATAACGTCGTAAGCTGTCGCGCTGTGAAAATGCGATGTTTATTATAGACGCACTGACATCGGACGCATGCAAGACTATTGCTCTAGGCTGGAAAGATAGGGCTCGTCTGTTTTCACGTTAGACCGGCATAACGTCGTAAGCTGTCGCGCTGTGAAAATGCGATGTTTATTATAGACCCAGTGACTTCGGACGCATGCAAGAATATTGATCTAGGCTGGAAAGATAGGGCTCGTCTGTTTTCACGTTAGAGCGGCATAACGTCGTAAGCTGTCGCGCTGTGAAAATGCGATGTTTATTATAGACGCACTGACATCGGACGCATGCAAGACTATTGCTCTAGGCTGGAAAGATAGGGCTCGTCCGTTTTCACGTTAGACCGGCATCACGTCGTAAGCTGTCGCGCTGTGTAAATGCGATGTTTATTATAGACGCTCTGACATCGGACGCATGCAAGACTATTGCTCTAGGCTGGAAAGATAGGGCTCGTCTGTTTTCACGTTAGACCGGCATAACGTCGTAAGCTGTCGCGCTGTGTAAATGCGATGTTTATTATAGACGCACTGACATCGGACGCATGCAAGACTATGGCTCTAGGCTGGAAAGATAGGGCTCGCGTGTTTTCACGTTAGACCGGCATAACGTCGTAAGCTGTCGCGCTGTGTAAATGCGATGTTTATTATAGACGCTCTGACATCGGACGCATGCAAGACTATTGCTCTAGGCTGGAAAGATAGGGCTCGTCTGTTTTCACGTTAGACCGGCATAACGTCGTAAGCTGTCGCGCTGTGTAAATGCGATGTTTATTATAGACGCACTGACATCGGACGCATGCAAGACTATTGCTCTAGGCTGGAAAGATAGGGCTCGTCTGTTTTCACGTTAGACCGGCATAACGTCGTAAGCTGTCGCGCTGTGAAAATGCGATGTTTATTATAGACGCACTGACATCGGACGCATGCAAGACTATTGCTCTAGGCTGGAAAGATAGGGCTCGTCTGTTTTCACGTTAGACCGGCATAACGTCGTAAGCTGTCGCGCTGTGAAAATGCGATGTTTATTATAGACGCAGTGACTTCGGACGCATGCAAGAATATTGATCTAGGCTGGAAAGATAGGGCTCGTCTGTTTTCACGTTAGACCGGCATAACGTCAAAAGCTGTCGCGCTGTGTAAATGCGATGTTTATTATAGACGCACTGACATCGGACGCATGCAAGACTATTGCTCTAGGCTGGAAAGATAGGGCTCGTCTGTTTTCACGTTAGACCGGCATCACGTCGTAAGCTGTCGCGCTGTGTAAATGCGATGTTTATTATAGACGCTCTGACATCGGACGCATGCAAGACTATTGCTCTAGGCTGGAAAGATAGGGCTCGTCTGTTTTCACGTTAGACCGGCATAACGTCGTAAGCTGTCGCGCTGTGAAAATGCGATGTTTATTATAGACGCACTGACATCGGACGCATGCAAGACTATTGCTCTAGGCTGGAAAGATAGGGCTCGTCTGTTTGCACGTTAGACCGGCATAACGTCGTAAGCTGTCGCGCTGTGAAAATGCGATGTTTATTATAGACGCACTGACATCGGACGCATGCAAGACTATTGCTCTAGGCTGGAATGATAGGGCTCGTCTGTTTTCACGTTAGACCGGCATCACGTCGTAAGCTGTCGCGCTGTGTAAATGCGATGTTTATTATAGACGCTCTGACATCGGACGCATGCAAGGCTATTGGTCTAGGCTGGAATGATAGGGCTCGCGTGTTTTCACGTTAGACCGGCATAACGTCGTAAGCTGTCGCGCTGTGAAAATGCGATGTTTATTATAGACGCACTGACATCGGACGCATGCAAGACTATTGCTCTAGGCTGGAAAGATAGGGGTCGTCTGTTTTCACGTTAGACCGGCATAACGTCGTAAGCTGTCGCGCTGTGAAAATGCGATGTTTATTATAGACGCACTGACATCGGACGCATGCAAGACTATTGCTCTAGGCTGGAAAGATAGGGCTCGTCTGTTTACACGTTAGACCGGCATAACGTCGTAAGCTGCCGCGCTGTGAAAATGCGATGTTTATTATAGACGCACTGACATCGGACGCATGCAAGACTATTGCTCTAGGCTGGAAAGATAGGGCTCGTCTGTTTTCACGTTAGACCGGCATCACGTCGTAAGCTGTCGCGCTGTGTAAATGCGATGTTTATTATAGACGCTCTGACATCGGACGCATGCAAGACTATTGCTCTAGGCTGGAAAGATAGGGCTCGCGTGTTTTCACGTTAGACCGGCATAACGTCGTAAGCTGTCGCGCTGTGAAAATGCGATGTTTATTATAGACGCACTGACATAGGACGCATGCAAGACTATTGCTCTAGGCTGGAAAGATAGGGCTCGTCTGTTTTCACGTTAGACCGGCATAACGTCGTAAGCTGTCGCGCTGTGTAAATGCGATGTTTATTATAGACGCACTGACATCGGACGCATGCAAGACTATTGCTCTAGGCTGGAAAGATAGGGCTCGTCTGTTTTCACGTTAGACCGGCATAACGTCGTAAGCTGTCGCGCTGAGAAAATGCGATGTTTATTATAGACGCACTGACATCGGACGCATGCAAGACTATTGCTCTAGGCTGGAAAGATAGGGCTCGCGTGTTTTCACGTTAGACCGGCATAACGTCGTAAGCTGTCGCGCTGTGAAAATGCGATGTTTATTATAGACGCACTGACATCGGATGCATGCAAGACTATTGCTCTAGGCTGGAAAGATAGGGCTCGTCTGTTTTCACGTTAGACCGGCATAACGTCGTAAGCTGTCGCGCTGTGTAAATGCGATGTTTATTATAGACGCCCTGACATCGGACGCATGCAAGACTATTGCTCTAGGCTGGAAAGATAGGGCTCGTCTGTTTTCACGTTAGACCGGCATAACGTCGTAAGCTGTCGCGCTGTGTAAATGCGATGTTTATTATAGACGCACTGACATCGGACGCATGCAAGACTATTGCTCTAGGCTGGAAAGATAGGGCTCGTCTGTTTTCACGTTAGACCGGCATAACGTCGTAAGCTGTCGAGCTGTGAAAATGCGATGTTTATTATAGACGCACTGACATCGGACGCATGCAAGACTATTGCTCTAGGCTGGAAAGATAGGGCTCGTCTGTTTTCACGGTAGACCGGCATAACGTCGTAAGCTGTCGCGCTGTGAAAATGCGATGTTTATTATAGACGCACTGACATCGGACGCATGCAAGACTATTGCTCTAGGCTGGAAAGATAGGGCTCGTCTGTTTTCACGTTAGACCGGCATCACGTCGTAAGCTGTCGCGCTGTGTAAATGCGATGTTTATTATAGACGCTCTGACATCGGACGCATGCAAGACTATTGCTCTAGGCTGGAATGATAGGGCTCGTCTGTTTTCACGTTAGACCGGCATCACGACGTAAGCTGTCGCGCTGTGTAAATGCGATGTTTATTATAGACGCTCTGACATCGGATGCATGCAAGGCTATTGGTCTAGGCTGGAATGATAGGGCTCGCGTGTTTTCACGTTAGACCGGCATAACGTCGTAAGCTGTCGCGCTGTGAAAATGCGATGTTTATTATAGACGCACTGACATCGGACGCATGCAAGACTATTGCTCTAGGCTGGAAAGATAGGGGTCGTCTGTTTTCACGTTAGACCGGCATAACGTCGTAAGCTGTCGCGCTGTGAAAATGCGATGTTTATTATAGACGCACTGACATCGGACGCATGCAAGACTATTGCTCTAGGCTGGAAAGATAGGGCTCGTCTGTTTTCACGTTAGACCGGCATAACGTCGTAAGCTGCCGCGCTGTGAAAATGCGATGTTTATTATAGACGCACTGACATCGGACGCATGCAAGACTATTGCTCTAGGCTGGAAAGATAGGGCTCGTCTGTTTTCACGTTAGACCGGCATCACGTCGTAAGCTGTCGCGCTGTGTAAATGCGATGTTTATTATAGACGCTCTGACATCGGACGCATGCAAGACTATTGCTCTAGGCTGGAAAGATAGGGCTCGCGTGTTTTCACGTTAGACCGGCATAACGTCGTAAGCTGTCGCGCTGTGAAAATGCGATGTTTATTATAGACGCACTGACATAGGACGCATGCAAGACTATTGCTCTAGGCTGGAAAGATAGGGCTCGTCTGTTTTCACGTTAGACCGGCATAACGTCGTAAGCTGTCGCGCTGTGTAAATGCGATGTTTATTATAGACGCACTGACATCGGACGCATGCAAGACTATTGCTCTAGGCTGGAAAGATAGGGCTCGTCTGTTTTCACGTTAGACCGGCATAACGTCGTAAGCTGTCGCGCTGAGAAAATGCGATGTTTATTATAGACGCACTGACATCGGACGCATGCAAGACTATTGCTCTAGGCTGGAAAGATAGGGCTCGCGTGTTTTCACGTTAGACCGGCATAACGTCGTAAGCTGTCGCGCTGTGAAAATGCGATGTTTATTATAGACGCACTGACATCGGACGCATGCAAGACTATTGCTCTAGGCTGGAAAGATAGGGCTCGTCTGTTTTCACGTTAGACCGGCATAACGTCGTAAGCTGTCGCGCTGTGTAAATGCGATGTTTATTATAGACGCTCTGACATCGGACGCATGCAAGACTATTGCTCTAGGCTGGAAAGATAGGGCTCGTCTGTTTTCACGTTAGACCGGCATAACGTCGTAAGCTGTCGCGCTGTGTAAATGCGATGTTTATTATAGACGCACTGACATCGGACGCATGCAAGAATATTGCTCTAGGCTGGAAAGATAGGGCTCGTCTGTTTTCACGTTAGACCGGCATAACGTCGTAAGCTGTCGCGCTGTGAAAATGCGATGTTTATTATAGACGCACTGACATCGGACGCATGCAAGACTATTGCTCTAGGCTGGAAAGATAGGGCTCGTCTGTTTTCACGTTAGACCGGCATAACGTCGTAAGCTGTCGCGCTGTGAAAATGCGATGTTTATTATAGACGCAGTGACTTCGGACGCATGCAAGAATATTGATCTAGGCTGGAAAGATAGGGCTCGTCTGTTTTCACGTTAGACCGGCATAACGTCATAAGCTGTCGCGCTGTGTAAATGCGATGTTTATTATAGACGCACTGACATCGGACGCATGCAAGACTATTGCTCTAGGCTGGAAAGATAGGGCTCGTCTGTTTTCACGTTAGACCGGCATCACGTCGTAAGCTGTCGCGCTGTGTAAATGCGATGTTTATTATAGACGCTCTGACATCGGACGCATGCAAGACTATTGCTCTAGGCTGGAAAGATAGGGCTCGTCTGTTTTCACGTTAGACCGGCATAACGTCGTAAGCTGTCGCGCTGTGAAAATGCGATGTTTATTATAGACGCACTGACATCGGACGCATGCAAGACTATTGCTCTAGGCTGGAAAGATAGGGCTCGTCTGTTTTCACGTTAGACCGGCATAACGTCGTAAGCTGTCGCGCTGTGTAAATGCGATGTTTATTATAGACGCACTGACATCGGACGCATGCAAGACTATTGCTCTAGGCTGGAAAGATAGGGCTCGTCTGTTTTCACGTTAGACCGGCATAACGTCGTAAGCTGTCGCGCTGAGAAAATGCGATGTTTATTATAGACGCACTGACATCGGACGCATGCAAGACTATTGCTCTAGGCTGGAAAGATAGGGCTCGCGTGTTTTCACGTTAGACCGGCATAACGTCGTAAGCTGTCGCGCTGTGAAAATGCGATGTTTATTATAGACGCACTGACATCGGACGCATGCAAGACTATTGCTCTAGGCTGGAAAGATAGGGCTCGTCTGTTTTCACGTTAGACCGGCATAACGTCGTAAGCTGTCGCGCTGTGTAAATGCGATGTTTATTATAGACGCTCTGACATCGGACGCATGCAAGACTATTGCTCTAGGCTGGAATGATAGGGCTCGTCTGTTTTCACGTTAGACCGGCATCACGTCGTAAGCTGTCGCGCTGTGTAAATGCGATGTTTATTATAGACGCTCTGACATCGGACGCATGCAAGGCTATTGGTCTAGGCTGGAATGATAGGGCTCGCGTGTTTTCACGTTAGACCGGCATAACGTCGTAAGCTGTCGCGCTGTGAAAATGCGATGTTTATTATAGACGCACTGACATCGGACGCATGCAAGACTATTGCTCTAGGCTGGAAAGATAGGGGTCGTCTGTTTTCACGTTAGACCGGCATAACGTCGTAAGCTGTCGCGCTGTGAAAATGCGATGTTTATTATAGACGCACTGACATCGGACGCATGCAAGACTATTGCTCTAGGCTGGAAAGATAGGGCTCGTCTGTTTACACGTTAGACCGGCATAACGTCGTAAGCTGCCGCGCTGTGAAAATGCGATGTTTATTATAGACGCACTGACATCGGACGCATGCAAGACTATTGCTCTAGGCTGGAAAGATAGGGCTCGTCTGTTTTCACGTTAGACCGGCATCACGTCGTAAGCTGTCGCGCTGTGTAAATGCGATGTTTATTATAGACGCTCTGACATCGGACGCATGCAAGACTATTGCTCTAGGCTGGAAAGATAGGGCTCGCGTGTTTTCACGTTAGACCGGCATAACGTCGTAAGCTGTCGCGCTGTGAAAATGCGATGTTTATTATAGACGCACTGACATAGGACGCATGCAAGACTATTGCTCTAGGCTGGAAAGATAGGGCTCGTCTGTTTTCACGTTAGACCGGCATAACGTCGTAAGCTGTCGCGCTGTGTAAATGCGATGTTTATTATAGACGCACTGACATCGGACGCATGCAAGACTATTGCTCTAGGCTGGAAAGATAGGGCTCGTCTGTTTTCACGTTAGACCGGCATAACGTCGTAAGCTGTCGCGCTGAGAAAATGCGATGTTTATTATAGACGCACTGACATCGGACGCATGCAAGACTATTGCTCTAGGCTGGAAAGATAGGGCTCGCGTGTTTTAACGTTAGACCGGCATAACGTCGTAAGCTGTCGCGCTGTGAAAATGCGATGTTTATTATAGACGCACTGACATCGGATGCATGCAAGACTATTGCTCTAGGCTGGAAAGATAGGGCTCGTCTGTTTTCACGTTAGACCGGCATAACGTCGTAAGCTGTCGCGCTGTGTAAATGCGATGTTTATTATAGACGCTCTGACATCGGACGCATGCAAGACTATTGCTCTAGGCTGGAAAGATAGGGCTCGTCTGTTTTCACGTTAGACCGGCATAACGTCGTAAGCTGTCGCGCTGTGTAAATGCGATGTTTATTATAGACGCACTGACATCGGACGCATGCAAGACTATTGCTCTAGGCTGGAAAGATAGGGCTCGTCTGTTTTCACGTTAGACCGGCATAACGTCGTAAGCTGTCGAGCTGTGAAAATGCGATGTTTATTATAGACGCACTGACATCGGACGCATGCAAGACTATTGCTCTAGGCTGGAAAGATAGGGCTCGTCTGTTTTCACGGTAGACCGGCATAACGTCGTAAGCTGTCGCGCTGTGAAAATGCGATGTTTATTATAGACGCACTGACATCGGACGCATGCAAGACTATTGCTCTAGGCTGGAAAGATAGGGCTCGTCTGTTTTCACGTTAGACCGGCATCACGTCGTAAGCTGTCGCGCTGTGTAAATGCGATGTTTATTATAGACGCTCTGACATCGGACGCATGCAAGACTATTGCTCTAGGCTGGAATGATAGGGCTCGTCTGTTTTCACGTTAGACCGGCATCACGACGTAAGCTGTCGCGCTGTGTAAATGCGATGTTTATTATAGACGCTCTGACATCGGACGCATGCAAGGCTATTGGTCTAGGCTGGAATGATAGGGCTCGCGTGTTTTCACGTTAGACCGGCATAACGTCGTAAGCTGTCGCGCTGTGAAAATGCGATGTTTATTATAGACGCACTGACATCGGACGCATGCAAGACTATTGCTCTAGGCTGGAAAGATAGGGGTCGTCTGTTTTCACGTTAGACCGGCATAACGTCGTAAGCTGTCGCGCTGTGAAAATGCGATGTTTATTATAGACGCACTGACATCGGACGCATGCAAGACTATTGCTCTAGGCTGGAAAGATAGGGCTCGTCTGTTTTCACGTTAGACCGGCATAACGTCGTAAGCTGCCGCGCTGTGAAAATGCGATGTTTATTATAGACGCACTGACATCGGACGCATGCAAGACTATTGCTCTAGGCTGGAAAGATAGGGCTCGTCTGTTTTCACGTTAGACCGGCATCACGTCGTAAGCTGTCGCGCTGTGTAAATGCGATGTTTATTATAGACGCTCTGACATCGGACGCATGCAAGACTATTGCTCTAGGCTGGAAAGATAGGGCTCGCGTGTTTTCACGTTAGACCGGCATAACGTCGTAAGCTGTCGCGCTGTGAAAATGCGATGTTTATTATAGACGCACTGACATAGGACGCATGCAAGACTATTGCTCTAGGCTGGAAAGATAGGGCTCGTCTGTTTTCACGTTAGACCGGCATAACGTCGTAAGCTGTCGCGCTGTGTAAATGCGATGTTTATTATAGACGCACTGACATCGGACGCATGCAAGACTATTGCTCTAGGCTGGAAAGATAGGGCTCGTCTGTTTTCACGTTAGACCGGCATAACGTCGTAAGCTGTCGCGCTGAGAAAATGCGATGTTTATTATAGACGCACTGACATCGGACGCATGCAAGACTATTGCTCTAGGCTGGAAAGATAGGGCTCGCGTGTTTTCACGTTAGACCGGCATAACGTCGTAAGCTGTCGCGCTGTGAAAATGCGATGTTTATTATAGACGCACTGACATCGGACGCATGCAAGACTATTGCTCTAGGCTGGAAAGATAGGGCTCGTCTGTTTTCACGTTAGACCGGCATAACGTCGTAAGCTGTCGCGCTGTGTAAATGCGATGTTTATTATAGACGCTCTGACATCGGACGCATGCAAGACTATTGCTCTAGGCTGGAAAGATAGGGCTCGTCTGTTTTCACGTTAGACCGGCATAACGTCGTAAGCTGTCGCGCTGTGTAAATGCGATGTTTATTATAGACGCACTGACATCGGACGCATGCAAGACTATTGCTCTAGGCTGGAAAGATAGGGCTCGTCTGTTTTCACGTTAGACCGGCATAACGTCGTAAGCTGTCGCGCTGTGAAAATGCGATGTTTATTATAGACGCACTGACATCGGACGCATGCAAGACTATTGCTCTAGGCTGGAAAGATAGGGCTCGTCTGTTTTCACGTTAGACCGGCATAACGTCGTAAGCTGTCGCGCTGTGAAAATGCGATGTTTATTATAGACGCAGTGACTTCGGACGCATGCAAGAATATTGATCTAGGCTGGAAAGATAGGGCTCGTCTGTTTTCACGTTAGACCGGCATAACGTCATAAGCTGTCGCGCTGTGTAAATGCGATGTTTATTATAGACGCACTGACATCGGACGCATGCAAGACTATTGCTCTAGGCTGGAAAGATAGGGCTCGTCTGTTTTCACGTTAGACCGGCATCACGTCGTAAGCTGTCGCGCTGTGTAAATGCGATGTTTATTATAGACGCTCTGACATCGGACGCATGCAAGACTATTGCTCTAGGCTGGAAAGATAGGGCTCGTCTGTTTTCACGTTAGACCGGCATAACGTCGTAAGCTGTCGCGCTGTGAAAATGCGATGTTTATTATAGACGCACTGACATCGGACGCATGCAAGACTATTGCTCTAGGCTGGAAAGATAGGGCTCGTCTGTTTTCACGTTAGACCGGCATAACGTCGTAAGCTGTCGCGCTGTGTAAATGCGATGTTTATTATAGACGCACTGACATCGGACGCATGCAAGACTATTGCTCTAGGCTGGAAAGATAGGGCTCGTCTGTTTTCACGTTAGACCGGCATAACGTCGTAAGCTGTCGCGCTGAGAAAATGCGATGTTTATTATAGACGCACTGACATCGGACGCATGCAAGACTATTGCTCTAGGCTGGAAAGATAGGGCTCGCGTGTTTTCACGTTAGACCGGCATAACGTCGTAAGCTGTCGCGCTGTGAAAATGCGATGTTTATTATAGACGCACTGACATCGGACGCATGCAAGACTATTGCTCTAGGCTGGAAAGATAGGGCTCGTCTGTTTTCACGTTAGACCGGCATAACGTCGTAAGCTGTCGCGCTGTGTAAATGCGATGTTTATTATAGACGCTCTGACATCGGACGCATGCAAGACTATTGCTCTAGGCTGGAAAGATAGGGCTCGTCTGTTTTCACGTTAGACCGGCATAACGTCGTAAGCTGTCGCGCTGTGTAAATGCGATGTTTATTATAGACGCACTGACATCGGACGCATGCAAGACTATTGCTCTAGGCTGGAAAGATAGGGCTCGTCTGTTTTCACGTTAGACCGGCATAACGTCGTAAGCTGTCGCGCTGTGAAAATGCGATGTTTATTATAGACGCACTGACATCGGACGCATGCAAGACTATTGCTCTAGGCTGGAAAGATAGGGCTCGTCTGTTTTCACGTTAGACCGGCATAACGTCGTAAGCTGTCGCGCTGTGAAAATGCGATGTTTATTATAGACGCAGTGACTTCGGACGCATGCAAGAATATTGATCTAGGCTGGAAAGATAGGGCTCGTCTGTTTTCACGTTAGACCGGCATAACGTCATAAGCTGTCGCGCTGTGTAAATGCGATGTTTATTATAGACGCACTGACATCGGACGCATGCAAGACTATTGCTCTAGGCTGGAAAGATAGGGCTCGTCTGTTTTCACGTTAGACCGGCATCACGTCGTAAGCTGTCGCGCTGTGTAAATGCGATGTTTATTATAGACGCTCTGACATCGGACGCATGCAAGACTATTGCTCTAGGCTGGAAAGATAGGGCTCGTCTGTTTTCACGTTAGACCGGCATAACGTCGTAAGCTGTCGCGCTGTGAAAATGCGATGTTTATTATAGACGCACTGACATCGGACGCATGCAAGACTATTGCTCTAGGCTGGAAAGATAGGGCTCGTCTGTTTTCACGTTAGACCGGCATCACGTCGTAAGCTGTCGCGCTGTGTAAATGCGATGTTTATTATAGACGCTCTGACATCGGACGCATGCAAGACTATTGCTCTAGGCTGGAAAGATAGGGCTCGTCTGTTTTCACGTTAGACCGGCATAACGTCGTAAGCTGACGCGCTGTGTAAATGCGATGTTTATTATAGACGCTCTGACATCGGACGCATGCAAGACTATTGCTCTAGGCTGGAAAGATAGGGCTCGTCTGTTTTCACGTTAGACCGGCATAACGTCGTAAGCTGTCGCGCTGTGTAAATGCGATGTTTATTATAGACGCACTGACATCGGACGCATGCAAGACTATTGCTCTAGGCTGGAAAGATAGGGCTCGTCTGTTTTCACGTTAGACCGGCATAACGTCGTAAGCTGTCGCGCTGTGAAAATGCGATGTTTATTATAGACGCACTGACATCGGACGCATGCAAGACTATTGCTCTAGGCTGGAAAGATAGGGCTCGTCTGTTTTCACGTTAGACCGGCATAACGTCGTAAGCTGTCGCGCTGTGAAAATGCGATGTTTATTATAGACGCAGTGACTTCGGACGCATGCAAGAATATTGATCTAGGCTGGAAAGATAGGGCTCGTCTGTTTTCACGTTAGACCGGCATAACGTCATAAGCTGTCGCGCTGTGTAAATGCGATGTTTATTATAGACGCACTGACATCGGACGCATGCAAGACTATTGCTCTAGGCTGGAAAGATAGGGCTCGTCTGTTTTCACGTTAGACCGGCATCACGTCGTAAGCTGTCGCGCTGTGTAAATGCGATGTTTATTATAGACGCTCTGACATCGGACGCATGCAAGACTATTGCTCTAGGCTGGAAAGATAGGGCTCGTCTGTTTTCACGTTAGACCGGCATAACGTCGTAAGCTGTCGCGCTGTGAAAATGCGATGTTTATTATAGACGCACTGACATCGGACGCATGCAAGACTATTGCTCTAGGCTGGAAAGATAGGGCTCGTCTGTTTTCACGTTAGACCGGCATAACGTCGTAAGCTGTCGCGCTGTGTAAATGCGATGTTTATTATAGACGCACTGACATCGGACGCATGCAAGACTATTGCTCTAGGCTGGAAAGATAGGGCTCGTCTGTTTTCACGTTAGACCGGCATAACGTCGTAAGCTGTCGCGCTGAGAAAATGCGATGTTTATTATAGACGCACTGACATCGGACGCATGCAAGACTATTGCTCTAGGCTGGAAAGATAGGGCTCGCGTGTTTTCACGTTAGACCGGCATAACGTCGTAAGCTGTCGCGCTGTGAAAATGCGATGTTTATTATAGACGCACTGACATCGGACGCATGCAAGACTATTGCTCTAGGCTGGAAAGATAGGGCTCGTCTGTTTTCACGTTAGACCGGCATAACGTCGTAAGCTGTCGCGCTGTGTAAATGCGATGTTTATTATAGACGCTCTGACATCGGACGCATGCAAGACTATTGCTCTAGGCTGGAAAGATAGGGCTCGTCTGTTTTCACGTTAGACCGGCATAACGTCGTAAGCTGTCGCGCTGTGTAAATGCGATGTTTATTATAGACGCACTGACATCGGACGCATGCAAGACTATTGCTCTAGGCTGGAAAGATAGGGCTCGTCTGTTTTCACGTTAGACCGGCATAACGTCGTAAGCTGTCGCGCTGTGAAAATGCGATGTTTATTATAGACGCAGTGACTTCGGACGCATGCAAGAATATTGATCTAGGCTGGAAAGATAGGGCTCGTCTGTTTTCACGTTAGACCGGCATAACGTCATAAGCTGTCGCGCTGTGTAAATGCGATGTTTATTATAGACGCACTGACATCGGACGCATGCAAGACTATTGCTCTAGGCTGGAAAGATAGGGCTCGTCTGTTTTCACGTTAGACCGGCATCACGTCGTAAGCTGTCGCGCTGTGTAAATGCGATGTTTATTATAGACGCTCTGACATCGGACGCATGCAAGACTATTGCTCTAGGCTGGAAAGATAGGGCTCGTCTGTTTTCACGTTAGACCGGCATAACGTCGTAAGCTGTCGCGCTGTGAAAATGCGATGTTTATTATAGACGCACTGACATCGGACGCATGCAAGACTATTGCTCTAGGCTGGAAAGATAGGGCTCGTCTGTTTTCACGTTAGACCGGCATAACGTCGTAAGCTGTCGCGCTGTGTAAATGCGATGTTTATTATAGACGCACTGACATCGGACGCATGCAAGACTATTGCTCTAGGCTGGAAAGATAGGGCTCGTCTGTTTTCACGTTAGACCGGCATAACGTCGTAAGCTGTCGCGCTGAGAAAATGCGATGTTTATTATAGACGCACTGACATCGGACGCATGCAAGACTATTGCTCTAGGCTGGAAAGATAGGGCTCGCGTGTTTTCACGTTAGACCGGCATAACGTCGTAAGCTGTCGCGCTGTGAAAATGCGATGTTTATTATAGACGCACTGACATCGGACGCATGCAAGACTATTGCTCTAGGCTGGAAAGATAGGGCTCGTCTGTTTTCACGTTAGACCGGCATAACGTCGTAAGCTGTCGCGCTGTGTAAATGCGATGTTTATTATAGACGCTCTGACATCGGACGCATGCAAGACTATTGCTCTAGGCTGGAAAGATAGGGCTCGTCTGTTTTCACGTTAGACCGGCATAACGTCGTAAGCTGTCGCGCTGTGTAAATGCGATGTTTATTATAGACGCACTGACATCGGACGCATGCAAGACTATTGCTCTAGGCTGGAAAGATAGGGCTCGTCTGTTTTCACGTTAGACCGGCATAACGTCGTAAGCTGTCGCGCTGTGAAAATGCGATGTTTATTATAGACGCACTGACATCGGACGCATGCAAGACTATTGCTCTAGGCTGGAAAGATAGGGCTCGTCTGTTTTCACGTTAGACCGGCATAACGTCGTAAGCTGTCGCGCTGTGAAAATGCGATGTTTATTATAGACGCAGTGACTTCGGACGCATGCAAGAATATTGATCTAGGCTGGAAAGATAGGGCTCGTCTGTTTTCACGTTAGACCGGCATAACGTCATAAGCTGTCGCGCTGTGTAAATGCGATGTTTATTATAGACGCACTGACATCGGACGCATGCAAGACTATTGCTCTAGGCTGGAAAGATAGGGCTCGTCTGTTTTCACGTTAGACCGGCATCACGTCGTAAGCTGTCGCGCTGTGTAAATGCGATGTTTATTATAGACGCTCTGACATCGGACGCATGCAAGACTATTGCTCTAGGCTGGAAAGATAGGGCTCGTCTGTTTTCACGTTAGACCGGCATAACGTCGTAAGCTGTCGCGCTGTGAAAATGCGATGTTTATTATAGACGCACTGACATCGGACGCATGCAAGACTATTGCTCTAGGCTGGAAAGATAGGGCTCGTCTGTTTTCACGTTAGACCGGCATCACGTCGTAAGCTGTCGCGCTGTGTAAATGCGATGTTTATTATAGACGCTCTGACATCGGACGCATGCAAGACTATTGCTCTAGGCTGGAAAGATAGGGCTCGTCTGTTTTCACGTTAGACCGGCATAACGTCGTAAGCTGACGCGCTGTGTAAATGCGATGTTTATTATAGACGCTCTGACATCGGACGCATGCAAGACTATTGCTCTAGGCTGGAAAGATAGGGCTCGTCTGTTTTCACGTTAGACCGGCATAACGTCGTAAGCTGTCGCGCTGTGTAAATGCGATGTTTATTATAGACGCACTGACATCGGACGCATGCAAGACTATTGCTCTAGGCTGGAAAGATAGGGCTCGTCTGTTTTCACGTTAGACCGGCATAACGTCGTAAGCTGTCGCGCTGTGAAAATGCGATGTTTATTATAGACGCACTGACATCGGACGCATGCAAGACTATTGCTCTAGGCTGGAAAGATAGGGCTCGTCTGTTTTCACGTTAGACCGGCATAACGTCGTAAGCTGTCGCGCTGTGAAAATGCGATGTTTATTATAGACGCAGTGACTTCGGACGCATGCAAGAATATTGATCTAGGCTGGAAAGATAGGGCTCGTCTGTTTTCACGTTAGACCGGCATAACGTCATAAGCTGTCGCGCTGTGTAAATGCGATGTTTATTATAGACGCACTGACATCGGACGCATGCAAGACTATTGCTCTAGGCTGGAAAGATAGGGCTCGTCTGTTTTCACGTTAGACCGGCATCACGTCGTAAGCTGTCGCGCTGTGTAAATGCGATGTTTATTATAGACGCTCTGACATCGGACGCATGCAAGACTATTGCTCTAGGCTGGAAAGATAGGGCTCGTCTGTTTTCACGTTAGACCGGCATAACGTCGTAAGCTGTCGCGCTGTGAAAATGCGATGTTTATTATAGACGCACTGACATCGGACGCATGCAAGACTATTGCTCTAGGCTGGAAAGATAGGGCTCGTCTGTTTTCACGTTAGACCGGCATAACGTCGTAAGCTGTCGCGCTGTGTAAATGCGATGTTTATTATAGACGCACTGACATCGGACGCATGCAAGACTATTGCTCTAGGCTGGAAAGATAGGGCTCGTCTGTTTTCACGTTAGACCGGCATAACGTCGTAAGCTGTCGCGCTGAGAAAATGCGATGTTTATTATAGACGCACTGACATCGGACGCATGCAAGACTATTGCTCTAGGCTGGAAAGATAGGGCTCGCGTGTTTTCACGTTAGACCGGCATAACGTCGTAAGCTGTCGCGCTGTGAAAATGCGATGTTTATTATAGACGCACTGACATCGGACGCATGCAAGACTATTGCTCTAGGCTGGAAAGATAGGGCTCGTCTGTTTTCACGTTAGACCGGCATAACGTCGTAAGCTGTCGCGCTGTGTAAATGCGATGTTTATTATAGACGCTCTGACATCGGACGCATGCAAGACTATTGCTCTAGGCTGGAAAGATAGGGCTCGTCTGTTTTCACGTTAGACCGGCATAACGTCGTAAGCTGTCGCGCTGTGTAAATGCGATGTTTATTATAGACGCACTGACATCGGACGCATGCAAGACTATTGCTCTAGGCTGGAAAGATAGGGCTCGTCTGTTTTCACGTTAGACCGGCATAACGTCGTAAGCTGTCGCGCTGTGAAAATGCGATGTTTATTATAGACGCAGTGACTTCGGACGCATGCAAGAATATTGATCTAGGCTGGAAAGATAGGGCTCGTCTGTTTTCACGTTAGACCGGCATAACGTCATAAGCTGTCGCGCTGTGTAAATGCGATGTTTATTATAGACGCACTGACATCGGACGCATGCAAGACTATTGCTCTAGGCTGGAAAGATAGGGCTCGTCTGTTTTCACGTTAGACCGGCATCACGTCGTAAGCTGTCGCGCTGTGTAAATGCGATGTTTATTATAGACGCTCTGACATCGGACGCATGCAAGACTATTGCTCTAGGCTGGAAAGATAGGGCTCGTCTGTTTTCACGTTAGACCGGCATAACGTCGTAAGCTGTCGCGCTGTGAAAATGCGATGTTTATTATAGACGCACTGACATCGGACGCATGCAAGACTATTGCTCTAGGCTGGAAAGATAGGGCTCGTCTGTTTGCACGTTAGACCGGCATAACGTCGTAAGCTGTCGCGCTGTGAAAATGCGATGTTTATTATAGACGCACTGACATCGGACGCATGCAAGACTATTGCTCTAGGCTGGAATGATAGGGCTCGTCTGTTTTCACGTTAGACCGGCATCACGTCGTAAGCTGTCGCGCTGTGTAAATGCGATGTTTATTATAGACGCTCTGACATCGGACGCATGCAAGGCTATTGGTCTAGGCTGGAATGATAGGGCTCGCGTGTTTTCACGTTAGACCGGCATAACGTCGTAAGCTGTCGCGCTGTGAAAATGCGATGTTTATTATAGACGCACTGACATCGGACGCATGCAAGACTATTGCTCTAGGCTGGAAAGATAGGGGTCGTCTGTTTTCACGTTAGACCGGCATAACGTCGTAAGCTGTCGCGCTGTGAAAATGCGATGTTTATTATAGACGCACTGACATCGGACGCATGCAAGACTATTGCTCTAGGCTGGAAAGATAGGGCTCGTCTGTTTTCACGTTAGACCGGCATAACGTCGTAAGCTGCCGCGCTGTGAAAATGCGATGTTTATTATAGACGCACTGACATCGGACGCATGCAAGACTATTGCTCTAGGCTGGAAAGATAGGGCTCGTCTGTTTTCACGTTAGACCGGCATCACGTCGTAAGCTGTCGCGCTGTGTAAATGCGATGTTTATTATAGACGCTCTGACATCGGACGCATGCAAGACTATTGCTCTAGGCTGGAAAGATAGGGCTCGCGTGTTTTCACGTTAGACCGGCATAACGTCGTAAGCTGTCGCGCTGTGAAAATGCGATGTTTATTATAGACGCACTGACATAGGACGCATGCAAGACTATTGCTCTAGGCTGGAAAGATAGGGCTCGTCTGTTTTCACGTTAGACCGGCATAACGTCGTAAGCTGTCGCGCTGTGTAAATGCGATGTTTATTATAGACGCACTGACATCGGACGCATGCAAGACTATTGCTCTAGGCTGGAAAGATAGGGCTCGTCTGTTTTCACGTTAGACCGGCATAACGTCGTAAGCTGTCGCGCTGAGAAAATGCGATGTTTATTATAGACGCACTGACATCGGACGCATGCAAGACTATTGCTCTAGGCTGGAAAGATAGGGCTCGCGTGTTTTCACGTTAGACCGGCATAACGTCGTAAGCTGTCGCGCTGTGAAAATGCGATGTTTATTATAGACGCACTGACATCGGACGCATGCAAGACTATTGCTCTAGGCTGGAAAGATAGGGCTCGCGTGTTTTCACGTTAGACCGGCATAACGTCGTAAGCTGTCGCGCTGTGAAAATGCGATGTTTATTATAGACGCAGGGACTTCGGACGCATGCAAGACTATTGCTCTAGGCTGGAAAGATAGGGCTCGCGTGTTTTCACGTTAGACCGGCATAACGTCGTAAGGTGTCGCGCTGTGTAAATGCGATGTTTATTATAGACGCAGGGACTTCGGACGCATGCAAGAATATTGCTCTAGGTGGGAAAGATAGGGCTCGCGTGTTTTCACGTTAGACCGGCATAACGTCGTAAGCTGTCGCGCTGTGTAAATGCGATGTTTATTATAGACGCTCTAACATCGGACGCATGCAAGACTATTGCTCTAGGCTGGAAAGATAGGGCTCGTCTGTTTTCACGTTAGACCGGCATAACGTCGTAAGCTGTCGCGCTGTGAAAATGCGATGTTTATTATAGACGCACTGACATCGGACGCATGCAAGACTATTGCTCTAGGGTGGAAAGATAGGGCTCGTCTGTTTTCACGTTAGACCGGCATAACGTCGTAAGCTGTCGCGCTGTGAAAATGCGATGTTTATTATAGACGCACTGACATCGGACGCATGCAAGACTATTGCTCTAGGCTGGAAAGATAGGGCTCGTCTGTTTTCACGTTAGACCGGCATAACGTCGTAAGCTGTCGCGCTGTGAAAATGCGATGTTTATTATAGACGCAGTGACTTCGGACGCATGCAAGAATATTGATCTAGGCTGGAAAGATAGGGCTCGTCTGTTTTCACGTTAGACCGGCATAACGTCATAAGCTATCGCGCTGTGTAAATGCGATGTTTATTATAGACGCACTGACATCGGACGCATGCAAGACTATTGCTCTAGGCTGGAAAGATAGGGCTCGTCTGCTTTCACGTTAGACCGGCATAACGTCGTAAGCTATCGCGCTGTGTAAATGCGATGTTTATTATAGACGCACTGACATCGGACGCATGCAAGACTATTGCTCTAGGCTGGAAAGATAGGGCTCGTCTGTTTTCACGTTAGACCGGCATAACCTCGTAAGCTGTCGCGCTGTGAAAATGCGATGTTTATTATAGACGCACTGACATCGGACGCATGCAAGACTATTGCTCTAGGCTGGAAAGATAGGGCTCGTCTGTTTTCACGTTAGACCGGCATAACGTCGTAAGCTGTCGCGCTGTGAAAATGCGATGTTTATTATAGACGCACTGACATCGGACGCCTGCAAGACTATTGCTCTAGGCTGGAAAGATAGGGCTCGTCTGTTTTCACGTTAGACCGGCATCACATCGTAAGCTGTCGCGCTGTGTAAATGCGATGTTTATTATCGACGCTCTGACATCGGACGCATGCAAGACTATTGCTCTAGGCTGGAAAGATAGGGCTCGCGTGTTTTCACGTCAGACCGGCATAACGTCGTAAGCTGTCGCGCTGTGAAAATGCGATGTTTATTATAGACGCACTGACATCGGACGCATGCAAGACTATTGCTCTAGGCTGGAAAGATAGGGCTCGTCTGTTTTCACGTTAGACCGGCATAACGTCGTAAGCTGTCGCGCTGTGAAAATGTGATGTTTATTATAGACGCACTGACAACGGACGCATGCAAGACTATTGCTCTAGGCTGGAAAGATAGGGCTCGTCTGTTTTTACGTTAGACCGGCATAACGTCGTAAGCTGTCGCGCTGTGAAAATGCGAGGTTTATTATAGACGCACTGACATCGGACGCATGCAAGACTATTGCTCTAGGCTGGGAAGATAGGGCTCGTCTGTTTTCACGTTAGACCGGCATCACGTCGTAAGCTGTTGCGCTGTGTAAATGCGATGTTTATTATAGACGCTCTGACATCGGACGCATGCAAGACTATTGCTCTAGGCTGGAAAGATAGGGCTCGCGTGTTTTCACGTTAGACCGGCATAACGTCGTAAGCTGTCGCGCTGTGAAAATGCGATGTTTATTATAGACGCACTGACATCGGACGCATGCAAGACTATTGCTCTAGGCTGGAAAGATAGGGCTCGTCTGTTTTCACGTTAGACCGGCATAACGTCGTAAGCTGTCGCGCTGTGTAAATGCGATGTTTATTATAGACGCACTGACCTCGGACGCATGCAAGACTATTGCTCTAGGCTGGAAAGATAGGGCTCGTCTGTTTTCACGTTAGACCGGCATAACGTCGTAAGCTGTCGCGCTGTGAAAATGCGATGTTTATTATAGACGCACTGACATCGGACGCATGCAAGACTATTGCTCTAGGCTGGAAAGATAGGGCTCGTCTGTTTTCACGTTAGACCGGCATAACGTCGTAAGCTGTCGCGCTGAGAAAATGCGATGTTTATTATAGACGCACTGACATCGGACGCATGCAAGACTATTGCTCTAGGCTGGAAAGATAGGGCTCGCGTGTTTTCACGTTAGACCGGCATAACGTCGTAAGCTGTCGCGCTGTGAAAATGCGATGTTTATTATAGACGCACTGACATCGGACGCATGCAAGACTATTGCTCTAGGCTGGAAAGATAGGGCTCGCGTGTTTTCACGTTAGACCGGCATAACGTCGTAAGCTGTCGCGCTGTGAAAATGCGATGTTTATTATAGACGCAGGGACTTCGGACGCATGCAAGACTATTGCTCTAGGCTGGAAAGATAGGGCTCGCGTGTTTTCACGTTAGACCGGCATAACGTCGTAAGGTGTCGCGCTGTGTAAATGCGATGTTTATTATAGACGCAGGGACTTCGGACGCATGCAAGAATATTGCTCTAGGTGGGAAAGATAGGGCTCGCGTGTTTTCACGTTAGACCGGCATAACGTCGTAAGCTGTCGCGCTGTGAAAATGCGATGTTTATTATAGACGCACTGACATCGGACGCATGCAAGACTATTGCTCTAGGGTGGAAAGATAGGGCTCGTCTGTTTTCACGTTAGACCGGCATAACGTCGTAAGCTGTCGCGCTGTGAAAATGCGATGTTTATTATAGACGCACTGACATCGGACGCATGCAAGACTATTGCTCTAGGCTGGAAAGATAGGGCTCGTCTGTTTTCACGTTAGACCGGCATAACGTCGTAAGCTGTCGCGCTGTGAAAATGCGATGTTTATTATAGACGCACTGACATCGGACGCATGCAAGACTATTGCTCTAGGGTGGAAAGATAGGGCTCGTCTGTTTTCACGTTAGACCGGCATAACGTCGTAAGCTGTCGCGCTGTGAAAATGCGATGTTTATTATAGACGCACTGACATCGGACGCATGCAAGACTATTGCTCTAGGCTGGAAAGATAGGGCTCGTCTGTTTTCACGTTAGACCGGCATAACGTCGTAAGCTGTCGCGCTGTGAAAATGCGATGTTTATTATAGACGCAGTGACTTCGGACGCATGCAAGAATATTGATCTAGGCTGGAAAGATAGGGCTCGTCTGTTTTCACGTTAGACCGGCATAACGTCGTAAGCTGTCGCGCTGTGTAAATGCGATGTTTATTATAGACGCTCTGACATCGGACGCATGCAAGACTATTGCTCTAGGCTGGAAAGATAGGGCTCGTCTGTTTTCACGTTAGACCGGCATAACCTCGTAAGCTGTCGCGCTGTGAAAATGCGATGTTTATTATAGACGCACTGACATCGGACGCATGCAAGACTATTGCTCTAGGCTGGAAAGATAGGGCTCGTCTGTTTTCACGTTAGACCGGCATAACGTCGTAAGCTGTCGCGCTGTGAAAATGCGATGTTTATTATAGACGTACTGACATCGGACGCATGCAAGACTATTGCTCTAGGCTGGAAAGATAGGGCTCGTCTGTTTTCACGTTAGACCGGCATCACATCGTAAGCTGTCGCGCTGTGTAAATGCGATGTTTATTATCGACGCTCTGACATCGGACGCATGCAAGACTATTGCTCTAGGCTTGACAGATAGGGCTCGCGTGTTTTCACGTTAGACCGGCATAACGTCGAAAGCTGTCGCGCTGTGAAAATGCGATGTTTATTATCGACGCTCTGACATCGGACGCATGCAAGACTATTGCTCTAGGCTTGAAAGATAGGGCTCGCGTGTTTTCACGTTAGAGCGGCATAACGTCGTAAGCTGTCGCGCTGTGAAAATGCGATGTTTATTATAGACGCACTGACATCGGACGCATGCAAGACTATTGCTCTAGGCTGGAAAGATAGGGCTCGTCTGTTTTCACGTTAGACCGGCATAACGTCGTAAGCTGTCGCGCTGTGAAAATGCGAGGTTTATTATAGACGCACTGACATCGGACGCATGCAAGACTATTGCTCTAGGCTGGGAAGATAGGGCTCGTCTGTTTTCACGTTAGACCGGCATCACGTCGTAAGATGTCGCGCTGTGTAAATGCGATGTTTATTATAGACGCTCTGACATCGGACGCATGCAAGACTATTGCTCTAGGCTGGAAAGATAGGGCTCGCGTGTTTTCACGTTAGACCGGCATAACGTCGTAAGCTGTCGCGCTGTGAAAATGCGATGTTTATTATAGACGCACTGACATCGGACGCATGCAAGACTATTGCTCTAGGCTGGAAAGATAGGGCTCGTCTGTTTTCACGTTAGACCGGCATAACGTCGTAAGCTGTCGCGCTGTGTAAATGCGATGTTTATTATAGACGCACTGACCTCGGACGCATGCAAGACTATTGCTCTAGGCTGGAAAGATAGGGCTCGTCTGTTTTCACGTTAGACCGGCATAACGTCGTAAGCTGTCGCGCTGTGAAAATGCGATGTTTATTATAGACGCACTGACATCGGACGCATGCAAGACTATTGCTCTAGGCTGGAAAGATAGGGCTCGTCTGTTTTCACGTTAGACCGGCATCACGTCGTAAGCTGTCGCGCTGTGTAAATGCGATGTTTATTATAGACGCTCTGACATCGGACGCATGCAAGACTATTGCTCTAGGCTGGAAAGATAGGGCTCGCGTGTTTTCACGTTAGACCGGCATAACGTCGTAAGCTGTCGCGCTGTGAAAATGCGATGTTTATTATAGACGCACTGACATAGGACGCATGCAAGACTATTGCTCTAGGCTGGAAAGATAGGGCTCGTCTGTTTTCACGTTAGACCGGCATAACGTCGTAAGCTGTCGCGCTGTGTAAATGCGATGTTTATTATAGACGCACTGACATCGGACGCATGCAAGACTATTGCTCTAGGCTAGAAAGATAGGGCTCGTCTGTTTTCACGTTAGACCGGCATAACGTCGTAAGCTGTCGCGCTGAGAAAATGCGATGTTTATTATAGACGCACTGACATCGGACGCATGCAAGACTATTGCTCTAGGCTGGAAAGATAGGGCTCGCGTGTTTTCACGTTAGACCGGCATAACGTCGTAAGCTGTCGCGCTGTGAAAATGCGATGTTTATTATAGACGCACTGACATCGGACGCATGCAAGACTATTGCTCTAGGCTGGAAAGATAGGGCTCGCGTGTTTTCACGTTAGACCGGCATAACGTCGTAAGCTGTCGCGCTGTGAAAATGCGATGTTTATTATAGACGCAGGGACTTCGGACGCATGCAAGACTATTGCTCTAGGCTGGAAAGATAGGGCTCGCGTGTTTTCACGTTAGACCGGCATAACGTCGTAAGGTGTCGCGCTGTGTAAATGCGATGTTTATTATAGACGCAGGGACTTCGGACGCATGCAAGAATATTGCTCTAGGCGGGAAAGATAGGGCTCGCGTGTTTTCACGTTAGACCGGCATAACGTCGTAAGCTGTCGCGCTGTGTAAATGCGATGTTTATTATAGACGCTCTGACATCGGACGCATGCAAGACTATTGCTCTAGGCTGGAAAGATAGGGCTCGTCTGTTTTCACGTTAGACCGGCATAACGTCGTAAGCTGTCGCGCTGTGAAAATGCGATGTTTATTATAGACGCACTGACATCGGACGCATGCAAGACTATTGCTCTAGGGTGGAAAGATAGGGCTCGTCTGTTTTCACGTTAGACCGGCATAACGTCGTAAGCTGTCGCGCTGTGAAAATGCGATGTTTATTATAGACGCACTGACATCGGACGCATGCAAGACTATTGCTCTAGGCTGGAAAGATAGGGCTCGTCTGTTTTCACGTTAGACCGGCATAACGTCGTAAGCTGTCGCGCTGTGAAAATGCGATGTTTATTATAGACGCAGTGACTTCGGACGCATGCAAGAATATTGATCTAGGCTGGAAAGATAGGGCTCGTCTGTTTTCACGTTAGACCGGCATAACGTCATAAGCTATCGCGCTGTGTAAATGCGATGTTTATTATAGACGCACTGACATCGGACGCATGCAAGACTATTGCTCTAGGCTGGAAAGATAGGGCTCGTCTGTTTTCACGTTAGACCGGCATAACGTCGTAAGCTATCGCGCTGTGTAAATGCGATGTTTATTATAGACGCACTGACATCGGACGCATGCAAGACTATTGCTCTAGGCTGGAAAGATAAGGCTCGTCTGTTTTCACGTTAGACCGGCATAACCTCGTAAGCTGTCGCGCTGTGAACATGCGATGTTTATTATAGACGCACTGACATCAGACGCATGCAAGACTATTCCTCTAGGCTGGAAAGATAGGGCTCGTCTGTTTTCACGTTAGACCGGCATAACGTCGTAAGCTGTCGCGCTCTGAAAATGCGATGTTTATTATAGACGCACTGACATCGGACGCATGCAAGACTATTGCTCTAGGCTGGAAAGATAGGGCTCGTCTGTTTTCACGTTAGACCGGCATCACATCGTAAGCTGTCGCGCTGTGTAAATGCGATGTTTATTATCGACGCTCTGACATCGGACGCATGCAAGACTATTGCTCTAGGCTGGAAAGATAGGGCTCGAGTGTTTTCACGTTAGACCGGCATAACGTCGTAAGCTGTCGCGCTGTGAAAATGCGATGTTTATTATAGACGCACTGACATCGGACGCATGCAAGACTATTGCTCTAGGCTGGAAAGATAGGGCTCGTCTGTTTTCACGTTAGACCGGCATAACGTCGTAAGCTGTCGCGCTGTGAAAATGCGATGTTTATTATAGACGCACTGACAACGGACGCATGCAAGACTATTGCTCTAGGCTGGAAAGATAGGGCTCGTCTGTTTTCACGTTAGACCGGCATAACGTCGTAAGCTGTCGCGCTGTGAAAATGCGAGGTTTATTATAGACGCACTGACATCGGACGCATGCAAGACTATTGCTCTAGGCTGGGAAGATAGGGCTCGTCTGTTTTCACGTTAGACCGGCATCACGTCGTAAGCTGTCGCGCTGTGTAAATGCGATGCTTATTATAGACGCTCTGACATCGGACGCATGCAAGACTATTGCTCTAGGCTGGAAAGATAGGGCTCGCGTGTTTTCACGTTAGACCGGCATAACGTCGTAAGCTGTCGCGCTGTGAAAATGCGATGTTTATTATAGACGCACTGACATCGGACGCATGCAAGACTATTGCTCTAGGCTGGAAAGATAGGGCTCGTCTGTTTTCACGTTAGACCGGCATAACGTCGTAAGCTGTCGCGCTGTGTAAATGCGATGTTTATTATAGACGCACTGACCTCGGACGCATGCAAGACTATTGCTCTAGGCTGGAAAGATAGGGCTCGTCTGTTTTCACGTTAGACCGGCATAACGACGTAAGCTGTCGCGCTGTGAAAATGCGATGTTTATTATAGACGCACTGACATCGGACGCATGCAAGACTATTGCTCTAGGCTGGAAAGATAGGGCTCGTCTGTTTTCACGTTAGACCGGCATAACGTCGTAAGCTGTCGCGCTGAGAAAATGCGATGTTTATTATAGACGCACTGACATCGGACGCATGCAAGACTATTGCTCTAGGCTGGAAAGATAGGGCTCGCGTGTTTTCACGTTAGACCGGCATAACGTCGTAAGCTGTCGCGCTGTGAAAATGCGATGTTTATTATAGACGCACTGACATCGGACGCATGCAAGACTATTGCTCTAGGCTGGAAAGATAGGGCTCGCGTGTTTTCACGTTAGACCGGCATAACGTCGTAAGCTGTCGCGCTGTGAAAATGCGATGTTTATTATAGACGCAGGGACTTCGGACGCATGCAAGACTATTGCTCTAGGCTGGAAAGATAGGTCTCGCGTGTTTTCACGTTAGACCGGCATAACGTCGTATGGTGTCGCGCTGTGTAAATGCGATGTTTATTATAGACGCAGGGACTTCGGACGCATGCAAGACTATTGCTCTAGGGTGGAAAGATAGGGCTCGTCTGTTTTCACGTTAGACCGGCATAACGTCGTAAGCTGTCGCGCTGTGAAAATGCGATGTTTATTATAGACGCACTGACATCGGACGCATGCAAGACTATTGCTCTAGGCTGGAAAGATAGGGCTCGTCTGTTTTCACGTTAGACCGGCATAACGTCGTAAGCTGTCGCGCTGTGAAAATGCGATGTTTATTATAGACGCAGTGACTTCGGACGCATGCAAGAATATTGATCTAGGCTGGAAAGATAGGGCTCGTCTGTTTTCACGTTAGACCGGCATAACGTCATAAGCTATCGCGCTGTGTAAATGCGATGTTTATTATAGACGCACTGACATCGGACGCATGCAAGACTATTGCTCTAGGCTGGAAAGATAGGGCTCGTCTGTTTTCACGTTAGACCGGCATAACGTCGTAAGATATCGCGCTGTGTAAATGCGATGTTTATTATAGACGCACTGACATCGGACGCATGCAAGACTATTGCTCTAGGCTGGAAAGATAGGGCTCGTCTGTTTTCACGTTAGACCGGCATAACCTCGTAAGCTGTCGCGCTGTGAAAATGCGATGTTTATTATAGACGCACTGACATCAGACGCATGCAAGACTATTCCTCTAGGCTGGAAAGATAGGGCTCGTCTGTTTTCACGTTAGACCGGCATAACGTCGTAAGCTGTCGCGCTCTGAAAATGCGATGTTTATTATAGACGCACTGACATCGGACGCATGCAAGACTATTGCTCTAGGCTGGAAAGATAGGGCTCGTCTGTTTTCACGTTAGACCGGCATCACATCGTAAGCTGTCGCGCTGTGAAAATGCGATGTTTATTATAGACGCACTGACATCGGACGCATGCAAGACTATTGCTCTAGGCTGGAAAGATAGGGCTCGTCTGTTTTCACGTTAGACCGGCATCACGTCGTAAGCTGTCGCGCTGTGTAAATGCGATGTTTATTATAGACGCTCTGACATCGGACGCATGCAAGACTATTGCTCTAGGCTGGAAAGATAGGGCTCGCGTGTTTTCACGTTAGACCGGCATAACGTCGTAAGCTGTCGCGCTGTGAAAATGCGATGTTTATTATAGACGCACTGACATAGGACGCATGCAAGACTATTGCTCTAGGCTGGAAAGATAGGGCTCGTCTGTTTTCACGTTAGACCGGCATAACGTCGTAAGCTGTCGCGCTGTGTAAATGCGATGTTTATTATAGACGCACTGACATCGGACGCATGCAAGACTATTGCTCTAGGCTAGAAAGATAGGGCTCGTCTGTTTTCACGTTAGACCGGCATAACGTCGTAAGCTGTCGCGCTGAGAAAATGCGATGTTTATTATAGACGCACTGACATCGGACGCATGCAAGACTATTGCTCTAGGCTGGAAAGATAGGGCTCGCGTGTTTTCACGTTAGACCGGCATAACGTCGTAAGCTGTCGCGCTGTGAAAATGCGATGTTTATTATAGACGCACTGACATCGGACGCATGCAAGACTATTGCTCTAGGCTGGAGAGATAGGGCTCGTCTGTTTTCACGTTAGACCGGCATAACGTCGTAAGCTGTCGCGCTGAGAAAATGCGATGTTTATTATAGACGCACTGACATCGGACGCATGCAAGACTATTGCTCTAGGCTGGAAAGATAGGGCTCGCGTGTTTTCACGTTAGACCGGCATAACGTCGTAAGCTGTCGCGCTGTGAAAATGCGATGTTTATTATAGACGCACTGACATCGGACGCATGCAAGACTATTGCTCTAGGCTGGAAAGATAGGGCTCGCGTGTTTTCACGTTAGACGGGCATAACGTCGTAAGCTGTCGCGCTGTGAAAATGCGATGTTTATTATAGACGCAGGGACTTCGGACGCATGCAAGACTATTGCTCTAGGCTGGAAAGATAGGGCTCGCGTGTTTTCACGTTAGACCGGCATAACGTCGTAAGGTGTCGCGCTGTGTAAATGCGATGTTTATTATAGACGCAGGGACTTCGGACGCATGCAAGACTATTGCTCTAGGGTGGAAAGATAGGGCTCGTCTGTTTTCACGTTAGACCGGCATAACGTCGTAAGCTGTCGCGCTGTGAAAATGCGATGTTTATTATAGACGCACTGACATCGGACGCATGCAAGACTATTGCTCTAGGCTGGAAAGATAGGGCTCGTCTGTTTTCACGTTAGACCGGCATAACGTCGTAAGCTGTCGCGCTGTGAAAATGCGATGTTTATTATAGATGCAGTGACTTCGGACGCATGCAAGAATATTGATCTAGGCTGGAAAGATAGGGCTCGTCTGTTTTCACGTTAGACCGGCATAACGTCATAAGCTATCGCGCTGTGTAAATGCGATGTTTATTATAGACGCACTGACATCGGACGCATGCAAGACTATTGCTCTAGGCTGGAAAGATAGGGCTCGTCTGTTTTCACGTTAGACCGGCATAACGTCGTAAGCTATCGCGCTGTGTAAATGCGATGTTTATTATAGACGCACTGACATCGGACGCATGCAAGACTATTGCTCTAGGCTGGAAAGATAGGGCTCGTCTGTTTTCACGTTAGACCGGCATAACCTCGTAAGCTGTCGCGCTGTGAAAATGCGATGTTTATTATAGACGCACTGACATCAGACGCATGCAAGAATATTGATCTAGGCTGGAAAGATAGGGCTCGTCTGTTTTCACGTTAGACCGGCATAACGTCATAAGCTATCGCGCTGTGTAAATGCGATGTTTATTATAGACGCACTGACATCGGACGCATGCAAGACTATTGCTCTAGGCTGGAAAGATAGGGCTCGTCTGTTTTCACGTTAGACCGGCATAACGTCGTAAGCTATCGCGCTGTGTAAATGCGATGTTTATTATAGACGCACTGACATCGGACGCATGCAAGACTATTGCTCTAGGCTGGAAAGATAGGGCTCGTCTGTTTTCACGTTAGACCGGCATAACCTCGTAAGCTGTCGCGCTGTGAAAATGCGATGTTTATTATAGACGCACTGACATCAGACGCATGCAAGACTATTCCTCTAGGCTGGAAAGATAGGGCTCGTCTGTTTTCACGTTAGACCGGCATAACGTCGTAAGCTGTCGCGCTCTGAAAATGCGATGTTTATTATAGACGCACTGACATCGGACGCATGCAAGACTATTGCTCTAGGCTGGAAAGATAGGGCTCGTCTGTTTTCACGTTAGACCGGCATCACATCTTAAGCTGTCGCGCTGTGTAAATGCGATGTTTATTATCGACGCTCTGACATCGGACGCATGCAAGACTATTGCTCTAGGCTGGAAAGATAGGGCTCGCGTGTTTTCACGTTAGACCGGCATAACGTCGTAAGCTGTCGCGCTGTGAAAATGCGATGTTTATTATAGACGCACTGACATCGGACGCATGCAAGACTATTGCTCTAGGCTGGAAAGATAGGGCTCGTCTGTTTTCACGTTAGACCGGCATAACATCGTAAGCTGTCGCGCTGTGAAAATGCGATGTTTATTATAGACGCACTGACAACGGACGCATGCAAGACTATTGCTCTAGGCTGGAAAGATAGGGCTCGTCTGTTTTCACGTTAGACCGGCATAACGTCGTAAGCTGTCGCACTGTGAAAATGCGAGGTTTATTATAGACGCACTGACATCGGACGCATGCAAGACTATTGCTCTAGGCTGGGAAGATAGGGCTCGTCTGTTTTCACGTTAGACCGGCATCACGTCGTAAGCTGTCGCGCTGTGAAAATGCGATGTTTATTATAGACGCACTGACATCGGACGCATGCAAGACTATTGCTCTAGGCTGGAAAGATAGGGCTCGTCTGTTTTCACGTTAGACCGGCATAACGTCGTAAGCTGTCGCGCTGAGAAAATGCGATGTTTATTATAGACGCACTGACATCGGGCGCATGCAAGACTATTGCTCTAGGCTGGAAAGATAGGGCTCGCGTGTTTTCACGTTAGACCGGCATAACGTCGTAAGCTGTCGCGCTGTGAAAATGCGATGTTTATTATAGACGCACTGACATCGGACGCATGCAACACTATTGCTCTAGGCTGGAAAGATAGGGCTCGCGTGTTTTCACGTTAGACCGGCATAACGTCGTAAGCTGTCGCGCTGTGAAAATGCGATGTTTATTATAGACGCAGGGACTTCGGACGCATGCAAGACTATTGCTCTAGGCTGGAAAGATAGGGCTCGCGTGTTTTCACGTTAGACCGGCATAACGTCGTAAGGTGTCGCGCTGTGTAAATGCGATGTTTATTATAGACGCAGGGACTTCGGACGCATGCAAGAATATTGCTCTAGGCGGGAAAGATAGGGCTCGCGTGTTTTCACGTTAGACCGGCATAACGTCGTAAGCTGTCGCGCTGTGTAAATGCGATGTTTATTATAGACGCTCTGACATCGGACGCATGCAAGACTATTGCTCTAGGCTGGAAAGATAGGGCTCGTCTGTTTTCACGTTAGACCGGCATAACGTCGTAAGCTGTCGCGCTGTGAAAATGCGATGTTTATTATAGACGCACTGACATCGGACGCATGCAAGACTATTGCTCTAGGGTGGAAAGATAGGGCTCGTCTGATTTCACGTTAGACCGGCATAACGTCGTAAGCTGTCGCGCTGTGAAAATGCGATGTTTATTATAGACGCACTGACATCGGACGCATGCAAGACTATTGCTCTAGGCTGGAAAGATAGGGCTCGTCTGTTTTCACGTTAGACCGGCATAACGTCGTAAGCTGTCGCGCTGTGAAAATGCGATGTTTATTATAGACGCAGTGACTTCGGACGCATGCAAGAATATTGATCTAGGCTGGAAAGATAGGGCTCGTCTGTTTTCACGTTAGACCGGCATAACGTCGTAAGCTGTCGCGCTGTGTCAATGCGATGTTTATTATAGACGCTCTGACATCGGACGCATGCAAGACTATTGCTCTAGGCTGGAAAGATAGGGCTTCGTCTGTTTTCACGTTAGACCGGCATAACCTCGTAAGCTGTCGCGCTGTGAAAATGCGATGTTTATTATAGACGCACTGACATCGGACGCATGCAAGACTATTGCTCTAGGCTGGAAAGATAGGGCTCGTCTGTTTTCACGTTAGACCGGCATAACGTCGTAAGCTGTCGCGCTGTGAAAATGCGATGTTTATTATAGACGTACTGACATCGGACGCATGCAAGACTATTGCTCTAGGCTGGAAAGATAGGGCTCGTCTGTTTTCACGTTAGACCGGCATCACATCGTAAGCTGTCGCGCTGTGTAAATGCGATGTTTATTATCGACGCTCTGACATCGGACGCATGCAAGACTATTGCTCTAGGCTTGAAAGATAGGGCTCGCGTGTTTTCACGTTAGACCGGCATAACGTCGTAAGCTGTCGCGCTGTGAAAATGCGATGTTTATTATCGACGCTCTGACATCGGACGCATGCAAGACTATTGCTCTAGGCTTCAAAGATAGGGCTCGCGTGTTTTCACGTTAGACCGGCATAACGTCGTAAGCTGTCGCGCTGTGAAAATGCGATGTTTATTATAGACGCACTGACATCGGACGCATGCAAGACTATTGCTCTAGGCTGGAAAGATAGGGCTCGTCTGTTTTCACGTTAGACCGGCATAACGTCGTAAGCTGTCGCGCTGTGAAAATGCGAGGTTTATTATAGACGCACTGACATCGGACGCATGCAAGACTATTGCTCTAGGCTGGGAAGATAGGGCTCGTCTGTTTTCACGTTAGACCGGCATCACGTCGTAAGCTGTCGCGCTGTGTAAATGTGATGTTTATTATAGACGCTCTGACATCGGACGCATGCAAGACTATTGCTCTAGGCTGGAAAGATAGGGCTCGCGTGTTTTCACGTTAGACCGGCATAACGTCGTAAGCTGTCGCGCTGTGAAAATGCGATGTTTATTATAGACGCACTGACATCGGACGCATGCAAGACTATTGCTCTAGGCTGGAAAGATAGGGCTCGTCTGTTTTCACGTTAGACCGGCATAACGTCGTAAGCTGTTGCGCTGTGTAAATGCGATGTTTATTATAGACGCACTGACCTCGGACGCATGCAAGACTATTGCTCTAGGCTGGAAAGATAGGGCTCGTCTGTTTTCACGTTAGACCGGCATAACGTCGTAAGCTGTCGCGCTGTGAAAATGCGATGTTTATTATAGACGCACTGACATCGGACGCATGCAAGACTATTGCTCTAGGCTGGAAAGATAGGGCTCGCGTGTTTTCACGTTAGACCGGCATAACGTCGTAAGCTGTCGCGCTGTGAAAATGCGATGTTTATTATAGACGCACTGACATCGGACGCATGCAAGACTATTGCTCTAGGCTGGAAAGATAGGGCTCGCGTGTTTTCACGTTAGACCGGCATAACGTCGTAAGCTGTCGCGCTGTGAAAATGCGATGTTTATTATAGACGCAGGGACTTCGGACGCATGCAAGACTATTGCTCTAGGCTGGAAAGATAGGGCTCGCGTGTTTTCACGTTAGACCGGCATAACGTCGTAAGCTGCCGCGCTGTGTAAATGCGATGTTTATTATACACGCAGGGACTTCGGACGCATGCAAGAATATTGCTCTAGGCTGGAAAGATAGGGCTCGCGTGTTTTCACGTTAGACCGGCATAACGTCGTAAGCTGTCGCGCTGTGAAAATGCGATGTTTATTATAGACGCACTGACATCGGACGCTTGCAAGACTATTGCTCTAGGCCGGAAAGATAGGGCTCGTCTGTTTTCACGTTAGACCGGCATAACGTCGTAAGCTGTCGCGCTGTGAAAATGCGATGTTTATTATAGACGCAGTGACTTCGGACGCATGCAAGAATATTGATCTAGGCTGGAAAGATAGGGCTCGTCTGTTTTCACGTTAGACCGGCATAACGTCGTAAGCTGTCGAGCTGTGTAAATGCGATGTTTATTATAGACGCACTGACATCGGACGCATGCAAGACTATTGCTCTAGGCTGGAAAGATAGGGCTCGTCTGTTTTCACGTTAGACCGGCATCACGTCGTAAGCTGTCGCGCTGTGTAAATGCGATGTTTATTATAGACGCTCTGACATCGGACGCATGCAAGACTATTGCTCTAGGCTGGAAAGATAGGGCTCGTCTGTTTTCACGTTAGACCGGCATAACGTCGTAAGCTGTCGCGCTGTGAAAATGCGATGTTTATTATAGACGCACTGACATCGGACGCAAGCAAGACTATTGCTCTAGGCTGGAAAGATAGGGCTCGTCTGTTTTCACGTTAGACCGGCATAACGTCGTAAGCTGTCGCGCTGTGAAAATGCGATGTTTATTATAGACGCACTGACATCGGACGCATGCAAGACTATTGCTCTAGGCTGGAAAGATAGGGCTCGTCTGTTTTCACGTTAGACCGGCATCACGTCGTAAGCTGTTGCGCTGTGTAAATGCGATGTTTATTATAGACGCTCTGACATCGGACGCATGCAAGACTATTGCTCTAGGCTGGAAAGATAGGGCTCGCGAGTTTTCACGTTATACCGGCATAACGTCGTAAGCTGTCGCGCTGTGAAAATGCGATGTTTATTATAGACGAACTGACATCGGACGCATGCAAGAGTATTGCTCTAGGCTGGAAAAATAGGGCTCGTCTGTTTTCACGTTAGACCGGCATAACGTCGTAAGCTGTCGCGCTGTGTAAATGCGATGTTTATTATAGACGCTCTGACATCGGACGCATGCAAGACTATTGCTCTAGGCTGGAAAGATAGGGCTCGCGTGTTTTCACGTTAGACCGGCATAACGTCGTAAGCTGTCGCGCTGTGAAAATGCGATGTTTATTATAGACGCACTGACATCGGACGCATGCAAGACTATTGCTCTAGGCTGGAAAGATAGGGCTCGTCTGTTTTCACGTTAGACCGGCATAACGTCGTAAGCTGTTGCGCTGTGTAAATGCGATGTTTATTATAGACGCACTGACCTCGGACGCATGCAAGACTATTGCTCTAGGCTGGAAAGATAGGGCTCGTCTGTTTTCACGTTAGACCGGCATAACGTCGTAAGCTGTCGCGCTGTGAAAATGCGATGTTTATTATAGACGCACTGACATCGGACGCATGCAAGACTATTGCTCTAGGCTGGAAAGATAGGGCTCGCGTGTTTTCACGTTAGACCGGCATAACGTCGTAAGCTGTCGCGCTGTGAAAATGCGATGTTTATTATAGACGCACTGACATCGGACGCATGCAAGACTATTGCTCTAGGCTGGAAAGATAGGGCTCGCGTGTTTTCACGTTAGACCGGCATAACGTCGTAAGCTGTCGCGCTGTGAAAATGCGATGTTTATTATAGACGCAGGGACTTCGGACGCATGCAAGACTATTGCTCTAGGCTGGAAAGATAGGGCTCGCGTGTTTTCACGTTAGACCGGCATAACGTCGTAAGCTGCCGCGCTGTGTAAATGCGATGTTTATTATACACGCAGGGACTTCGGACGCATGCAAGAATATTGCTCTAGGCTGGAAAGATAGGGCTCGCGTGTTTTCACGTTAGACCGGCATAACGTCGTAAGCTGTCGCGCTGTGAAAATGCGATGTTTATTATAGACGCACTGACATCGGACGCTTGCAAGACTATTGCTCTAGGCCGGAAAGATAGGGCTCGTCTGTTTTCACGTTAGACCGGCATAACGTCGTAAGCTGTCGCGCTGTGAAAATGCGATGTTTATTATAGACGCAGTGACTTCGGACGCATGCAAGAATATTGATCTAGGCTGGAAAGATAGGGCTCGTCTGTTTTCACGTTAGACAGGCATAACGTCGTAAGCTGTCGAGCTGTGTAAATGCGATGTTTATTATAGACGCACTGACATCGGACGCATGCAAGACTATTGCTCTAGGCTGGAAAGATAGGGCTCGTCTGTTTTCACGTTAGACCGGCATCACGTCGTAAGCTGTCGCGCTGTGTAAATGCGATGTTTATTATAGACGCTCTGACATCGGACGCATGCAAGACTATTGCTCTAGGCTGGAAAGATAGGGCTCGTCTGTTTTCACGTTAGACCGGCATAACGTCGTAAGCTGTCGCGCTGTGAAAATGCGATGTTTATTATAGACGCACTGACATCGGACGCAAGCAAGACTATTGCTCTAGGCTGGAAAGATAGGGCTCGTCTGTTTTCACGTTAGACCGGCATAACGTCGTAAGCTGTCGCGCTGTGAAAATGCGATGTTTATTATAGACGCACTGACATCGGACGCATGCAAGACTATTGCTCTAGGCTGGAAAGATAGGGCTCGTCTGTTTTCACGTTAGACCGGCATCACGTCGTAAGCTGTTGCGCTGTGTAAATGCGATGTTTATTATAGACGCTCTGACATCGGACGCATGCAAGACTATTGCTCTAGGCTGGAAAGATAGGGCTCGCGAGTTTTCACGTTATACCGGCATAACGTCGTAAGCTGTCGCGCTGTGAAAATGCGATGTTTATTATAGACGAACTGACATCGGACGCATGCAAGAGTATTGCTCTAGGCTGGAAAAATAGGGCTCGTCTGTTTTCACGTTAGACCGGCATAACGTCGTAAGCTGTCGCGCTGTGTAAATGCGATGTTTATTATAGACGCACTGACAACGGACGCATGCAAGACTATTGCTCTAGGCTGGAAAGATAGGGCTCGTCTGTTTTCACGTTAGACCGGCATAACGTGGTAAGCTGTCGCGCTGTGAAATTGCGATGTTTATTATAGACGCACTGACATCGGACGCATGCAAGACTATTGCTCTAGGCTGGAAAGATAGGGCTCGTCTGTTTTCACGTTAGACCGGCATAACGTCGTAAGCTGTCGCGCTGTGAAAATGCGATGTTTATTATAGACGCACTGACATCGGACGCATGCAAGACTATTGCTCTAGGCTGGAAAGATAGGGCTCGTCTGTTTTCACGTTAGACCGGCATAACGTCGTAAGCTGTCGCGCTGTGAAAATGCGATGTTTATTATAGACGCAGTGACTTCGGACGCATGCAAGAATATTGATCTAGGCTGGAAAGATAGGGCTCGTCTGTTTTCACGTTAGACCGGCATCACGTCGTAAGCTGTCGCGCTGTGAAATTGCGATGTTTATTATAGACGCACTGACATCGGACGCATGCAAGACTATTGCTCTAGGCTGGAAAGATAGGGCTCGTCTGTTTTCACGTTAGACCGGCATAACGTGGTAAGCTGTCGCGCTGTGAAATTGCGATGTTTATTATAGACGCACTGACATCGGACGCATGCAAGACTATTGCTCTAGGCTGGAAAGGTAGGGCTCGTCTGTTTTCACGTTAGACCGGCATAACGTCGTAAGCTGTCGCGCTGTGAAAATGCGATGTTTATTATAGACGCACTGACATCGGACGCATGCAAGACTATTGCTCTAGGCTGGAAAGATAGGGCTCGTCTGTTTTCACGTTAGACCGGCATAACGTCGTAAGCTGTCGCGCTGTGAAAATGCGATGTTTATTATAGACGCAGTGACTTCGGACACATGCAAGAATATTGATCTAGGCTGGAAAGATAGGGCTCGTCTGTTTTCACGTTAGACCGGCATCACGTCGTAAGCTGTCGCGCTGTGAAATTGCGATGTTTATTATAGACGCACTGACATCGGACGCATGCAAGACTATCGCTCTAGGCTGGAAAGATAGGGCTCGTCTGTTTTCACGTTAGACCGGCATAACGTCGTAAGCTGTCGCGCTGTGTAAATGCGATGATTATTATAGACGCACTGGCATCGGACGCATGCAAGACTATTGCTCTAGGCTGGAAAGATAGGGCTCGCGTGTTTTCACGTTAGACCGGCATAACGTCGTAAGCTGTCGCGCTGTGTAAATGCGATGTTTAATATAGACGCTCTGACATCGGACGCATGCAAGACTATTGCTCTAGGCTGGAAAGATAGGGCTCGTCTGTTTTCACGTTAGACCGGCATAACGTCGTAAGCTGTCGCGCTGTGAAAATGCGATGTTTATTATAGACGCAGGGACTTCGGACGCATGCAAGACTATTGCTCTAGGCTGGAAAGATAGGGCTCGCGTGTTTTCACGTTAGACCGGCATAACGTCGTAAGGTGTCGCGCTGTGTAAATGCGATGTTTATTATAGACGCAGGGACTTCGGACGCATGCAAGAATATTGCTCTAGGCGGGAAAGATAGGGCTCGCGTGTTTTCACGTTAGACCGGCATAACGTCGTAAGCTGTCGCGCTGTGTAAATGCGATGTTTATTATAGACGCTCTGACATCGGACGCATGCAAGACTATTGCTCTAGGCTGGAAAGATAGGGCTCGTCTGTTTTCACGTTAGACCGGCATAACGTCGTAAGCTGTCGCGCTGTGAAAATGCGATGTTTATTATAGACGCGCTGACATCGGACGCATGCAAGACTATTGCTCTAGGGTGGAAAGATAGGGCTCGTCTGTTTTCACGTTAGACCGGCATAACGTCGTAAGCTGTCGCGCTGTGAAAATGCGATGTTTATTATAGACGCACTGACATCGGACGCATGCAAGACTATTGCTCTAGGCTGGAAAGATAGGGCTCGTCTGTTTTCACGTTAGACCGGCATAACGTCGTAAGCTGTCGCGCTGTGAAAATGCGATGTTTATTATAGACGCAGTGACTTCGGACGCATGCAAGAATATTGATCTAGGCTGGAAAGATAGGGCTCGTCTGTTTTCACGTTAGACCGGCATAACGTCGTAAGCTGTCGCGCTGTGTAAATGCGATGTTTAATATAGACGCTCTGACATCGGACGCATGCAAGACTATTGCTCTAGGCTGGAAAGATAGGGCTCGTCTGTTTTCACGTTAGACCGGCATAACCTCGTAAGCTGTCGCGCTGTGAAAATGCGATGTTTATTATAGACGCACTGACATCGGACGCATGCAAGACTATTGCTCTAGGCTGGAAAGATAGGGCTCGTCTGTTTTCACGTTAGACCGGCATAACGTCGTAAGCTGTCGCGCTGTGAAAATGCGATGTTTATTATAGACGTACTGACATCGGACGCATGCAAGACTATTGCTCTAGGCTGGAAAGATAGGGCTCGTCTGTTTTCACGTTAGACCGGCATCACATCGTAAGCTGTCGCGCTGTGTAAATGCGATGTTTATTATCGACGCTCTGACATCGGACGCATGCAAGACTATTGCTCTAGGCTTGAAAGATAGGGCTCGCGTGTTTTCACGTTAGACCGGCATAACGTCGTAAGCTGTCGCGCTGTGAAAATGCGATGTTTATTATCGACGCTCTGACATCGGACGCATGCAAGACTATTGCTCTAGGCTTGAAAGATAGGGCTCGCGTGTTTTCACGTTAGACCGGCATAACGTCGTAAGCTGTCGCGCTGTGAAAATGCGAGGTTTATTATAGACGCACTGACATCGGACGCATGCAAGACTATTGCTCTAGGCTGGAAAGATAGGGCTCGTCTGTTTTCACGTTAGACCGGCATAACGTCGTAAGCTGTCGCGCTGTGAAAATGCGAGGTTTATTATAGACGCACTGACATCGGACGCATGCAAGACTATTGCTCTAGGCTGGGAAGATAGGGCTCGTCTGTTTTCACGTTAGACCGGCATCACGTCGTAAGCTGTCGCGCTGTGTAAATGCGATGTTTATTATAGACGCTCTGACATCGGACGCATGCAAGACTATTGCTCTAGGCTGGAAAGATAGGGCTCGCGTGTTTTCACGTTAGACCGGCATAACGTCGTAAGCTGTCGCGCTGTGAAAATGCGATGTTTATTATAGACGCACTGACATCGGACGCATGCAAGACTATTGCTCTAGGCTGGAAAGATAGGGCTCGTCTGTTTTCACGTTAGACCGGCATAACGTCGTAAGCTGTCGCGCTGTGTAAATGCGATGTTTATTATAGACGCACTGACCTCGGACGCATGCAAGACTATTGCTCTAGGCTGGAAAGATAGGGCTCGTCTGTTTTCACGTTAGACCGGCATAACGTCGTAAGCGGTCGCGCTGTGAAAATGCGATGTTTATTATAGACGCACTGACATCGGACGCATGCAAGACTATTGCTCTAGGCTGGAAAGATAGGGCTCGCGTGTTTTCACGTTAGACCGGCATAACGTCGTAAGCTGCCGCGCTGTGTAAATGCGATGTTTATTGTACACGCAGGGACTTCGGACGCATGCAAGAATATTGCTCTAGGCTGGAAAGATAGGGCTCGCGTGTTTTCACGTTAGACCGGCATAACGTCGTAAGCTGTCGCGCTGTGAAAATGCGATGTTTATTATAGACGCACTGACATCGGACGCATGCAAGACTATTGCTCTAGGCTGGAAAGATAGGGCTCGTCTGTTTTCACGTTAGACCGGCATAACGTCGTAAGCTGTCGCGCTGTGAAAATGCGATGTTTATTATAGACGCAGTGACTTCGGACGCATGCAAGAATATTGATCTAGGCTGGAAAGATAGGGCTCGTCTGTTTTCACGTTAGACCGGCATAACGTCGTAAGCTGTCGAGCTGTGTAAATGCGATGTTTATTATAGACGCACTGACATCGGACGCATGCAAGACTATTGCTCTAGGCTGGAAAGATAGGGCTCGTCTGTTTTCACGTTAGACCGGCATCACGTCGTAAGCTGTCGCGCTGTGTAAATGCGATGTTTATTATAGACGCTCTGACATCGGACGCATGCAAGACTATTGCTCTAGGCTGGAAAGATAGGGCTCGTCTGTTTTCATGTTAGACCGGCATAACGTCGTAAGCTGTCGCGCTGTGAAAATGCGATGTTTATTATAGACGCACTGACATCGGACGCAAGCAAGACTATTGCTCTAGGCTGGAAAGATAGGGCTCGTCTGTTTTCACGTTAGACCGGCATAACGTCGTAAGCTGTCGCGCTGTGAAAATGCGATGTTTATTATAGACGCACTGACATCGGACGCATGCAAGACTATTGCTCTAGGCTGGAAAGATAGGGCTCGTCTGTTTTCACGTTAGACCGGCATCACGTCGTAAGCTGTCGCGCTGTGTAAATGCGATGTTTATTATAGACGCTCTGACATCGGACGCATGCAAGACTATTGCTCTAGGCTGGAAAGATAGGGCTCGCGAGTTTTCACGTTATACCGGCATAACGTCGTAAGCTGTCGCGCTGTGAAAATGCGATGTTTATTATAGACGCACTGACATCGGACGCATGCAAGACTATTGCTCTAGGCTGGAAAAATAGGGCTCGTCTGTTTTCACGTTAGACCGGCATAACGTCGTAAGCTGTCGCGCTGTGTAAATGCGATGTTTATTATAGACGCACTGACAACGGACGCATGCAAGACTATTGCTCTAGGCTGGAAAGATAGGGCTCGTCTGTTTTCACGTTAGACCGGCATAACGTGGTAAGCTGTCGCGCTGTGAAATTGCGATGTTTATTATAGACGCACTGACATCGGACGCATGCAAGACTATTGCTCTAGGCTGGAAAGATAGGGCTCGTCTGTTTTCACGTTAGACCGGCATAACGTCGTAAGCTGTCGCGCTGTGAAAATGCGATGTTTATTATAGACGCACTGACATCGGACGCATGCAAGACTATTGCTCTAGGCTGGAAAGATAGGGCTCGTCTGTTTTCACGTTAGACCGGCATAACGTCGTAAGCTGTTGCGCTGTGAAAATGCGATGTTTACTATAGACGCAGTGACTTCGGACGCATGCAAGAATATTGATCTAGGCTGGAAAGATAGGGCTCGTCTGTTTTCACGTTAGACCGGCATCACGTCGTAAGCTGTCGCGCTGTGAAATTGCGATGTTTATTATAGACGCACTGACATCGGACGCATGCAAGACTATTGCTCTAGGCTGGAAAGATAGGGCTCGTCTGTTTTCACGTTAGACCGGCATAACGTGGTAAGCTGTCGCGCTGTGAAATTGCGATGTTTATTATAGACGCACTGACATCGGACGCATGCAAGACTATTGCTCTAGGCTGGAAAGATAGGGCTCGTCTGTTTTCACGTTAGACCGGCATAACGTCGTAAGCTGTCGCGCTGTGAAAATGCGATGTTTATTATAGACGCACTGACATCGGACGCATGCAAGACTATTGCTCTAGGCTGGAAAGATAGGGCTCGTCTGTTTTCACGTTAGACCGGCATAACGTCGTAAGCTGTCGCGCTGTGAAAATGCGAGGTTTATTATAGACGCACTGACATCGGACGCATGCAAGACTATTGCTCTAGGCTGGGAAGATAGGGCTCGTCTGTTTTCACGTTAGACCGGCATCACGTCGTAAGCTGTCGCGCTGTGTAAATGCGATGTTTATTATAGACGCTCTGACATCGGACGCATGCAAGACTATTGCTCTAGGCTGGAAAGATAGGGCTCGCGTGTTTTCACGTTAGACCGGCATAACGTCGTAAGCTGTCGCGCTGTGAAAATGCGATGTTTATTATAGACGCACTGACATCGGACGCATGCAAGACTATTGCTCTAGGCTGGAAAGATAGGGCTCGTCTGTTTTCACGTTAGACCGGCATAACGTCGTAAGCTGTCGCGCTGTGTAAATGCGATGTTTATTATAGACGCACTGACCTCGGACGCATGCAAGACTATTGCTCTAGGCTGGAAAGATAGGGCTCGTCTGTTTTCACGTTAGACCGGCATAACGTCGTAAGCTGTCGCGCTGTGAAAATGCGATGTTTATTATAGACGCAGTGACTTCGGACGCATGCAAGAATATTGATCTAGGCTGGAAAGATAGGGCTCGTCTGTTTTCACGTTAGACCGGCATAACGTCGTAAGCTGTCGAGCTGTGTAAATGCGATGTTTATTATAGACGCACTGACATCGGACGCATGCAAGACTATTGCTCTAGGCTGGAAAGATAGGGCTCGTCTGTTTTCACGTTAGACCGGCATCACGTCGTAAGCTGTCGCGCTGTGAAATTGCGATGTTTATTATAGACGCACTGACAACGGACGCATGCAAGACTATTGCTCTAGGCTGGAAAGATAGGGCTCGTCTGTTTTCACGTTAGACCGGCATAACGTCGTAAGCTGTCGCGCTGTGAAAATGCGATGTTTATTATAGACGCACTGACATCGGACGCAAGCAAGACTATTGCTCTAGGCTGGAAAGATAGGGCTCGTCTGTTTTCACGTTAGACCGGCATAACGTCGTAAGCTGTCGCGCTGTGAAAATGCGATGTTTATTATAGACGCACTGACATCGGACGCATGCAGGACTATTGCTCTAGGCTGGAAAGATAGGGCTCGTCTGTTTTCACGTTAGACCGGCATAACGTCGTAAGCTGTCGCGCTGTGAAAATGCGATGTTTATTATAGACGCACTGACATCGGACGCATGCAAGACTATTGCTCTAGGCTGGAAAGATAGGGCTCGTCTGTTTTCACGTTAGACCGGCATAACGTCGTAAGCTGTCGCGCTGTGAAAATGCGATGTTTATTATAGACGCAGTGACTTCGGACGCATGCAAGAATATTGATCTAGGCTGGAAAGATAGGGCTCGTCTGTTTTCACGTTAGACCGGCATCACGTCGTAAGCTGTCGCGCTGTGAAATTGCGATGTTTATTATAGACGCACTGACAACGGACGCATGCAAGACTATTGCTCTAGGCTGGAAAGATAGGGCTCGTCTGTTTTCACGTTAGACCGGCATAACGTGGTAAGCTGTCGCGCTGTGAAATTGCGATGTTTATTATAGACGCACTGACATCGGACGCATGCAAGACTATTGCTCTAGGCTGGAAAGATAGGGCTCGTCTGTTTTCACGTTAGACCGGCATAACGTCGTAAGCTGTCGCGCTGTGAAAATGCGATGTTTATTATAGACGCAGTGACATCGGACGCATGCAAGACTATTGCTCTAGGCTGGAAAGATAGGGCTCGTCTGTTTTCACGTTAGACCGGCATAACGTCGTAAGCTGTCGCGCTGTGAAAATGCGATGTTTATTATAGACGCAGTGACTTCGGACGCATGCAAGAATATTGATCTAGGCTGGAAAGATAGGGCTCGTCTGTTTTCACGTTAGACCGGCATCACGTCGTAAGCTGTCGCGCTGTGAAATTGCGATGTTTATTATAGACGCACTGACATCGGACGCATGCAAGACTATTGCTCTAGGCTGGAAAGATAGGGCTCGTCTGTTTTCACGTTAGACCGGCATAACGTCGTAAGCTGTCGCGCTGTGTAAATGCGATGATTATTATAGCCGCACTGACATCGGACGCATGCAAGACTATTGCTCTAGGCTGGAAAGATAGGGCTCGTCTGTTTTCACGTTAGACCGGCATAACGTCGTAAGCTGTCGCGCTGTGAAAATCCGATGTTTATTATAGACGCACTGACATCGGACGCATGCAAGACTCTTGCTCTAGGCTGGAAAGATAGGGCTCGCTTGTTTTCACGTTAGACCGGCATAACGTCGTAAGCTGTCGCGCTGTGTAAATGCGATGTTTATTATAGACGCAGGGACTTTGGACGCATGCAAGAATATTGCTCTAGGCTGGAAAGATAGGGCTCGCGTGTTTTCACGTTAGACCGGCATAACGTCGTAAGCTGTCGCGCTGTGAAAATGCGATGTTTATTATAGACGCAGTGACTTCGGACGCATGCAAGAATATTGATCTAGGCTGGAAAGATAGGGCTCGTCTGTTTACACGTTAGACCGGCATAACGTCGTAAGCTGTCGCGCTGTGTAAATGCGATGTTTATTATAGACGCACTGACATCGGACGCATGCAAGACTATTCCTCTAGGCTGGAAAGATAGGGCTCGTCTGTTTTCACGTTAGACCGGCATCACGTCGTAAGCTGTCGCGCTGTGTAAATGCGATGTTTATTATAGACGCTCTGACATCGGACGCATGCAAGACTATTGCTCTAGGCTGGAAAGATAGGGCTCGTCTGTTTTCACGTTAGACCGGCATAACGTCGTAAGCTGTCGCGCTGTGAAAATGCGATGTTTATTATAGACGCACTGACATCGGACGCATGCAAGACTATTGCTCTAGGCTGGAAAGATAGGGCTCGTCTGTTTTCACGTTAGACCGGCATAACGTCGTAAGCTGTCGCGCTGTGAAAATGCGATGTTTATTATAGACGCAGTGACTTCGGACGCATGCAAGAATATTGATCTAGGCTGGAAAGATAGGGCTCGTCTGTTTACACGTTAGACCGCATAACGTCGTAAGCTGTCGCGCTGTGTAAATGCGATGTTTATTATAGACGCACTGACATCGGACGCATGCAAGACTATTCCTCTAGGCTGGAAAGATAGGGCTCGTCTGTTTTCACGTTAGACCGGCATCACATCGTAAGCTGTCGCGCTGTGTAAATGCGATGTTTATTATAGACGCTCTGACATCGGACGCATGCAAGACTATTGCTCTAGGCTGGAAAGATAGGGCTCGTCTGTTTTCACGTTAGACCGGCATAACGTCGTAAGCTGTCGCGCTGTGAAAATGCGATGTTTATTATAGACGCACTGACATCGGACGCATGCAAGACTATTGCTCTAGGCTGGAAAGATAGGGCTCGTCTGTTTTCACGTTAGACCGGCATAACATCGTAAGCTGTCGCGCTGTGAAAATGCGATGTTTATTATAGACGCACTGACATCGGACGCATGCAAGACTATTGCTCTAGGCTGGAAAGATAGGGCTCGTCTGTTTTCACGTTAGACCGGCATCACGTCGTAAGCTGTCGCGCTGTGTAAATGCGATGTTTATTATAGACGCTCTGACATCGGACGCTTGCAAGACTATTGCTCTAGGCTGGAAAGATAGGGCTCGCGTGTTTTCACGTTAGACCGGCATAACGTCGTAAGCTGTCGCGCTGTGAAAATGCGATGTTTATTATAGCCGCACTGACATCGGACGCATGCAAGACTATTGCTCTAGGCTGGAAAGATAGGGCTCGTCTGTTTTCACGTTAGACCGGCATAACGTCGTAAGCTGTCGCGCTGTGAAAATCCGATGTTTATTATAGACGCACTGACATCGGACGCATGCAAGACTCTTGCTCTAGGCTGGAAAGATAGGGCTCGCGTGTTTTCACGTTAGACCGGCATAACGTCGTAAGCTGTCGCGCTGTGTAAATGCGATGTTTATTATAGACGCAGGGACTTTGGACGCATGCAAGAATATTGCTCTAGGCTGGAAAGATAGGGCTCGCGTGTTTTCACGTTAGACCGGCATAACGTCGTAAGCTGTCGCGCTGTGAAAATGCGATGTTTATTATAGACGCAGGGACTTCGGACGCATGCAAGACTATTGCTCTAGGCTGGAAAGATAGGGCTCACGTGTTTTCACGTTAGACCGGCATAACGTCGTAAGCTGTCGCGCTGTGTAAATGCGATGTTTATTATAGACGCAGGGACTTCGGACGCATGCAAGAATGTTGCTCTAGGCTGGAAAGATAGGGCTCGCGTGTTTTCACGTTAGACCGGCATAACGTCGTAAGCTGTCGCGCTGTGAAAATGCGATGTTTATTATAGACGCAGGGACTTCGGACGCATGCAAGACTATTGCTCTAGGCTGGAAAGATAGGGCTCGCGTGTTTTCACGTCAGACCGACATAACGTCGTAAGCTGTCGCGCTGTGTAAATGCGATGTTTATTATAGACGCACTGACATCGGACGCATGCAAGACTATTGCTCTAGGCTGGAAAGATAGGGCTCGCGTGTTTTCACGTTAGACCGGCATAACGTCGTAAGCTCTCGCGCTGTGAAAATGCGATGTTTATTATAGACGCACTGACATCGGACGCATGCAAGACTATTGCTCTAGGCTGGAAAGATAGGGCTCGCGTGTTTTCACGTTAGACCGGCATAACGTCGTAAGCTGTCGCGCTGTGAAAATGCGATGTTTATTATAGACGCACTGACATCGGACGCATGCAAGACTATTGCTCTAGGCTGGAAAGATAGGGCTCGCGTGTTTTCACGTTAGACCGGCATAACGTCGTAAGCTGTCGCGCTGTGAAAATGCGATGTTTATTATAGACGCACTGACATCGGACGCATGCAAGACTATTGCTCTAGGCTGGAAAGATAGGGCTCGCGTGTTTTCACGTTAGACCGGCATAACGTCGTAAGCTGTCGCGCTGTGAAAATGCGATGTTTATTATAGACGCAGGGACTTCGGACGCATGCAAGACTATTGCAGTAGGCTGGAAAGATAGGGCTCGCGTGTTTTCACGTTAGACCGGCATAACGTCGTTAGCTCTCGCGCTGTGAAAATGCGATGTTTATTATAGACGCACTGACATCGGACGCATGCAAGACTATTGCTCTAGGCTGGAAAGATAGGGCTCGCGTGTTTTCACGTTAGACCGGCATAACGTCGTAAGCTGTCGCGCTGTGAAAATGCGATGTTTATTATAGACGCACTGACATCGGACGCATGCAAGACTATTGCTCTAGGCTGGAAAGATAGGGCTCGCGTGTTTTCACGTTAGACCGGCATAACGTCGTAAGCTGTCGCGCTGTGAAAATGCGATGTTTATTATAGACGCAGGGACTTCGGACGCATGCAAGACTATTGCTCTAGGCTGGAAAGATAGGGCTCGCGCGTTTTCACGTTAGACCGGCATAAACGTCGTAAGCTGTCGCGCTGTGAAAATGCGATGTTTATTATAGACGCACTGACATCGGACGCATGCAAGACTATTGCTCTAGGCCGGAAAGATAGGGCTCGCGTGTTTTCACGTTAGACCGGCATAACGTCGTAAGCTGTCGCGCTGTGAAAATGCGATGTTTATTATAGACGCAGTGACTTCGGACGCATGCAAGAATATTGATCTAGGCTGGAAAGATAGGGCTCGTCTGTTTACACGTTAGACCGGCATAACGTTGTAAGCTGTCGCGCTGTGTAAATGCGATGTTTATTATAGACGCACTGACATCGGACGCATGCAAGACTATTCCTCTAGGCTGGAAAGATAGGGCTCGTCTGTTTTCACGTTAGACCGGCATCACGTCGTAAGCTGTCGCGCTGTGTAAATGCGATGTTTATTATAGACGCTCTGACATCGGACGCATGCAAGACTATTGCTCTAGGCTGGAAAGATAGGGCTCGTCTGTTTTCACGTTAGACCGGCATAACGTCGTAAGCTGTCGCGCTGTGAAAATGCGATGTTTATTATAGACGCACTGACATCGGACGCATGCAAGACTATTGCTCTAGGCTGGAAAGATAGGGCTCGTCTGTTTTCACGTTAGACCGGCATAACGTCGTAAGCTGTCGCGCTGTGAAAATGCGATGTTTATTATAGACGCAGTGACTTCGGACGCATGCAAGAATATTGATCTAGGCTGGAAAGATAGGGCTCGTCTGTTTACACGTTAGACCGGCATAACGTCGTAAGCTTTCGCGCTGTGTAAATGCGATGTTTATTATAGACGCACTGACATCGGACGCATGCAAGACTATTCCTCTAGGCTGGAAAGATAGGGCTCGTCTGTTTTCACGTTAGACCGGCATCACATCGTAAGCTGTCGCGCTGTGTAAATGCGATGTTTATTATAGACGCTCTGACATCGGACGCATGCAAGACTATTGCTCTAGGCTGGAAAGATAGGGCTCGTCTGTTTTCACGTTAGACCGGCATAACGTCGTAAGCTGTCGCGCTGTGAAAATGCGATGTTTATTATAGACGCACTGACATCAAGACGCATGCAAGACTATTGCTCTAGGCTGGAAAGATAGGGCTCGTCTGTTTTCACGTTAGACCGGCATAACGTCGTAAGCTGTCGCGCTGTGAAAATGCGATGTTTATTATAGACGCACTGACATCGGACGCATGCAAGACTATTGCTCTAGGCTGGAAAGATAGGGCTCGTCTGTTTTCACGTTAGACCGGCATCACGTCGTAAGCTGTCGCGCTGTGTAAATGCGATGTTTATTATAGACGCTCTGACATCGGACGCTTGCAAGACTATTGCTCTAGGCTGGAAAGATAGGGCTCGCGTGTTTTCACGTTAGACCGGCATAACGTCGTAAGCTGTCGCGCTGTGAAAATGCGATGTTTATTATAGCCGCACTGACATCGGACGCATGCAAGACTATTGCTCTAGGCTGGAAAGATAGGGCTCGTCTGTTTTCACGTTAGACCGGCATAACGTCGTAAGCTGTCGCGCTGTGAAAATCCGATGTTTATTATAGACGCACTGACATCGGACGCATGCAAGACTATTCCTCTAGGCTGGAAAGATAGGGCTCGTCTGTTTTCACGTTAGACCGGCATCACGTCGTAAGCTGTCGCGCTGTGTAAATGCGATGTTTATTATAGACGCTCTGACATCGGACGCATGCAAGACTATTGCTCTAGGCTGGAAAGATAGGGCTCGTCTGTTTTCACGTTAGACCGGCATAACGTCGTAAGCTGTCGCGCTGTGAAAATGCGATGTTTATTATAGACGCACTGACATCGGACGCATGCAAGACTATTGCTCTAGGCTGGAAAGATAGGGCTCGTCTGTTTTCACGTTAGACCGGCATAACGTCGTAAGCTGTCGCGCTGTGAAAATGCGATGTTTATTATAGACGCACTGACATCGGACGCATGCAAGACTATTGCTCTAGGCTGGAAAGATAGGGCTCGTCTGTTTTCACGTTAGACCGGCATAACGTCGTAAGCTGTCGCGCTGTGAAAATGCGATGTTTATTATAGACGCAGTGACTTCGGACGCATGCAAGAATATTGATCTAGGCTGGAAAGATAGGGCTCGTCTGTTTACACGTTAGACCGGCATAACGTCGTAAGCTGTCGCGCTGTGTAAATGCGATGTTTATTATAGACGCACTGACATCGGACGCATGCAAGACTATTCCTCTAGGCTGGAAAGATAGGGCTCGTCTGTTTTCACGTTAGACCGGCATCACATCGTAAGCTGTCGCGCTGTGTAAATGCGATGTTTATTATAGACGCTCTGACATCGGACGCATGCAAGACTATTGCTCTAGGCTGGAAAGATAGGGCTCGTCTGTTTTCACGTTAGACCGGCATAACGTCGTAAGCTGTCGCGCTGTGAAAATGCGATGTTTATTATAGACGCACTGACATCGGACGCATGCAAGACTATTGCTCTAGGCTGGAAAGATAGGGCTCGTCTGTTTTCACGTTAGACCGGCATAACGTCGTAAGCTGTCGCGCTGTGAAAATGCGATGTTTATTATAGACGCACTGACATCGGACGCATGCAAGACTATTGCTCTAGGCTGGAAAGATAGGGCTCGTCTGTTTTCACGTTAGACCGGCATCACGTCGTAAGCTGTCGCGCTGTGTAAATGCGATGTTTATTATAGACGCTCTGACATCGGACGCTTCCAAGACTATTGCTCTAGGCTGGAAAGATAGGGCTCGCGTGTTTTCACGTTAGACCGGCATAACGTCGTAAGCTGTCGCGCTGTGAAAATGCGATGTTTATTATAGCCGCACTGACATCGGACGCATGCAAGACTATTGCTCTAGGCTGGAAAGATAGGGCTCGTCTGTTTTCACGTTAGACCGGCATAACGTCGTAAGCTGTCGCGCTGTGAAAATCCGATGTTTATTATAGACGCACTGACATCGGACGCATGCAAGACTCTTGCTCTAGGCTGGAAAGATAGGGCTCGCGTGTTTTCACGTTAGACCGGCATAACGTCGTAAGCTGTCGCGCTGTGTAAATGCGATGTTTATTATAGACGCAGGGACTTTGGACGCATGCAAGAATATTGCTCTAGGCTGGAAAGATAGGGCTCGCGTGTTTTCACGTTAGACCGGCATAACGTCGTAAGCTGTCGCGCTGTGAAAATGCGATGTTTATTATAGACGCAGGGACTTCGGACGCATGCAAGACTATTGCTCTAGGCTGGAAAGATAGGGCTCACGTGTTTTCACGTTAGACCGGCATAACGTCGTAAGCTGTCGCGCTGTGTAAATGCGATGTTTATTATAGACGCAGGGACTTCGGACGCATGCAAGAATGTTGCTCTAGGCTGGAAAGATAGGGCTCGCGTGTTTTCACGTTAGACCGGCATAACGTCGTAAGCTGTCGCGCTGTGAAAATGCGATGTTTATTATAGACGCAGGGACTTCGGACGCATGCAAGACTATTGCTCTAGGCTGGAAAGATAGGGCTCGCGTGTTTTCACGTCAGACCGACATAACGTCGTAAGCTGTCGCGCTGTGTAAATGCGATGTTTATTATAGACGCACTGACATCGGACGCATGCAAGACTATTGCTCTAGGCTGGAAAGATAGGGCTCGCGTGTTTTCACGTTAGACCGGCATAACGTCGTAAGCTCTCGCGCTGTGAAAATGCGATGTTTATTATAGACGCACTGACATCGGACGCATGCAAGACTATTGCTCTAGGCTGGAAAGATAGGGCTCGCGTGTTTTCACGTTAGACCGGCATAACGTCGTAAGCTGTCGCGCTGTGAAAATGCGATGTTTATTATAGACGCACTGACATCGGACGCATGCAAGACTATTGCTCTAGGCTGGAAAGATAGGGCTCGCGTGTTTTCACGTTAGACCGGCATAACGTCGTAAGCTGTCGCGCTGTGAAAATGCGATGTTTATTATAGACGCACTGACATCGGACGCATGCAAGACTATTGCTCTAGGCTGGAAAGATAGGGCTCGCGTGTTTTCACGTTAGACCGGCATAACGTCGTAAGCTGTCGCGCTGTGAAAATGCGATGTTTATTATAGACGCAGGGACTTCGGACGCATGCAAGACTATTGCAGTAGGCTGGAAAGATAGGGCTCGCGTGTTTTCACGTTAGACCGGCATAACGTCGTTAGCTCTCGCGCTGTGAAAATGCGATGTTTATTATAGACGCACTGACATCGGACGCATGCAAGACTATTGCTCTAGGCTGGAAAGATAGGGCTCGCGTGTTTTCACGTTAGACCGGCATAACGTCGTAAGCTGTCGCGCTGTGAAAATGCGATGTTTATTATAGACGCACTGACATCGGACGCATGCAAGACTATTGCTCTAGGCTGGAAAGATAGGGCTCGCGTGTTTTCACGTTAGACCGGCATAACGTCGTAAGCTGTCGCGCTGTGAAAATGCGATGTTTATTATAGACGCAGGGACTTCGGACGCATGCAAGACTATTGCTCTAGGCTGGAAAGATAGGGCTCGCGCGTTTTCACGTTAGACCGGCATAAACGTCGTAAGCTGTCGCGCTGTGAAAATGCGATGTTTATTATAGACGCACTGACATCGGACGCATGCAAGACTATTGCTCTAGGCCGGAAAGATAGGGCTCGCGTGTTTTCACGTTAGACCGGCATAACGTCGTAAGCTGTCGCGCTGTGAAAATGCGATGTTTATTATAGATGCACTGACATCGGACGCATGCAAGACTATTGCTCTAGGCTGGAAAGATAGGGCTCGCGTGTTTTCACGTTAGACCGGCATAACGTCGTAAGCTGTCGCGCTGTGAAAATGCGATGTTTATTATAGACGCACTGACATCGGACGCATGCAAGACTATTGCTCTAGGCTGGAAAGATAGGGCTCGCGTGTTTTCACGTTAGACCGGCATAACGTCGTAAGCTGTCGCGCTGTGAAAATGCGATGTTTATTATAGACGCACTGACATCGGACGCATGCAAGACTATTGCTCTAGGCTGGAAAGATAGGGCTCGCCTGTTTTCACGTTAGACCGGCATAACGTCGTAAGCTGTCGCGCTGTGAAAATGCGATGTTTATTATAGACGCAGGGACTTCGGACGCATGCAAGACTATTGCTCTAGGCTGGAAAGATAGGGCTCGCGTGTTTTCACGTTAGACCGGCATAACGTCGTAAGCTGTCGCGCTGTGAAAATGCGATGTTTATTATAGACGCAGGGACTTCGGACGCATGCAAGACTATTGCAGTAGGCTGGAAAGATAGGGCTCGCGTGTTTTCACGTTAGACCGGCATAACGTCGTTAGCTCTCGCGCTGTGAAAATGCGATGTTTATTATAGACGCACTGACATCGGACGCATGCAAGACTATTGCTCTAGGCTGGAAAGATAGGGCTCGCGTGTTTTCACGTTAGACCGGCATAACGTCGTAAGCTGTCGCGCTGTGAAAATGCGATGTTTATTATAGACGCACTGACATCGGACGCATGCAAGACTATTGCTCTAGGCTGGAAAGATAGGGCTCGCCTGTTTTCACGTTAGACCGGCATAACGTCGTAAGCTGTCGCGCTGTGAAAATGCGATGTTTATTATAGACGCAGGGACTTCGGACGCATGCAAGACTATTGCTCTAGGCTGGAAAGATAGGGCTCGCGTGTTTTCACGTTAGACCGGCATAACGTCGTAAGCTGTCGCGCTGTGAAAATGCGATGTTTATTATAGACGCAGGGACTTCGGACGCATGCAAGACTATTGCAGTAGGCTGAAAGATAGGGCTCGCGTGTTTTCACGTTAGACCGGCATAACGTCGTTAGCTCTCGCGCTGTGAAAATGCGATGTTTATTATAGACGCACTGACATCGGACGCATGCAAGAACTATTGCTCTAGGCTGGAAAGATAGGGCTCGCGTGTTTTCACGTTAGACCGGCATAACGTCGTAAGCTGTCGCGCTGTGAAAATGCGATGTTTATTATAGACGCACTGACATCGGACGCATGCAAGACTATTGCTCTAGGCTGGAAAGATAGGGCTCGCGTGTTTTCACGTTAGACCGGCATAACGTCGTAAGCTGTCGCGCTGTGTAAATGCGATGTTTATTATAGACGCTCTGACATCGGACGCATGCAAGACTATTGCTCTAGGCTGGAAAGATAGGGCTCGTCTGTTTTCACGTTAGACCGGCATAACGTCGTAAGCTGTCGCGCTGTGAAAATGCGATGTTTATTATAGACGCACTGACATCGGACGCATGCAAGACTATTGCTCTAGGCTGGAAAGATAGGGCTCGTCTGTTTTCACGTTAGACCGGCATAACGTCGTAAGCTGTCGCGCTGTGAAAATGCGATGTTTATTATAGACGCACTGACATCGGACGCATGCAAGACTATTGCTCTAGGCTGGAAAGATAGGGCTCGTCTGTTTTCACGTTAGACCGGCATCACGTCGTAAGCTGTCGCGCTGTGTAAATGCGATGTTTATTATAGACGCTCTGACATCGGACGCATGCAAGACTATTGCTCTAGGCTGGAAAGATAGGGCTCGCGTGTTTTCACGTTAGACCGGCATAACGTCGTATGCTGTCGCGCTGTGAAAATGCGATGTTTATTATAGACGCACTGACATCGGACGCATGCAAGACTATTGCTCTAGGCTGGAAAGATAGGGCTCGCGTGTTTTCACGTTAGACCGGCATAACGTCGTAAGCTGTCGCGCTGTGAAAATGCGATGTTTATTATAGACGCACTGATATCGGACGCATGCAAGACTATTGCTCTAGGCTGGAAAGATAGGGCTCGCGTGTTTTCACGTTAGACGGGCATAACGTCGTAAGCTGTCGCGCTGTGTAAATGCGATGTTTATTATAGACGCACTGACATCGGACGCATGCAAGCCTATTGCTCTAGGCTGGAAAGATAGGGCTCGCGTGTTTTCACGTTAGACCGGCATAACGTCGTAAGCTGTCGCGCTGTGAAAATGCGATGTTTATTATAGACGCACTGACATCGGACGCATGCAAGACTATTGCTCTAGGCTGGAAATATAGGGCTCGCGTGTTTTCACGTTAGACCAGCATAACGTCGTAAGCTGTCGCGCTGTGAAAATGCGATGTTTATTATAGACGCACTGACATCGGACGCATGCAAGACTATTCCTCTAGGCTGGAAAGATAGGGCTCGTCTGTTTTCACGTTAGACCGGCATCACGTCGTAAGCTGTCGCGCTGTGTAAATGCGATGTTTATTATAGACGCTCTGACATCGGACGCATGCAAGACTATTGCTCTAGGCTGGAAAGATAGGGCTCGTCTGTTTTCACGTTAGACCGGCATAACGTCGTAAGCTGTCGCGCTGTGAAAATGCGATGTTTATTATAGACGCACTGACATCGGACGCATGCAAGACTATTGCTCTAGGCTGGAAAGATAGGGCTCGTCTGTTTTCACGTTAGACCGGCATAACGTCGTAAGCTGTCGCGCTGTGAAAATGCGATGTTTATTATAGACGCACTGACATCGGACGCATGCAAGACTATTGCTCTAGGCTGGAAAGATAGGGCTCGTCTGTTTTCACGTTAGACCGGCATCACGTCGTAAGCTGTCGCGCTGTGTAAATGCGATGTTTATTATAGACGCTCTGACATCGGACGCATGCAAGACTATTGCTCTAGGCTGGAAAGATAGGGCTCGCGTGTTTTCACGTTAGACCGGCATAACGTCGTAAGCTGTCGCGCTGTGAAAATGCGATGTTTATTATAGACGCAGGGACTTCGGACGCATGCAAGACTATTGCTCTAGGCTGGAAAGATAGAGCTCGCGTGTTTTCACGTTACACCGGCATAACGTCGTAAGCTGTCGCGCTGTGTAAATGCGATGTTTATTATAGACGCACTGACATCGGACGCATGCAAGCCTATTGCTCTAGGCTGGAAAGATAGGGCTCGCGTGTTTTCACGTTAGACCGGCATAACGTCGTAAGCTGTCGCGCTGTGAAAATGCGATGTTTATTATAGACGCACTGACATCGGACGCATGCAAGACTATTGCTCTAGGCTGGAAATATAGGGCTCGCGTGTTTTCACGTTAGACCAGCATAACGTCGTAAGCTGTCGCGCTGTGAAAATGCGATGTTTATTATAGACGCACTGACATCGGACGCATGCAAGACTATTCCTCTAGGCTGGAAAGATAGGGCTCGTCTGTTTTCACGTTAGACCGGCATCACGTCGTAAGCTGTCGCGCTGTGTAAATGCGATGTTTATTATAGACGCTCTGACATCGGACGCATGCAAGACTATTGCTCTAGGCTGGAAAGATAGGGCTCGTCTGTTTTCACGTTAGACCGGCATAACGTCGTAAGCTGTCGCGCTGTGAAAATGCGATGTTTATTATAGACGCACTGACATCGGACGCATGCAAGACTATTGCTCTAGGCTGGAAAGATAGGGCTCGTCTGTTTTCACGTTAGACCGGCATAACGTCGTAAGCTGTCGCGCTGTGAAAATGCGATGTTTATTATAGACGCACTGACATCGGACGCATGCAAGACTATTGCTCTAGGCTGGAAAGATAGGGCTCGTCTGTTTTCACGTTAGACCGGCATCACGTCGTAAGCTGTCGCGCTGTGTAAATGCGATGTTTATTATAGACGCTCTGACATCGGACGCATGCAAGACTATTGCTCTAGGCTGGAAAGATAGGGCTCGCGTGTTTTCACGTTAGACCGGCATAACGTCGTAAGCTGTCGCGCTGTGAAAATGCGATGTTTATTATAGCCGCACTGACATCGGACGCATGCAAGACTATTGCTCTAGGCTGGAAAGATAGGGCTCGTCTGTTTTCACGTTAGACCGGCATAACGTCGTAAGCTGTCGCGCTGTGAAAATCCGATGTTTATTATAGACGCACTGACATCGGACGCATGCAAGACTCTTGCTCTAGGCTGGAAAGATAGGGCTCGCGTGTTTTCACGTTAGACCGGCATAACGTCGTAAGCTGTCGCGCTGTGTAAATGCGATGTTTATTATAGACGCAGGGACTTTGGACGCATGCAAGAATATTGCTCTAGGCTGGAAAGATAGGGCTCGCGTGTTTTCACGTTAGACCGGCATAACGTCGTAAGCTGTCGCGCTGTGTAAATGCGATGTTTATTATAGACGCAGGGACTTCGGACGCATGCAAGACTATTGCTCTAGGCTGGAAAGATAGGGCTCGCGTGTTTTCACGTTAGACGGGCATAACGTCGTAAGCTGTCGCGCTGTGTAAATGCGATGTTTATTATAGACGCAGGGACTTCGGACGCATGCAAGACTGTTGCTCTAGGCTGGAAAGATAGGGCTCGCGTGTTTTCACGTTAGACCGGCATAACGTCGTAAGCTGTCGCGGTGTGAAAATGCGATGTTTATTATAGACGCACTGACATCGGACGCATGCAAGACTATTGCTCTAGGCTGGAAAGATAGGGCTCGCGTGTTTTCACGTTAGACCGGCATAACGTCGTAAGCTGTCGCGCTGTGTAAATGCGATGTTTATTATAGACGCACTGACATCGGACGCATGCAAGACTACTGCTCTAGGCTGGAAAGATAGGGCTCGCGTGTTTTCACGTTAGACCGGCATAACGTCGTAAGCTGTCGCGCTGTGTAAATGCGATGTTTATTATAGACGCAGGGACTTCGGACGCATGCAAGACTGTTGCTCTAGGCTGGAAAGATAGGGCTCGCGTGTTTTCACGTTAGACCGGCATAACGTCGTAAGCTGTCGCGCTGTGAAAATGCGATGTTTATTATAGACGCACTGACATCGGACGCATGCAAGACTATTGCTCTAGGCTGGAAAGATAGGGCTCGCGTGGTTTCACGTTAGACCGGCATAACGTCGTAAGCTGTCGCGCTGTGTAAATGCGATGTTTATTATAGACGCACTGACATCGGACGCATGCAAGACTATTGCTCTAGGCTGGAAAGATAGGGCTCGCGTGTTTTCACGTTAGACCGGCATAACGTCGTAAGCTGTCGCGCTGTGAAAATGCGATGTTTATTATAGACGCAGGGACTTCGGACGTATGCAAGACTATTGCTCTAGGCTGGAAAGATAGGGCTCGCGTGTTTTCTCGTTAGACCGGCATAACGTCGTAAGCTGTCGCGCTGTGAAAATGCGATGTTTATTATAGACGCACTGACATCGGACGCATGCAAGACTATTGCTCTAGGCTGGAAAGATAGGGCTCGCGTGTTTTCACGTTAGACCGGCATAACGTCGTAAGCTGTCGCGCTGTGTAAATGCGATGTTTATTATAGACGCAGGGACTTCGGACGCATGCAAGACTATTGCTCTAGGCTGGAAAGATAGAGCTCGCGTGTTTTCACGTTACACCGGCATAACGTCGTAAGCTGTCGCGCTGTGAAAATGCGATGTTTATTATAGACGCACTGACATCGGACACATGCAAGACTATTGCTCTATTCTGGAATGATAGGGCTCGCTTGTTTTCACGTTAGACGGGCATAGCGTCGTAAGCTGTCGCGCTGTGAAAATGCGATGTTTATTATAGACGCAGGGACTTCGGACGCATGCAAGAATATTGCTCTATTCTGGAATGATAGGGCTCGCTTGTGTTCACGTTAGACGGGCATAGCGTCGTAAGCTGTCGCGCTGTGTAAATGCGATGTTTTTTACAGACGCACTGACATCGGACGCACGCAAGACTACTGCTCTAGGCTGGAAAGATAGGGCTCGCGTGTTTTCACGTTAGACCGGCATAACGTCGTAAGCTGTCGCGCTGTGTAAATGCGATGTTTATTATAGACACACTGACACCGGACGCATGCAAGACTATTGCTCTAGGCTGGAAAGATAGGGCTCGCGTGTTTTCACGTTAGACCGGCATAACGTCGTAAGCTGTCGCGCTGTGTAAATGCGATGTTTATTATAGACGCAGGGACTTCGGACGCATGCAAGACTATTGCTCTAGGCTGGAAAGATAGGGCTCGCGTGTTTTCACGTTAGACGGGCATAACGTCGTAAGCTGTCGCGCTGTGTAAATGCGATGTTTATTATAGACGCAGGGACTTCGGACGCATGCAAGACTATTGCTCTAGGCTGGAAAGATAGGGCTCGCGTGTTTTCACGTTAGACCGGCATAACGTCGTAAGCTGTCGCGCTGTGAAAATGCAATGTTTATTATAGACGCACTGACATCGGACGCATGCAAGACTATTGCTCTAGGCTGGAAAGATAGGGCTCGCGTGTTTTCACGTTAGACCGGCATAACGTCGTAAGCTGTCGCGCTGTGAAAATGCGATGTTTATTACAGACGCAGGGACTCCGGACGCATGCAAGACTATTGCTCTAGGCTGGAAAGATAGGGCTCGCGTGTTTTCACGTTAGACCGGCATAACGTCGTAAGCTGTCGCGCTGTGAAAATGCGATGTTTATTATAGACGCAGGGACTTCGGACGCATGCAAGACTATTGCTCTAGGCTGGAAAGATAGGGCTCGCGTGTTTTCACGTTAGACCGGCATAACGTCGTAAGCTGTCGCGCTGTGAAAATGCGATGTTTATTATAGACGCAGGGACTTCGGACGCATGAAAGACTATTGCTCTAGGCTGGAAAGATAGGGCTCGCGTGTTTTCACGTTAGACCGGCATAACGTCGTAAGCTGTCGCGCTGTGTAAATGCGATGTTTATTATAGACGCACTGACATCGGACGCATGCAAGACTATTGCTCTAGGCTGGAAAGATAGGGCTCGCGTGTTTTCACGTTAGACCGGCATAACGTCGTAAGCTGTCGCGCTGTGTAAATGCGATGTTTATTATAGACGCAGGGACTTCGGACGCATGCAAGACTATTGCTCTAGGCTGGAAAGATAGGGCTCGCGTGTTTTCACGTTAGACCGGCATAACGTCGTAAGCTGTCGCGCTGTGAAAATGCGATGTTTATTATAGACGCACTGACATCGGACGCATGCAAGACTATTGCTCTAGGCTGGAAAGATAGGGCTCGCGTGTTTTCACGTTAGACCGGCTTAACGTCGTAAGCTGTCGCGCTGTGTAAATGCGATGTTTATTATAGACGCACTGACATCGGACGCATGCAAGACTATTGCTCTAGGCTGGAAAGATAGGGCTCGCGTGTTTTCACGTTAGACCGGCATAACGTCGTAAGCTGTCGCGCTGTGAAAATGCGATGTTTATTATAGACGCAGGGACTTCGGACGCATGCAAGACTATTGCTCTAGGCTGGAAAGATAGAGCTCGCGTGTTTTCACGTTACACCGGCATAACGTCGTAAGCTGTCGCGCTGTGAAAATGCGATGTTTATTATAGACGCACTGACATCGGACACATGCAAGACTATTGCTCTATTCTGGAATGATAGGGCTCGCTTGTTTTCACGTTAGACGGGCATAGCGTCGTAAGCTGTCGCGCTGTGAAAATGCGATGTTTATTATAGACGCAGGGACTTCGGACGCATGCAAGAATATTGCTCTATTCTGGAATGATAGGGCTCGCTTGTGTTCACGTTAGACGGGCATAGCGTCGTAAGCTGTCGCGCTGTGTAAATGCGATGTTTTTTACAGACGCACTGACATCGGACGCACGCAAGACTACTGCTCTAGGCTGGAAAGATAGGGCTCGCGTGTTTTCACGTTAGACCGGCATAACGTCGTAAGCTGTCGCGCTGTGTAAATGCGATGTTTATTATAGACACACTGACACCGGACGCATGCAAGACTATTGCTCTAGGCTGGAAAGATAGGGCTCGCGTGTTTTCACGTTAGACCGGCATAACGTCGTAAGCTGTCGCGCTGTGTAAATGCGATGTTTATTATAGACGCAGGGACTTCGGACGCATGCAAGACTATTGCTCTAGGCTGGAAAGATAGGGCTCGCGTGTTTTCACGTTAGACGGGCATAACGTCGTAAGCTGTCGCGCTGTGTAAATGCGATGTTTATTATAGACGCAGGGACTTCGGACGCATGCAAGACTATTGCTCTAGGCTGGAAAGATAGGGCTCGCGTGTTTTCACGTTAGACCGGCATAACGTCGTAAGCTGTCGCGCTGTGAAAATGCAATGTTTATAATAGACGCACTGACATCGGACGCATGCAAGACTATTGCTCTAGGCTGGAAAGATAGGGCTCGCGTGTTTTCACGTTAGACCGGCATAACGTCGTAAGCTGTCGCGCTGTGAAAATGCGATGTTTATTACAGACGCAGGGACTTCGGACGCATGCAAGACTATTGCTCTAGGCTGGAAAGATAGGGCTCGCGTGTTTTCACGTTAGACCGGCATAACGTCGTAAGCTGTCGCGCTGTGAAAATGCGATGTTTATTATAGACGCAGGGACTTCGGACGCATGCAAGACTATTGCTCTAGGCTGGAAAGATAGGGCTCGCGTGTTTTCACGTTAGACCGGCATAACGTCGTAAGCTGTCGCGCTGTGAAAATGCGATGTTTATTATAGACGCAGGGACTTCGGACGCATGAAAGACTATTGCTCTAGGCTGGAAAGATAGGGCTCGCGTGTTTTCACGTTAGACCGGCATAACGTCGTAAGCTGTCGCGCTGTGTAAATGCGATGTTTATTATAGACGCACTGACATCGGACGCATGCAAGACTATTGCTCTAGGCTGGAAAGATAGGGCTCGCGTGTTTTCACGTTAGACCGGCATAACGTCGTAAGCTGTCGCGCTGTGTAAATGCGATGTTTATTATAGACGCAGGGACTTCGGACGCATGCAAGACTATTGCTCTAGGCTGGAAAGATAGGGCTCGCGTGTTTTCACGTTAGACCGGCATAACGTCGTAAGCTGTCGCGCTGTGAAAATGCGATGTTTATTATAGACGCACTGACATCGGACGCATGCAAGACTATTGCTCTAGGCTGGAAAGATAGGGCTCGCGTGTTTTCACGTTAGACCGGCTTAACGTCGTAAGCTGTCGCGCTGTGTAAATGCGATGTTTATTATAGACGCACTGACATCGGACGCATGCAAGACTATTGCTCTAGGCTGGAAAGATAGGGCTCGCGTGTTTTCACGTTAGACCGGCATAACGTCGTAAGCTGTCGCGCTGTGAAAATGCGATGTTTATTATAGACGCACTGACATCGGACGCATGCAAGACTATTGCTCTAGGCTGGAAAGATAGGGCTCGCGTGTTTTCACGTTAGACCGGCATAACGTCGTAAGCTGTCGCGCTGTGTAAATGCGATGTTTATTATAGACGCAGGGACTTCGGACGCATGCAAGACTATTGCTCTAGGCTGGAATGATAGGGCTCGCTTGTTTTCACGTTAGACGGGCATAGCGTCGTAAGCTGTCGCGCTGTGAAAATGCGATGTTTATTATAGACGCAGGGACTTCGGACGCATGCAAGAATATTGCTCTATTCTGGAATGATAGGGCTCGCTTGTGTTCACGTTAGACGGGCATAGCGTCGTAAGCTGTCGCGCTGTGTAAATGCGATGTTTTTTACAGACGCACTGACATCGGACGCACGCAAGACTACTGCTCTAGGCTGGAAAGATAGGGCTCGCGTGTTTTCACGTTAGACCGGCATAACGTCGTAAGCTGTCGCGCTGTGTAAATGCGATGTTTATTATAGACACACTGACACCGGACGCATGCAAGACTATTGCTCTAGGCTGGAAAGATAGGGCTCGCGTGTTTTCACGTTAGACCGGCATAACGTCGTAAGCTGTCGCGCTGTGTAAATGCGATGTTTATTATAGACGCAGGGACTTCGGACGCATGCAAGACTATTGCTCTAGGCTGGAAAGATAGGGCTCGCGTGTTTTCACGTTAGACGGGCATAACGTCGTAAGCTGTCGCGCTGTGTAAATGCGATGTTTATTATAGACGCAGGGACTTCGGACGCATGCAAGACTATTGCTCTAGGCTGGAAAGATAGGGCTCGCGTGTTTTCACGTTAGACCGGCATAACGTCGTAAGCTGTCGCGCTGTGAAAATGCAATGTTTATTATAGACGCACTGACATCGGACGCATGCAAGACTATTGCTCTAGGCTGGAAAGATAGGGCTCGCGTGTTTTCACGTTAGACCGGCATAACGTCGTAAGCTGTCGCGCTGTGAAAATGCGATGTTTATTATAGACGCAGGGACTTCGGACGCATGCAAGACTATTGCTCTAGGCTGGAAAGATAGGGCTCGCGTGTTTTCACGTTAGACCGGCATAACGTCGTAAGCTGTCGCGCTGTGAAAATGCGCTGTTTATTATAGACGCAGGGACTTCGGACGCATGCAAGACTATTGCTCTAGGCTGGAAAGATAGGGCTCGCGTGTTTTCACGTTAGACCGGCATAACGTCGTAAGCTGTCGCGCTGTGAAAATGCGATGTTTATTATAGACGCAGGGACTTCGGACGCATGAAAGACTATTGCTCTAGGCTGGAAAGATAGGGCTCGCGTGTTTTCACGTTAGACCGGCATAACGTCGTAAGCTGTCGCGCTGTGTAAATGCGATGTTTATTATAGACGCACTGACATCGGACGCATGCAAGACTATTGCTCTAGGCTGGAAAGATAGGGCTCGCGTGTTTTCACGTTAGACCGGCATAACGTCGTAAGCTGTCGCGCTGTGTAAATGCGATGTTTATTATAGACGCAGGGACTTCGGACGCATGCAAGACTATTGCTCTAGGCTGGAAAAATAGGGCTCGCGTGTTTTCACGTTAGACCGGCATAACGTCGTAAGCTGTCGCGCTGTGAAAATGCGATGTTTATTATAGACGCACTGACATCGGACGCATGCAAGACTATTGCTCTAGGCTGGAAAGATAGAGCTCGCGTGTTTTCACGTTAGACCGGCTTAACGTCGTAAGCTGTCGCGCTGTGTAAATGCGATGTTTATTATAGACGCACTGACATCGGACGCATGCAAGACTATTGCTCTAGGCTGGAAAGATAGGGCTCGCGTGTTTTCACGTTAGACCGGCATAACGTCGTAAGCTGTCGCGCTGTGAAAATGCGATGGTTATTATAGACGCAGGGACTTCGGACGCATGCAAGACTATTGCTCTAGGCTGGAAAGATAGGGCTCGCGTGTTTTCACGTTAGACCGGCATAACGTCGTAAGCTGTCGCGCTGTGAAAATGCGAAGTTTATTATAGACGCACTGACATCGGACGCATGCAAGACTATTGCTCTAGGCTGGAAAGATAGGGCTCGCGTGTTTTCACGTTAGACCGGCATAACGTCGTAAGCTGTCGCGCTGTGTAAATGCGATGTTTATTATAGACGCAGGGACTTCGGACGCATGCAAGACTATTGCTCTAGGCTGGAAAGATAGGGCTCGCGTGTTTTCACGTTAGACCGGCATAACGTCGTAAGCTGTCGCGCTGTGAAAATGCGATGTTTATTATAGACGCACTGACATCGGACGCATGCAAGACTATTGCTCTAGGCTGGAAAGATAGGGCTCGCGTGTTTTCACGTTAGACCGGCTTAACGTCGTAAGCTGTCGCGCTGTGTAAATGCGATGTTTATTATAGACGCACTGACATCGGACGCATGCAAGACTATTGCTCTAGGCTGGAAAGATAGGGCTCGCGTGTTTTCACGTTAGACCGGCATAACGTCGTAAGCTGTCGCGCTGTGAAAATGCGATGTTTATTATAGACGCACTGACATCGGACGCATGCAAGACTATTGCTCTAGGCTGGAAAGATAGGGCTCGCGTGTTTTCACGTTAGACCGGCATAACGTCGTAAGCTGTCGCGCTGTGTAAATGCGATGTTTATTATAGACGCAGGGACTTCGGACGCATGCAAGACTATTGCTCTAGGCTGGAATGATAGGGCTCGCTTGTTTTCACGTTAGACGGGCATAGCGTCGTAAGCTGTCGCGCTGTGAAAATGCGATGTTTATTATAGACGCAGGGACTTCGGACGCATGCAAGAATATTGCTCTATTCTGGAATGATAGGGCTCGCTTGTGTTCACGTTAGACGGGCATAGCGTCGTAAGCTGTCGCGCTGTGTAAATGCGATGTTTTTTACAGACGCACTGACATCGGACGCACGCAAGACTACTGCTCTAGGCTGGAAAGATAGGGCTCGCGTGTTTTCACGTTAGACCGGCATAACGTCGTAAGCTGTCGCGCTGTGTAAATGCGATGTTTATTATAGACACACTGACACCGGACGCATGCAAGACTATTGCTCTAGGCTGGAAAGATAGGGCTCGCGTGTTTTCACGTTAGACCGGCATAACGTCGTAAGCTGTCGCGCTGTGTAAATGCGATGTTTATTATAGACGCAGGGACTTCGGACGCATGCAAGACTATTGCTCTAGGCTGGAAAGATAGGGCTCGCGTGTTTTCACGTTAGACGGGCATAACGTCGTAAGCTGTCGCGCTGTGTAAATGCGATGTTTATTATAGACGCAGGGACTTCGGACGCATGCAAGACTATTGCTCTAGGCTGGAAAGATAGGGCTCGCGTGTTTTCACGTTAGACCGGCATAACGTCGTAAGCTGTCGCGCTGTGAAAATGCAATGTTTATTATAGACGCACTGACATCGGACGCATGCAAGACTATTGCTCTAGGCTGGAAAGATAGGGCTCGCGTGTTTTCACGTTAGACCGGCATAACGTCGTAAGCTGTCGCGCTGTGAAAATGCGATGTTTATTATAGACGCAGGGACTTCGGACGCATGCAAGACTATTGCTCTAGGCTGGAAAGATAGGGCTCGCGTGTTTTCACGTTAGACCGGCATAACGTCGTAAGCTGTCGCGCTGTGAAAATGCGATGTTTATTATAGACGCAGGGACTTCGGACGCATGCAAGACTATTGCTCTAGGCTGGAAAGATAGGGCTCGCGTGTTTTCACGTTAGACCGGCATAACGTCGTAAGCTGTCGCGCTGTGAAAATGCGATGTTTATTATAGACGCAGGGACTTCGGACGCATGAAAGACTATTGCTCTAGGCTGGAAAGATAGGGCTCGCGTGTTTTCACGTTAGACCGGCATAACGTCGTAAGCTGTCGCGCTGTGTAAATGCGATGTTTATTATAGACGCACTGACATCGGACGCATGCAAGACTATTGCTCTAGGCTGGAAAGATAGGGCTCGCGTGTTTTCACGTTAGACCGGCATAACGTCGTAAGCTGTCGCGCTGTGTAAATGCGATGTTTATTATAGACGCAGGGACTTCGGACGCATGCAAGACTATTGCTCTAGGCTGGAAAAATAGGGCTCGCGTGTTTTCACGTTAGACCGGCATAACGTCGTAAGCTGTCGCGCTGTGAAAATGCGATGTTTATTATAGACGCACTGACATCGGACGCATGCAAGACTATTGCTCTAGGCTGGAAAGATAGAGCTCGCGTGTTTTCACGTTAGACCGGCTTAACGTCGTAAGCTGTCGCGCTGTGTAAATGCGATGTTTATTATAGACGCACTGACATCGGACGCATGCAAGACTATTGCTCTAGGCTGGAAAGATAGGGCTCGCGTGTTTTCACGTTAGACCGGCATAACGTCGTAAGCTGTCGCGCTGTGAAAATGCGATGGTTATTATAGACGCAGGGACTTCGGACGCATGCAAGACTATTGCTCTAGGCTGGAAAGATAGGGCTCGCGTGTTTTCACGTTAGACCGGCATAACGTCGTAAGCTGTCGCGCTGTGAAAATGCGAAGTTTATTATAGACGCACTGACATCGGACGCATGCAAGACTATTGCTCTAGGCTGGAAAGATAGGGCTCGCGTGTTTTCACGTTAGACCGGCATAACGTCGTAAGCTGTCGCGCTGTGTAAATGCGATGTTTATTATAGACGCAGGGACTTCGGACGCATGCAAGACTATTGCTCTAGGCTGGAAAGATAGAGCTCGCGTGTTTTCACGTTAGACCGGCATAACGTCGTAAGCTGTCGCGCTGTGAAAATGCGATGTTTATTATAGACGCACTGACATCGGACACATGCAAGACTATTGCTCTATTCTGGAATGATAGGGCTCGCTTGTGTTCACGTTAGACGGGCATAGCGTCGTAAGCTGTCGCGCTGTGTAAATGCGATGTTTATTATAGACGCACTGACATCGGACGCACGCAAGACTATTGCTCTAGGCTGGAAAGATAGGGCTCGCGTGTTTTCACGTTAGACCGGCATAACGTCGTAAGCTGTCGCGCTGTGTAAATGCGATGTTTATTATAGACACACTGACACCGGACGCATGCAAGACTATTGCTCTAGGCTGGAAAGATAGGGCTCGCTTGTGTTCACGTTAGACGGGCATAACGTCGTAAGCTGTCGCGCTGTGTAAATGCGATGTTTATTATAGACGCAGGGACTTCGGACGCATGCAAGACTATTGCTCTAGGCTGGAAAGATAGAGCTCGCGTGTTTTCACGTTAGACCGGCATAACGTCGTAAGCTGTCGCGCTGTGAAAATGCGATGTTTATTATAGACGCACTGACATCGGACGCATGCAAGACTATTGCTCTAGGCTGGAAAGATAGAGCTCGCTTGTGTTCACGTTAGACCGGCATAACGTCGTAAGCTGTCGCGCTGTGTAAATGCGATGTTTATTATAGACGCACTGACATCGGACGCATGCAAGACTATTGCTCTAGCCTGGAAAGATAGGGCTCGTCTGTTTTCACGTTAGACCGGCATAACGTCGTAAGCTGTTGCGCTATGAAAATGCGATGTTTATTATAGACGCAGTGACTTCGGACGCATGCAAGAATATTGATCTAGGCTGGAAAGATAGGGCTCGTCTGTTTTCACATTAGACCGGCATAACGTCGTAAGCTGTCGCGCTGTGTAAATGCGATGTTTATTATAGACACACTGACATCGGACGCATGCAAGACTATTGCTCTAGGCTGGAAAGATAGGGCTCGCGTGTTTTCACGTTAGACGGGCATAGCGTCGTAAGCTGTCGCGCTGTGTAAATGCGATGTTTATTATAGACGCAGGGACTTCGGACGCATGCAAGACTATTGCTCTAGGCTGGAAAGATAGGGCTCGCTTGTTTTCACGTTAGACCGGCATAGCGTCGTAAGCTGTCGCGCTGTGAAAATGCGATGTTTATTATAGACGCAGAGACTTCGGACGCATGCAAGCATATTGCTCTATTCTAGAATGATAGGGCTCGCTTGTGTTCACGTTAGACGGGCATAGCGTCGTAAGCTGTCGCGCTGTGAAAATGCGATGTTTATTATAGACGCACTGACATCGGACGCATGCAAGACTATTGCTCTAGGCTGGAAAGATAGGGCTCGCTTGTTTTCACGTTAGACCGGCATAGCGTCGTAAGCTGTCGCGCTGTGAAAATGCGATGTTTATTATAGACGCAGAGACTTCGGACGCGTGCAAGCATATTGCTCTATTCTGGAATGATAGGGCTCGCTTGTGTTCACGTTAGACGGGCATAGCGTCGTAAGCTGTCGCGCTGTGAAAATGCGATGTTTATTATAGACGCACTGACATCGGACGCATGCAAGACTATTGCTCTAGGCTGGAAAGATAGGGCTCGCTTGTGTTCACGTTAGACGGGCATAGCGTCGTAAGCTGTCGCGCTGTGTAAATGCGATGTTTATTATAGACACACTGACATCGGACGCATGCAAGACTATTGCTCTAGGCTGGAAAGATAGGGCTCGCGTGTTTTCACGTTAGACGGGCATAGCGTCGTAAGCTGTCGCGCTGTGTAAATGCGATGTTTATTATAGACGCAGGGACTTCGGACGCATGCAAGACTATTGCTCTAGGCTGGAAAGATAGGGCTCGCTTGTTTTCACGTTAGACGGGCATAGCGTCGTAAGCTGTCGCGCTGTGTAAATGCGATGTTTATTATAGACGCACTGACATCGTACGCACGCAAGACTATTGCTCTATTCTGGAATGATAGGGCTCGCTTGTGTTCACGTTAGACCGGCATAACGTCGTAAGCTGTCGCGCTGTGTAAATGCGATGTTTATTATAGACACACTGACATCGGACGCATGCAAGACTATTGCTCTAGGCTGGAAAGATAGGGCTCGCTTGTGTTCACGTTAGACGGGCATAGCGTCGTAAGCTGTCGCGCTGTGTAAATGCGATGTTTATTATAGACGCAGGGACTTCGGACGCATGCAAGACTATTGCTCTAGGCTGGAAAGATAGGGCTCGCTTGTTTTCACGTTAGACCGGCATAGCGTCGTAAGCTGTCGCGCTGTGAAAATGCGATGTTTATTATAGACGCAGAGACTTCGGACGCATGCAAGCATATTGCTCTATTCTGGAATGATAGGGCTCGCTTGTGTTCACGTTATACGGGCATAGCGTCGTAAGCTGTCGCGCTGTGAAAATGCGATGTTTATTATAGACGCACTGACATCGGACGCATGCAAGACTATTGCTCTAGGCTGGAAAGATAGGGCTCGCTTGTGTTCACGTTAGACGGGCATAGCGTCGTAAGCTGTCGCGCTGTGTAAATGCGATGTTTATTATAGACGCACTGACATCGGACGCATGCAAGACTATTGCTCTAGGCTGGAAAGATAGGGCTCGCTTGTGTTCACGTTAGACGGGCATAGCGTCGTAAGCTGTCGCGCTGTGTAAATGCGATGTTTATTATAGACGCAGGGACTTCGGACGCATGCAAGACTATTGCTCTAGGCTGGAAAGATAGGGCTCGCTTGTTTTCACGTTAGACCGGCATAGCGTCGTAAGCTGTCGCGCTGTGAAAATGCGATGTTTATTATAGACGCAGGGACTTCGGACGCATGCAAGAATATTGCTCTATTCTGGAATGATAGGGTTCGCTTGTGTTCACGTTAGACGGGCATAGCGTCGTAAGCTGTCTCGCTGTGAAAATGCGATGTTTATTATAGACGCAGGGACTTCGGACGCATGCAAGACTATTGCTCTAGGCTGGAAAGATAGGGCTCGCTTGTGTTCACGTTAGACGGGCATAGCGTCGTAAGCTGTCGCACTGTGTAAATGCGATGTTTATTATAGACGCACTGACATCGGACGCATGCAAGACTATTGCTCTAGGCTGGAAAGATAGGGCTCGCTTGTGTTCACGTTAGACGGGCATAGCGTCGTAAGCTGTCGCGCTGTGTAAATGCGATGTTTATTATAGACGCAGGGACTTCGGACGCATGCAAGACTATTGCTCTAGGCTGGAATGATAGGGCTCGCTTGTGTTCACGTTAGACGGGCATAGCGTCGTAAGCTGTCGCGCTGTGTAAATGCGATGTTTATTATAGACGCAGGGACTTCGGACGCATGCAAGACTATTGCTCTAGGCTGGAAAGATAGGGCTCGCTTGTTTTCACGTTAGACCGGCATAGCGTCGTAAGCTGTCGCGCTGTGAAAATGCGACGTTTATTATAGACGCAGAGACTTCGGACGCATGCAAGCATATTGCTCTATTCTGGAATGATAGGGCTCGCTTGTGTTCACGTTAGACGGGCATAGCGTCGTAAGCTGTCGCGCTGTGAAAATGCGATGTTTATTATAGACGCACTGACATCAGACGCATGCAAGACTATTGCTCTAGGCTGGAAAGATAGGGCTCGCTTGTGTTCACGTTAGACGGGCATAGCGTCGTAAGCTGTCGCACTGTGTAAATGCGATGTTTATTATAGACGCAGGGACTTCGGACGCATGCAAGACTATTGCTCTAGGCTGGAAAGATAGGGCTCGCGTGTTTTCACGTAAGACGGGCATAGCGTCGTAAGCTGTCGCGCTGTGTAAATGCGATGTTTATTATAGACGCAGGGACTTCGGACGCATGCAAGACTATTGCTCTAGGCTGGAAAGATAGGGCTCGCGTGTTTTCACGTTAGACCGGCATAACGTCGTAAGCTGTCGCGCTGTGAAAATGCGATGTTTATTATAGACGCAGGGATTTCGGACGCATGCAAGACTATTGCTCTAGGCTGGAAAGATAGGGCTCGCGTGTTTTCACGTTAGACCGGCATAACGTCGTAAGCTGTCGCGCTGTGAAAATGCGATGTTTATTATAGACGCAGGGACTTCGGACGCATGCAAGACTATTGCTCTAGGCTGGAAAGATAGGGCTCGCGTGTTTTCACGTTAGACCGGCATAACGTCGTAAGCTGTCGCGCTGTGAAAATGCGATGTTTATTATAGACGCAGGGACTTCGGACGCATGAAAGACTATTGCTCTAGGCTGGAAAGATAGGGCTCGCGTGTTTTCACGTTAGACCGGCATAACGTCGTAAGCTGTCGCGCTGTGTAAATGCGATGTTTATTATAGACGCACTGACATCGGACGCATGCAAGACTATTGCTCTAGGCTGGAAAGATAGGGCTCGCGTGTTTTCACGTTAGACCGGCATAACGTCGTAAGCTGTCGCGCTGTGTAAATGCGATGTTTATTATAGACGCAGGGAATTCGGACGCATGCAAGACTATTGCTCTAGGCTGGAAAGATAGGGCTCGCGTGTTTTCACGTTAGACCGGCATAACGTCGTAAGCTGTCGCGCTGTGAAAATGCGATGTTTATTATAGACGCACAGACATCGGACGCATGCAAGACTATTGCTCTAGGCTGGAAAGATAGGGCTCGCGTGTTTTCACGTTAGACCGGCTTAACGTCGTAAGCTGTCGCGCTGTGTAAATGCGATGTTTATTATAGACGCACTGACATCGGACGCATGCAAGACTATTGCTCTAGGCTGGAAAGATAGGGCTCGCGTGTTTTCACGTTAGACCGGCATAACGTCGTAAGCTGTCGCGCTGTGAAAATGCGATGTTTATTATACACGCAGGGACTTCGGACGCATGCAAGACTATTGCTCTAGGCTGGAAAGATAGGGCTCGCGTGTTTTCACGTTAGACCGGCATAACGTCGTAAGCTGTCGCGCTGTGAAAATGCGATGTTTATTATAGACGCACTGACATCGGACGCATGCAAGACTATTGCTCTAGGCTGGAAAGATAGGGCTCGCGTGTTTTCACGTTAGACCGGCATAACGTCGTAAGCTGTCGCGCTGTGTAAATGCGATGTTTATTATAGACGCAGGGACTTCGGACGCATGCAAGACTATTGCTCTAGGCTGGAAAGATAGAGCTCGCGTGTTTTCACGTTAGACCGGCATAACGTCGTAAGCTGTCGCGCTGTGAAAATGCGATGTTTATTATAGACGCACTGACATCGGACACATGCAAGACTATTGCTCTATTCTGGAATGATAGGGCTCGCTTGTGTTCACGTTAGACGGGCATAGCGTCGTAAGCTGTCGCGCTGTGTAAATGCGATGTTTATTATAGACGCACTGACATCGGACGCACGCAAGACTATTGCTCTAGGCTGGAAAGATAGGGCTCGCGTGTTTTCACGTTAGACAGGCATAACGTCGTAAGCTGTCGCGCTGTGTAAATGCGATGTTTATTATAGACACACTGACACCGGACGCATGCAAGACTATTGCTCTAGGCTGGAAAGATAGGGCTCGCTTGTGTTCACGTTAGACGGGCATAGCGTCGTAAGCTGTCGCGCTGTGTAAATGCGATGTTTATTATAGACGCAGGGACTTCGGACGCATGCAAGACTATTGCTCTAGGCTGGAAAGATAGAGCTCGCGTGTTTTCACGTTAGACCGGCATAACGTCGTAAGCTGTCGCGCTGTGAAAATGCGATGTTTATTCTAGACGCACTGACATCGGACGCATGCAAGACTATTGCTCTAGGCTGGAAAGATAGAGCTCGCTTGTGTTCACGTTAGACCGGCATAACGTCGTAAGCTGTCGCACTGTGTAAATGCGATGTTTATTATAGACGCACTGACATCGGACGCATGCAAGACTATTGCTCAAGGCTGGAAAGATAGGGCTCGTCTGTTTTCACGTTAGACCGGCATAACGTCGTAAGCTGTCGCGCTGTGAAAATGCGATGTTTATTATAGACGCAGTGACTTCGGACGCATGCAAGAATATTGATCTAGGCTGGAAAGATAGGGCTCGTCTGTTTTCACGTTAGACCGGCATAACGTCGTAAGCTGTCGCGCTGTGAAAATGCGATGTTTATTATAGACGCAGTGACTTCGGACGCATGCAAGAATATTGATCTAGGCTGGAAAGATAGGGCTCGTCTGTTTTCACGTTAGACCGGCATAACGTCGTAAGCTGTCGCGCTGTGTAAATGCGATGTTTATTATAGACACACTGACATCGGACGCATGCAAGACTATTGCTCTAGGCTGGAAAGATAGGGCTCGCGTGTTTTCACGTTAGACGGGCATAGCGTCGTAAGCTGTCGCGCTGTGTAAATGCGATGTTTATTATAGACGCAGGGACTTCGGACGCATGCAAGACTATTGCTCTAGGCTGGAAAGATAGGGCTCGCTTGTTTTCACGTTAGACCGGCATAGCGTCGTAAGCTGTCGCGCTGTGAAAATGCGATGTTTATTATAGACGCAGAGACTTCGGACGCGTGCAAGCATATTGCTCTATTCTGGAATGATAGGGCTCGCTTGTGTTCACGTTAGACGGGCATAGCGTCGTAAGCTGTCGCGCTGTGAAAATGCGATGTTTATTATAGACGCACTGACATCAGACGCATGCAAGACTATTGCTCTAGGCTGGAAAGATAGCGCTCGCTTGTGTTCACGTTAGACGGGCATAGCGTCGTAAGCTGTCGCACTGTGTAAATGCGATGTTTATTATAGACGCACTGACATCGGACGCATGCAAGACTATTGCTCTAGGCTGGAAAGATAGGGCTCGCTTGTGTTCACGTTAGACGGGCATAGCGTCGTAAGCTGTCGCGCTGTGTAAATGCGATGTTTATTATAGACGCAGGGACTTCGGACGCATGCAAGACTATTGCTCTAGGCTGGAAAGATAGGGCTCGCGTGTTTTCACGTAAGACCGGCATAACGTCGTAAGCTGTCGCGCTGTGAAAATGCAATGTTTATTATAGACGCACTGACATCGGACGCATGCAAGACTATTGCTCTAGGCTGGAAAGATAGGGCTCGCGTGTTTTCACGTTAGACCGGCATGACGTCGTAAGCTGTCGCGCTGTGAAAATGCGATGTTTATTATAGACGCAGGGACTTCGGACGCATGCAAGACTATTGCTCTAGGCTGGAAAGATAGGGCTCGCGTGTTTTCACGTTAGACCGGCATAACGTCGTAAGCTGTCGCGCTGTGAAAATATGATGTTTATTATAGACGCAGGGACTTCGGACGCATGCAAGACTATTGCTCTAGGCTGGAAAGATAGGGCTCGCGTGTTTTCACGTTAGACCGGCATAACGTCGTAAGCTGTCGCGCTGTGAAAATGCGATGTTTATTATAGACGCAGGGACTTCGGACGCATGAAAGACTATTGCTCTAGGCTGGAAAGATAGGGCTCGCGTGTTTTCACGTTAGACCGGCATAACGTCGTAAGCTGTCGCGCTGTGTAAATGCGATGTTTATTATAGACGCACTGACATCGGACGCATGCAAGACTATTGCTCTAGGCTGGAAAGATAGGGCTCGCGTGTTTTCACGTTAGACCGGCATAACGTCGTAAGCTGTCGCGCTGTGTAAATGCGATGTTTATTATAGACGCAGGGAATTCGGACGCATGCAAGACTATTGCTCTAGGCTGGAAAGATAGGGCTCGCGTGTTTTCACGTTAGACCGGCATAACGTCGTAAGCTGTCGCGCTGTGAAAATGCGATGTTTATTATAGACGCACTGACATCGGACGCATGCAAGACTATTGCTCTAGGCTGGAAAGATAGGGCTCGCGTGTTTTCACGTTAGACCGGCTTAACGTCGTAAGCTGTCGCGCTGTGTAAATGCGATGTTTATTATAGACGCACTGACATCGGACGCATGCAAGACTATTGCTCTAGGCTGGAAAGATAGGGCTCGCGTGTTTTCACGTTAGACCGGCATAACGTCGTAAGCTGTCGCGCTGTGAAAATGCGATGTTTATTATAGACGTAGGGACTTCGGACGCATGCAAGACTATTGCTCTAGGCTGGAAAGATAGGGCTCGCGTGTTTTCACGTTAGACCGGCATAACGTCGTAAGCTGTCGCGCTGTGAAAATGCGATGTTTATTATAGACGCACTGACATCGGACGCATGCAAGACTATTGCTCTAGGCTGGAAAGATAGGGCTCGCGTGTTTTCACGTTAGACCGGCATAACGTCGTAAGCTGTCGCGCTGTGTAAATGCGATGTTTATTATAGACGCAGGGACTTCGGACGCATGCAAGACTATTGCTCTAGGCTGGAAAGATAGAGCTCGCGTGTTTTCACGTTAGACCGGCATAACGTCGTAAGCTGTCGCGCTGTGAAAATGCGATGTTTATTATAGACGCACTGACATCGGACACATGCAAGACTATTGCTCTATTCTGGAATGATAGGGCTCGCTTGTGTTCACGTTAGACGGGCATAGCGTCGTAAGCTGTCGCGCTGTGTAAATGCGATGTTTATTATAGACGCACTGACATCGGACGCACGCAAGACTATTGCTCTAGGCTGGAAAGATAGGGCTCGCGTGTTTTCACGTTAGACAGGCATAACGTCGTAAGCTGTCGCGCTGTGTAAATGCGATGTTTATTATAGACACACTGACACCGGACGCATGCAAGACTATTGCTCTAGGCTGGAAAGATAGGGCTCGCTTGTGTTCACGTTAGACGGGCATAGCGTCGTAAGCTGTCGCGCTGTGTAAATGCGATGTTTATTATAGACGCAGGGACTTCGGACGCATGCAAGACTATTGCTCTAGGCTGGAAAGATAGAGCTCGCGTGTTTTCACGTTAGACCGGCATAACGTCGTAAGCTGTCGCGCTGTGAAAATGCGATGTTTATTCTAGACGCACTGACATCGGACGCATGCAAGACTATTGCTCTAGGCTGGAAAGATAGAGCTCGCTTGTGTTCACGTTAGACCGGCATAACGTCGTAAGCTGTCGCACTGTGTAAATGCGATGTTTATTATAGACGCACTGACATCGGACGCATGCAAGACTATTGCTCAAGGCTGGAAAGATAGGGCTCGTCTGTTTTCACGTTAGACCGGCATAACGTCGTAAGCTGTCGCGCTGTGTAAATGCGATGTTTATTATAGACACACTGACATCGGACGCATGCAAGACTATTGCTCTAGGCTGGAAAGATAGGGCTCGCGTGTTTTCACGTTAGACGGGCATAGCGTCGTAAGCTGTCGCGCTGTGTAAATGCGATGTTTATTATAGACGCAGGGACTTCGGACGCATGCAAGACTATTGCTCTAGGCTGGAAAGATAGGGTTCGCTTGTTTTCACGTTAGACCGGCATAGCGTCGTAAGCTGTCGCGCTGTGAAAATGCGATGTTTATTATAGACGCAGAGACTTCGGACGCGTGCAAGCATATTGCTCTATTCTGGAATGATAGGGCTCGCTTGTGTTCACGTTAGACGGGCATAGCGTCGTAAGCTGTCGCGCTGTGAAAATGCGATGTTTATTATAGACGCACTGACATCGGACGCATGCAAGACTATTGCTCTAGGCTGGAAAGATAGGGCTCGCTTGTGTTCACGTTAGACGGGCATAGCGTCGTAAGCTGTCGCGCTGTGTAAATGCGGTGTTTATTATAGACACACTGACATCGGACGCATGCAAGACTATTGCTCTAGGCTGGAAAGATAGGGCTCGCGTGTTTTCACGTTAGACGGGCATAGCGTCGTAAGCTGTCGCGCTGTGTAAATGCGATGTTTATTATAGACGCAGGGACTTCGGACGCATGCAAGACCATTGCTCTAGGCTGGAAAGATAGGGCTCGCTTGTTTTCACGTTAGACGGGCATAGCGTCGTAAGCTGTCGCGCTGTGTAAATGCGATGTTTATTATAGACGCACTGACATCGTACGCACGCAAGACTATTGCTCTATTCTGGAATAATAGGGCTCGCTTGTGTTCACGTTAGACCGGCATAACGTCGTAAGCTGTCGCGCTGTGTAAATGCGATGTTTATTATAGACACACTGACATCGGACGCATGCAAGACTATTGCTCTAGGCTGGAAAGATAGGGCTCGCTTGTGTTCACGTTAGACGGGCATAGCGTCGTAAGCTGTCGCGCTGTGTAAATGCGATGTTTATTATAGACGCAGGGACTTCGGACGCATGCAAGACTATTGCTCTAGGCTGGAAAGATAGGGCTCGCTTGTTTTCACGTTAGACCGGCATAGCGTCGTAAGCTGTCGCGCTGTGAAAATGCGATGTTTATTATAGACGCAGAGACTTCGGACGCATGCAAGCATATTGCTCTATTCTGGAATGATAGGGCTCGCTTGTGTTCACGTTAGACGGGCATAGCGTCGTAAGCTGTCGCACTGTGTAAATGCGATGTTTATTATAGACGCACTGACATCGGACGCATGCAAGACTATTGCTCTAGGCTGGAAAGATAGGGCTCGCTTGTGTTCACGTTAGACGGGCATAGCGTCGTAAGCTGTCGCGCTGTGTAAATGCGATGTTTATTATAGACGCAGGGACTTCGGACGCATGCAAGACTATTGCTCTAGGCTGGAAAGATAGGGCTCGCTTGTTTTCACGTTAGACCGGCATAGCGTCGTAAGCTGTCGCGCTGTGAAAATGCGATGTTTATTATAGACGCAGGGACTTCGGACGCATGCAAGAATATTGCTCTATTCTGGAATGATAGGGTTCGCTTGTGTTCACGTTAGACGGGCATAGCGTCGTAAGCTGTCTCGCTGTGAAAATGCGATGTTTATTATAGACGCAGGGACTTCGGACGCATGCAAGCATATTGCTCTATTCTGGAATGATAGGGCTCGCTTGTGTTCACGTTAGACGGGCATAGCGTCGTAAGCTGTCGCGCTGTGAAAATGCGATGTTTATTATAGACGCACTGACATCGGACGCATGCAAGACTATTGCTCTAGGCTGGAAAGATAGGGCTCGCTTGTGTTCACGTTAGACGGGCATAGCGTCGTAAGCTGTCGCACTGTGTAAATGCGATGTTTATTATAGACGCACTGACATCGGACGCATGCAAGACTATTGCTCTAGGCTGGAAAGATAGGGCTCGCTTGTGTTCACGTTAGACGGGCATAGCGTCGTAAGCTGTCGCGCTGTGTAAATGCGATGTTTATTATAGACGCAGGGACTTCGGACGCATGCAAGACTATTGCTCTAGGCTGGAAAGATAGGGCTCGCTTGTGTTCACGTTAGACGGGCATAGCGTCGTAAGCTGTCGCGCTGTGTAAATGCGATGTTTATTATAGACGCAGGGACTTCGGACGCATGCAAGACTATTGCTCTAGGCTGGAAAGATAGGGCTCGCTTGTGTTCACGTTAGACGGGCATAGCGTCGTAAGCTGTCTCGCTGTGAAAATGCGATGTTTATTATAGACGCAGGGACTTCGGACGCATGCAAGAATATTGCTCTATTCTGGAATGATAGGGTTCGCTTGTGTTCACGTTAGACGGGCATAGCGTCGTAAGTTGTCGAGCTGTGAAAATGCGATGTTTATTATAGACGCACTGACATCGGACGCATGCAAGACTATTGCTCTAGGCTGGAAAGATAGGGCTCGCTTGTTTTCACGTTAGACGGGCATAGCGTCGTAAGCTGTCGCGCTGTGAAAATGCGATGTTTATTATAGACGCACTGACATCGGACGCATGCAAGACTATTGCTCTAGGCTGGAAAGATAGGGCTCGCTTGTTTTCACGTTAGACCGGCATAGCGTCGTAAGCTGTCGCGCTGTGAAAATGCGATGTTTATTATAGACGCAGGGACTTCGGACGCATGCAAGAATATTGCTCTATTCTGGAATGATAGGGCTCGCTTGTGTTCACGTTAGACGGGCATAGCGTCGTAAGCTGTCGCGCTGTGTAAATGCGATGTTTATTATAGACGCACTGACATCGGACCCATGCAAGACTACTGCTCTAGGCTGGAGAGATAGGGCTCGCTTGTTTTCACGTTAGACCGGCATACCGTCGTAAGCTGTCGCGCTGTGAAAATGAGATGTTTATTATAGACGCAGGGACTTCGGACGCATGCTAGAATATTGCTCTATTCTGGAATGATAGGGCTCGCTTGTGTTCACGTTAGACGGGCATAGCGTCGTAAGCTGTCGCGGTGTGAAAATGCGATGTTTATTATAGACGCAGTGACTTCGGACGCATGCAAGACTATTGCTCTTGGCTGGAAAGATAGGGCTCGCTTGTTTTCACGTTAGACCGGCTTAACGTCGTAAGCTGTCGTGGTGTGAAAATGCGATGTTTTCTATAGAGGCAGTGACTTCGGACGCATGCAAGACCATTGCTCTAGGCTGCAAAGATAGGGCTCGCGTGTTTTCACGTTAGACCAGCATAACGTCGTAAGCTGTCGCGCTGTGAAAATGCGATGTTTATTATAGACGCAGTGAATAGGGACGCATGCAAGACTATTGGTATGGCCTGAAAAGGTAGGGCTCGCTTGTGTTCACGTTAGACCGGCATAACGTCGTAAGCTGTCGCGCTGTGTAAATGCGATGTTTATTATAGACACACTGACACCGGACGCATGCAAAACTATTGCTCTAGGCTGGAAAGATAGGGCTCGCTTGTGTTCACGTTAGACGGGCATAGCGTCGTAAGCTGTCGCGCTGTGTAAATGCGATGTTTATTATAGACGCAGGGACTTCGGACGCATGCAAGACTATTGCTCTAGGCTGGAAAGATAGAGCTCGCGTGTTTTCACGTTAGACCGGCATAACGTCGTAAGCTGTCGCGCTGTGAAAATGCGATGTTTATTATAGACGCACTGACATCGGACGCATGCAAGACTATTGCTCTATTCTGGAATGATAGGGCTCGCTTGTGTTCACGTTATACGGGCATAGCGTCGTAAGCTGTCGCGCTGTGTAAATGCGATGTTTATTATAGACGCACTGACATCGTACGCACGCAAGACTATTGCTCTATTCTGGAATGATAGGGCTCGCTTGTGTTCACGTTAGACCGGCATAACGTCGTAAGCTGTCGCGCTGTGTAAATGCGATGTTTATTATAGACACACTGACATCGGACGCATGCAAGACTATTGCTCTAGGCTGGAAAGATAGAGCTCGCGTGTTTTCACGTTAGACCGGCATAACCTCGTAAGCTGTCGCGCTGTGTAAATGCGATGTTTATTATAGACGCACTGACATCGGACGCATGCAACACTATTGCTCTTTTCTGGAATGATAGGGCTCGCTTGTGTTCACGTTAGACGGGCATAGCGTCGTAAGCTGTCGCGCTGTGTAAATGCGATGTTTATTATAGACGCAGGGACTTCGGACGCATGCAAGAATATTGCTCTATTCTGGAATGATAGGGCTCGCTTGTGTTCACGTTAGACGGGCATAGCGTCGTAAGCTGTCGCGCTGTGTAAATGCGATGTTTATTATAGACGCACTGACATCGGACGCATGCAAGACTATTGCTCTAGGCTGGAAAGATAGGGCTCGCGTGTTTTCACGTTAGACCGGCATAACGTCGTAAGCTGTCGCGCTGTGTAAATGCGATGTTTATTATAGACGCACTGACATCGGACGCATGCAAGACTATTGCTCTAGGCTGGAAAGATAGGGCTCGCTTGTTTTCACGTTAGACCGGCATAGCGTCGTAAGCTGTCGCGCTGTGAAAATGCGATGTTTATTATAGACGCAGGGACTTCGGATGCATGCAAGAATATTGCTCTATTCTGGAATGATAGGGCGCGCTTGTGTTCACGTTAGACGGGCATAGCGTCGTAAGCTGTCGCGCTGTGAAAATGCGATGTTTATTATAGACGCAGGGACTTCGGACGCATGGAAGAATATTGCTCTATTCTGGAATGATAGGGTTCGCTTGTGTTCACGTTAGACGGGCATAGCGTCGTAAGCTGTCGCGCTGTGAAAATGCGATGTTTATTATAGACGCACTGACATCGGACGCATGCAAGACTATTGCTCTAGGCTGGAAAGATAGGGCTCGCTTGTTTTCACGTTAGACGGGCATAGCGTCGTAAGCTGTCGCGCTGTGAAAATGCGATGTTTATTATAGACGCACTGACATCGGACGCATGCAAGACTATTGCTCTAGGCTGGAAATATAGGGCTCGCTTGTTTTCACGTTAGACGGGCATAGCGTCGTAAGCTGTCGCGCTGTGAAAATGCGATGTTTATTATAGACGCACTGACATCGGACGCATGCAAGACTATTGCTCTAGGCTGGAAAGATAGGGTTCGCTTGTGTTCACGTTAGACGGGCATAGCGTCGTAAGCTGTCGCGCTGTGAAAATGCGATGTTTATTATAGACGCACTGACATCGGACGCATGCAAGACTATTGCTCTAGGCTGGAAAGATAGGGCTCGCTTGTTTTCACGTTAGACGGGCATAGCGTCGTAAGCTGTCGCGCTGTGTATATGCGATGTTTATTATAGACGCACTGACATCGGACGCATGCAAGACTATTGCTCTAGGCTGGAAAGATAGGGCTCGCTTGTTTTCACGTTAGACGGGCATAGCGTCGTAAGCTGTCGCGCTGTGAAAATGCGATGTTTATTATAGACGCACTGACATCGGACGCATGCAAGACTATTGCTCTAGGCTGGAAAGATAGGGCTCGCTTGTTTTCACGTTAGACGGGCATAGCGTCGTAAGCTGTCGCGCTGTGAAAATGCGATGTTTATTATAGACGCACTGACATCGGACGCATGCAAGACTATTGCTCTAGGCTGGAAAGATAGGGCTCGCTTGTGTTCACGTTAGACGGGCATAGCGTCGTAAGCTGTCGCGCTGTGTAAATGCGATGTTTATTATAGACGCAGGGACTTCGGACGCATGCAAGACTATTGCTCTAGGCTGGAAAGATAGGGCTCGCTTGTTTTCACGTTAGACCGGCATAGCGTCGTAAGCTGTCGCGCTGTGAAAATGCGATGTTTATTATAGACGCAGAGACTTCGGACGCATGCAAGCATATTGCTCTATTCTGGAATGATAGGGCTCGCTTGTGTTCACGTTAGACGGGCATAGCGTCGTAAGCTGTCGCGCTGTGAAAATGCGATGTTTATTATAGACGCACTGACATCGGACGCATGCAAGACTATTGCTCTATTCTGGAATGATAGGGTTCGCTTGTGTTCACGTTAGACGGGCATAGCGTCGTAAGCTGTCGCGCTGTGAAAATGCGATGTTTATTATAGACGCACTGACATCGGACGCATGCAAGACTATTGCTCTAGGCTGGAAAGATAGGGCTCGCTTGTGTTCACGTTAGACGGGCATAGCGTCGTAAGCTGTCGCACTGTGTAAATGCGATGTTTATTATAGACGCACTGACATCGGACGCATGCAAGACTATTGCTCTAGGCTGGAAAGATAGGGCTCGCTTGTGTTCACGTTAGACGGGCATAGCGTCGTAAGCTGTCGCGCTGTGTAAATGCGATGTTTATTATAGACGCAGGGACTTCGGACGCATGCAAGACTATTGCTCTAGGCTGGAAAGATAGGGCTCGCTTGTTTTCACGTTAGACCGGCATAGCGTCGTAAGCTTTCGCGCTGTGAAAATGCGATGTTTATTATAGACGCAGGGACTTCGGACGCATGCAAGAATATTGCTCTATTCTGGAATGATAGGGCTCGCTTGTGTTCACGTTAGACGGGCATAGCGTCGTAAGCTGTCGCGCTGTGTAAATGCGATGTTTATTATAGACGCAGGGACTTCGGACGCATGCAAGAATATTGCTCTATTCTGGAATGATAGGGCTCGCTTGTGTTCACGTTAGACGGGCATAGCGTCGTAAGCTGTCGCGCTGTGTAAATGCGATGTTTATTATAGACGCACTGACATCGGACGCATGCAAGACTATTGCTCTAGGCTGGAAAGATAGGGCTCGCGTGTTTTCACGTTAGACCGGCATAACGTCGTAAGCTGTCGCGCTGTGTAAATGCGATGTTTATTATAGACGCACTGACATCGGACGCATGCAAGACTATTCCTCTAGGCTGGAAAGATAGGGCTCGCTTGTTTTCACGTTAGACCGGCATAGCGTCGTAAGCTGTCGCGCTGTGAAAATGCGATGTTTATTATAGACGCAGGGACTTCGGATGCATGCAAGAATATTGCTCTATTCTGGAATGATAGGGCTCGCTTGTGTTCACGTTAGACGGGCATAGCGTCGTAAGCTGTCGCGCTGTGAAAATGCGATGTTTATTATAGACGCAGGGACTTCGGACGCATGGAAGAATATTGCTCTATTCTGGAATGATAGGGTTCGCTTGTGTTCACGTTAGACGGGCATAGCGTCGTAAGCTGTCGCGCTGTGAAAATGCGATGTTTATTATAGACGCACTGACATCGGACGCATGCAAGACTATTGCTCTAGGCTGGAAAGATAGGGCTCGCTTGTTTTCACGTTAGACGGGCATAGCGTCGTAAGCTGTCGCGCTGTGAAAATGCGATGTTTATTATAGACGCACTGACATCGGACGCATGCAAGACTATTGCTCTAGGCTGGAAATATAGGGCTCGCTTGTTTTCACGTTAGACGGGCATAGCGTCGTAAGCTGTCGCGCTGTGAAAATGCGATGTTTATTATAGACGCACTGACATCGGACGCATGCAAGACTATTGCTCTAGGCTGGAAAGATAGGGTTCGCTTGTGTTCACGTTAGACGGGCATAGCGTCGTAAGCTGTCGCGCTGTGAAAATGCGATGTTTATTATAGACGCACTGACATCGGACGCATGCAAGACTATTGCTCTAGGCTGGAAAGATAGGGCTCGCTTGTTTTCACGTTAGACGGGCATAGCGTCGTAAGCTGTCGCGCTGTGTATATGCGATGTTTATTATAGACGCACTGACATCGGACGCATGCAAGACTATTGCTCTAGGCTGGAAAGATAGGGCTCGCTTGTTTTCACGTTAGACGGGCATAGCGTCGTAAGCTGTCGCGCTGTGAAAATGCGATGTTTATTATAGACGCACTGACATCGGACGCATGCAAGACTATTGCTCTAGGCTGGAAAGATAGGGCTCGCTTGTTTTCACGTTAGACGGGCATAGCGTCGTAAGCTGTCGCGCTGTGAAAATGCGATGTTTATTATAGACGCACTGACATCGGACGCATGCAAGACTATTGCTCTAGGCTGGAAAGATAGGGCTCGCTTGTGTTCACGTTAGACGGGCATAGCGTCGTAAGCTGTCGCGCTGTGTAAATGCGATGTTTATTATAGACGCAGGGACTTCGGACGCATGCAAGACTATTGCTCTAGGCTGGAAAGATAGGGCTCGCTTGTTTTTACGTTAGACCGGCATAGCGTCGTAAGCTGTCGCGCTGTGAAAATGCGATGTTTATTATAGACGCAGAGACTTCGGACGCATGCAAGCATATTGCTCTATTCTGGAATGATAGGGCTCGCTTGTGTTCACGTTAGACGGGCATAGCGTCGTAAGCTGTCGCGCTGTGAAAATGCGATGTTTATTATAGACGCACTGACATCGGACGCATGCAAGACTATTGCTCTATTCTGGAATGATAGGGTTCGCTTGTGTTCACGTTAGACGGGCATAGCGTCGTAAGCTGTCGCGCTGTGAAAATGCGATGTTTATTATAGACGCACTGACATCGGACGCATGCAAGACTATTGCTCTAGGCTGGAAAGATAGGGCTCGCTTGTGTTCACGTTAGACGGGCATAGCGTCGCAAGCTGTCGCACTGTGTAAATGCGATGTTTATTATAGACGCACTGACATCGGACGCATGCAAGACTATTGCTCTAGGCTGGAAAGATAGGGCTCGCTTGTGTTCACGTTAGACGGGCATAGCGTCGTAAGCTGTCGCGCTGTGTAAATGCGATGTTTATTATAGACGCAGGGACTTCGGACGCATGCAAGACTATTGCTCTAGGCTGGAAAGATAGGGCTCGCTTGTTTTCACGTTAGACCGGCATAGCGTCGTAAGCTGTCGCGCTGTGAAAATGCGATGTTTATTATAGACGCAGGGACATCGGACGCATGCAAGAATATTGCTCTATTCTGGAATGATAGGGCTCGCTTGTGTTCACGTTAGACGGGCATAGCGTCGTAAGCTGTCGCGCTGTGAAAATGCGATGTTTATTATAGACGCACTGACATCGGACGCATGCAAGACTATTGCTCTAGGCTGGAAAGATAGGGCTCGCTTGTGTTCACGTTAGACGGGCATAGCGTCGTAAGCTGTCGCGCTGTGTAAATGCGATGTTTATTATAGACGCACTGACATCGGACGCATGCAAGACTATTGCTCTAGGCTGGAAAGATAGGGTTCGCTTGTGTTCACGTTAGACGGGCATAGCGTCGTAAGCTGTCGCGCTGTGAAAATGCGATGTTTATTATAGACGCACTGACATCGGACGCATGCAAGACTATTGCTCTAGGCTGGAAAGATAGGGCTCGCTTGTTTTCACGTTAGACGGGCATAGCGTCGTAAGCTGTCGCGCTGTGTAAATGCGATGTTTATTATAGACGCAGGGACTTCGGACGCATGCAAGACTATTGCTCTAGGCTGGAAAGATAGGGCTCGCTTGTTTTCACGTTAGACCGGCATAGCGTCGTAAGCTGTCGCGCTGTGAAAATGCGATGTTTATTATAGACGCAGAGACTTCGGACGCATGCAAGCATATTGCTCTATTCTGGAATGATAGGGCTCGCTTGTGTTCACGTTAGACGGGCATAGCGTCGTAAGCTGTCGCGCTGTGAAAATGCGATGTTTATTATAGACGCACTGACATCGGACGCATGCAAGACTATTGCTCTATTCTGGAATGATAGGGTTCGCTTGTGTTCACGTTAGACGGGCATAGCGTCGTAAGCTGTCGCGCTGTGAAAATGCGATGTTTATTATAGACGCACTGACATCGGACGCATGCAAGACTATTGCTCTAGGCTGGAAAGATAGGGCTCGCTTGTGTTCACGTTAGACGGGCATAGCGTCGTAAGCTGTCCCACTGTGTAAATGCGATGTTTATTATAGACGCACTGACATCGGACGCATGCAAGACTATTGCTCTAGGCTGGAAAGATAGGGTTCGCTTGTGTTCACGTTAGACGGGCATAGCGTCGTAAGCTGTCGCGCTGTGTAAATGCGATGTTTATTATAGACGCAGGGACTTCGGACGCATGCAAGACTATTGCTCTAGGCTGGAAAGATAGGGCTCGCTTGTTTTCACGTTAGACCGGCATTGCGTCGTAAGCTCTCGCGCTGTGAAAATGCGATGTTTATTATAGACGCAGGGACTTCGGACGCATGCAAGAATATTGCTCTATTCTGGAATGATAGGGCTCGCTTGTGTTCACGTTAGACGGGCATAGCGTCGTAAGCTGTCGCGCTGTGAAAATGCGATGTTTATTATAGACGCACTGACATCGGACGCATGCAAGACTATTGCTCTAGGCTGGAAAGATAGGGCTCGCTTGTGTTCACGTTAGACGGGCATAGCGTCGTAAGCAGTCGCACTGTGTAAATGCGATGTTTATTATAGACGCACTGACATCGGACGCATGCAAGACTATTGCTCTAGGCTGGAAAGATAGGGTTCGCTTGTGTTCACGTTAGACGGGCATAGCGTCGTAAGTTGTCGAGCTGTGAAAATGCGATGTTTATTATAGACGCACTGACATCGGACGCATGCAAGACTATTGCTCTAGGCTGGAAAGATAGGGCTCGCTTGTTTTCACGTTAGACGGGCATAGCGTCGTAAGCTGTCGCGTTGTGAAAATGCGATGTTTATTATAGACGCACTGACATCGGACGCATGCAAGACTATTGCTCTAGGCTGGAAAGATAGGGCTCGCTTGTTTTCACGTTAGACCGGCATAGCGTCGTAAGCTGTCGCGCTGTGAAAATGCGATGTTTATTATAGACGCACTGACATCGGACGCATGCAAGACTACTGCTCTAGGCTGGAAAGATAGGGCTCGCTTGTTTTCACGTTAGACCGGCATACCGTCGTAAGCTGTCGCGCTGTGAAAATGAGATGTTTATTATAGACGCAGGGACTTCGGACGCATGCTAGAATATTGCTCTATTCTGGAATGATAGGGCTCGCTTGTGTTCACGTTAGACGGGCATAGCGTCGTAAGCTGTCGCGGTGTGAAAATGCGATGTTTATTATAGACGCAGTGACTTCGGACGCATGCAAGACTATTGCTCTTGACTGGAAAGATAGGGCTCGCTTGTTTTCACGTTAGACCGGCTTAACGTCGTAAGCTGTCGTGGTGTGAAAATGCGATGTTTTCTATAGAGGCAGTGACTTCGGACGCATGCAAGACCATTGCTCTAGGCTGCAAAGATAGGGCTCGCGTGTTTTCACGTTAGACCAGCATAACGTCGTAAGCTGTCGCGCTGTGAAAATGCGATGTTTATTATAGACGCAGTGAATAGGGACGCATGCAAGACTATTGGTATGGCCTGAAAAGGTAGGGCTCGCTTGTGTTCACGTTAGACGGGCATAGCGTCGTAAGCTGTCGCGGTGTGAAAATGCGATGGTTATTATAGACGCAGTGACTTCGGACGCATGCAAGACTATTGCTCTTGGCTGGAAAGATAGGGCTCCCTTGTGTTCACGTTAGACGGGCATAGCGTCGTAAGCTGTCGCGGTGTGAAAATGCGATGTTTATTATAGACGCAGTGACTTCGGACGCATGCAAGACTATTGCTCTAGGCTGGAAAGATAGGGCTCGCTTGTGTTCACGTTAGACGGGCATAGCGTCGTAAGCTGTCCCGGTGTGAAAATGCGATGTTTATTATAGACGCAGTGACTTCGGACGCATGCAAGACTATTGCTCTAGGCTGGAAAGATTGGGCTCGCTTGTGTTCACGTTAGACGGGCATAGCGTCGTAAGCTGTCGCGGTGTGAAAATGCGATGTTTATTATAGACGCAGTGACTTCGGACGCATGCAAGACTATTGCTCTTGGCTGGAAAGATAGGGCTCCCTTGTGTTCACGTTAGACGGGCATAGCGTCGTAAGCTGTCGCGGTGTGAAAATGCGATGGTTATTATAGACGCAGTGACTTCGGACGCATGCAAGACTATTGCTCTAGGCTGGAAAGATAGGGCTCCCTTGTGTTCACGTTAGACGGGCATAGCGTCGTAAGCTGTCGCGGTGTGAAAATGCGATGTTTATTATAGACGCAGTGACTTCGGACGCATGCAAGACTATTGCTCTAGGCTGGAAAGATAGGGCTCGCTTGTGTTCACGTTAGACGGGCATAGCGTCGTAAGCTGTCCCGGTGTGAAAATGCGATGTTTATGATAGACGCAGTGACTTCGGACGCATGCAAGACTATTGCTCTAGGCTGGAAAGATAGGGCTCGCTTGTGTTCACGTTAGACGGGCATAGCGTCGTAAGCTGTCGCGGTGTGAAAATGCGATGTTTATTATAGACGCAGTGACTTCGGACGCATGCAAGACTATTGCTCTAGGCTGGAAAGATAGGGCTCGCTTGTGTTCACGTTAGACGGGCATAGCGTCGTAAGCTGTCGCGGTGTGAAAATGCGATGTTTATTATAGACGCAGTGACTTCGGACGCATGCAAGACTATTGCTCTAGGCTGGAAAGATAGGGCTCCCTTGTGTTCACGTTAGACGGGCATAGCGTCGTAAGCTGTCGCGGTGTGAAAATGCGATGTTTATTATAGACGCAGTGACTTCGGACGCATGCAAGACTATTGCTCTTGGCTGGAAAGATAGGGCTCCCTTGTGTTCACGTTAGACGGGCATAGCGTCGTAAGCTGTCGCGGTGTGAAAATGCGATGTTTATTATAGACGCAGTGACTTCGGACGCATGCAAGAATATTGCTCTAGGCTGGAAAGATAGGGCTCCCTTGTGTTCACGTTAGACGGGCATAGCGTCGTAAGCTGTCGCGGTGTGAAAATGCGATGTTTATTATAGACGCAGTGACTTCGGACGCATGCAAGACTATTGCTCTTGGCTGGAAAGATAGGGCTCCCTTGTGTTCACGTTAGACGGGCATAGCGTCGTAAGCTGTCGCGGTGTGAAAATGCCATGTTTATTATAGACGCAGTGACTTCGGACGCATGCAAGACTATTGCTCTAGGCTGGAAAGATAGGGCTCGCTTGTTTTCACGTTAGACGGGCATAGCGTCGTAAGCTGTCGCGGTGTGAAAATGCGATGTTTATTATAGACGCAGTGACTTCGGACGCATGCAAGACTATTGCTCTTGGCTGTAAAGATAGGGCTCGCTTGTTTTCACGTTAGACGGGCATAGCGTCGTAAGCTGTCGCGGTGTGAAAATGCGATGTTTATTATAGACGCAGTGACTTCGGACGCATGCAAGACTATTGCTCTAGGCTGGAAAGATAGGGCTCGCTTGTGTTCACGTTAGACGGGCATAGCGTCGTAAGCTGTCGCGGTGTGAAAATGCGATGTTTATTATAGACGCAGTGACTTCGGACGCATGCAAGACTATTGCTCTAGGCTGGAAAGATAGGGCTCGCTAGTGTTCACGTTAGACGGGCATAGCGTCGTAAGCTGTCGCGGTGTGAAAATGCGATGTTTATTATAGACGCAGTGACTTCGGACGCATGCAAGACTATTGCTCTTGACTGGAAAGATAGGGCTCGCTTGTTTTCACGTTAGACCGGCTTAACGTCGTAAGCTGTCGTGGTGTGAAAATGCGATGTTTTCTATAGAGGCAGTGACTTCGGACGCATGCAAGACCATTGCTCTAGGCTGCAAAGATAGGGCTCGCGTGTTTTCACGTTAGACCAGCATAACGTCGTAAGCTGTCGCGCTGTGAAAATGCGATGTTTATTATAGACGCAGTGAATAGGGACGCATGCAAGACTATTGGTATGGCCTGAAAAGGTAGGGCTCGCTTGTGTTCACGTTAGACGGGCATAGCGTCGTAAGCTGTCGCGGTGTGAAAATGCGATGGTTATTATAGACGCAGTGACTTCGGACGCATGCAAGACTATTGCTCTTGGCTGGAAAGATAGGGCTCCCTTGTGTTCACGTTAGACGGGCATAGCGTCGTAAGCTGTCGCGGTGTGAAAATGCGATGTTTATTATAGACGCAGTGACTTCGGACGCATGCAAGACTATTGCTCTAGGCTGGAAAGATAGGGCTCGCTTGTGTTCACGTTAGACGGGCATAGCGTCGTAGGCTGTCCCGGTGTGAAAATGCGATGTTTATTATAGACGCAGTGACTTCGGACGCATGCAAGACTATTGCTCTAGGCTGGAAAGATAGGGCTCGCTTGTGTTCACGTTAGACGGGCATAGCGTCGTAAGCTGTCGCGGTGTGAAAATGCGATGTTTATTATAGACGCAGTGACTTCGGACGCATGCAAGACTATTGCTCTTGGCTGGAAAGATAGGGCTCCCTTGTGTTCACGTTAGACGGGCATAGCGTCGTAAGCTGTCGCGGTGTGAAAATGCGATGGTTATTATAGACGCAGTGACTTCGGACGCATGCAAGACTATTGCTCTTGGCTGGAAAGATAGGGCTCCCTTGTGTTCACGTTAGACGGGCATAGCGTCGTAAGCTGTCGCGGTGTGAAAATGCGATGTTTATTATAGACGCAGTGACTTCGGACGCATGCAAGAATATTGCTCTAGGCTGGAAAGATAGGGCTCCCTTGTGTTCACGTTAGACAGGCATAGCGTCGTAAGCTGTCGCGGTGTGAAAATGCGATGTTTATTATAGACGCAGTGACTTCGGACGCATGCAAGACTATTGCCCTTGGCTGGAAAGATAGGGCTCCCTTGTGTTCACGTTAGACGGGCATAGCGTCGTAAGCTGTCGCGGTGTGAAAATGCGATGTTTATTATAGACGCAGTGACTTCGGACGCATGCAAGACTATTGCTCTAGGCTGGAAAGATAGGGCTCGCTTGTGTTCACGTTAGACGGGCATAGCGTCGTAAGCTGTCGCGGTGTGAAAATGCGATGTTTATTATAGACGCAGTGACTTCGGACGCATGCAAGACTATTGCTCTAGGCTGGAAAGATAGGGCTCGCTAGTGTTCACGTTAGACGGGCATAGCGTCGTAAGCTGTCGCGGTGTGAAAATGCGATGTTTATTATAGACGCAGTGACTTCGGACGCATGCAAGACTATTGCTCTTGACTGGAAAGATAGGGCTCGCTTGTTTTCACGTTAGACCGGCTTAACGTCGTAAGCTGTCGTGGTGTGAAAATGCGATGTTTTCTATAGAGGCAGTGACTTCGGACGCATGCAAGACCATTGCTCTAGGCTGCAAAGATAGGGCTCGCGTGTTTTCACGTTAGACCAGCATAACGTCGTAAGCTGTCGCGCTGTGAAAATGCGATGTTTATTATAGACGCAGTGAATAGGGACGCATGCAAGACTATTGGTATGGCCTGAAAAGGTAGGGCTCGCTTGTGTTCACGTTAGACGGGCATAGCGTCGTAAGCTGTCGCGGTGTGAAAATGCGATGGTTATTATAGACGCAGTGACTTCGGACGCATGCAAGACTATTGCTCTTGGCTGGAAAGATAGGGCTCCCTTGTGTTCACGTTAGACGGGCATAGCGTCGTAAGCTGTCGCGGTGTGAAAATGCGATGTTTATTATAGACGCAGTGACTTCGGACGCATGCAAGACTATTGCTCTAGGCTGGAAAGATAGGGCTCGCTTGTGTTCACGTTAGACGGGCATAGCGTCGTAAGCTGTCCCGGTGTGAAAATGCGATGTTTATTATAGACGCAGTGACTTCGGACGCATGCAAGACTATTGCTCTAGGCTGGAAAGATAGGGCTCGCTTGTGTTCACGTTAGACGGGCATAGCGTCGTAAGCTGTCGCGGTGTGAAAATGCGATGTTTATTATAGACGCAGTGACTTCGGACGCATGCAAGACTATTGCTCTTGGCTGGAAAGATAGGGCTCCCTTGTGTTCACGTTAGACGGGCATAGCGTCGTAAGCTGTCGCGGTGTGAAAATGCGATGGTTATTATAGACGCAGTGACTTCGGACGCATGCAAGACTATTGCTCTAGGCTGGAAAGATAGGGCTCCCTTGTGTTCACGTTAGACGGGCATAGCGTCGTAAGCTGTCGCGGTGTGAAAATGCGATGTTTATTATAGACGCAGTGACTTCGGACGCATGCAAGACTATTGCTCTAGGCTGGAAAGATAGGGCTCGCTTGTGTTCACGTTAGACGGGCATAGCGTCGTAAGCTGTCCCGGTGTGAAAATGCGATGTTTATGATAGACGCAGTGACTTCGGACGCATGCAAGACTATTGCTCTAGGCTGGAAAGATAGGGCTCGCTTGTGTTCACGTTAGACGGGCATAGCGTCGTAAGCTGTCGCGGTGTGAAAATGCGATGTTTATTATAGACGCAGTGACTTCGGACGCATGCAAGACTATTGCTCTAGGCTGGAAAGATAGGGCTCGCTTGTGTTCACGTTAGACGGGCATAGCGTCGTAAGCTGTCGCGGTGTGAAAATGCGATGTTTATTATAGACGCAGTGACTTCGGACGCATGCAAGACTATTGCTCTAGGCTGGAAAGATAGGGCTCCCTTGTGTTCACGTTAGACGGGCATAGCGTCGTAAGCTGTCGCGGTGTGAAAATGCGATGTTTATTATAGACGCAGTGACTTCGGACGCATGCAAGACTATTGCTCTTGGCTGGAAAGATAGGGCTCCCTTGTGTTCACGTTAGACGGGCATAGCGTCGTAAGCTGTCGCGGTGTGAAAATGCGATGTTTATTATAGACGCAGTGACTTCGGACGCATGCAAGAATATTGCTCTAGGCTGGAAAGATAGGGCTCCCTTGTGTTCACGTTAGACGGGCATAGCGTCGTAAGCTGTCGCGGTGTGAAAATGCGATGTTTATTATAGACGCAGTGACTTCGGACGCATGCAAGACTATTGCTCTTGGCTGGAAAGATAGGGCTCCCTTGTGTTCACGTTAGACGGGCATAGCGTCGTAAGCTGTCGCGGTGTGAAAATGCGATGTTTATTATAGACGCAGTGACTTCGGACGCATGCAAGACTATTGCTCTAGGCTGGAAAGATAGGGCTCGCTTGTTTTCACGTTAGACGAACATAGCGTCGTAAGCTGTCGCGGTGTGAAAATGCGATGTTTATTATAGACGCAGTGACTTCGGACGCATGCAAGACTATTGCTCTTGGCTGTAAAGATAGGGCTCGCTTGTTTTCACGTTAGACGGGCATAGCGTCGTAAGCTGTCGCGGTGTGAAAATGCGATGTTTATTATAGACGCAGTGACTTCGGACGCATGCAAGACTATTGCTCTAGGCTGGAAAGATAGGGCTCGCTTGTGTTCACGTTAGACGGGCATAGCGTCGTAAGCTGTCGCGGTGTGAAAATGCGATGTTTATTATAGACGCAGTGACTTCGGACGCATGCAAGACTATTGCTCTAGGCTGGAAAGATAGGGCTCCCTTGTGTTCACGTTAGACGGGCATAGCGTCGTAAGCTGTCGCGGTGTGAAAATGCGATGTTTATTATAGACGCAGTGACTTCGGACGCATGCAAGACTATTGCTCTAGGCTGGAAAGATAGGGCTCGCTAGTGTTCACGTTAGACGGGCATAGCGTCGTAAGCTGTCGCGGTGTGAAAATGCGATGGTTATTATAGACGCAGTGACTTCGGACGCATGCAAGACTATTGCTCTTGGCTGGAAAGATAGGGCTCCCTTGTGTTCACGTTAGACGGGCATAGCGTCGCAAGCTGTCGCGGTGTGAAAATGCGATGTTTATTATAGACGCAGTGACTTCGGACGCATGCAAGACTATTGCTCTAGGCTGGAAAGATAGGGCTCGCTTGTTTTCACGTTAGACGGGCATAGCGTCGTAAGCTGTCGCGGTGTGAAACTGCGATGTTTATTATAGACGCAGCGACTTCGGACGCATGCAAGAATACTGCTCTAGGCTGGAAAGATAGGGCTCCCTTGTGTTCACGTTAGACGGGCATAGCGTCGTAAGCTGTCGCGGTGTGAAAATGCGATGTTTATTATAGACGCAGTGACTTCGGACGCATGCAAGACTATTGCTCTAGGCTGGAAAGATAGGGCTCCCTTGTGTTCACGTTAGACGGGCATAGCGTCATAAGCTGTCGCGGTGTGAAAATGCGATGTTTATTATAGACGCAGTGACTTCGAACGCATGCAAGACTATTGCTCTAGGCTGGAAAGATAGGGCTCCCTTGTGTTCACGTTAGACGGGCATAGCGTCGTAAGCTGTCGCAGTGTGAAAATGCGATGTTTATTATAGACGCAGTGACTTCGGACGCATGCAAGACTATTGCTCTATTCTGGAAAGATAGGGCTCTCTTATTTTCACGTTAGACGGGCATAGCGTCGTAACCGCTCGCGGTGTGAAAATGCGATATTTATTATAGACGCAGTGACTTCGGACGCATGCAAGACTATTGCTCTTGGCTGGAAAGATAGGGCTCCCTTGTGTTCACGTTAGACGGGCATAGCGTCGTAAGCTGTCGCGGTGTGAAAATGCGATGTTTATTATAGATGCAGTGACTTCGGACGCATGCAAGACTATTGCTCTAGGCTGGAAAGATAGGGCTCGCTTGTGTTCACGTTAGACGGGCATAGCGTCGTAAGCTGTCGCAGTGTGAAAATGCGATGTTTATTATAGACGCAGTGACTTCGGACGCCTGCAAGAATATTGCTCTAGGCTGGAAAGATAGGGCTCCCTTGTGTTCACGTTAGACGGGCATAGCGTCGTAAGCTGTCGCGGTGTGAAAATGCGATGTTTATTATAGACGCAGTGACTTCGGACGCATGCAAGACTATTGCTCTAGGCTGGAAAGATAGGGCTCGCTTGTTTTCACGTTAGACGGGCATAGCGTCGTAAGCTGTCGCGGTGTGAAAATGCGATGTTTATTATAGACGCAGTGACTTCGGACGCATGCAAGACTATTGCTCTTGGCTGGAAAGATAGGGCTCCCTTGTGTTCACGTTAGACGGGCATAGCGTCGTAAGCTGTCGCGGTGTGGAAGTGCGATGTTTATTATAGACGCAGTGACTTCGGACGCATGCAAGACTATTGCTCTTGGCTTGAAAGATAGGGCTCGCTTGTTTTCACGTTAGACGGGCATAGCGTCGTAAGCTGTCGCGGTGTGAAAATGCGATGTTTATTATAGACGCCGTGACTTCGGACGCATGCAAGACTATTGCTCTAGGCTGGAAAGATAGGGCTCCCTTGTGTTCACGTTAGACGGGCATAGCGTCGTAAGCTGTCGCGGTGTGAAAATGCGATGTTTATTATAGACGCAGTGACTTCGGACGCATGCAAGACTATTGCTCTAGGCTGGAAAGATAGGGCTCGCTTGTTTTCACGTTAGACGGGCATAGCGTCGTAAGCTGTCGCGCTGTGAAAATGCGATGTTTATTATAGACGCAGTGACTTCGGACGCATGCAAGAATATTGCTCTAGGCTGGAAAGATAGGGCTTGCTTGTGTTCACGTTAGACGGGCATAGCGTCGTAAGCTGTCGCGGTGACTTCGGACGCATGCAAGACTATTGCTCTAGGCTGGAAAGATAGGGCTCCCTTGTGTTCACGTTAGACGGGCATAGCGTCGTAAGCTGTCGCGGTGTGAAAATGCGATGTTTATTATAGACGCAGTGACTTCGGACGCATGCAAGACTATTGCTCTAGGCTGGAAAGATAGGGCTCGCTTGTTTTCACGTTAGACGGGCATAGCGTCGTAAGCTGTCGCGCTGTGAAAATGCGATGTTTATTATAGACGCAGTGACTTCGGACGCATGCAAGAATATTGCTCTAGGCTGGAAAGATAGGGCTCGCTTGTGTTCACGTTAGACGGGCATAGCGTCGTAAGCTGTCGCGGTGTGAAAATGCGATGTTTATTATAGACGCAGTGACTTCGGACGCATGCAAGAATATTGCTCTAGGCTGGAAAGATAGGGCTCCCTTGTGTTCACGTTAGACGGGCATAGCGTCGTAAGCGGTCGCGGTGTGAAAATGCGATGCTTATTATAGACGCAGTGAGTTCGGACGCATGCAAGACTATTGCTCTATGCTGGAAAGATAGGGCTCGCGTGTTTTCACGTTAGACGGGCATAGCGTCGTAAGCTGTCGCGGTGCGAAAATGCGATGTTTATTATAGACGCAGTGACTTCGGACGCATGCAAGAATATTGCTCTATTCTGGAATGATAGGGCTCACTTGTTTTCACGTTAGACCGGCTTAACGTCGTAAGCTGTCGTGGTGTGAAAATGCGATGTTTATTATAGACGCAGTGACTTCGGACGCATCGAAGACTATTGGTCTAGGCTGGAAAGATAGGGCTCGCACGTTTTCTCGTTAGACCGGCAGAAGGTCGTAAGCTGTCGCGCTGTGAAAATGCGATGTTTATTATAGACGCAGTGACTTCGGACACATGCAAGACCATGGCTCTAGGCTGGAATGATAGGGCTGGCTTGTTTTCACGTTAGCCGGGCATACCGTCGTAAGCCGTCGCGTGTGAAAATGCGATGTTTATTATAGACGCATAGACGCAGTGACTTTGGACGCATGCAAAACTATTGATCTACGCTGGAAAGATAGGGCTCGCGTGTTTTCACGTTAGACGGGCATATGGTCGTAAGCTGTTGCGGTGTGAAAATGCGTTGTTTATTATAGACGCAGTGACTTTGGACGCATGCAAGAATATTCATAGGCTGGAAAGATAGGGCTCGCGTGTTTTCACGTTAGACGGGCATAGCGTCGTAAGCTGTCGCGGTGCGAAAATGCGATGTTTATTATAGAAGCAGTGACTTCGGACGCATGCAAGAATATTGCTCTATTCTGGAATGATAGGGCTCACTTGTTTTCACGTTAGACCGGCTTAACGTCGTAAGCTGTCGTGGTGTGAAAATGCGATGTTTATTATAGACGCAGTGACTTCGGACGCATCGAAGACTATTGGTCTAGGCTGGAAAGATAGGGCTCGCATGTTTTCGCGTTAGACCGGCAGAAGGTCGTAAGCTGTCGCGCTGTGAAAATGCGATGTTTATTATAGACGCAGTGACTTCGGACGCATGCAAGACCATTGCTCTAGGCTGGAATGATAGAGATGGCTTGTTTTCACGTTAGCCGGGCATACCGTCGTAAGCCGTCGCGTGTGAAAATGCGATGTTTATTATAGACGCATAGACGCAGTGACTTTGGACGCATGCAAAACTATTGATCTACGCTGGAAAGATAGGGCTCGCGTGTTTTCACGTTAGACGGGCATATGGTCGTAAGCTGTTGCGGTGTGAAAATGCGTTGTTTATTATAGACGCAGTGACTTTGGACGCATGCAAGAATATTCATAGGCTGGAAAGATAGGGCTCGCGTGTTTTCACGTTAGACGGGCATAGCGTCGTAAGCTGTCGCGGTGCGAAAATGCGATGTTTATTATAGACGCAGTGACTTCGGGCGCATGCAAGACCATTGCTCTAAGCTGTCGCGGTGTGAAAATGCGATGTTTATTATAGACGCAGTGACTTCGGACGCATGCAAGAATATTGCTCTAGGCAGGAAAGATAGGGCTCGCGTGTTTTCACGTTAGACGGTCAAATGGTCGTAAGCTGTCGCGGTGTGAAAATGCGGTGTTTATTATAGACGCAGTGACTTCGGACGCATGCAAGAATATTGCTCTTGGCTGGAAAGATAGGGCTCCCTTTTGTTCACGTTAGAAGGGCATAGCGTCGTAAGCTGTCGCGGTGTGAAAATGCGATGTTTATTATAGACGCAGTGACTTCGGACGCATGCAAGACTATTGCTCTAGGCTGGAAAGATAGGGCTCGCTTGTTTTCACGTTAGACGCGCATAGCGTCGTAAGCTGTCGCGGTGTGAAACTGCGATGTTTATTATAGACGCAGTGACTTCGGACGCATGCAAGACTATTGCTCTAGGCTGGAAAGATAGGGCTCGCTTGTTGTCACGTTAGACGGTCATATGGTCGTAAGCTGTCGCGGTGTGAAAATGCGGTGTTTATTATAGACGCAGTGACTTCGGACGCATGCAAGAATATTGCTCTATTCTGGAATGATAGGGCTCACTTGTTTTCACGTTGGACCGGCTTAACGTCGTAAGCTGTCGTGGTGTGAAAATGCGATGTTTTCTATAGAGGCAGTGACTTCGGACGCATGCAAGAGCATTGCTCTAAGCTGTCGCGGTGTGAAAATGCGATGTTTATAGACGCAGTGACTTCGGACGCATGCAAGAATATTGATCTAGGCTGGAAAGATAGGGCTCGCGTGTTTTCACGTTAGACCAGCATAACGTCGTAAGCTGTCGCGCTGTGAAAATGCGATGTTTATTATAGACGCAGTGACTTCGGACGCATGCAAGGCTATTGCTCTTGGCTGGAAAGATAGGGCTCGCTTGTTTTCACGTTAGACGGGCATAGCGTCGTAAGCTGTCGCGGTGTGAAAATGCGGTGTTTATTATAGACGCAGTGACTTCGGACGCATGCAAGAATATTGCTCTATTCTGGAATGATAGGGCTCACTTGTTTTCACGTTAGACCGGCTTAACGTCGTAAGCTGTCGCGGTGTGAAAATGCGATGTTTATTATAGACGCAGTGACTTCGGACGCATGCAAGACTATTGCTCTAGGCTGGAAAGATAGGGCTCGCTTGTTTTCACGTTAGACGGGCATAGCGTCGTAAGCTGTCGCGCTGTGAAAATGCGATGTTTATTATAGACGCAGTGACTTCGGACGCATGCAAGGCTATTGCTCTTGGCTTGAAAGATAGGGCTCGCTTGTTTTCACGTTACACGGGCATACCGTCGTAAGCTGTCGCGGTGTGAAAATGCGATGTTTATTATAGACGCCGTGACTTCGGACGCATGCAAGACTATTGCTCTAGGCTGGAAAGATAGGGCTCCCTTGTGTTCACGTTAGACGGGCATAGCGTCGTAAGCTGTCGCGGTGTGAAAATGCGATGTTTATTATAGACGCAGTGACTTCGGACGCATGCAAGACTATTGCTCTAGGCTGGAAAGATAGGGCTCGCTTGTTTTCACGTTAGACGGGCATAGCGTCGTAAGCTGTCGCGGTGACTTCGGACGCATGCAAGACTATTGCTCTAGGCTGGAAAGATAGGGCTCCCTTGTGTTCACGTTAGACGGGCATAGCGTCGTAAGCTGTCGCGGTGTGAAACTGCGATGTTTATTATAGACGCAGCGACTTCGGACGCATGCAAGAATACTGCTCTAGGCTGGAAAGATAGGGCTCCCTTGTGTTCACGTTAGACGGGCATAGCGTCGTAAGCTGTCGCGGTGTGAAAATGCGATGTTTATTATAGACGCAGTGACTTCGGACGCATGCAAGACTATTGCTCTAGGCTGGAAAGATAGGGCTCCCTTGTGTTCACGTTAGACGGGCATAGCGTCATAAGCTGTCGCGGTGTGAAAATGCGATGTTTATTATAGACGCAGTGACTTCGAACGCATGCAAGACTATTGCTCTAGGCTGGAAAGATAGGGCTCCCTTGTGTTCACGTTAGACGGGCATAGCGTCGTAAGCTGTCGCAGTGTGAAAATGCGATGTTTATTATAGACGCAGTGACTTCGGAGGCATGCAAGACTATTGCTCTATTCTGGAAAGATAGGGCACTCTTATTTTCACGTTAGACGGGCATAGCGTCGTAACCGCTCGCGGTGTGAAAATGCGATGTTTATTATAGACGCAGTGACTTCGGACGCATGCAAGACTATTGCTCTTGGCTGGAAAGATAGGGCTCCCTTGTGTTCACGTTAGACGGGCATAGCGTCGTAAGCTGTCGCGGTGTGAAAATGCGATGTTTATTATAGATGCAGTGACTTCGGACGCATGCAAGACTATTGCTCTAGGCTGGAAAGATAGGGCTCGCTTGTGTTCACGTTAGACGGGCATAGCGTCGTAAGCTGTCGCAGTGTGAAAATGCGATGTTTATTATAGACGCAGTGACTTCGGACGCCTGCAAGAATATTGCTCTAGGCTGGAAAGATAGGGCTCCCTTGTGTTCACGTTAGACGGGCATAGCGTCGTAAGCTGTCGCGGTGTGAAAATGCGATGTTTATTATAGACGCAGTGACTTCGGACGCATGCAAGACTATTGCTCTAGGCTGGAAAGATAGGGCTCGCTTGTTTTCACGTTAGACGGGCATAGCGTCGTAAGCTGTCGCGGTGTGAAAATGCGATGTTTATTATAGACGCAGTGACTTCGGACGCATGCAAGACTATTGCTCTTGGCTGGAAAGATAGGGCTCCCTTGTGTTCACGTTAGACGGGCATAGCGTCGTAAGCTGTCGCGGTGTGGAAATGCGATGTTTATTATAGACGCAGTGACTTCGGACGCATGCAAGACTATTGCTCTTGGCTTGAAAGATAGGGCTCGCTTGTTTTCACGTTAGACGGGCATAGCGTCGTAAGCTGTCGCGGTGTGAAAATGCGATGTTTATTATAGACGCCGTGACTTCGGACGCATGCAAGACTATTGCTCTAGGCTGGAAAGATAGGGCTCCCTTGTGTTCACGTTAGACGGGCATAGCGTCGTAAGCTGTCGCGGTGTGAAAATGCGATGTTTATTATAGACGCAGTGACTTCGGACGCATGCAAGACTATTGCTCTAGGCTGGAAAGATAGGGCTCGCTTGTTTTCACGTTAGACGGGCATAGCGTCGTAAGCTGTCGCGCTGTGAAAATGCGATGTTTATTATAGACGCAGTGACTTCGGACGCATGCAAGAATATTGCTCTAGGCTGGAAAGATAGGGCTTGCTTGTGTTCACGTTAGACGGGCATAGCGTCGTAAGCTGTCGCGGTGACTTCGGACGCATGCAAGACTATTGCTCTAGGCTGGAAAGATAGGGCTCCCTTGTGTTCACGTTAGACGGGCATAGCGTCGTAAGCTGTCGCGGTGTGAAAATGCGATGTTTATTATAGACGCAGTGACTTCGGACGCATGCAAGACTATTGCTCTAGGCTGGAAAGATAGGGCTCGCTTGTTTTCACGTTAGACGGGCATAGCGTCGTAAGCTGTCGCGCTGTGAAAATGCGATGTTTATTATTGACGCAGTGACTTCGGACGCATGCAAGAATATTGCTCTAGGCTGGAAAGATAGGGCTCGCTTGTGTTCACGTTAGACGGGCATAGCGTCGTAAGCTGTCGCGGTGTGAAAATGCGATGTTTATTATAGACGCAGTGACTTCGGACGCATGCAAGAATATTGCTCTAGGCTGGAAAGATAGGGCTCCCTTGTGTTCACGTTAGACGGGCATAGCGTCGTAAGCGGTCGCGGTGTGAAAATGCGATGCTTATTATAGACGCAGTGAGTTCGGACGCATGCAAGACTATTGCTCTATGCTGGAAAGATAGGGCTCGCGTGTTTTCACGTTAGACGGCCATAGCGTCGTAAGCTGTCGCGGTGCGAAAATGCGATGTTTATTATAGACGCAGTGACTTCGGACGCATGCAAGAATATTGCTCTATTCTGGAATGATAGGGCTCACTTGTTTTCACGTTAGACCGGCTTAACGTCGTAAGCTGTCGTGGTGTGAAAATGCGATGTTTATTATAGACGCAGTGACTTCGGACGCATCGAAGACTATTGGTCTAGGCTGGAAAGATAGGGCTCGCACGTTTTCTCGTTAGACCGGCAGAAGGTCGTAAGCTGTCGCGCTGTGAAAATGCGATGTTTATTATAGACGCAGTGACTTCGGACACATGCAAGACCATGGCTCTAGGCTGGAATGATAGGGCTGGCTTGTTTTCACGTTAGCCGGGCATACCGTCGTAAGCCGTCGCGTGTGAAAATGCGATGTTTATTATAGACGCATAGACGCAGTGACTTTGGGCGCATGCAAAACTATTGATCTACGCTGGAAAGATAGGGCTCGCGTGTTTTCACGTTAGACGGGCATATGGTCGTAAGCTGTTGCGGTTTGAAAATGCGTTGTTTATTATAGACGCAGTGACTTTGGACGCATGCAAGAATATTCATAGGCTCGAAAGATAGGGCTCGCGTGTTTTCACGTTAGACGGGCATAGCGTCGTAAGCTGTCGCGGTGCGAAAATGCGATGTTTATTATAGAAGCAGTGACTTCGGACGCATGCAAGAATATTGCTCTATTCTGGAATGATAGGGCTCACTTGTTTTCACGTTAGACCGGCTTAACGTCGTAAGCTGTCGTGGTGTGAAAATGCGATGTTTATTATAGACGCAGTGACTTCGGACGCATCGAAGACTATTGGTCTAGGCTGGAAAGATAGTGCTCGCATGTTTTCGCGTTAGACCGGCAGAAGGTCGTAAGCTGTCGCGCTGTGAAAATGCGATGTTTATTATAGACGCAGTGACTTCGGACGCATGCAAGACCATTGCTCTAGGCTGGAATGATAGAGATGGCTTGTTTTCACGTTAGCCGGGCATACCGTCGTAAGCCGTCGCGTGTGAAAATGCGATGTTTATTATAGACGCATAGACGCAGTGACTTTGGACGCATGCAAAACTATTGATCTACGCTGGAAAGATAGGGCTCGCGTGTTTTCACGTTAGACGGGCATATGGTCGTAAGCTGTTGCGGTGTGAAAATGCGTTGTTTATTATAGACGCAGTGACTTTGGACGCATGCAAGAATATTCATAGGCTGGAAAGATAGGGCTCGCGTGTTTTCACGTTAGACGGGCATAGCGTCGTAAGCTGTCGCGGTGCGAAAATGCGATGTTTATTATAGACGCAGTGACTTCGGGCGCATGCAAGACCATTGCTCTAAGCTGTCGCGGTGTGAAAATGCGATGTTTATTATAGACGCAGTGACTTCGGACGCATGCAAGAATATTGCTCTAGGCAGGAAAGATAGGGCTCGCGTGTTTTCACGTTAGACGGTCAAATGGTCGTAAGCTGTCGCGGTGTGAAAATGCGGTGTTTATTATAGACGCAGTGACTTCGGACGCATGCAAGAATATTGCTCTTGGCTGGAAAGATAGGGCTCCCTTGTGTTCACGTTAGACGGGCATAGCGTCGTAAGCTGTCGCGGTGTGAAAATGCGATGTTTATTATAGACGCAGTGACTTCGGACGCATGCAAGACTATTGCTCTAGGCTGGAAAGATAGGGCTCGCTTGTTTTCACGTTAGACGCGCATAGCGTCGTAAGCTGTCGCGGTGTGAAACTGCGATGTTTATTATAGACGCAGTGACTTCGGACGCATGCAAGACTATTGCTCTAGGCTGGAAAGATAGGGCTCGCTTGTTGTCACGTTAGACGGTCATATGGTCGTAAGCTGTCGCGGTGTGAAAATGCGGTGTTTATTATAGACGCAGTGACTTCGGACGCATGCAAGAATATTGCTCTATTCTGGAATGATAGGGCTCACTTGTTTTCACGTTAGACCGGCTTAACGTCGTAAGCTGTCGTGGTGTGAAAATGCGATGTTTTCTATAGAGGCAGTGACTTCGGACGCATGCAAGAGCATTGCTCTAAGCTGTCGCGGTGTGAAAATGCGATGTTTATAGACGCAGTGACTTCGGACGCATGCAAGAATATTGATCTAGGCTGGAAAGATAGGGCTCGCGTGTTTTCACGTTAGACCAGCATAACGTCGTAAGCTGTCGCGCTGTGAAAATGCGATGTTTATTATAGACGCAGTGACTTCGGACGCATGCAAGGCTATTGCTCTTGGCTGGAAAGATAGGGCTCGCTTGTTTTCACGTTAGACGGGCATAGCGTCGTAAGCTGTCGCGGTGTGAAAATGCGGTGTTTATTATAGACGCAGTGACTTCGGACGCATGCAAGAATATTGCTCTATTCTGGAATGATAGGGCTCACTTGTTTTCACGTTAGACCGGCTTAACGTCGTAAGCTGTCGCGGTGTGAAAATGCGATGTTTATTATAGACGCAGTGACTTCGGACGCATGCAAGACTATTGCTCTAGGCTGGAAAGATAGGGCTCGCTTGTTTTCACGTTAGACGGGCATAGCGTCGTAAGCTGTCGCGCTGTGAAAATGCGATGTTTATTATAGACGCAGTGACTTCGGACGCATGCAAGGCTATTGCTCTTGGCTTGAAAGATAGGGCTCGCTTGTTTTCACGTTAGACGGGCATAGCGTCGTAAGCTGTCGCGGTGTGAAAATGCGATGTTTATTATAGACGCCGTGACTTCGGACGCATGCAAGACTATTGCTCTAGGCTGGAAAGATAGGGCTCCCTTGTGTTCACGTTAGACGGGCATAGCGTCGTAAGCTGTCGCGGTGTGAAAATGCGATGTTTATTATAGACGCAGTGACTTCGGACGCATGCAAGACTATTGCTCTAGGCTGGAAAGATAGGGCTCGCTTGTTTTCACGTTAGACGGGCATAGCGTCGTAAGCTGTCGCGCTGTGAAAATGCGATGTTTATTATAGACGCAGTGACTTCGGACGCATGCAAGAATATTGCTCTAGGCTGGAAAGATAGGGCTTGCTTGTGTTCACGTTAGACGGGCATAGCGTCGTAAGCTGTCGCGGTGACTTCGGACGCATGCAAGACTATTGCTCTAGGCTGGAAAGATAGGGCTCCCTTGTGTTCACGTTAGACGGGCATAGCGTCGTAAGCTGTCGCGGTGTGAAAATGCGATGTTTATTATAGACGCAGTGACTTCGGACGCATGCAAGACTATTGCTCTAGGCTGGAAAGATAGGGCTCGCTTGTTTTCACGTTAGACGGGCATAGCGTCGTAAGCTGTCGCGCTGTGAAAATGCGATGTTTATTATAGACGCAGTGACTTCGGACGCATGCAAGAATATTGCTCTAGGCTGGAAAGATAGGGCTCGCTTGTGTTCACGTTAGACGGGCATAGCGTCGTAAGCTGTCGCGGTGTGAAAATGCGATGTTTATTATAGACGCAGTGACTTCGGACGCATGCAAGAATATTGCTCTAGGCTGGAAAGATAGGGCTCCCTTGTGTTCACGTTAGACGGGCATAGCGTCGTAAGCGGTCGCGGTGTGAAAATGCGATGCTTATTATAGACGCAGTGACTTCGGACGCATGCAAGACTATTGCTCTATGCTGGAAAGATAGGGCTCGCGTGTTTTCACGTTAGACGGGCATAGCGTCGTAAGCTGTCGCGGTGCGAAAATGCGATGTTTATTATAGACGCAGTGACTTCGGACGCATGCAAGAATATTTCTCTATTCTGGAATGATAGGGCTCACTTGTTTTCACGTTAGACCGGCTTAACGTCGTAAGCTGTCGTGGTGTGAAAATGCGATGTTTATTATAGACGTAGTGACTTCGGACGCATCGAAGACTATTGGTCTAGGCTGGAAAGATAGGGCTCGCACGTTTTCTCGTTAGACCGGCAGAAGGTCGTAAGCTGTCGCGCTGTGAAAATGCGATGTTTATTATAGACGCAGTGACTTCGGACACATGCAAGACCATGGCTCTAGGCTGGAATGATAGGGCTGGCTTGTTTTCACGTTAGCCGGGCATACCGTCGTAAGCCGTCGCGTGTGAAAATGCGATGTTTATTATAGACGCATAGACGCAGTGACTTTGGACGCATGCAAAACTATTGATCTACGCTGGAAAGATAGGGCTCGCGTGTTTTCACGTTAGACGGGCATATGGTCGTAAGCTGTTGCGGTGTGAAAATGCGTTGTTTATTATAGACGCAGTGACTTTGGACGCATGCAAGAATATTCATAGGCTGGAAAGATAGGGCTCGCGTGTTTTCACGTTAGACGGGCATAGCGTCGTAAGCTGTCGCGGTGCGAAAATGCGATGTTTATTATAGAAGCAGTGACTTCGGACGCATGCAAGAATATTGCTCTATTCTGGAATGATAGGGCTCACTTGTTTTCACGTTAGACCGGCTTAACGTCGTAAGCTGTCGTGGTGTGAAAATGCGATGTTTATTATAGACGCAGTGACTTCGGACGCATCGAAGACTATTGGTCTAGGCTGGAAAGATAGGGCTCGCATGTTTTCTCGTTAGACCGGCAGAAGGTCGTAAGCTGTCGCGCTGTGAAAATGCGATGTTTATTATAGACGCAGTGACTTCGGACGCATGCAAGACCATTGCTCTAGGCTGGAATGATAGAGATGGCTTGTTTTCACGTTAGCCGGGCATACCGTCGTAAGCCGTCGCGTGTGAAAATGCGATGTTTATTATAGACGCATAGACGCAGTGACTTTGGACGCATGCAAAACTATTGATCTACGCTGGAAAGATAGGGCTCGCGTGTTTTCACGTTAGACGGGCATATGGTCGTAAGCTGTTGCGGTGTGAAAATGCGTTGTTTATTATAGACGCAGTGACTTTGGACGCATGCAAGAATATTCATAGGCTGGAAAGATAGGGCTCGCGTGTTTTCACGTTAGACGGGCATAGCGTCGTAAGCTGTCGCGGTGCGAAAATGCGATGTTTATTATAGACGCAGTGACTTCGGGCGCATGCAAGACCATTGCTCTAAGCTGTCGCGGTGTGAAAATGCGATGTTTATTATAGACGCAGTGACTTCGGACGCATGCAAGAATATTGCTCTAGGCAGGAAAGATAGGGCTCGCGTGTTTTCACGTTAGACGGTCAAATGGTCGTAAGCTGTCGCGGTGTGAAAATGCGGTGTTTATTATAGACGCAGTGACTTCGGACGCATGCAAGAATATTGCTCTTGGCTGGAAAGATAGGGCTCCCTTGTGTTCACGTTAGACGGGCATAGCGTCGTAAGCTGTCGCGGTGTGAAAATGCGATGTTTATTATAGACGCAGTGACTTCGGACGCATGCAAGACTATTGCTCTAGGCTGGAAAGATAGGGCTCGCTTGTTTTCACGTTAGACGGGCATAGCGTCGTAAGCTGTCGCGGTGTGAAACTGCGATGTTTATTATAGACGCAGTGACTTCGGACGCATGCAAGACTATTGCTCTAGGCTGGAAAGATAGGGCTCGCTTGTTGTCACGTTAGACGGTCATATGGTCGTAAGCTGTCGCGGTGTGAAAATGCGGTGTTTATTATAGACGCAGTGACTTCGGACGCATGCAAGAATATTGCTCTATTCTGGAATGATAGGGCTCACTTGTTTTCACGTTAGACCGGCTTAACGTCGTAAGCTGTCGTGGTGTGAAAATGCGATGTTTTCTATAGAGGCAGTGACTTCGGACGCATGCAAGGCCATTGCTCTAAGCTGTCGCGGTGTGAAAATGCGATGTTTATAGACGCAGTGACTTCGGACGCATGCAAGAATATTGATCTAGGCTGGAAAGATAGGGCTCGCGTGTTTTCACGTTAGACCAGCATAACGTCGTAAGCTGTCGCGCTGTGAAAATGCGATGTTTATTATAGACGCAGTGACTTCGGACGCATGCAAGGCTATTGCTCTTGGCTGGAAAGATAGGGCTCGCTTGTTGTCACGTTAGACGTTCATATGGTCGTAAGCTGTCGCGGTGTGAAAATGCGGTGTTTATTATAGACGCAGTGACTTCGGACGCATGCAAGAATATTGCTCTATTCTGGAATGATAGGGCTCACTTGTTTTCACGTTAGACCGGCTTAACCTCGTAAGCTGTCGTGGTGTGAAAATGCGATGTTTTCTATAGAGGCAGTGACTTCGGACGCATGCAAGACCATTGCTCTAAGCTGTCGCGGTGTGAAAATGCGATGTTTATAGACGCAGTGACTTCGGACGCATGCAAGAATATTGATCTAGGCTGGAAAGATAGGGCTCGCGTGTTTTCACGTTAGACCAGCATAACGTCGTAAGCTGTCGCGCTGTGAAAATGCGATGTTTATTATAGACGCAGTGACTTCGGACGCATGCAAGACTATTGCTCTTGGCTGGAAAGATAGGGCTCGCGTGTTTTCACGTTAGACGGGCATAGCGTCGTAAGCTGTCGCGGTGTGAAAATGCGGTGTTTATTATAGACGCAGTGACTTCGGACGCATGCAAGAATATTGCTCTATTCTGGAATGATAGGGCTCACTTGTTTTCACGTTAGACCGGCTTAACGTCGTAAGCTGTCGTGGTGTGAAAATGCGATGTTTTCTATAGAGGCAGTGACTTCGGACGCATGCAAGACCATTGCTCTAAGCTGTCGCGGTGTGAAAATGCGATGTTTATAGACGCAGTGACTTCGGACGCATGCAAGAATATTGATCTAGGCTGGAAAGATAGGGCTCGCGTGCTTTCACGTTAGACCAGCATAACGTCGTAAGCTGTCGCGCTGTCAAAATGCGATGTTTATTATAGACGCAGTGACTTCGGACGCATGCAAGGCTATTGCTCTTGGCTGGAAAGATAGGGCTCGCTTGTTGTCACGTTAGACGGTCATATGGTCGTAAGCTGTCGCGGTGTGAAAATGCGGTGTTTATTATAGACGCAGTGACTTCGGACGCATGCAAGAATATTGCTCTATTCTGGAATGATAGGGCTCACTTGTTTTCACGTTAGACCGGCTTAACCTCGTAAGCTGTCGTGGTGTGAAAATGCGATGTTTTCTATAGAGGCAGTGACTTCGGACGCATGCAAGACCATTGCTCTAAGCTGTCGCGGTGTGAAAATGCGATGTTTATTATAGACGCAGTGACTTCGGACGCATGCAAGAATATTGCTCTAGGCTGGAAAGATAGGGCTGGCGTGTTTTCACGTTAGACCAGCATAACGTCGTAAGCTGTCGCGCTGTGAAAATGCGATGTTTATTATAGACGCAGTGAATAGGGACGCATGCAAGACTATTGCTATGGCCTGAAAAGGTAGGGCTCGCTTGTTTTCACGTTAGACCAGCATAACGTCGTAAGCTGTCGCGCTGTGAAAATGGGATGTTTATTATAGACGCATAGACGCAGTGACTTTGGACGCATGCAAAACTATTGATCTACGCTGGAAAGATAGGGCTCGCGTGTTTTCACGTTAGACGTGCATATGGTCGTAAGCTGTCGCGGTGTGAAAATGCGATGTTTAATATAGACGCAGTGACTTCGGACGCATGCAAGACTATTGCTCTAGGCTGGAAAGATAGGGCTCGCTTGTTTTCACGTTAGACCGGCTTAACGTCGTAAGCTGTCGTGGTGTGAAAATGCGATGTTTTCTATAGAGGCAGTGACTTCGGACGCATGCAAGACCATTGCTCTAGGCTGCAAAGATAGGGCTCGCTTGTTTTCACGTTAGACGGGCATAGCGTCGTAAGCTGTCGCGGTGTGAAAATGCGATGTTTATTATAGACGCAGTGACTTCGGACGCATGCAAGATTATTGCTCTAGGCTGGAAAGATAGGGCTCGCTTGTTTTCACGTTAGACCAGCATAACGTCGTAAGCTGTCGCGCTGTGAAAATGGGATGTTTATTATAGACGCATAGACGCAGTGACTTTGGACGCATGCAAAACTATTGATCTACGCTGGAAAGATAGGGCTCGCGTGTTTTCACGTTAGACGTGCATATGGTCGTAAGCTGTCGCGGTGTGAAAATGCGATGTTTAATATAGACGCAGTGACTTCGGACGCATGCAAGACTATTGCTCTAGGCTGGAAAGATAGGGCTCGCTTGTTTTCACATTAGACCGGCTTAACGTCGTAAGCTGTCGTGGTGTGAAAATGCGATGTTTTCTATAGAGGCAGTGACTTCGGACGCATGCAAGACCATTGCTCTAGGCTGCAAAGATAGGGCTCGCTTGTTTTCACATTAGACGGGCATAGCGTCGTAAGCTGTCGCGGTGTGAAAATGCGATGTTTATTATAGACGCAGTGACTTCGGACGCATGCAAGACTATTGCTCTTGGCTGGAAAGATAGGGCTCGCTTGTTTTCACGTTAGACGGGCATAGCGTCGTAAGCGCTCGCGGTGTGAAAATGCTATGATTATCATAGACGCAGTAATTTCGGACGCGTGCAAGACTCTTGCTATGGCCTGAAAAGGTAGGGCTCGCCGTCTTCACGTTAGATGGGCATAACGTGTTAAGGTGTCACGTTGTCACAATGTGATGTTTATTATAGACGCATAGACTTCGCACGCGCTCAAGACTATTTCTATAGCCTGGAAAGGTAGCGCTCGCAGTCTTCACGTTAGATAGTCATAACGTCGTAACGTGTCACGGTGGCACCATGCCATGTTCATTAGAGCCGCAGTGACATTGGACGCGTGCAAGATTATTGCCCTATCGTGAAATTATAGAGCTCACCGTGTTTACGTTAAATGGGCATAACGTGTTAAGGTGTCACGTTGTCACAAAGTGATGTTTTTATAGACGCAGTGACTTCGGACGCGTGCAAGACTATTGATCTAGCCTTGGGAGATATGGCTTTCGTGTACACGTTAGACAGGCATAACGTCGTAACGTGTCGCGGTGTGAAAATGCGATGTTTAATACAGACGCTGTGACTTCGGACGCGTGCAAGACTACTAGTATTCTTGCACACGTCCGATGTCCCTGCATTGTAACGGACAGCACGTCAGGTCGGGCCAACGTTGGAAACATATTGGCACTTCCTGGCCCAATGACGGCCTAAGATTAACAGTGTGGTTCCAATATTGGCAGCGCCATTCCGATTGCAGGCCCATTGATGGCCTAAGGTTGACAGCGTACCGCGAATATTGGCTGTGTCATTCTGTTAGAGATCTAACGTTGGCCCACATTACATAGTCAGTAAAGAATATTGGCTGTGCCATTCTGACTGAGATCCAATGTTGGCCCCCACAATACACAGTCAGTAAACAATATTGGCATTGCCGTTCAACAAGGCGGCAATTACTGGACCGACTTTCGTACGGATTAGCCAATATGAGTTACTAGTTGGCTTTCCTTGGCGAACATTGGCCCGTAATAAGCCAATTTTTGCTTTGTGGGTTTGTTGTATTCTAGGCCTTCCTGAGATTGAACAACGCGTTCTGAAAGCTAAGGCACCGATCACAGGCACACTGCGCAGGAACCAGAAATATGTTTGCAAGCCGCGACCACCTGTGGAACCACCTGTGGTTCTCCGATGTCAGGTCCATGCATGGTACACCGCCATTTTTGCACTGCGCCTTCACCGAAATGCGCACCCTAAACAGAAAATCCAGTGCACCACGTAGCAAGCAGGGGAAGTCACATTAAATTAGCCGCTGCTTTATTGATCGTGCGCGGGAACGTGTGCTTTCCATAAGAAGCAACCGTATTGCGAATTTGCCGGCGCATTGTATATTTTGCATGTACGCTCCGCGGCTTTGGAGGATCAGCATTCTGAGGAGAATGGGGAATTGCAGCGCCACAGAGCTGATGGAACCCTTTTATATTCCATAGAGATGGAGCGCAAATGTATAAGTGAAACTTTTGTTTGTTTGTTTAGCATGCATGGCCCGTTGCGGTGACGTAATCTTCATGCTCCTATTCCAATATATTTGTTTGTTCGTGCATGTGTACTAAGCCCCTTGTATGAAATCCCCTGACACACACACACAAAAAAAATTATTGCTAATTTTGGCTTTTCCGTGTGAACAACCCCTTGCCATTGCCTGTATTTGGCACGGCGCATTCCGGATTTTTTTTTTCGGCCGAACTTTCCATCCTTCAGCATCCACTTGCCTCTCCCCCACGCATCCACGTGAGCCTGGTCAATCCTATCAGGCAAGCGCTCATACAGCTGCTGTGTCAACCTGAAGCTTCTGTGTCGAATTGGCTGCTCTGGGAAGCATCGGGGAAAGCGGTAGGGTCACTATTGTCCTGCTTGTCACCCTCGTTCGCTGCTGCCCAAAAAACGCGGTGGGGTTAGGTCCAGTGGGGGAAAGTAACGTTTACGCCGTTTTTTTCATTCACCCTTTTCTTTCACGTTTCTTTTTATGCATCGCTAGCACGCCGACTGGGTGCAACACCGCCTGAGTGCTTGCCGTATTGTCCGTTCTTGTAAGCGCACTCCTATTGTGAAAAAAGCTCGCTTGCGGTCGTCATTCCTACTGAGAACCCCTACATCTTGTAATGCGCAGCAAAGTGTCCACGAAGTTTTGTGAGTGTTAGAATTATTATAGGCGAAACAACAACTAGAAAAAAAGTCGGCGCTCGTGGCCAACGTCTTCGATGTGGGATGAACTCAGATACACAGAAGCATGTATCTTACAATGGTGAGTGGATACGTTTTGCGCATGCTATATGTTTTATAAGGAGCAATATCACCTAAACAACACCACGCCGTATATATATTACTGAAACAGCCATGGCTAATCTACAGTGCCTGTAATTACATAGCTCTTCTTTATTCGCGGCCTTTGAATAGTGCCCGGAGTAGAACATGTGTAAATCTCTGTGAATTTCACCCAAATTCCATGACTATGATTTTATCAAGCCATGCGCGCGGCCTGATCCTGTAAGTCATACCGAGGAATCGCGCTTCTTCTCTCTGTTCTTGGTCAAGTGTCATTCCCCGCCGGCAGTATAACTTTCTTTTCGCATAATAAATGCCTCTTTTGTAAGAGTTTCTTGACGGAACTACTCAGTTTCCACATTAAAAATTTCGCATGAAGGCCGCATTGTGTCTAGACAGTCTGAAACTAGGCATTTGTGCTGTAGGAGGTTTTGCTGCAATTTTTTAATTATAAAATGTTACGCTGATTAGGTGTGGGGTGTAAACAAGGCGGACGGATCTTGCGAATTTTATGTTTGTTCTAAACATTCTGTTGCACTTTCGATAAAATACGCCATATATGTCGAAATATCAAAAAGTGCTACCTGACAAATCTCTTGCAATAAAGTTTCTTGATTCACCCCTTCGAACTCTCTGTACTCAGATTTATAATATTGTTGCGGTATGGCGATATTTCAAATGGAAACACTGCCACGTACATTTGACATACCAACATCTCTGATAATATTTCTTCTTATTTTACAGCGCAAGCATCTCCTCCAAGTAATGGTGAAGTCGCTATGGGAAGTGGTAGCGATTTCAACGAAACCACCCCGTAATGGTGGTGTTCGGGGGCCTCATCAGCCCGCCGTCATCCAAGCACTGACCAACCTGCCTACCGACGCCAGCCCCCTGCCCTGAAATCCATGGCCGGCCCACCGTCCTCGGCACGTTACCCAATTCTTATCCTGAGGGCAGTGCCTGTAAATAAACTGTTTGAAGATAACCGAGCGTCACCCATCCAGGTACACGGAAAATTCCTGTTTGTGAAAATTTATTCGCAAATAAACTAACATAAAAGTCAATTTCAGTATTATTTTATTATTATTTGCAAGTATAGATGACTTCTGCTTCTTGACATCTTTTTGTCGAGCTTTTCTAGCTACTATTGAGGAAGACGGCATGGGGGGGGGGGGGGGGGACAATGGCTATTAAAATGCCGCTAGCAAAAGGTTTGCAGAACGAATGGTTGCGTGCTCTAGAGCCAGCGTATTTAAAATATTCGCCATGCTAAGGGCATTGGCTCAAAGCTGGATTATTAATGGCAACGATATGGCTTAACGCTGGTCCTACGCTGGCTGCACGATGGCTGCTGCATTGCCATAAAATTGGTGCAATCTTGGCTTTAACACTGGGCCAGCATTGGATTTCGTTGCACTTTGCCAATATGCCAACAGCTGTCCAATATTGGTACCAATTTCTGCCAGCATTGGGCCATGGTTGGACCATTGCTGGTGTGCTGCCTGGGCTAGGCCTAGCTGGTATAGCCTGCAAAGATAGAGTTCGCCGTGTTCACAGTAGACGGGCACGGTGTCACAATGAGATGTTTATTACAGACACAGTGACTTCCCACGCGTGCCCGACTATTCCTATAGCCTGGGGAGATAGGACTCACCGTGTCCGCGTTACACGGGCATAACGTCGTAAGTGCTACGGTGTCACAACGCGATCTTTATTACAGACAGAGTGATTTCAGACGCCTACAAGACTACTGCTCTAGCCTAGGGAGATAGGACTCGCCGCGTTCACGGCAAAGGGCCATAACGTTGTTACGTGTCATGGTGTGACAATGCGATGTTTATTATAGACGGAGTGACTTTGGACGCGTGCAAGGGTGTTAATGTAGCCTGGAGAGATAGGACTCGCCGTGTCCGCGTTAGATGGGCACAGCGTTGTAAGTGCTACGGTGTCAAAACGCGATCTTCATTTCAGACGGAGTGATTTCAGACGCCCGCAAGACTACTGCTATAGCCTAGGCAGATAGGACTCGCCGCGTTCATGGTAAAGGGCCATAACGTTGTTACGTGTCATGGTCTGACAATGCGATGTTTATTATAGACGGAGTGACTTCGGACGCGTGCAAGAGTGTTGCTCTAACATGGGGAGAAAGGACTCGCCGTGTTCAAGTTGGACGGACAAAACGTCGTAACGTGTCATGGTATCCCAATGAGATGTTTATTATAGACGGAGTGACTTCGCAAGCGTGCAAGATTAGTGTTCTAAGCTGGGTATATAGGACTCGCCGTGTTCACGTTACGCTGTCATAACGCCATAACGTGTCACTGTGTCTCAAGGCGATGTTTATTATAGACGCATCGGCTTCGGAAGCGTGCAGGACTATTCCAATAGCATGGAAAGATAGGGCTTTCGTGTTCACATTAGACGGGCTTAGCGTCGTATCGTGTGGCGGTGTGAAAACGCGATGTTTATTATCGACGCTGTGACTTCGGACGCGCGCAACACTACTGCTATAACCTGCGAAGGTAGGGCTCACCGTGTTCACGTTAGACGGGCATAACGTCGTAACCTGTCACCTTGTAACAATGTGATGATAATTATAGACGCATAGACTTCCAACGCGTGTAAGACTTTTTCTATAGCCTGGATAGGTAGGGCTCGCCGTCTTCGCGTTAGACGGACATAACTTCGTAACGTGTCACGGTGTCACAACGATGTTTTTATTGACGCAGTGACGTCGGATCAGTGCAAGGCTATTGCTATAGTCTGGAAGGATGGGGCTAATCGCGTTCAGGTGAGACGGATATAACGTCGTAACGTGTGACTGTGTCAAAATGCTATGTTTATTATAGACGCACTGGCTTCGGACGCGTGCAAGACTGTTGTTATTGCCTGAAAAAGTAGGGCTCGTGGTGTTCCTGTTATACGGACATAACGCCCTACCGTGTCACGGTGTCAGAAGGCGATGTTGGGTTACAGACCTAGCGACTTCGGACACGTGCAAGACTATTGCTCTAGCCTTCGGAGATAGGGCTTTTTTGTTCGCGTTAGACAGGCTTGAAGTTGTAACGTGTCGCGGTGGGGAAAATGCGATGGTCAATATAGACGTAGTGACTTGGGACCCGTGCAAGCATACTGCTTTGGCCTGCCAAGTTAGGGCTTGCCATGTTCACGTTAGACGGTCATAATTTCGGAGCGTGTCGCGGTGGCCCAGTGCGATGCTTTTGTAGGCCCCGTGACTTTAGACGCATGCAAGGCTATTGCTATAGCCCGGAAAGGTAGGGCTCACCGCGTTCAGGTTAGACAGCATAACGTCATAACGTGTCATTGTTTCAAAATGCGATGTTTATGATAGACGCAGTGGCTTCGGACGCGTGCAAGACTAGTGCTACAGTCAGCCAAAATAGGGCTCGCTGTGTTTCTGTTATACGGGCAAGACGGCTTAGCGTGTCACGGTGCCAAAAGGCGACGTTTATTACAGACCCAGTGACTTCAGACGCGTGCCAGAGTGTTTTTCTAGCCTCTGGAGATGGACTCGCCGTGTTCAAGTTAGACGGCCAAAACGTCGTAACGTGTTATGGTGTCAGAATGAGAGGTTTATTATTGAGGGAGGGACTTCGGACGCGTGCAAGATTAATGCTCTAGTCTGGGGATACAGGACTCACCGTGTTCACGTTACACGGTCATAACGCATAGGGGTGTCACAATGCGATTTTTATTATAGTCGTCATGACTTCGGACACGTGCAAGACAATTCCTTTAGCCCGGAAAGATAGGGCTTTCGTGTTCACGTTATACGGGCATAACGTCGTACCGTGTCACGGTGTCACAATGCGATGTTCATTATAGACGCAGTGACTTCGCACCCGTGCAAGACTTGCTATGGCCTGAAAAAGTAGGGTTCACCGTCTTCACGTTAGACAGTCATAACGTCGTAACGTGTCGCGGTGTCGCAATCCCATGTGTACTAGTGCCGCAGTGACTTTGGACGTGTGCAAGATTATTGCAATAGCCTGGAATTATAGAGCTCACCGTGTTCACGTTAAACAGGCATAACGTGATAAGGTGTCACGTTGTCACAATGTGATGTTTATTATAGACGCATAGACTTCGCACGCGCGCAAGACTGTTGCTATAGCCTGGAAAGGTAGCGCTCGCAGTCTTCACGTTAGACAGTCATAACGTCGTAACGTGTCACGGTGTCGCAATGCCATGTTTATTAGAGCCGCAGTGACAATGGACGCGTGCAAGATTATTGCCCTATCCTGAAATTATAGAGCTCACCGTGTTCACGTTAAACGAGCATAACGTGTTAAGGTGTCACGTTGTCACAATGTGATGTTTTTATAGACGCAGTGACTTCGGACGCGTGCAAGACTATTGATCTAGCCTTGGGAGATATGGCTTTCGTGTACACGTTAGACAGGCATAACGTCGTAACGTGTCGCGGTGTGAAAATGCGATGTTTAATACAGACGCTGTGACTTCGGACGCGTGCAAGACTACTAGTATTCTTGCACACGTCCGATGTCCCTGCTGCATTGTAACGGACAGCACGTCAGGTCGGGCCAACGTTGGAAACATATTGGCACTTCCTGGCCCAATGACGGCCTAAGATTAACAGTGTGGTTCCAATATTGGCAGCGCCATTCCGATTGCAGGCCCATTGATGGCCTAAGGTTGACAGCGTACCGCGACTATTGGCTGTGTCATTCTGTTAGAGATCTAACGTTGGCCCACATTACATAGTCAGTAAAGAATATTGGCTGTGCCATTCTGACTGAGATCCAATGTTGGCCCCCACAATACACAGTCAGTAAACAATATTGGCATTGCCGTTCAACAAGGCGGCAATTACTGGACCGACTTTCGTACGGATTAGCCAATATGAGTTACTAGTTGGCTTGCTTTGGAGGACAGTGCCACAGAGCTGATGGAACCGTTTTATATTGCATCCAGATGGAGCGCATATGTATTAGGGAAACTTTTGTTTGTTAGTTTAGCATGCATGGCTTGTTGCGGTGACGTAATCTTTATGCTCCTATTCCAATATATTTGTTTGTTCGCGCATGTGTACTAAGCCCCTTGTATGAATGCCCCTGACAGAAAAATATAATTATTGCTAATTTTGGCTTTTCCGTGTCAACAACCCCTTGCCATTGCCTGCATTTGGCACGGCGCATTCCGGATTTTTTTTTCGGCCTAACTTTCCATCCTTCAGCATCCACTTGCCTCTCGCCCACGCACCCACGTGAGCCCGGTCAATGCTATCAGTCAAGCCCTCATACAGCTGCTGTGTCAAACTGAAGCTGCTGTGTCGAATTGGCTGCTCTCGGAAGCACGGGGGAAAGCGGTGGGTTCACTATTGTCCTCCTTGTCTCCCTGCGTCGCGGCCCCCCAAAAAACGCGGTCGGGCTAGGTCCAGTGGGGGAAAGTGGCGTTTAAGTGGTTTTTTTAATTCACCCTTTCCTTTCACTCTTTCTTTTTATGCATCGCTAGCACGCCGACTGGGTGCAACACCGCCTGAGTGCTTGCCGTCTTGTCCGTTCTTGTCAGCGCACTCCTATCGTGGAAAATGCTCAATTGCGGTCATCATTCTTACTGAGAAGCCTACCTATTGAAATACGCAGCAATGTGGCCACGAATTTTTGTGAGTGTTAGAATTAATATAGGCGAAACAACCACTAGAAAAGAAGTCTGCGCTCGATTGATTGAAAACATCTTTATTTGCAGGATATTCGTAGAACTCGTGGGTGGGCAGCCTATTCCGGTAGCCCACTGGTTACTACTGCTGCGCTGGCTCTCCCCACCAGCCAGTGCTGACGGTCAGGATCATCGCTGAGCAGAATAGCCTGCCACTGCTCTTTTGAGGGGTTTGGAATGGGGTCAACTATGGGATTAAATTGGCAAGCCCATACCATGTGGTAGAGGTTAGCTACCTCTCCACAGTGTGGGCATTGCGGGGAGTATAGTGTAGGATACCACTGGTGTAACTTAGCTGGCGTTGGGTATGTATTAGTTTGTAGTCTCCTAAGAGTGTTCTCTTCCAACTTAACGAGGGATTTATGTGGCGTTGGGTACTCCTTCCTGGCTGTTTTGTATGGTGCGAGATTGTCAGCATACACTGCTAAAGCAGTTAGGTCCCAGCACTCTTCACGGTCATCAGGGGGTACGCCCGGTATAGAAGAGCTCGGGCATACCTGTGAGCGGCTTCGTTTCCTCCCGGTAGTTGCAGGTGACCGGGAAACCAGATGACTGAGGCTTGGCTTGGTGGATGATTAGTCAGCAATGACAACCCTGACCTGTGAATTAATGCATTATTGAAGTTGCGACAGGCGTTCTGGGAGTCAGTGAGCACATCGGCGTTGGGGTTAGATGCTATAGCTAATGCAACAGCTGCTTCCTCTGCGTGAGTGGGGTTGGATGTTTTCATCGAGGCGCAATTCACCACCAATCCTGAAGGCGTTGAGACCACAATAGTCATCACTCCATTCTTTGGTCCTGCGGCGTCCATATAGAGGGTGTTAGGTTGCTCGTCCCATTTCTTCTGCAGGGCTTCCCCTCTTGCTTTTGTCCTTTCGATGTTATATGCGGCATGCATGTTCCGCGGAATGGGGTACACGTTGATGCGTCTCCTCACATCACGTGGTACCTCTTCCCTTTGGTCTATCGTATAGGGCAGATTAATATGGATCTTTACGAGGAGATCTCTACCTGGTTTGTGAGTGCGAGCCTATTGAGTTGTGAGAGGTATTGTGCTTCCCACATCTCTTTGAGGGTATTATGTACTCCTAGAGCCATGAGCTTTGCCGTTGGCGTGGAGTTTGGTAGCCCCAGTGCCGTCTTGTAGGCCTTCCGGATCAGTGTCTCCAACTTTTCAATTTCCGACTTGGAGAGGTTAAGGAATGCCGTCCCGTACATTATCCGAGAAATCACGAAACCCTGTACTAAGCGGATGGCGCCCCTTTCCTTCATGCCATGGTGCTTATTTCTGATACGATGCATCATCCGGAGGATTTGCTCGGTGGATGTTGTAAGCTTCTTCATAGTGCTGGCATTCTGTCGCCCCTGTGGGATATACAGCCCTAGGATCTTGATCTCCGTGGGTTTCGGTACTGAGTGGTTGTCTATATACACCGTGATGTTCTGTGCCAGGGGTGTCCTCGGGTTCTTCAGGATGAGCAACTCGGACTTTTCTGGCGCACACTGGAGGCCTCTTTCCCTGGCGTACTGGTCCGCCGTGTCCGCTGCTGTTTGAAGACGCTCCTCGATCTCGGCGTCACTCCCCGAGTTGTACCAGACAGTGATATCATCCGCATACAATGTGTGTTTGATACCCGGGATTGCGGAGAGAATGCGTGGGAGGTCTTTCATAGCCAAATTGAACAAAAGGGGTGACAGTACCGCCCCTTGCGGAGTTCCTCTAGGGCCTAGAGTGATGGGATCTGATTTTATTCCAGCGAAGTTTATAGTGGCTTGCCTTGCTGATAAGAAGTTTTTGACATAGTTGTAGGTTCTAGCGCCACAGTTGGTGTCGGCGAGGCTTTGAAGAATATTTTTATGCAGAACGTTGTAAAACGCTCCTTTCAAATCAAGTGACAGGATGGCCCTTGTCTGTGACTTGGGGGTGTCTCAAGGAGATCCTTATACAGGTACAAGAGGGCGTCCTGGGTCGATAGGTGAGGGCGAAAGCCGAATTGAGTGTTAGGTAGGAGGTTGTACTCTTCTAAGTATCTACTGAGTCTCCTGTTGATGACTCTCTCTATGAGCTTGCCCAAACACGAGGTCAGCGATATCGGTCTAAGATTATCCAGTTTAAGGGGTTTGTTCGGCTTCGGAATGAAGCGAACCTCGGCCGTCTTCCAGGATATTGGTAGCGTTCCTGTAGCCCAATGCTGCTCGTTGAAGCATTGCACCAGCGAGGTGATGGTGTCATCGCTGAGGTTAAATAAGAGCTTTGCTGTTATTTGATCTGGACCTGGAGCTGCATTTTTTCTCATGGCCGCAATTTCTGCTTTGATCGCTTCTTTCGTGAGTGGAATGTCCAGCTTCGCATTCGGCAGCCCAGAATACTCCGGTTGTGCCACGACTGGGTCCGTGCACAGATACCTGGTCTTGAGCTTTTCCATCAACTCTGTGTCCGTACCCGGGATGGTGTGTACAATCTTCGTGAGCCTGTCTTTAGTGGCCGACTTGCTGCTGCTGGGGTCGATTAGGACACGCAGGAGCTTGCAAGTCTTTGACACACCTAGCTTCCCCTGAATACCATCGCAGAGCGTATTCCAGTTCTGTCTCGCCAAGGATATTGCGTAGGATTCTGCCTTTTTGTTTATCTCATCTATTTTTTTCCTGAGTTTGCGGTTAAGCCGCTGTCTTAGCCATCTCTTTGTCAATGAGTGTCTTGCTTCCCATAAATGTAGAAGGTGCGGATCGACCGCTGGGCAATCTTCTGCCGTGCAGACCTCTTTCGTAAAGGCTGTCAAAGCTTGCACCTCGCCCTTAACCCATTCCTCTAGGTTTGTAATAGGGTTTGCAGTAGATGCTCGGGCCTGTCTCCACCTGTCCCAGTTCGTAATTCTTGCGATACCTATTTTGCGTTTGCACGCGTTTGTGCTTATCTCCAGAGAGAGGATGTAGTGATCGCTTCCTAGGTGCTGTTCGGTATTCTTCCAAATCGCGCTGTTTATGTTCGCGGTGAACGTCACGTCCGGACACGTATCTCTACTAACACTGTTTCCCAGCCTCGTAGGGTAAGAGGGATCGGTGAGGATCGACAGCCCTTCTTGCGTCACTACTTCTTCCAGTTTTCTGCCTTTTGGTGTCGCCGCCGGGTAGCCCCATGAAGGGTGCGGTGCGTTGAAGTCGCCCCCAATCACGCAGGGGGCATGGCCCACTAAGCTCAGAAATTTCTTTATGAGGGAACCCAATCTTGCGTGCCTGTCTTTGGGAGGGCTGTAAACATTCAATACATGCGTGCTTGTCGCTCCTCTTTGGAGAGGAAGAATAGTAATATAGCAGTGCGCAATATCCGGCTCGAAAGGGTCGTGCAGTATGGCAGTGTATAGTTTGTGCACTAACGTGGCAGTTAACTGGTCTTGCTGATAAGTCACATAGTCTTGGAGTTTGATAGGTATTAGGTGGGGTTCTTGAATTAGGATAGCTGCCGGTAGGTCAGATTCCTGAGATAGTAGGAGATTAAGAGCCGCCTGCTTTCTCCTGTAGCCCCGGCAGTTCCAGTGCCAGATCTTTATTCTAGGCTTGGCTGGCATGGTGAGTCCGTATCAGAGGGCTCGTCCACTTGCATTGTGCGAGCGAATTTGGACTTATGTGTTTTATCCGCATGGTCCTTCCGAAGTGCAGAAATTGCCGTCTCCGTGTATCGTCTGTTGTTTGCAATCTTCTCTCGAATTTCTTGGAATTGGGCGTTCACGTAAATTGGAAAAGCTCGAAACTCCTCCTTGAAGGATCGGAGTGTGTTGGTAGATCTCGCCTAAGGCAGGTTGGGAGCTAGGCACCTGCTGTGTTTGGCTTTGAGGAGTCGGCTGAGTTACCGGCGTTATTGCATTAGTAGCGGCGCGCTTAAGCTCTTGGTTTTGGATTGTTAAAGCGCTGAGTTGTTTTTTAAGACTTTCTATCTCTTTTTTGAGTGCTGCCAACTGCGTGCTATTCTGCGGGGAGGTCGAGGGGAGGGGAGGCCACTCTGCAAAGCTCACCTTCGAATCTGAGAGCTGACTCGAGGATGTCTTCTTCAGCGCCCCGGTGGTCTTCGTGAGGTTCTCCTTCCCTTGCTCTTTACCCGCCTCCGCGTGACTGGCGTTCTGGTTGGAGCCGGTTGCCCGGCGTCTCGAGCTCGAACGGCTGCGAGAGGTGGAACGAAAGTGAGAGACTGATGACGACGCCCCTCGCCATCGCTGTTCAGGCTGCTGCTTCTGCCTCGGCCTGCTCCTACCTTCTTCAAGTTCCGTTGTTGATGCCGCATTTGATGACGTGGCCTAGGGTTCTTGTTCAGCGGTCTGTGGAATTTCTCCTTGCAGTCCCTTGAATAAGTCTTGTGCGGACCCTTGCACAGCGCGCAAACGGGTGCGCACTCGAGCGTCTCATCTGGACTCGGCGTTCCACAGTTCTGGCAAGCAGCCCCCTTGGGTTTCGGGCAGACGTCTGCTCGGTGACCTCGCATTCCACAGTTGATGCAAGCCGCCCTCGTTTTCCGGTAGATGTAGCAGCGGCGCTCTGACCACCCGTAGTTGACCGTGAATGGAACTTTCTGGCCGGCGAAGACGATCACTGCCGACGTAGTCTTGCCCAGACGGCGCGCTCCCAGGATTGTATGGCTGGGTGAGGAGACGTCTTGGAAGATAGAGTCATCACCCACTTCAGGCTTGATATTATGTAATACAACCCTGCAAACATCCTCTGGCAAGGCAACGTAGGCGGTGACTGTTATACTCTTGCTGTCGAGGTGCAGACTATTAAGCTTGGCGAGGCGGAACGCATCTTCCTCGCAGTGAGTACATATCATTACAATGTTGTGCTGGCTAACAACGCGCAGAGTTGGCTTTTCTTGTAGCGGTGTGTCGAGGGCCGCTTGGATCCCTAATTCGAGATCCAAGGAGCGTGGAGTCACAGATTGCAGATCCATCGTGGTTTTAGGTCGGATGATGACCTTGTATGGAAAATTCTTTAAACTCGGTAGACGCGGAAGTCTCGGTGCGGGAGGCTCTCGACGTTCTTTCTGCTCCGGCTCTTGCTAGGGAGCTGTCGAGTTAGCTTGCGCCGCTCTTTCGTTGTTGCGCCGGGACCATATGTTCCAGCCATGGCTGTTGTCTTCCTTCGGGAGATCCTGCGGGGGCATCAGCTGCTGCTGGGATGTTGATACATGACTGAAGTCCATCTCCGTCGGGTCGTAGCCTCTTAGGGAATTCATAGTAGTCGCGGTAGTCATGAGTGAAGCGGGAGCACTCACCGGAGAACGTCGTTAGACCCAGCATTGCGCGAACGCCATGCCGCGCATCCGCGGGCGCACCTGCGTCTCCGCTGTGCCCACAAAACAGGCAACACTTAAAGAACAGCGACAATGGCGAACACAGTCGGCAATCGTCGATAATATGATCAACGGGTTATGCGTGTCAGGTTTTATACATCCATTATCGAATATTCCAGACAAATCGCTGGGACCCGCGTGTCTTCCACGAAGTTCCATATTATTCGCGTCGCGCACGCATGCGATCAGTTTAAACAAGGTTTGGTCACAGACAGCGGATGAAACCATCGATAACATTCCAGAAACTTCCGATACATGCAGGCGCGTCCTGCGCAGTGCAATAGCATTTGTTAAGCGGTGAAACGTGTCGCCTGATGAAGACAAGAACACGTGTCAATATCCCCCTCTTAGAAAGCATGGACCCGATGCTGCAAACAACGAAAGTAATAAAGAGAAGCACTCGTAGTAAAGAAAACAACAAAATAAGGAAGTTCATCAGCGTGCGTAAAAGGGCTTCAGACGCACTACGTGGACCACTTCAGATCGTGCCCGGCGCCGCTGTAACTGCGAAATGCCATTTGGCACGACCTCATAGTGCAGTTCGCCATGACGTTGGATGATCTTGTAGGGTCCGGAGTAACGTCTCATTAGTTTCTCACTGAGTCCTCGTCGACGTATTGGGGTCCAAGCACGGTCACCGTGCTGGTACTCGACGAAGCATCGTCAAAGGTTGTGGTGTCGGCAGTCGGTACACTGCTGGTTCTTGGTACGTAGGCGGGCGAGCTGTCGGGCCTATTCTGCGCGTTGGAGATAGGTAGCGACGTCAAGATTCTCCTCCTCAGTGACGTGCGGCAGCCTGGCGTCGAGCGTCGTCGTCGGGCTCCTGCCGTAAACCAGCTTAAACAGCGTGATCTGTGTTGTTTCTTGCACCGCCGTGTTGTAAGCGAAGGTTACTACGGCAGGACGGCATCTTAAGTCTTGTGTTCGGCGTCGACGTACATTGCTAGCATGTCGGCGAGGGTTTTATTCAGGCGCTCCGTAAGACAATTCGTCTGTGGTTGGTAGGCAGTTGTCCTCCTGTTCCTTGTCTGGATCCACTGAAGAATGGCTTGGGTGGGCTCCGCTGTAAAGGCTGTTCTTCTGTCGGTGATGAGGACTTCTGGGGCGCCATGTCGAAGGAGAATGCTTTCGACGAAAAATTTTGCCACTTCGGCTGCGCTGCCCTTCGGCAGAGCTTTAGTTTCAGCGAAGCGGGTGAGGTAGTTCGTCGCCACGATGATCCACTTATTTCCGGACCTTGACGTCGGAAACAGTCCCAACAAGTCCATCCCGATCTGCTGAAAAGGTCGGCAAGGAGGCTTGATCGGCTGCAGTAATCCGCCTGGCCTTGTGGTGGTGTCTTGCGTCGCTGACAGTCTGGGCATGTTTTGACGTAACGGGCAAGGTCGGTGGTTAGGCGCGGCCAATAATACTTTTCTTGTATCCTCGATAGTGTCCTGGAGGAGCCGAGGTACTAGGCGGTCGGATCTTCATGTAGGGTGCGCAGTACTTCTGGACGCAACGACGACGGAACAACAAGAAGGTAGTTGGCGTGGACTGGTGAGAAGCTCTTCTTCACGAGTAGAATGTTTTGAAGCGTGAAGGAAGATAATCCGCGCTTAAATGCCCTGGGGACAACGTCGGCGTGCCCATACAAATATTCGACGAGGCCTTTTAGCTCCGGGTCTGCCCGTTGCTGTTCAGCGAAGTCTTCCGCGCTTATCATTCCAAGGAAGGCATCGTCATTCTCGTCATCATGCGGCGGCGGGTTAATGGGGGCGCGTGATAGGCAATCGGCATCGGAGTGTTTTCGTCCAGACTTGTAGGTTACAGTGATGTCGTATTCTTGTAGTCTGAGGCTCCACCGCGCCAGTCGTCCTGAAGGATCCTTTATGTTCGCTAGCCAACACAACGCGTGATGTTCCCTGACGACTTTGAATGGCCTGCCATAAAGATAAGAGCGAAATTTAGCCGTAGCCCAAACGATGGCGAGGCATTCCTTTTCGGTCGTAGAATAGTTGCCTTCCGCTTTTGACAGGGACCGGCTAGCGTTCACCTGTTCACCTGATCACCTGTTTGACTCCGTTTCTCCTCTGGACAAGAACGGCACCGAGGCCTAGGCTACTGGCATCAGTATGAATTTCTGTATTGGCGTACTCGTCGAAGTGCGCAAGTACCGGCGGCGACTGCATGCGTCGTTTGAGTTCTTCAAATGCGTCGGCCTGCGGCGTTTCCCATTTGAATTCAATATCACATTTAGTGAGACGTGTCAACGGCTCAGCGATGCGTGAAACGTCCTTGACAAAGCGTCAGTAGTAGGCACACATTCCAAGGAATCTGCGCACTGCCTTCTTGTCGATGGGTTGCGGGAACTGTGCGATGGCAGCTGTCTTTTGCGGATCTGGACGGACACCAGATTTGCTGATTACGTGGCCTAGGAAGAGAAGCTCATCGTAAGAGAAGCGGCATTTTTCCGCCTTCAGAGTAAGCCCTGATGACTTGATGGCCTCTAGTACTGTCGCAAGCCGCCTGAGGTGATCGTCGAAATTTCCGGCGAAGATGACGACGTCATCCAAGTAAACGAGACAGGTCTGCCGCTTCAATCCTGCTAAAACCGTGTCCATCACGCACTGGAACGTTGCAGGCGCCGAGCACAGTCCGAATGGCATAACCTTGAACTCGTACAGGCCCCCTGGGGTGATGAAGGCCGTCTTTTCGCGATCTCTTTCGTCGACTTCTATTTGCCAATAGTCAGACTTGAGGTCCATCGACGAGAAATATTTAGCGTTCCACAGCCGATCCAATGAGCCGTCTATTCGTGGGAGGGGGTATACGTCCTTCTTCGTGATCTTGTTGAAACGACGATAATCGACGCAGAAACGTAGGGTTCCGTCCTTTTTCTTCACCGAGACTACAGGATATGCCTACGGGCTTTTGGACGATTGGATGATGTGGTCGTGCAGCATTTCGTCGACTTGCTGCCTTATTGCCTCACGTTCTCGCGTAGAAACTCGATAAGGACTCTGAAGGAGTGGTCGAGCACACTCTTTGGTTATTACGGGATGCTTTGCGAGTGGCGTTTGTCGAATCCTTGATGACGTCGAAAAGTACTCTTCGTATCGTCGAAGTAAGCTTCTCAGCTGTTGCTTATTCATGGGGAGACATGGATTCATGTCGAAGTCTGGTTCGGGAAGTACGGTCGTCGGGGTACATGCGGTAGAATGCGAGAAGACAAACGCATTGCTGGTTTCCAGAATTTCCTCGATGCATGCGATCGTCGTGCCCTTGATGTGCTTGAACTCCTGGCATAAGTTTGTCAGCAACACTTCAGTTTTCCCTCCATGCAGTCGAGGGATCCCTCTTGCGACGCAAATTTCACGCTCGAGCAGTATACGTTGGTCGCCTACGATGACGCCTTCTATATCAGCGGGTATTTCGGTGCCGACCGAAATAACCACGGTCGAGCGAGGCGGGATGCTCACTTGAACTTCGAGAACACTCTAGGCGTGGTGACTACGAGAGCTCTCTGTCGTTATGGCTTGATCTTCCGACAGCGTCATCGATTTTGACTTCAGGTCTATGATTGCGCCGTGTCGGTTCAGGAAGTCCATACCGAGAATGACGTCTCGTGAACAGTGTTGGAGGATAACGAAGGTGGCAGGGTAAGTCCGGTCATGAACAGTTATTCTTGCCGTGCAGATTGCAGTCGGCGTAATGAGGTGGCCTCCAGAGGTCCGAATTTGTGGGCCTTCCCATGCAGTTTTAGCTTTCTCCAACTGAGTGGCGATGTGCCCACTCGTTACGAAGTAATGAGCCTCTGTGTCCACTAAGGCGGTAACTGCGTGGCCGTCGAGAAGCAAGTCGTGGTCGGTGGTTCTTAGTCTGGCGTTGCAGGTAGGTCTTGGCGTCGGATCACGGCAGCGTCATGTTGAACTGAAGCTGGAATGTCGCGTCGTCAGGTCGTCTTTCTTCGTCGTATTCTTTGCTTCCAGACTTCGTCGGGACGGCGGCGTGTCATTATGTCGTCATGGTAGTTTCTTCAGCGTCTTCGTCGGCGGTGGAGGATCTTCGTCAGTTCGACGAACAGCAACCGCACGTCCATTGGTTGCTGCTTTTAGTTTTCTGGATATGGGCTCGCTCACCGGCCCTGGGCTCGGCCAGTGTATGGTCGGCGCTGCGGCGACAGGCAGCGAGCTGGTGATGGTGGAAGGGACGGTCGTGGAGAGCTCCACTGAGTAGCGGCGAGGTAGTCGGCGAAATTGCGAGGGCGTTCACCTTGCTGCGGGCGCGGTGCGTTGACGGCGAAACCTCGCAGTCCCATCTCCCGGTATGGGCATCGTCGGTAGACGTGACCCGCGGGCTACTCCGAGTTGTCGGAGCTGCTCAGGTACGGCGTCGGCAATCGAAGCCACTTGAGGCTGTGATGATGGGAACAGCTTCTGTAGCTCCTCCCGCACGACCGCTCGGATAGCCTCGCGTAGGTCGTCGGGTGCCAGTGACTGAGCTCCGGCGTAGTTTGTCGAGTTCGTGCGGCGGCCAAATTGACGGTTTCACATCTCGAGTGTCTTCTTGATGCTGGTGGCCTCGCGAAGAAACTCGTTGAAGGTCTTCGGCGGTCTTCGTAAAATTCCGGCAAAAAGTTCCTCCTTCACACCACGTATGAGTAGGCGGACTTTCTTCTCCTCGGGCATTTCAGGGTCACCGTGGCGGAATAGACGGCCCATTTCCTTCGTGAAGATCGCGGTTGTTTCATTAGGTAGCTGCACCCGGGTTCCTAATAGCGCTTGAGCTCGTTCTCGGCGCACGACGCTTGCGAATATCTGCAGGAAGCCGCTTCGGAACAGTTTCCAGGTCGTTGAGGTGGCTTCTCGGTTCTCGAACCACGTCCTGGCCGCGTCTTCCAATGCGAAGAAGATATGTCGCGGTTTGTCGTCGGTTTGTCGGTTGTTAAATGTAGCGACTCTCTCATACGTCTCAAGCGAGCTTTCCAGGTGATCGAACGTTGAACCGCGGAACGTCGGAGGCTCCCTGGACTGCTGCAGCACGACGGGGGACGCTGGCACTGCCATTCGTGTGGACTTGGTGGCGATCTTCCTAGTCGTCTCAGGCAATAGTCAGTGCTCGGGGGGCAGTCCTTGCAGCCTGCGGCTACCTCGCTGATTCTTGGCGACGTTGGTGTTGTCTTCCGCGTGCGGGCTTGGGTCACGGCTTTGTGGGGGCGTCTGGTACATGAACGCAAAGCACCTCCACCAGATGTCAAGTGGTCGTGACGTCAAACAACACGGTAGCAATGCTGTGAAAGGGAAAACTAGCTTTTATTCGGCGAACTTGTGCCCACAAAACAGGATACACCCAAAGAACGGCGACAATGGCGAACACAGTCGGCGATCGTCGAAAATCTGATCAACGTGTCATGCGCGTTGGCTTTTATACATAAATCGTCAAATGTTCCAGACTAATTGCTGGGACCTGCGTGTCTTCCACAATGTTCTACATGATTGGCGTCGCGCACGCATACAATCAGTTTTCACAAGGTTTGGTCGCAGACAGCGGATGGAACCATCGATAACATTCCAGAAACTTCCGATACATGCAGGCGCGTCCTGCGCCGTGCGGTAACATTTGTTAGGCGGTGAAACGCGTCGCCTGATAAAGACAAGTACACGTGTCAATATAACAGGGTATATATATTACTGAAACAGCCCTTGCAAATGTAGAGCGCCGGTAATTACATAGCTCTTTCTTATTCGCAGCCTTTGAATAGTGCCCGGAGTAGAACACGTGTAAATCTCTGTGAATTTCACTGATACTCCAGAACTATGATTTTATCAAGCCATGCGCGCGGCCTGATGCTGCTAGTAATACCGAGGGACCGCGCTTCTTCTCTCTGTTCTAGGTCAAGCATCATTTCCAGCCGGCAGTATTTCTTTTCGTATAATAAATGCCTCTTTTGCTAGTGTTTCCTGACGGAACTTCTCGGTTGCCAGATTAAAAATTTCACACGAAGGCCACATTGTGTTTAGACAGTCTGAAACTAGGCTTTCTTGTGCTGTAGCAGGTCTTCCTCCAATTTTTTAAATTATAAAGTGCTACGCTGATTAGGTGTGGGGTGTAAACAAGGCGGACGGATCCTGCACATTTTATTTTTGTTCTAAATATTCTGTTACACCCTCTACGAAATGCGCCATATATGTCGAAATATTGAAAAGTGTTACCTGACAAATCTCTTGCAAAAAAGTTTTTTGATTCACCCCTTCGAACTCTCTGTGCTCAGATTTATAATATTGTTATGTGTAGAAAGACACAGACGGAAGAGACTATTTACAAGCTATTTACACTGGACTGGAGCCAGAGCACCAGGCCGACATTTTCTCGCTCCAAGGGCAGAGACCCACTTCGTCGTCGTTCCCTCGGCGGCTCGTCTCTCGGGTATCTACCGATAATATTGTAATACTAACCCCGGCGGCAAAAGCGCCGTCACGGTGCTGTTAAATATCCAAGAGGCGTGGAGAGCTGTAGGGTTTCAGTCGGGCGAAGTGGGCAATGTCACTGGTTGTCATAAAAGAGGACGTAGTGGGCGTGGCTAGAGCGATTTCGTAGGTGACATCGGTCACTTGGCGAAGCACGCGATATGGGCCCGTGTTGCAGGAAAGCAGTTTCTCACAAAGGCCAACTTTACGCGATGGTGACCAAAGCAACACGAGAGTGCCGGGCGCAATATGGACATAACGGTGACGGAGGTCGTAGCGTCGCTTCTGTTTGTCTTGGGAGACTTGTAGAATGACGCGCGCAAGTTGACGAGCATGGTCATCGCGGGGGATTGCATCACGGGCATAAGCGCTACTTGAAGCTGTGGGGGACGGAGGCACGGTGTCTAGTAATAGCGTCGGTTCGCGGCCATACTAGAGGTAAAACGGGAAAAAGCCGGCAGTATCGAGACGGGAAGAGTTGTATGCAAAGGTAATGTAGGGTAGATCCAGTTCCCAGTCACGGTGGTCGTGTCAAACGTATTTGGATAGCATGCCTGTAAGGGTGCCGTTCAAAGCTCAGTGAGTGGTAGGAGGTAGCAAATTTACGCTAAATGGAGCAGGCCCGCATGATGTCGTGAATGACTTCTGCAAAAATGTACGGCCACGGTCTGTTAGCAATTGACGCGGAGCACTATGCATCAAAATGATGTCATGTAGAAGGAAGTCCGCAACATCAGTTGCGCAACTGGTCGGAAGAACGCAGGTTACGGAGTAGCGGGTCGCGTAGTCAGCCGCGACTGCAACCCACTTGTTTCCTGACGTAGATTCCGGAAATGGACCGAGAAGGTCTAAGCCAACGGCAGGGATGTCCAGCGGCGGCAGGTAACCAGAGGGGAGCTGGGAAGGCTTCTTGCGTCGCTGGCAAAGTTCACAAGCGGCGACGTAACGTCGTACGGAACGGGCAAGGCCCGGCCAGAAAAAACGGCGACGTAGACGGTCATAGGTTCGAGATACGCCGAGGTGTCCTGCCGTTGGTGCGTCGTGAAGCTCTTCTAGAACGGTCGAGCGGAGGTGTTTAGGTATGACAAGTAGGAACTCAGAGCCGTCCGGATGAAGGTTACGACGGTACAGAGTACCGTTGCGGAGGACCAAGAGGCGTAGAGTGGCATCGGCCGGAGAGTGTTCAAAACGGTCGATGAGTGCTCTGATGTAGGCCTCACGACGTTGCTCGTCGGCGAAATGAAGCAGCTGTGATACAGAGAATACGCAAGCTGCACTGGTAATATCGTAGGAGTCTGGATCGTCAACAGGGTAACGCGACAAGCTGTCAGCGTCTTGGTGCAGGCGGCCTGACTTGTAGACCACGGAATATGAAAATTCTTGTAGCCTCAAAGCCCATCGACCAAGCCGGCCTGTAGGATCTTTTAGCGATGAGAGCCAGCAGAGAGCGTGATGGTCAGTGACTACGGAAAAAGGGCGACCGTAAAGGTAAGGACGGAACTTCGCAACCGAATAAGCAATAACGCGATCCTGGCCACGCTGACGCTGGGCTAAGACAGCATCTACGCCATGACCGCTGGCATCTGTACGCAATTCTGTAGGGGCATCAGGGTCGAAGTGGGCGAGAATGGGTGGTGAGGTTTGAAGAGTGACGAGACGAGAGAAGGCGGAGGTTTCTGAAGTGCCCCACGAGAATTTTACGCCTTTATTCAAAAGATTAGTGAGGGGTCTAGCAATTGTGGCAAAATCTGGAACAAAACGACGAAAGTACGAGCATTGTCCTACAAAACTTCGGACATCTGCGGCTGTCTTCGGAACCGGAAAATCTCGGACAGCGCGAGTTTTGTCGGGATCAGGCTGTACTCCGAAAGCGCCAACGAGATGGCCCAGAAGTGTAAGTTGCCGGTGGCCAAAACGACATTTGGATGAGTTAAGTTTCAGCTTCGCCTTTCGATATACATCAAGTATAGTTGTTAGACGCTCAAGGTGAGTGTCGAACGTTGGCGAGAAAACGATGACGTCGTCGAGGTAGCAGAGGTATGTGGACTATTTGAAACCTTGGAGCAAGGAGTGCATCATACTCTCAAAGGTGGCAAGGGCGTTGCCTAATCCAAACGGCATTACTTTAAATTTGTATAGGTCATCAGGTGGGATGAACGCGGTTTTTTCTCTGTCCATATCGTCAACAGCAATCTGCCAGTATCCAGAACGGAGATCGATAGAAGAGAAATAGCTGGAACCGTGGAAGCAGTCAAGCGCATCATCTATACGTGGAAGCGAGTAGACATCCTTCTTAGTAATGTTGTTCAGATGACGGTAGTCTACAGAGAAGCGCCATGTGCCGTCCTTCTTCTTAACCAACACCACAGGTGACACCCAGGGACTTCAAGAAGGCTCAATGATGTTTTTCTCTAGCATTTTGTTCAATTCACTTTGAATTACTCGGCGTTCCGACGCAGAAACTCGGTACGGTCGTCGGTGAATAGGCATAGCATCGCGAGTAAGGATCCGATGCTTGACCGCGAGCGTCCGGCCTAAAGGGCGATCGTCAATGTCGAAAATATCTCGGTTGGACGATAAGTCAAGTCAAGTCAAGTCAAGTTTATTTACAACACGTACAAAGTACAGTGTTGAAGGCCACCCTGGCAAGAAAGCTGTAAACATACAGCTTGACGAGGCCAGGGGACCACCACCAGGCAACATCGGCCATCACACAAATCCGCAGTACAAACAGTAAGCTTTCGTAAGTAGCTTCATTACTACAACACGTGGTATAAATCCACTTCCTTGGACATGAATAGATCATCATACATGCATAATCAGTACGAGCGCACTGAAATTCGGGTGAATAACATTAGCGCCAGGGGAATATGTACTGTTACACTTGTAAAAATGAACTTTATAAAAAGCAATAATAAAAAGGAAGTTAAGCAACTGTAAAGAATGTGGACGTGAAACTTACAAGGAATGAAATGAATATACATGTGATGAGTACCTTCTGAACAGATATGGAAACCAATTAATTTACAAATGTCAAACAGTCAAACAATTTCAAACAAGAATGTGCACGTGCAACTTACAAGAAATGAAATGAATATTCATGTGATGAATACATTCTGTATAGGTATGGAAACCTACTAATTTACAAATTTCAAACAGTTAGGTGAAATTTATCAAAGACAAAGATATCGCGCAATAGCATGGGTGATAGAACCGTATTTCCATTTGCGCACTTCCGCAGTTGATTTAATTGCGCGGGTAATTTGTATGTCAGGGTTTGCATAAAGTAATTTGTTCGATGGTGCCTTATCATCCATTTTTCTGATCCTCGTGTTACACGGGTGCTGGGTCGTTCTACGTGGGCTGACACATTTTTTAGGAATTGTATGGTTTTTTTTATCTGTAAATGGTAATTGGTGTAGATGACGGTATGCGTGAAGATCTTTGACGTTAATTATTCTGCTTTCTTGAAATAACGGCTTTGTAGGATGTAAATAGTGAACATTGTGAATACAACGAATAGCTTTCTTTTCGAGCAGCAATAGCCTGTTAATGTTACGTTGTGTAGTCGTAGCCCATACTAAGGTGCAATAGTTTATATGTGACCGAAAAACGGAATGATAAAGCTGGAACATTACACGAGGTGGGAACATATGACGGCATCTAAATAGCACAGATAAAGCAGCAGACAATTTCTTTGCAACAAGGTTTATGTGTGAGTGCCACGTCATGGGGCTAGAAAATACAACACCCAAAATTTTGTGTTCCTGTACTACGTCAAGCGAGTGGGAACCTATGTTTAAATCGACGCATGTCACAGATCTATTCTTTGCAGCAAAAACAACGGCCTTTTATTTTTTTATATTGATTTGTAGGCTGTTACATAAGGACCACTCGAACACTTTGGACAGAACATTATTGGCGTGTAAAAAGAAGTCTGGCTCTTTATGAGCAGAAACGAAGAGGCTAGTGTCGTCTGCGTATAAAACAAAATCTTTACACATATCAATAGAAGGTAAGTCATTCACATATACATTAAATAAAAAGGGACCCAAAATGCTTCCCTGAGGTACACCACTCAGTAATGGGCGAAATGATGACGTCGAACCATCTATAACTACACACTGCTGTCGATCGGAGAGATACGACTGCAAAAGTGAGTGAACGACACCTCGTATGCCATATTCTTCTAGTTTTCTTAAAAGTGTGTGATGATAGAGTGAATCAAATGATTTGCTGTAATCAATGAAGATTCCAAGAGTTAACTTTCCCGCTTCAATGTTTTTCAGAATAATTTCTTTCTGTACCAGGAGTGCAGACTCAGTCGACTTACCCTTTGTGAAACCGTGCTGGCATTCAGACATAATTTTGTGCTTTAAAAAAACTATGTAATCGGCATAAAATTATCTTTTCAAGGCCCTTGGAAAATATAGGCATAACAGATATTGGTCGGTACTTTCCAATGTTGTTTCTTCCCCCCCCCTTGAATATAACAGACACTTTGGCTCGTTTCATTTTAGCAGGAAACGTCCCTGAACCAATCGCTAGGTTGAAGATATGGACGAACAACGGGCAGATAATGTTCATCACATATTTTACGGGTGTTATCTGGATATTATCGATATCAGTGACTTTACTGTTTTTTAATGCAGTGAAGGTGTTATGTACTTCGGAAGAATCTGTGGGTGGAAAAAGTGCCGTTTCCCGAACATTTCGTTCCAGTCTGTACGACATGTCTGTGGGAGGAGCATGGTTGATTGTTGCTGATGTATGATATTCGCTAAAATGTTCTGACAGGGCCGTCCCTGACAGTGATTTGTTATTAATGAAAATTTCTTGTACTTCATTGGTCAGTGAACTTGTGCCCGGTACGGAATTAATTATTTTCCACATACGATCAGGTGGGCAATTCGATCCTGTCTGGAAAAGGTTCTCACAATATTCCTTTTTAGCTTTCTTTAGTAAAGCATTTAAACAGTTGCGTAGGTCGCCAAAGTATTGACTTCACGCGATCTCAAAAAGGAATCATGGAGTTTACTTGGCAAAGCAAGGTCTTCAGCCTGCGGAGAGTACAGGTCCGTCGCAACCATTTTCTTTATGTTGGGATCGGCGCCTGATGCTGGCGCGAGGGGCCTGCGAAGCTCGCAAGAACCATCGGTTTATAACGCTGTCACATGATTGTCACCGAGACAATCAACGTTGGCAAGGCAAATACCTTGCGGTAGAATTTGCTTTGCCAATCCAAAGTTAAAGATAGGTATGCGAGTGCGGTTCACAGTAATAGTAGGTATAGTGTGAGGCACGGTAACGTCATAATGTAGTGGAATGTCGGCCAGATTAGTGACGAGGTGCTCGCCATCAGGAACTGGTGGGGAAGACGACAGTTCAATAAAGACTATTGGTTTTTGCGGCAGGCGAAGAAAGCCGGTAGGGCGTAAGCGGCACTGGGGTGCGTCAGAAGGTTCTGCGAGAATCGGCAACTCAAGGCGAAGAGTACTGGCATAGCAGTCAATAAGGGCAGAATGCGCGGAGAGAAAGTCGAGGCCGAGAATTAGGTCGTGGGGGCAATGAGCAATCACGGTGAAGAGGACAGGGGTGTGGCGGCCGGCAATCCTCACTCGTGCCGTACACATACCGATAATACGCACAGTACCGCCATCCGCAACGCGGACGACGCGTGCCGACGCTGGGGTGAGGAGTTTTGGAGTCGTCGTCCGAAGGCAGCACTCATAATAGAAAGATGTGCACCTGTATCGATGAGTGCAGTGACAGGATAGCCGTCAACGTCAACGTCAAGAAGGTTTTGGTTCGTTGGTAACGTGAGCAGAGGATTTGAGGGCAAGGTCGACAACGCAGCTTCACCTCCAGAAGCTGCATTACCTAGTTTTCCCGGCTGGGTCCGGGAGGCTGTGTTTTGTCTGCACGCCTCACATTTTGCATAATGAATCCTTACCAATTAGCTCAGCTTTCTGTCGAATTAAGGCAAAGTATACATGCCGCAGCTTGTCGTCGGAATCCCAGTTGTTAAAAGTCGCGATTCGTTCATATGCCTTGAGCCAGCTTTCTGGATCTTCAAACAATGATCCATGGAAGGTTGGCGGGTCCCGAGGTTGGTGCAACGGAATGGGGCGCGCTGGGGCAGCCATTGAGGCTTCTGACTTACGCTTGATTCCTCTGGTCTTCTCGGAAAGAGGTCCGTATTCCTGTCCCAACCCTTGCGGCCTACGGATTGCTCGCTGGTCCTTGGCCACGTTGGTGTTGTCTTCGGGTTACGGGATTGCATGGCGGCTTTGAGGGGGCGTTCGGTACATGAACGCACTACCGCCTGCACCAGATGTCACGTGGTAGTGATGGTTGAGGACACAGCAACAAAACTATGAATGACGAAACTAACTTTATTGGGTGAACCTGTGCCCAGAAAAACAGTCAACACTCAAAGCTCAGCGAAAGCTGTGAACACAGTCAGCGATCGTCGAAAATCTTATCTGCCGCTATAGCGCGTCGGCTTTTATACATAAGCCATGAAAGGTTCCAGAGTTGTTGCTGGTTCCCGCGTGTCTTGCAGATAGTTCAGCAATTCGTGTCACACACGCATGCAATCAGATTATACAATATTCGGCGACAAGAGGCAGCAGATAGAACCATCGATAACGTTCCAGAAACTTCCGACACAAGCAAGCGCATCCTGCGCTGACGAATAACATTTGTTAGACGATGAAACGTGGTCATTCTATAAACAGTACACGTGTCAATATATATTGCTTGACTATGGGTATGACTTGCTGTTGAATTGACACCACGTATTTACTCGTCTCTTTACTAAAGATCATAATTGCTGATTTCTCTAAACTTGAGACCTAGATTTGTGGTTGTGTCCCCATTCGTAAGTTTCTGTAAGTCTCTTTTATTCTGCGCTAGTAGCGCTATTACGTCCGCCTACATAAGTGCAGAGAGATTCTGTTGCGCAATTTGTCCATTACGCACTTAGCGTAAATTAAACGTGTTGCTAAGGGTGGGCAGCGCAAAGACAAGAGGAAGTGCACGATACGAGAGCTCGTATCGTGTACTTGTTTTTCGTCCGGGTTGCGGTGCGCACCCTTACGAACATGTTCAATCGCCAACTCGCCCAGCTTGCCATGTTAATTAAATAAATTGAACCCTAGTCCTTTTTTCTTCATTTGTATTTCTGTGCCCTTAAAATAAAGTTTGAACAACAATGGAGACAGAGGACAGTCTCAGTCCTTGGTCCTTGCTTAAGTCCTTGGTGAATTCCCACAACTTCATTACATTTTGGACCTCCCCATACAAATTGTACTCGATTGACTCTATAAATCTCCCTCAGCAGCTCCAGAAAATCGTCCTCTATGCCTTCGTGCTTAATGACATCCTGCAATATTTCTTTGGCATTTACGTAATATGCTATTTTAATATCTAGAAATGCTATAGATAATGGTGTATTCTGATCTATTGGCATCTATATGCACTGAGTTTGTACAAACATATCCTCTAAGTGTCTGCCTGGCCTAAACACATTCTGCAGTTCCCCCAGTTAATCAATTTTCTACACCCACTTCGACGCCTCCAATTTTGCGGCTTGCTTTCCCATTCTATATATCACCACCGTTACTGTAACTGGCCTGCACGAGCTCGTCTAATCCTTTTCCTTTTGCTCTTCTAGATGAGGTTCATCTCACTTTCACGCCATCCAACCGGAATTATCTTTGTTCTAGTTTGCTCTAGGACATAAGTCAGCAATGCCTTGCTTTTGCACCAAAACATTTGATTAGCTGTATTGGTATTTCATCAACCCTCGTGCCGTGTTATTAGGGACATATTCTCCTGCTTTTTTCTAATAAAAGCGTTGTATGCTGAATTTTATTCTCTCAGGTTTCTCTGCTGTAGCTAGATCTAGTTTGAGTCTGAACTGCGCTTTCTTTCGTGCTGAAGTTATCAAACTAACGGCTGTGATGCAGTGCAGCGCATCGTCTCCTTCGTAGATGCTACCCTCTTCATCCCTTATAGACGTTTGCGAATTTTTAGCTGGCGCTCCGAGTGGTTCTATATGATTCCAGAATCTTTTTCAGGCACCTTTGCTTCTTCCGCGAATGTTAGGCACGCAACGTTAACTTCCATGTTTTTGGATTCTCAATTACCCCTAGACGCCTGCTTACGCTCTTCTACACCTTGGTTTATTTCCTCGTTCCACCACTTCTGTGGCTTCCTCTTTCCAATCCACGTTTTTTTTTTGCTGTGTCTGTTTTATTTCCTGCTGCATAACGTTTACCAACTTCTTACATTCCAAGACTGCTGTAGAAAAAGCTTTAATTTCCTTCTCTATATATTTTGCGATCTCAATTGTTTGTTCTTTATAAATTTTTATAAATTTTAATGTTATTGGTTTGTGTTTTGTGTTAGTATCTCTCTCAAACTTTAGTGTTAAACGTCTGTGGTAGCTACCTAGGCTATTTTTGCAATGTTCGGCTATGATCTTTTGGCCTAGTTGTTTGCAAACCATTCCTGAGACTAAGGCGTAGTCTATACATGATTCCCTGTTTCCCAATTGCCACCTTACCAATCCATCAAGCCTAATGTCCCTGTTTACTGCTATGAGGTTCTTTTCATCACAAGGATCCAACACTGGAGAACCGTCGTAATCAACATATTTGTCAAAACAATCCATGTTTGCGTTCATGTCTCCCACTAATATCCCTTGGACCGATTTCTTGAACTGAATACTATCCTGTAATGCAATCAATCAATTCCTTATGTTTGCCTCTGCTGTCAATACCTTTCCATAGGTAAGCTGCCAGCCACGTTTTTTTGCCTAGCCTTCTACGCCAATCCACAAGTTCTGCTTACATGCCTGTTTTATGCAATGCTACTTCATACCTCGTATAATTAGCATACCTCCGTCTTTCCTTGACCCGGTTATTCTGTTGCACCCATGCCCTACAACACCATCCATAACAGGTGGCTGCTCCAAGTCTCGTAAATGCGTTTCCGTCAAAACGTAAGCGCTAATTGCTTCGTCATTCAGCTGCGTTTGATTTTCCACCCAATTTTCCTGTTTGCGGCCCCCTGCATGTTTATCTAACAAACTTTACTGCCTCGATTCGTACCCTTCGTGCGTCTTTTTCTAATTCTGCCCTTTACTGGTATTCCGGTAGTCAAAACCTAATTTTCCTTCCTGCTGGACTGGGCCCACTAAAAAAGCTACTGCCCACGTTGCGAATCAACGACCGACAAATCTTGCTACACTTTGGCTAAAATGTGTCTCGTCATGCAGAAAAGTGCTTTCGCGGCCTGCTCGGTGCACTTCTGTGTTGATGACAATCTCATTAAATTCATTGCCTCAGCTAGCGTCTAAATTTCCCTGTTTACTGCAAGCATTGCCCATTGAATTACACACCCCTGCCCTTCAACCTCTGGTACCGTGCAGACTTAGATTTGTACTTCGTTTGAAACATTTGGCAGGTCGGTGACCCCTTTGGCTATATGCTTCAAGGTTCCTGCCCATCGTCCTTGCTATACGTCAATCACTCCACTGATTATCACCCCTAAGCGCCTCTCCTCTATTGTGAACGAGAAGAAAGGGGGTTAACCAAGCGTGCCGATATTTATTAATGATATCACGAGAAGCCAACAAACAAGGCCGCCAATAACAACATAGGGGAAACTACTTGTACTTAGTCATGCTAATTGAATTAAATGAAAAATTATTGGCAATGAAAGTAGATGAAAAAACAACTACCCTAAAATTGTGTCCTACTTGCGTTCCTTGGCTTCAGTTATCAACTCCCTAATCAGTTTTCTCAGAAGACCGCTCACCTAGACTCGTATGTCTGCACCTACCCTCTCTGTTATCGTCGTTTCTTCTTTGCGCATGTTGGAATCCCCGATAATGACAACTCGACGATTTTCGTCCTCCTCGCCACCGAAAGCTACATTTCAGACCGCGATGCCCTTTTGTCTTATCCTTGCCCTTTGAGGTCTTCTTCTGTAGCCGGGATGTCAGTGTCTGGCCACCAGTCACGTTTCCGGCACTCACTCCTTTCCGCCGTGTGGTGGTGCCTTGTTTAGCCTTTGTCGCTTCGCAGCCAACGCCGTACGCTCGCACCAAAACGGTCACGATTACTTTCCTGAAGGGTGGCCTCATTGCCGCGTTGACTAGCTTTTCTGTATTTCCTTCCTCTGCTTCTGTTCACTCTGGCGTTGCTTTTCTAGCTTTCTAACCCGCTTAGCTAGCTTATCCTTCCCATGTTTAGCGTCTAGCTACGGTTCTAGCGCACACACAAAGTAATGATAAAAGCTGCTCCGTTCGCTTCGCGCAGTGGCTCAATCCGCATCCGTTCCGATGCGGAATAGCGCTCGTGCTCAGAATAGAGCACGCGTGGGTTCCCCTTAGTACCATCCATCAACTCGTCCTAAAAAGTCGCAATACAAATTAACCCTACTTAAAAAAGATACAATTATTCCTTAGCTATTTAGGTCTATGCAAAAAGCCTTACAAACCGAAAAACGAGAAAAGGAATTTTTAAAGGTTGCCAGGTTAACCTAACACTGAAAACAATAAAGAATTGAGCGAAATCTCAAATTAAGAAAACATCGCTTTGACATACAGCTCCTGCTGCGCTGAGAATGCTCCTCCACTCGGCACGTCTCTTCCCTTGGGCGTCACTGGAGAGTGTTACACCAATTACCTCAACCCCACAGGATCAAGGGACTACTGTATACCTCCGCAACGACGCCTACACCGTACTACTGCGGCTAACGTCCCTTGAAAGACCAAGATGTAGCTTTCCAACTACCCTAAACTTTCCCCCAGACTCCGTGTCACCTTCTTAGCACCTTCAAAATTACCTGACGCATTGCTGCCACGCTACTCAAGTTATTTTTCCAAGTCATGTCTCTTTGTCACTTGCACACTGACCGGATGATCGACTCTCCTAAAAGAACAAACGCATGACGGCACTTTCAAGGGTCCCTCATTTCTCGCTCCACAAACACCGTACCGTCCCATGTCCTTCTCTTTCTTCTTGTTCTTTTGTTTTCCTTCCTTTTTTTCTCTGCCGCCTTCCCACTCTGCGGCTCTTGTCCCCTCATCTTAAGAACCACGCCTAGGGCCGTGAAACGACAGCGCTCATTTTCTTTTAAGTCTCCACTTTACATCCTGCCGCAACCGACAACGACCACACGTGAGTTCCGTCTACTGATCCTTAAAAACTGACCTGCCCAGGATGACGACACCATATTTGACGAAGATAGGTCCTGCTATCGAAACGTTAGCTAGCCTTTCTGCGGCACCTTATCCCTATCTATACGCTTCATATCAGAGCATAAGTTGGCAGATATCGGTTACTGGCGCACGATTCAACGTCACACCTGCACAGCGTATTATCGCACTTCAGGATCGAGTAAACACTGATTAAGTCCGAAGTAATTTCTACAATTCTGCTGCTCTTAACAATGCACCTGTATTTCTACGAGGCAAACTGCTACCCGGAATATTTACGAACCAATCACGCATCGGACACGGCGGGTCGTCAAAGCAACGTCGAAAGCCTGTCGCGTGAGGTTACCTGTTGAGGCAACTTTCCAGAGGACCCTTGTATCTCTCTCGACTAGTCGATCGGAAAGCGGATCCTGCAAGCATCAGTAGCGGCGGGACTACTCCGGTCAAGTCGACTTTCTCCCAACTTCCTCTGAAGCACTGTTTTCCGACGGACGCACAGTTTAAAGTGAAAGTTTTACTGGCCGCGAACTTGCGAGTTCGCAGTGGCGGTGATCCGAGGAGGCACATGACGTCACAACGCGCGCCTCGCTGCGAATATTTCTCTCTCTCGCTCCCTAGTCACTACTGCGTATGCGCCAGTAGTAGCACCGAGTCACAGGTGTTCCGCCGCTGCGCAGCATCGCGCCTTTGCGCCGGCGCCGTTTGGTGTGACGTTACTCCGCGTTCCCCGTCGTTGCGCTCGCCTCCGCTTGGTTCGCCAGCTGCGTCGCATGCCTCATAACATGTCGGAGGATTGAAAAGAAGAGCTCGCTTGCGCCGCGGCCACAGTGGAGGCGGCAGTATAGACGACGACAATTCTGATAAGCAGGAGGAGGCCTGGAATTGACGTCGGAACGAGATGAGGAGGAAACGAGGAAACGCCGCAGCGCCGACCATACACCGGACCAGCCCGGGGCCGCTCTGCGAGCCCATATACGGGAAACTAAAAGCAGCAACCGAAGGAGGTGCGGCTCGCGTACGCCGCAGCCACAGTGGAAGCGGCAGTATAGACGACGACAATTCTGATAAGCAGGAGGAGGCCTGGAATAGACGTCGGAACGAGATGAGGAGGAAACGAGGAAACGCCGCAGCGCCGACCATACACCGGCCCAGCCCGGGGCCGCTCTGCGAGCCCATATACGGAAAACTAAAAGCAGCAACCGAAGGAGGTGCGGTTGCTGTTTGTCGAAATTTTGCTGTTTGTCCTTCGCCGCCGACGAAGACCACAAAGAAACCATCTCGCAGACCGAATGACGACACGCCGCCGTACCGACAAAGTCAGGAAGCCAAGAATACACCTACGAAAGACGACTTGATGACGCGACGTTCCAGTTTCAGTTCAACACGACGCAACCGTGATCCGACGCCAAGACCCAACAGCAACGCCAGACAAAGAACCACCGACCTCGACGTGCTTCTCGACGGCCACGCAGAAACTGCCAAAGTGGACACAGGGGCCGTTTACTCCGTCATCAGTGGACACATCGCCACCCAGTTGAAGAAAGTTAAAACTGCATGGGAAGGCCCTCCAATTCGAACCACTGGAGGACACCTCATTACGCCGACAGGAATCTGCACGGCAAGAATTACCGTTCATGACCGGACTTACCCTGCCAGCTTCGTTATCCTCCAACAGTGTTCGCGAGACGTCATAATCGGCATGGACTTCCTGAACCAACACGGCGCAATCATCGACCTAAAGTCGAAGTCCATGACGCTGTCGGAAGATCGAGCGATACCGCCGGAGAGCTCTAGTAGTCACCATGCCTTAAACGTGCTCGAAAGTCAAGTCAGCATCCCGCCTCGCTCCAGCATAGTCATTTCCGTAGGCACCAAAACGCCTGCCGACGTAGAAGGCGTCATCGAGGGTGACCAACGTGTACTGCTAGACCGTGAAATTTGCGTCGCAAGAGGGATCGCTCGACTGCATGGAGGGAAAACTGAAGTGTTGCTGACAAACTTCAGCCAGGAGTTCAAGCACATCAACAAGGGCACGACGATCGCGTACATCGAGGAAATTCTGGAAGCCAGTAATGCGTTTGTCCTCTCGGATTCCGGCACATCTACCCCGACACCATGGTTCCCGAACCAGACTATGAAATTAATCCAAGTCTCCCCATGATTAAGCAACAGCAGCTCAGAAGTCTGCTCCAACGATACAAAGGCTGCTTTTCGACGTCATCGAGGATTCGACAAAGGCCAGTCGCCAAGCATCGCATAATAACCGATGAGTGCGCTGGACCACTCCGCCAGAGACCTTACCGAGTTTCGCCGCGAGAACGCGAAGCTATAATACAACAAGTCGACGAAATGCTGGGCGACGACATCATCCAGCCGTCGAAAAGCCCGTGGGCATCCCCTGTTGTCTTGGTGAAGAAAAAGGACGGCACCTTACCTTTCTGCGTCGATTATCGTCGACTGAACAAAATCACAAAGAAGGATGTATACCCCCTACCACGGATAGACGACGCATTAGATCGGCTCCGCAACGCAAAATACTTCTCGTCGATGGATCTCAAGTCCGGCTACTGGCAAATAGAAGTTGACGAGAGAGATCGCGAAAAGACCGCCTTCATCAGGCCAGACGGCCTGTGCGAGTTCAAGGTCATGCCATTCGGACTCTGCTGGGCGCCTGAAACGTTCCAGCGCGTCATGGACACGGTGTTAGCAGGCTTGAAGTGGCAGACCTGTCTTGTTTACTTGGATGACGTCGTCGTCTTCGCCGAAAATTTCGACGATCACCTTAGGTGGCTTACGACAGTACTAGAAGCCATCAAGTCATCAGGGCTCGCTCTGAAGCCAGAAAAGTGTCGCTTCGCTTACGATGAGCTTCTGTTCCTAGGCCACGTCATCAGCAAGTCTGGAGTCCGCCCCGACCCGCAGAATACAGCTGCCATCTCGAAGTTCCCGCGGCCCATCGACCAGAAGGCAGTGCGTAGATTTCTTGGCATGTGTGCCTACTACAGGCGATTTATCAAGGACGTTTCTCGTATCGCTGAGCCGCTGACTCAGCTAACTAAATGTGACGTCGAGTTCAAGTGGGAAACGCCGCAGGCTGACGCATTTCAAGAACTCAAACGATGCATGCAATCGCCGCCCGTACTTGCGCACTTCGACGAGCACGCCGATACCGAAATCCACACTGACGCCAGTAGCCTAGGCCTCGGTGCCGTGCTAGTTCAGAGAAAAGATGGTCATGAACACGTGATAGCTTACGCTAGCCGGTCGTTGTCAAAAGCGGAAGGCAATTATTCTACAACCGAAAAGGAATGCCTCGCCATCGTTTGGGCTGCAGCGAAATTTCGCCCGTACCTATATGGCTGGCCATTCAAATTCGTCTGCGACCATCACGCTTTGTGTTGACTAGCGAAATTAAAGGATCCTGCAGGGCGGCTGGCGCGGTGGAGCCTAAGACTGCAAGAATATATCACTGCAACCTATAAGTCCGGACGAAAACACTCTGATGCCGATTGCCTATCACGCGCCCCCATTGACTCGCCACCGCAAGATGACGAAGATGACGACGCCTTCCTTGGCATTTTAAGCGCAGAAGATTACCTTCGTTCTCGCTTCAAAGCAACCTACTCGTAAAGAACTTCTCAACAGTGCGCGCCAACTACCTTCTTGTTGTCCCGTCAGGACTGCGTCCAGAAGTATTGCACGCCCTACATGACGATCCTACCGCTGGACACCTCGGATTTTCCCGGACACTATCGAGGATACAGCAAAGGTATTATTGGCCGCGCCTGACCGCCGACGTCACCCGTTATGTCAGAACATGCCGAGACTGTTAGCGACGCAAGACACCACCGACAAGGCCAGCCGGATTACTACAGCCAATCGAGCCTCCTTGCCGACCATTCCAGCAGATCGGGATGGACTTGTTGGGACCCTTTCCGACGTCAACAACCGGAAATAAGTGGATTGTCGTGGCGAGGAACTGCCTCACCCGCTTCGCTGAAACTAAAGCACTGCCGAAAGGTAGCGCCGCCGAAGTGGCGAAATTCTTTGTCGAAACATCCTGCTGCGACATGGCGCCCCAGAAGTCCTCATCACCGACAGAGGAACGGCCATTACAGCGGAGCTCACCCAGGCCATTCTGCAATGCAGTCAGACAAGGCAAAGGAGGACAACTGCCTACCAACCACAGACGAATGGTCTTACGGAGCGGCTGAATAAGACTCTCGCCGACATGCTAGCAATGTACGTCGACGTCGAACACAAGACCTGGGATGCCGTCCGGCCGTACGTGACATTCCCTTACAACACGGCGGTGCAAGAAACAACACAGATCACGCCGTTCAAGTTGCTTTGCGGCAGGAATCCGACGACGACGCTTGACCCCATGCTGCCGCACGTCACTGACGAAGAGAATCTTGACTTCGCTACCTATCTCCAGCGCGCCGAAGAAGCCCGACCGCTCGCCCGCCTACGGATCAAAAACCAGCAGCGTAGCGACAGCCGACACTACAACCTCCGACGACGTTTCGTCGAGTACCAGCTCGGCGACCGTGTTTGGGTATGGACCCCTATGCGCCGACGAGGACTGAGTGAGAAACTACTGCGACGCTATTTTGACCCTACAAGGTCATCCGACGTATTGGCGCACTGGACTATGAGGTCGCGCCAGACAGCATTTCGCATTCACAGTGGCGCCGCGCAGGACCTGAAGTGGTCCACGTGGTGCGTCTTAAACCGTTTTACGGACGCTAACGAACTTTCCTCATTTTGTTGTTTTCTTTGCTACGAGTGCTTATTTATTACTTTCGTTTGTTTGCAGCATCGGGTCGATGCTTCTTTAAGAGGGGGGTATTGACACGTGTACTTGTCTTTATCGGGCGACACGTTTTGCCGCCTAACCAATGTTATCGCACAGCGCGGGACGCGCCTGCATGTATCCGAAGTTTCTGGAAAGTTATCGGTGCTTCTATTCGCTGTCTGTTGTCGCCGAACCTTGTGTTATCTGATTTCATCGCTTGACGCGAATGGTGTAGAACTTTGTAGAAGGCATGCGGGTCCCAACGATTAGCCTGAAACATTCGATGACTGCTGTATAAAAGCCGACGTGCTTGACCCGCTAATCAGATTTTCGACGATCGCCGACCGTGTTCGCCGCTATCGTTGTGCTATAAGTGTAGCCTCTTTTGTGGGCAGAAGTTCGCTCAATAAAAGTAAGTTTGTTGTTCACAGTATTGCTACTGTGTTACTCAACGTCATCACCACGTGACAATATAGCACCCGACGTTGGGAATTCCTTGTAGAACTTGATCCATCATGGCCTGAAATATAGCTGGTGCCCTTGCAATTCCAAATGGAAGCCTTTGAAATTTTTACAAGCCTTGATGTATATTTATCGCGAGTAGTGGCTTAGAATGTTCACTAAGAGGCACTTGCTGGTGCGCAGAGGACAAATCCAGCACGCAACGTGACTTACCACCGGTTAGCACCGAGTATAAATCCTCAGGAAGCGGGAGCGGGTACGAATCGGTCTTTAGCACTTGATTGATTATTACTTTGTAGTTACTGCAAATTCTGATTCCGACACCACGCTTCGAAACCGGTACAATAGGAGTCGCCCACTTGCTGGTGGTACCTTTTCTTAAGAGGCCTTGACTTTCTAGCTTCCGAAGTTCTTCGCTGAACACTTCTTTAGTAGCCAAAGGCATAGACCTGGCTTTGCAAAACACTGGCGTACAATTTGGTTCTATGGATATTTTGGGTTAGAAATTCGAAACTACTCCCGGTGTTGTGCGGGAAACTTCCGAAAATATTTCGCGCGGAGAATTGACACCAGCGTTTTCTGTGACACCACTGACGGTTTTCCAGTCAAGTTGCAACTTTTCAAGCCAATCCTGGCCTAGAAGTGCAGGCATAGCCTTACCCTGATTCTCTACTATATGCAATGGATGCTAAGTTATGCAGCCATTATGTTCTACGGTTACGATCGCCTTCCCTCGCTGCTTTACAGGCTCACCTGCATACGTTTTCAAAATTGACCTTGTTGGCTTGCATTCAGCCCGCGGAAACCATTGTTTGAAAACACTTTCAGGCATCAACGTGACAGCTGAACCCGTATCCAAAAGTATAGAAACTGGCTTCCCTTCAATCTGCAAGGAAATTTTGTAGCCTTGCTTTCAATCTCTTGCGCATAGTAACACGTGAAATGTCTCCGAATCATCCGCTTCTTCGTCCGTCGCTTCAGCATAGTTCACTGGATGACTTTTTCGCTCTGGGCAGATCGTTTGCAGGTGCCCAGTCTTTGCAGATCAACGGCACTTCGCGTTGAGGTACCAGCACCTGTCTTAATTGTGCCCTTTCCCGCAGCGATAACAAACGGCCTGCTTGTGCCCCATTTTTTTACGCCCCAATGGCCTGGCGTTCGTTTCCCCTTTCCCTCGTTCACCACATTTACGTCAAGCGAGCGTTCAGCCTGGCAATGCAACTCCTTTGTTTGCCTTGCAGCAAGTTCTTTTTTGAGCGCAATCTTTCATGCCTTTTGGAAGGTTAAGTCTTCTGTTACGAGCAATAACCTTTGAGACTCTTGGTCGTGTAATCCTACCACTAGTCGATCCCTCAAGGTATCATTCAGAAACGCCTTGAACTCTCAATTACGCTCCAGACGTTTAAGCTCCGTCATGAAGTCTTTGAAGCATTCTCCTTCCTGCTGCGTGTGCTTGTTGAACTTGCAACGCTCGGCTATTACTGAATACTCGGGGCTGAAATGTTCTTCTAGTACACTATTTCTGAGAAGGTCTTGTCAGTAGGACTGTCAGGAACTAAAATTTTCTTCAGCTCTCTGTACACTGTGCGGCCTACTACGTTGAAAACCAACCTCAACTTCTTTGTCTCCTGAACCGTTCAGTGCCACAAAATTTTGAAACCTCTCGAAATACGACTTGATATCGTCGCTTCTTGTGTTAAACTCTGGCATGCTTCCGAAACGTTGTGAAGCTACAGGGATTGCCATTTTTAAACGCTTGCCCAGCCGGCTGGTGGCCCTGCCGTCCGTTGCGCCGCAGCAGCTGCGCCGGTGTTTGGTTCAGAATGGTAGCATCATCCCATCTTTGTCGCCAATCGTTCTGTCGTGGCCAAGGAAAGACTACGACGCAGGAAGCCAGGGCAGGAACGAATGCGCTTCATTCGAGAGCACCTCTGCTTCTATAGCATTGACAGTCCTACGTCATAGGCATGTGCTGAACTGATAACTGATACCACATTGGCGAAGCTACAATCACGGGATTTCTTCACGTGAATCAGTTCTCTTTTGCCAATAACAATTGTTTCGGTTTCGAGTTTGACCGCAAATATTTCGTTGAAGCGGAAACGCTCCCCAAAAATGACTCATTGTGCAGAGAAACTTAGGGCATTAATTTCTATGAGATACTGAGGGGGAATTAAGAATTATTCGTTGTAGCGGTTTTCGTTGGGGCGGGAGTCAACTTTATATGTATTCTTTAAAATTGGCATTCAAGGTGCTTCAACTTTCCCCCAGGAGCTGTGCAGAGAAAGCATTTGGGATAACGGCGGCCAGATGGAGAATTCTGCTACGTACCATCCACTTGAAACCGAAGAATGTGGACTTCGTTATCAAGGCTGTTTGTATTCTGCACAATTTCCTCACCGTCCACAACCCATAGTCACACAAGTTCACCGATACAGAGGACAGCTTTGGTAACCTCGTTGCAGGACAATGGCGGCAAGGTGTCCAACAAGCATCAGGAAACAACTCGGAACCCCACTTCTTCCCGATAAAGGCAACACATTGCAGAAACTACCTCGCTAATGCGGCAGCTGCCAGGAACCTTTTCGCAGCATACTTTTGTAGCAGTGATGGGGAGGTTCCCTAGCAATGGAATCTCCCTAAGGTGTCCAAAGAAGCAGCTGTCAAGCGGCTATGGGAGCAAACACATCTAACAATTCAGTGATGGTGGACTATGAAAGTTACAAGGCCAAAGCCTCATGTCACAGTTTATAGGTTCACAGTAAAGAAATCTATTCGTTACATTTACATCACACATGCAGACTCTGTTGCGTTAAGGTGCCCTTTTACTTGTCTAGTCACATAACAACAATGCTTCTGTGTGTTACGCACACTTCCTTTAACGCTGGGTACCTAGTACTTCCAGGTCATGAACAACATGTGCATTATCAATGTAACGTTGCAATCTTGATGGGAATATACAAGCAGGATAGAATGATTGTCTCGGGATAATATTTGCCCCAAAGGTTGTACATATTCACACATGTACTTATCTTTATCGGCCGACCACGTTTCGCCGCCTAACAAATGTTATCGCACAGCGCGGGACGCGCCTCCATGTATCCGAAATTTCTGGAAAGTTGTCGATGCTTCTATCCGCTTTCTGTTGTCGCCGAACCTTATGTTATCTGATTTCATCGCCTGACGCGAACGGTGTAGAACTTTGTGGAAGGCACGCGGGTCCCAACGATTAGTTTGGAACATTCGACGATTTATGTATAAAAGCCGACGCGCTTGACCCATTGATCAGATTTTCGACTATCGCCGACCGTGTTCGCCGCTATCGTCGTGCTATAAGTGTAGCCTGTTTTTGTGTGCAAAGGTTCGTCCAATAAAAGTTAGTTTTGTACTTCACAGTATTGCTACTGTGTTCTTCAACGTCACCACGACGTGACATCTGGTGGAGGTGCTTTTTGTTCTTGTACCGAACGCCCCCGACAAGCCGTGATCCAAGCCCGGACCGCAAAGCGAACAGCAACGTAGTCCCGGACCATCGAGCAAGCCGCCGTCTTCAACAGCTACCCCCGGAGCACGGACTTCTACCTGAGAAGACCAAGAAGATTGTGGCCAAGGCAACCCCAATGGCAGCCCAGGGTCCCCCATACCGCTGCAGCAGCCCAGGGAGCCTCCGACGTTCCGGGATTAAACGTTCGAGGACCCGGAAACCTGGCTTGAGATGTATGAGAGGGTCGCTGCATTTAACAGCTGGAACAGTGACTACAAACTCCTACATCTCTTGTTCGCATTGGAAGACGCTGCAAGGACGTGGTTCGAGAACCGAGAAGCCACTTTAACGACCTGGGACCTTTTCCGAAGCGGCTTTCTGCAGACGTTCACAAGCGTCGTACGCCGAGAACGAGCCCAAGCACTACTGGAAACCCAAGTGCAGCTGCCCAATGTGACCACCGCGTTTTTACAGAAGAAATGAGCTGCCTATTCCGCCACGCCGACCCGGAAATCTCCGAGGAAAAGAAAGTCCGCCTACTGATGCGTGTTGTAAACGAGGAACTTTTCGCCGGAATGGTACGAGCCCATCGCAGACTGTCGAGGAGTTTTTTCACGAGGCCACCAGCGTCGAGAAGACACTGGAAATGCGGAACCGGCAATTCAACCGCCGCACTAACTCGACAAACTACGCCGGAGTTCAGTCGCTGGCCGCCGACAACCTGCGCGAGACTCTCCGAGCGGCCGTGCGGGAGGAGCTACAAAAGCTGTTCCTGTCATCACAGCCTCAAGTGGCTTCGATTACCAATGCCATACGTGAGGAGCTCCAACAACAACTCGGAGTTGCCGCTGAATCGCCGCAGCCTCAGCCTCATGCGATAACACACGCCGCTGTAGCCCGCCGTCACGTTCCCCCTCCACGCCCACGGCAGGGTCGAATTACGACACATTTCAGTAGTCCACCACCACCCCCGCTGCCAGCACGCCAACCCGTCACCCCATGCGGTATTCCAAGGAAGAATGACGTTTGGCGCGCCCTCGACTACCGTCCGCTTTGCTATCACTGCGGAGAAGCCGGACACATCTACCACCGATACCCATACCGGGAGATGGGACACCGAGGGTTCGCCGTTAACGCGCCGCGACCACAGATTGGCGAACGAACTCGCGATATCGCCGACTACCTCGTCGCCACTCAGGGGAACCCTCGACGACCGTCCCGTTCGCCGTCCGCAGCGCCGACCATACATCGGCCTAGCCCGGGGCCATTCTGCGAGCCCATATCCGGAAAACTAACAGTAGCAACTGATGGAGGTGTGGTAGCAACAGTAGCAACTGATGGAACTGACGAAGATCCTCCGCCGCCGACGAAGACGACAAGGAGACCATCTCGACGACATAATAACGACACGCCACTGGCCCGACGAAGTCAGGAAGCCAAGCCTACACCGACGAAAGACGACTTGACGACGCTACGTTCCAGTTTCAGTTCAACACGACGCAGCCGTGATTCGACGCCAAGACCTAACAACAACGCCAGACAAAGAACCACCGACCTCGACGTGCTTCTCGATGGCCACGCAATTACCGCCTTAGTGGACATAGGGGCCGATTACTCCGTAATGAGCGGACACATCGCGGCCCAGTTGAAGAAAGTTAAAACTGCATGGGAAGGCCCTCAATTTCGAACCGCTGGAAGACACTTCATTACGCCGACTGGAATCTGCAAGGCAAGAATTATCGTTCATCACCGGACTTACCCTGTCACCTTCGTTATCATCCAGCAGTGTTCACGAGACGTCATTCTCGGCGTGCACTTCCTGAACCAACACGGCGCAATCATAGACCTGAAGTCAAAATCGATAACGCTGTCAGAAGATCAAGCGATATCGCCGGAGAGCTCTCGTAGTCACCACGCCTTGAGTGTGCTCGAAGATCAAATGAGCATCCACCGCGCTCCAGCATTATTATTTCCGTCGGCACCGAAACACCCGCTGACGAAGAAGGCGTCATCGAGGGCGACCAACATTTACTGCTCGACTGTGAAATTTTCGTCGCAAGAGGGATCACTCGACTCCACGGAGGGAAAACGGAAGGTATGCTAACCAACTTCAGCCAAGAGTTCAAGCACATCAACAAGGGCCCGACGATCGCATACATCGAGGAAATTCTGGACACCAGCAATGCGTTTGTCCTCTCGGATTCTCTCGCATCTACACCGACGACCGTAGTTCCCGAGCCAGACTTCGACATAAATCCAAGTCTCCCCGTGATTAAGCAGCAACAGGTCAGGAGTCTGCTTCGACTATACAAAGACTGCTTTTCGACGTCATCGAGGATTCGTCAAACACCAGTCGCAAGGCATCGCATACTAACCGAAGAGTGCGCTTGACCACTCAGTCAGAGCCCTTACCTAGTTTCGACGCGAGAACGCGAAGCTATAAGACAACAAGTCGATGAAATGCTGCGGTACGACATCATTCAGCCTTCGGAAAGCCCGTGGGCGTCTCCTTTCGTTTTAGTGAAGAAAAAGGACGGAACCTTACGCCTCTGCGTCAATTATCGTCGACTGAAGAAGATCACAAAGAAGAACGTATACTCACTCCCACGGATAGACGACGCACTGGATCTGCTCTGCAACTCTAAATACTTCTCATCGATGGACCTGAAGTCTGGCTACTGGCATATAGAAGTCGACAAAATGGATCGCGAAAAGACCGCCTTCATCACGCTAGAGGGCCTCTATGAGTTCAAGGTTATGCCATTTGGACTGTGCTCGGAGCCTGCTACGTTCCAGCGCGTGATGGCCACGGTTCTAGAAGGATTGAAGTGGCAGGCCTGCCTTGTTTACTTGGATGACGTCGTCGTCTTCGCCTGAAATTTCGACGATCACCTTAAGCGGCTTGCGACAGTACTAGAGGCCATGAGGTCATCAGGGCTTACTCTGAAGCCAGAAAAGTGCCGCTTCGCTTACGGCGAGCTGCTGTTTCTAGGCCGCGTAATCAGCAAATCTGGAGTCCGCCGCGACCCGCAGAAAACAGCTGCCATCGCAAAGTTCCCGCAGCCCATCGACAAGAAGGCAGTGCGTAGATGCCTTGGCATGTGTGCCTATTACAGGGGCTTTGTCAACTTTTCACGCATCGCGGAGCCGCTAACGTGTCTAACCAAATGTGATGTCGAGTTCAAGTGGGAAACGCGGCAGGCCGATGCATTTCAAGAACTCAAACGACCCATGCAGTCGCCGCCGGTACTTGCACACTTCGACGAGAACGCCGATACCGAAATCCACACTGACGCCAGTAGCCTAGGCCTCGGTGCCGTCCTAGTCCAGAGGAAAGACGGACTTGAACGGGTGATATCTTATGCGAGCTGGTCGCCGTCAAAAGCGGAAGGAAATTATTCTACGACTGAAAAGGACTGCCTCGCCATCATTTGGGCTACAGCAATATTCCGCCCTTACCTCTATGGCAGGCCATTCAAAGTCGTCAGCGACCATCACGCGTTCTGTTGGCTAGCTAAGTTAAAGGACCCTCCAGGACGGCTGGCGCGGTGGAGCCTCAGACTGCAAGAATATGACGTCACCGTAATTTAAAAGTCCAGAAGAAAACTATCTGACGCCGACTGCTTATCACACACCTCCATCAATCCACCGCCGCAAGACGACGTCGACGACGGCGCCTTCCTTAGAATAATAAGCGCGGAAGACTTCACTAAACAGCAGCGAGCAGACCCGGAGGTAAAAGGCTTCTTCGAGTATTTGGAAGGGAACACCGACGTTGTCCCTAGGGCATTTAAGCGCGGGTTGTCTTCATTCCCGCTACAAAACAACCTGCTGTTTAAGAAGAACTTCTCACCAGTCCGCGCCAGCTACCTTCTTGTTGTACCGTCAGCACTGCGTCCAGAAGTATTGAATGCCCTACACGACCATCCAACCGCTGGGCACCTCGGATTCTCCCGGACGCTGTCGAAGATACAGGAAAGGTATTACTGTCCGCGTCCGACCGCCGATGGCGCCCGTTACGTAAAGACACGCCACGACTGTCAGCGGCGCAAGACACCACCGACAAGGCCAGCAGGATTACTACAGCTGATCGAACCTCCTCGCCGACCATTTCAGCAGATTGGGACGGATTTGTTGGGGCCGTTTCCGACGTCAACATAAGTGAATCGTCGTGGCGACGGACTATGTCACCCGTTTCGCCGAAAGTAAAGCTCTACCAAAAGGCAGCGAAGCCTAAGTGGCGAATTTTTTCGTCGAGAACATCCACCTGTGACACTGTGCCCCAGAAGTCCTCATCCCCGACAGAGGAACGGCTTTTACAGCCGAGCTCACCCAAGCCATTCTGCAATACAGCCAGACAAGCCACAGGAGGACAACTGCCTACCACCCGCCGACGAATGGTCTCACGGAGCGCCTGAACAAGACCCTCTCCGACATGCTGGCAATGAACGTCGACCTGGAACAGACAACCTGGGAGGCCGTCCTGCCGTACGTAACATTCGCTTACAACACGGCGGTGCAAGAAACAACACAGTTCACGCAGTTCAAGCTGGTTTACAGCAGGAACCCGACGATAACACTCGACGCCATGCTGTCGCACGTCACTGACGAAGAGAATCTTGACGTCGCTACCTATCTCCAGCGCGCCGAAGAAGCCCGACAGCTCGGCCGCCTACGGATCAAGAACCAGCAACGTACCGAAAGCCGACACTACAACTTCCGACGGCGCTTCGTCTAGTACCAGCCCGGCGACCGTGTTTGGGTATGGACCCCTACACGCCGACGAGGACTCAGTGAGAAGCTACTGTGACGCTATTTCGGACCCTACAAGGTCATCCGACGTATTGGCGCAGTGGACTATGCGGTCGTGCCAGACGGCATTTCGCATTCACAGCGGCGCCGCGCATGATCTGAAGTGGTCCACGTGGTGCGCCTTAAACCATTTTACGGACGGTGACGTACTTCCTTATTTTGTTGTTTTCTTTGCTACGAGTGCTTTTCTTTATTACTTTCATTTGTTTGCAGCATCGTGTCGGTGCTTTTTAAGAGGGGGGTAATGACACGTGTACTTATCTTTATTGGGCTACCACGTTTTGCCGCCCAACAAATGTTATCGCACAGCGCGGGACGCGCCTGCATGTATCCGAAGTGTCTGGAATGTTATCGATGCTCCTATCCGCTTTCTGTTATCGCCGAACCTTGTGTTATCTGATTTCATCGCCTTACGTGAATGGTGTAGAACTTTTTGGAGGGCACGCGGGTCCCAACAGTTAGTCTTGAACTTTCGACGATTTATGTATAAAAGCCGACGCGCTTGACCCAGTAATCAGATTTTCGACGATCGCCGACCGTGTTCGCCGCTATTGTTGTGCTATAAGTGTAGCCTGTTTTTGTGCGCACAGGTTCGCCCAATAAAAGTTAGTTTTCTCCTTCACAGTATTGCTACTGTGTTCTTTAACGTCACCACCATGTGACAACATCTTTAGTGTGACAGAAATAACTCGGCAATCTATTACTAAGATTAGAACAGAAATATAAACATTTGTATGGATGCACTTGGACATAATGTTGAAGTAATCCTGAAGAGCATATTTTATTCTGTAAGCAAATGGTATGGTGATAAACATGAGCAGGTGTATGCAAGTCTCCAGTGTACTGCTAAGAATGTATAAATGATGTCCAATCACTTTCCTTCTATAGTCTCCTCACGTCGCTCTTGCCTTTGTGCTGAAAATTTCTGCCACAGTGCATCATTGCTGAATGAGAATCATCATCATGATCAGCCATTCTTTATGTCCACTAAAGGACGAACCCCTCTCTCGGCATCCTTAGTTGCTCCTATCTTGTGCTAGCTGATTTCAGGCTTTGTATTTACATTTCCTAACATCATCACACCCCTAATTTTCTGCCCTCCGTGACTGTTTTCCCCTTGGCACCCACTCTGTAACTTTCATATACTGCTGGCTGTATGTCCTACACAATGCATAGCCAGCCCAGCTCCATTTCTTCCTTTAATGTCAACTCGTATAGCGACCCTACCGCCTGTCTTCCTCTCAACATTAAACCTAACTTTTCGTTCCACCTCTCGTTGTACGGTCCTTCACATCAACTCACGCTTGTTTATTAACCTCCAAGTTTGTATGCCATGTATTAGTACCACTAGTATTCAATGTTTTCACACGTTTGTTTCATTGGTAGCAGTAACCTGGCAGTCATGATTTGGTAATGCCTGGCATAATGCCTGCCTTAACGCATTTTATTCTTCTGTAACTTTTCATAATCAGGTTCCCTTGTGAGTAATGGCATAGATAAACATATTCTTGCAAATATTCTAGAAGCTCACTTCCAATCATGAAATGGAAATGACTTCTTATTCTGTTTCTATAGTCAAAGGAACTACCCGTCATGGTGGTGGAGTGGCTTTTGTGTTGCTCTGCTAAGCCCAAGTGCGTGAGATTGCCTCTCGGCTGCAAAATGCAAAACCGCTGCACTATGCTCAGGGTGGCCATAAGGAACCCCAGGTGCTCAAAATTAACCCGGAGCCTAGGCATCGCATAGGCAATTCGCTTTGAGAGAGCTATGCTTAAATGCAATAAGCGGTCGCACCTGACATCAAAGCTCCTGCTTTCAGTAGCCTTTCATTTTGCATTAACTGTAAATGGCTGGACAAGGTATACTTATTTTAGAAGCTGTGATCAATTATGGTGCATTATTTGTTTTGTTACTTATATGCAGGAAAGCCATTATATTCATGCAGAAACATTGCTTATTGTCCTTCAAAACAATCGCCTCCCACAGTTCTTCACTTTTAAGAATGCTTATACAAATATCCCACACTTTGGGCTGTGTCTGTACAACATATCCGCTTCACAGTGAGAGGAAGACTTAACTGAGGAAAATCAGCGAAGGTAGCCTGAAGGAGCAGTCCGCTAGCCTACTATCTGTTAAGGGGGAACGAGGTGTGCGCACGCCAGCAAATGCATTGAAAACTGGTGATAAAGTTCTACTTGCTCTTAGCATGGCTGTCAATGCTTAAATGTAATTCTAGCGTTGGAGAAACATTGGTTAATCTTTCTTTCATAGGAATCACTCATAACATGAAAGTGAAACATGTCTTACGACATTTGCCCATGAACTTTACTGGCTTTCTGCTGCACTTAACAGCATTGTTAATTGGCTGCATTCAAGGCGTAGCAGTAGGCGGCAATCGAACGTTAAAGGGAATCCATGCGATGAAACTGCGTCGTTACCGCAGACAGTATGAGCACAACTATTAAAGAATATCAAAATAGTGCCATCTCCTTGGGTGCTAGAAAATGAGCCTCGTCTTTTCAAGACATTTCCGTAATGCTCGTACATGCTAGAATTCTTGAAGCCCAGTAAAACATTTTTCATATTAGGAAAAGTGCAACAGACCCTTCATCACTCTCAATATTTCTTTATTAACTGCAGCAACTCAATCTGGAAGTCGAGTTGCCATCCTTCCGGCACTTTCCTCAAGAATTCTGCTATATTGAGGGCTATGTGATAATACTCGTCCTCTAAAGGGCAAGCCTGTAGGGTTTTCGACAGTTCACCCATTTCAGTCACAAGAGCGTCTTCACTTGGCGTCCTCTTTTTTTTTTGCAGTGTTTGGCTAGCAGCTCCCTGCTGACTTGGGGCCGCCGCTCTCCTTGTGCTACAGGCATCAAGGCTGGTGCCGTAGACAACGTCTAAGCTGATGTCATAGATGACGTCGAGGCTGGCGAGGCCTGTGACACTGACACCAAGCCTGACAAATCAGAAATGTCTGATTGTGCAACCAAGTCTTGGTCTTCGAACTGGGCAATGCCCATTAAATTTTTTTCTGCACTACTGTGCTGCTGGCTCGCATTGAGTGGCTCACTTGTGTCCAGCTGCTGTCTCACCTCTCTTGGGCTTGCACGCACTACATAATTGCCTGAAGTGCTGCACATAAGAAAAAGTGCATGTTTTCTATGTTGTGACGTTTTGTAACATTGCAATAAAACAAAGTGAAACCATTTCAGTGTTTTTCTTGCTCTTCATTATTGTTATAGCCTCACACATTGTAAAACTGTTATGAACAATACTAGCACTTTCATAATGTTAAAGTTGTCATTCACTACTGTGATCCGTATTACGATGCATTGTGCAAAAGTGAGAAATGCAAAAGAAAAATATAAGTAAAGGTGCATCAAAATATTTTCGTGCATGTCAGTGTATCTGTAAAAGAAAATATATATTCCTTGCAAAGTGTCTAATCGCAGTGAAAATGCCATACTAGAAGTAGCTTATATAAGTCAGCAATTTGGCAAGCGTACATGAAACCTAGCCATGCACATCATATTCATGATTTAAGGTAATGACTACGATCGAAGCTGCACCACATGCTATAACATGGAGATGTGAAAACCCTTGCCATTAGTTGTTTACAAGTGTAATTGCACTGTGATAACTCCGAAAACTACATAATTCACAGCTTAGGCATATGGTATCTACAATGAAGGCCACCTGTATATTGCAGCTTGCTTGCATAAATGTTGAATTGCAAACTTTCCCCCTCATTTTGTTTACTTAGGTGAGCAGGCGTGGGTATCAGCATAGCCAAAAAGAGGGATGTAGCGACACTGAGCACAGGCCCCTTCACCTACCCTGATTAATTGCCGGACCCTGTTCCCCTCGTAATTCCTGGCTGCACCACTGGTGCATATCCAAGCACAGGATGGCCCCCTTTTCTTTGTACGCGCCTCCACAGCAAAAACCACTTAATGCACACTGAAATTTGTTACATTTAAATGCCCATTACCATCGTTCATAGCAGTAGGCTTAGCCAAGTATATCTCAAAATTATTAGCCGGTAAAAAGATTACTATCTCGCTCTACGATGTGGTTAATTGTCCTTTCGGAAGAAACAAGCACCTCATCTCACTGACATAGACGTAATAAAGGTGGGTTTTCTTTTGCCAGCAAAATGTTCACAACAACAATAATGTCAAGCTTACGGTCTCGTCACCATGGTGTCCTTTAAAAACAGCAACAGCTCAAAAAAGGGCCATGCCGTGTCGACAGACTCGACATCGTCGGCGCCGGCGGCGCTCTTTTGTACCTTCATGCGGCTGTTTAAAATGCGGCGAAACTTGTCACGCAGTGATTTCCACCGCTTTTGGACCAACTCCAGTCCCGCTGCACAGAGGAATGCAAGATTGTTTAGTAAACGATTATTCACGCGGAAGCTGCAAAATCTCGTGCTTACCTTGGATGTTGACATCTGGCAGGACGGAGGCCGTCACTTCGTTCCACAGTGCCGCTTTGACGTTGCGGTCCTTGTGTTGTTTATGCGAGGTCATCCACAATGGTTGCCGACGTGGAACTTCGGTGATCAAAGTTTCATTGTTAAGGCAGCCGTCACGGCTGAAGATTTCCTCACCTGCCATGAAGAACGTCGATCTCAACGCGCACAGCCAACAAGGAGGTGTTGAAGCAGCTTGCCCGGCCTGCCTAAACGTCGGGCGAAGAGGCGTTCCGGAAGTGACGTTGGCTCGCCGTGGTAAGTGAGGTGCGTCATGCTGCTGACGCGAGCGGCAGCTTCCGCCGCGGGCGCAAAAATCCTAGCGGTTGTAGGTCTCCACGCCGCCGCGCGTCGACACGCGAAACAGCCTCCGCGCTTGACGCCGTACGCGCCCAGACGTGGTGCGGCGCGTGCGGACGCATTGGAACGCGTACGTCTGGTTGAGCCTTTAGAGACGGGTTGTCGATGCATAGGCGAAAGCGATTGGTGACGTGGGGAGGGCGACCGGAGGCGTTCGAAGCGAGCATGACGATCCGTCTGGGAGCAAGCTGGTGATGGGTGGAAGGGTCCGTAAGGCGCATTTAGATCAGGTGGCACGTAGGGCGCTCGTCGATCGTCATCGAACGCCTGCGATCAGCGGCGGCAGAACCTTGCCACATGACCGGCATACTTACATGCAAAGCATGTAGGGCGATTGTCTGGCGTACGCCACGGGTTAGTGACGGCAGTGGTGGTCTAAGGAACGGGATAGGGAGGGCGGTGCACAGGCTGCTGGAAGCGACCTACGTGCACACAGCGAGGGGCGATTGCAGCAACCACCGCATAAGTGACCGGTGTAGCCACGACATCCTGGTGGTGAACAGCCGGCAGCGCTTCCGCGACCTCTTCATGGATCACGTTGCAGAGATGAGAGGGCAAAGTGCTGGCAGACTCCTGAGCGACGGGCACCATAGATAGCTGTCGTGCGACTTCGCGAAATCCTTGATTTGCGTTATCAGGGAGGCTTGTTCGGGGCCGGTGGCCAGGCTGCAGTGTGACGCCGCATTTTGTCGGATGTCGCCTTGTCATAGCTCGCAGCTTACCTAATTGATCATAGCTCGGACACAAGCTGATAACGTTACCAACTGTGCCCGGCTCTTTGGCCAGAAGCATCTGGAACGCGTCATCATCCATTCCCTTCATGACGTGCTTGGTCATTTGCGCTTCCGCCATGGCAGCGTTCACGCGCCTGCACAAATCGAGAACGTCTTCTGTACAGCTGGTGAATGTCTCATCCGGGCCCGGTGCGCGTGTACGCAAACGCTGCTTGCCTTGGAATTTCCTCACGGCCGGTCGGTCAAGTAGTTCTGTTATCGACGTCTTGAACGCCGACCACGTTCAAATAGCCCTCTCATGATTTCTGAACCAGTAACTGGCCATGCCCGCGAGGTTGAACGATACGTACGCCAGCTTGTCCGAGTCATTCCAATGGTTGTGAACGCTCACCCGTTCGTAGGACGACAGCCACTCTTCAACGTTGTTGTCATCGGTTCCTCTGAAGATCGCAGGCCCCCGCTGGCGAACGGTGCCAGCGCAAGGGACGGGTGGCCATGGAATAGTCTGCTGGTCGGCGTCTGGCATTACAGAGGGTAGCGTCCAAGAACGGAGTTCCAGGATGGTAGATTGCAACGTTACCCCACACTTCCACCAATTATAAAAGAGAATTATTGAGGCTTGTAACGACAGCCGGCTATAGCATGCACCGAGCACAGTCCCCTAGCACGAGCCTCTGGCGCGGCACTTGATGCTGCTTGCTGCCAATGCTGCTGACCTGGCGCTCACGTTCGTTATCTTCCTTACTACCCCCCTATCTATATTATATGTATATATATATATATATATATATATATATATATATATAACGAGAAGAAAGAGGGTTAACAGAGGGGCCCGATATTTATTAGTCATATCATAAGAAGCCAACACACACTGACACCAAGGACAACATAGGGGAAATTACTTGTGCTTTAATAAATGAAACGATAAATTAACGGAAATTAAAGTGGATGAAAAAACAACTCGCCGCAGGTGGGAACCGAACCCACAACCTTCGCATTTCGCGTGCGATGCTCTACCAATTGAGCTACCGCGGCGCCGTTTTCCCATCCACTTTCTTGGGTATTTATGTGTCCTAGTAGGACCCTGGGAGTGTTAGCCAGCGCCCCCACTCACAGACCTTGGCGGCGGACGTGGAACGTCTTTTTTGCCGCAGGCGTCACGAGAACGTGATCTTTTAGGGTGAAGGCAACTGGTCAATAAACCCACATATGCTACCTGAAGGCATCAATGTTGCCGGATTCGAGACCCTCGTTATGTAATAACGAGAAGAAAGAGGGTTAACAGAGGGGCCCGATATTTATTAGTCATATCATAAGAAGCCAACAAACACTGACACCAAGGACAACATAGGGGAAATTACTTGTGCTTTAATAAATGAAACGATAAATTAACGGAAATTAAAGTGGATGAAAAAACAACTCGCCGCAGGTGGGAACCGAACCCACAACCTTCGCATTTCGCGTGCGATGCTCTACCAATTGAGCTACCGCGGCGCCGTTTTCCCATCCACTTTCTTGGGTATTTATGTGTCCTAGTAGGACCCTGGGAGTGTTAGCCAGCGCCCCCACTCACAGACCTTGGCGGCGGACGTGGAACGTCTTTTTTGCCGCAGGCGTCACGAGAACGTGATCTTTTAGGGTGAAGGCAACTGGTCAATAAACCCACATATGCTACCTGAAGGCATCAATGTTGCCGGATTCGAGACCCTCGTTATGTAATAACGAGAAGAAAGAGGGTTAACAGAGGGGCCCGATATTTATTAGTCATATCATAAGAAGCCAACAAACACTGACACCAAGGACAACATAGGGGAAATTACTTGTGCTTTAATAAATGAAACGATAAATTAACGGAAATTAAAGTGGATGAAAAAACAACTCGCCGCAGGTGGGAACCGAACCCACAACCTTCGCATTTCGCGATATATATATATATATATATATATATATATATATATATATATATATATATATATATATATATATATATATATATATATATATATATATTGCACACACAAGTATACGCATACTAGACGAAGGCTTTCGCGCCAGGCCCGCAGGTAAAACATTCAAAAAAGAAAAAAAAAGACGAACTTTATGGCATATATATTTAGGGGTGATTCGGTCGCAGGACCCGCCGTCGTGGTAACGAATCATTCCGACGAAGGCCAGTCCTCCGGTCGAAACGTCAGTAAAAATTTATGCCATAACGTTCGTCTGCTTTCATTGTATGAATTTTATATATTATATATATTATAATAATATTATAATATATATAATAATATATATATAATATATATATATATATATAATATATATATAATATTATAATAATATTATAATATTATATTATATATATATGTGTGTGCGTGGGTTAATCATCACAAATAAATATTTGACCTGCACTTTCAATCCTCTGCAAAAACCACCGACAGTTCGCTTACCTTCGGCGAAAAGAGCCCGGAAAAAAGCCCTTAGAAAATCCCCGAGTGCCATGAAAACGTACGTTTCTCTGAAACATGAGGTGGTGACGCGCTTTCAACAAGGAACCTTGAAACATGGGGCAAATTGATGATTGAAAATTTGAATAATTTGGCGCTAACTTTGACGGGAGTTGTCCGTTTGGCAGAACGTGCAGTTCAAGATCTTTCCGGGCGGCGTAGCTAGTCTTGCGTAAGTTTCATAAATGTCATTGGCACGAATCGAATATACTTAGTCAAGTGTTCGACGAAAACTCGTCTGGCGAGGAAACATAATGGTGCCAAAAAACGTGTACTCGCCAAGAATGAAATAAAAATAAAGAACCGACGTATCGGGCCCCGTACGGGTCCCTTGATCACAATGAAGAAGTAAACGTGAGCGCGCGGCTATTTACGGGTGAGGTGGTGCAGTGTTCGGGTGTATATCTCGGGAAGATTACCCCGAGTCCTGTTTATCGTGTGTCCAGTTGATTGGATGTGAAATGATTCTAAAATCCAATGGGCAGATAAGTGTTTTTCTTTTGCGATGATGGCTGCCGAGTCCCAGTCAATGATGTGTCCAGTTCGTGACGTTCCACCAGGGCGTTCGCGGCTGTGTGGCCCTTGGCGACGTGATTCATGTGTTGTTTCAAGCGCCGTTTAAAATTTCCGCTCTCGCCGATGTACGACACGTCACACTCCTTGCAGGGTATCTTGTTTATCACACCCGGGTAGTCCGCGTGTTGCAAAGGCTCTTTTGCGCGTACTAGCTGTTGGCCAAGTTTTCGGGAAGGCACGTGGGCGATTTTAACACCGTAGCCCTTAAAAATTGGCGCCAGGGCTTCGCTTGTTTCCACAGTGTAGGGTACCGCCGCGTGCTTCACTGTTTGTTTCACCGTTTCACGGCGGAGCTTCGCCGCTTCGCGCTCCTGCGTTTTGAGCAGTTGTCGAGTGTAGCCATTGTTTAACAGGTCCCTTTTTACAACCTGTAGCTCTTGCCTACGTTTCGTGGGGCTGGAGCAGACGCGGAATAGCCGGGAGAAGAGCGCTGCTGCGACGGATGGCTTCGCGGTCGAGTGCTGCAGGAAACTTCTCGAGGCTGACTCTTCTTTGCCCGAACGCACGCCATTCGAATGCCACGACATTCACTGCCTTCTAAAATTTTGCCTTGAGAATACGTACTTGGTCTTTAACAAGCAGTATTACAAGCAAGTATTCGGCACAGCGATGGGAGCCTCTGTATCCATCGTTTGCGCCAACATTGCTCTAGAAGACCTGGAAAGTGCCGCCTTATCTTCATTCGGGACGCGGCCAAAACTATTTCTAAGATACCTGGACGACTGCCTCTGCATTATCCCTAGCCGGCACGCAGCACATTTCCTCGAGCACCTAAATTCCTTTAAGCCGAGTATACAGTTCACGGCTGAAGGAAAAAAAACAATGGGCCAATCCCCTTCCTGGATGTCCTCGTAGAGAGGACTTCAAGCGGCTTGAGGACTAATGTCTACAGAAAGACAACACACCCGGGAAAGTACCTGAGCTTCGACTCGGCGCACCCAATTGGGCAAAAGCAGCGCTCTTCTCCGGGGCATTCCGCGTCTGCTCCAGCCCCACGAAACGTAGGCAAGAGCTAAGGTTGTAAAAAGGGACCTGTCAAACAATGGCTACCCTCGACAACTGCTCAGAACGCAGGAGCGCAAAGCAGCGAAGCCCCGCCGTGAAACGGTGAAAGAAACGGCAAAGCGCGCGGCGGTACCCTACGCATTGGGAACAAGCCAAGCCCTGGCACGAATTTTTAAGGGCTACGGTGTTCTAATCGCCCACGCGCCTTCCCGAAAACTTGGCCAACAACTGGTACGCGCAAAAGACCCTTTGCAACACGCGGACTACCCGGGTGGGATGTAAAAGATACCCTCCAAGGAGTGTGACGTGTCGTACATCGGCGAGAGCGGAAATTTCTAACGGCGCTTGAAACAACACATGAATGACGTCGCCAAGGACCACACAGCCGCGAACGCCCTGGCGGAACACCACGAACTAACTGGACACATAATTGACTGGGACTCGGTAGCCATCATCGCAAAAGAAAAACACTTATCTGCCCGTTTGCTTTTAGAATCATTTCACATACAATCAACTAGAGACACGATAAACAGGACGCGGGGTAATCTTCCTGAGATATACACCCAAAGACTGCGCCACCTCACCCATAAATAGCCGCGCGCTCATGCTTACATCTTCATTGTGATCAAGGGACCCGTACGGGGACCAAAACGTCGGTTATTTATTTTTATTTCATTCTTGGCGAGTGCACGTTTTTTGGCACCAATCGAAGATACTGTACACTCACAACATACAGCCCAGTTGAAAAAGGAGGAATTCCTGTCGCGACTACAGAAATTTCTGTTGTGCGACAGAAATTCCTGACGTTTCTGTAGTTGCGACAGACATTTCTGACGTTATGACCGAAATTCTGATGTGGCAACAGGAACATTCTGTCGCGAAGACCAAGAGTTCTGAAGTCACAACAGAAACGTTCTGTCGCGACAACAAGAGTTCGAAAGTCGTGACAATAGCTTTCTATCGTGACAGCGATTCTGACGCGGCGGCATAAATGTTCTGTCGCGACGATGAAGAGTTCTAAAGTCGCAGCAGAAACGTTTCTGCGCGACTACAAGAGCTCTGAAGTCGCCACAACGGCTTTCTATCGTAACAGCGACTCTGACGTTACAAAAGAAATTCCGACGTCTCAACAGAAATAGTTGGTCGCGACGGCCAAGAGTTCTGAAGTCGCAACAGAAACTTTCTTTCGCGACAACAAAAGTTTATGAAGTCGCAACAGCAACTTTCTATCGCAACAGGAGCTCTCTGTCAGGACCACACATTTTCTGTCTTGGCGTTAGAAATGTGCCACTTTCTGTGGCAGCGACATAAGTTCTGACGCCGCGATAGAAGCGCTTTCCGTCGTGACGCTTTAAATTTATATGTCAATTTCGCATCGGTGGTGTACACTGTACTTTTCTCCGGCGAGGTATTCAATCGTGCTTCTCTGAAGTCGGCAATTCTGATAGCACCAACATCGGTATTAAAGTCGATGTGGCCAATTGTTATAAATGTGCCGTGACGATGGGGCACCAGAAACGCCGCATCGACCTCCTCAAAATCGGCCGCTGAACAAAATCATACCACCTGCGGGAATGGCTGCGTATCCTTTTGTTTTATTTGGTAAGATATGACACACAGGCCTGTGGACTTGCATATGCCGTTTCACTGACACATTAGTTAATTTCCCAGAAATATTGCGTGAACTTTTGCGCAGCGAAAAAGAAGTTTTGTGTTCATCCACAAAGTTGCGTGAAGGGCTGTTTCGCTCGGGTCTCATCACTCTGGTATAGCGCTGCCGTGAGAAGCCAGTATGCTTTCAGAATGAACACTCATCCACGAAGGTTTATGTAGCTATATTGCCCGAAACACACGAACTATATGGCGTGCTCAAAAGTGTAAAGAGCGAGAGATAACTGTCGAAATAAGCAGTAACAACCCTAACAGTGTCCCCGGTCACCGTTGTCTATTTCGGAATTTATTGTATAATATGGATATCATGGAGCAAAATCAATTTTCTAGCACTCCACCATGTACCTGTTGATGGTAACAACACTTTTCCTCTTCTAGAGATGCGGCAGTTGACGCGGTGTAGTAAAAGCGTGTCTTGGCTCTTAAAATGCAAATGTAAACATCAACGCAGAAAGAGATTCTTACTGTTTACATAGCCAAAATGTACACTAGACATATGTTCGGCGCGGTGCAGGGGTGAGATGTTTGGCTCAGGATCCTCAGGTCCCAAGTTAGCATCCTCGGCGGGGAAGTGTTTTCTTTCACTTCTATATTTTTCTTTTTTGTACTAACCGATTTACATAGCCATGAAGAGGTACCTGTCTATTGATAATTAAAAATTGATGAAGAACTACAGAGCTTTCGACTACAGGACATCACACTACAGACAACCGAAGGACAGACAACAGAACGACAGAAACAACGTCCCAAAATACGACAGACTGAAATTTCCTGACGTGTTTTTCAAGTGGGACACCATTAGGCGTGCACTCCATCAAAACCATATTACAAGGAAGGTTTTATAGTTGCTAGAGTAGCTCGGAAATATAAAGCAGACATACATAAATACGCATGCACGAGGCACCCGTAAGCAAGGGATGTCTAAGCAGAGGCACATGTTGTGTAAAGCGACGATGCTACCTTGAATCAAAGCGTGACGTCAGTATTGGAACGACAGTGGGAGCCAAAAAACTCGCAAATCTCTTTTTTCTTTATTTGTTGAGCTTAAAAAGAACCTCTCAGCAAAACTGAATATAGCCAGGAGGAAATTTCTTACCTCTAACCTAGCCGAATTTAGTAAGTTTTACCAGAATAAGTTTTGGCGTCATTTAAGGGACAGAATAGAAGGGAAAGATTAAATAAAGGTCAATAATTTTATTACAGGAGTCAGGGCAATAGCTGATACTTTTGACAATGCTTTCAAATCAGTTTTCTAAGAGTGCGATAACTATGAGCCTACTGGGTGGCTTTCCGACACAGTGTGTGATCTATCGATAACATGCCAGGGTGTCATGGTAATGCTGCTCAATCTGAGCGATAAAATTATGCGGATCCGACGTTCTGAAAGCGAAACTTTAGATGGTATTTATAAAGGCGAATGTTTCAGTTCTTGAGCGTTTAGTCTAATACGAAAGTCGTGAGTTGATGTTAAACATTACCTTGCGTGCGCCACTGCTGTGTGCCTGCGTAGTACACCGAACACCCAGGGGGACGTGTTTGCTTGAGGAATTGTTGCGCGCCATCGGTCATAATCGCTGAGAGGGTTGAGCCTTGCCTCACATGACACATCGCACTTTGGTGGAAATGTTAAAGTGTAATACGGAGCTGTACGTGTCTGACCGTAATCGGAATATGAGGCACGCCGTAGTGGCGAACTCCAGAATAATTTTCAAGCAATCATGATGTTTAACCTGCCCCTAAAAATAGGCCCAGTAGCATTTCTGTTTTTCACTCCCGTCGAAATGTGGGTGCCGCGGTTGCGATGAAACTCTTAATGCCTCAGTCACAAAGCTACCGCAGTGGGCACAAGAGTGTTGATTTGACGTGCGACCGCTTATGTAGGTTCGTCTAGACACTACGGCGCTATTTGCATCTGAACTCTCTGCGTCAGTTGTCAAATTTGCATGTTTACTTTTCACAAATAGCAGCAACGCATCGTACTGTACTTTCAGTTTGCCCGCCACCGCTGTCAGAATTACTATTTTTCCACGTAACCTTTTTCTCGCCCCCTTCCCCCCCCCCCTGTATGATAACAGCGAACGAAGAGCGGCAAAAATGGCAGAAATGGGTTCTACCCATTTTCTGCCTTCTCTCCCTCCTTTTTCCTGTAGTCCTGCACGTTAGTAGAAAGGTGAATTCCGCAGTTTCTTTAATGCCTTTGTTGCCAGTCACGAAGACTAATGTGTCGAAGCCCAGGCAGGTCCATCGGTTCTTGTGCACATACTACCCGACGGAAAGGTCCAAACGAGTTTCGCGCGTCGCCTTCCGTTTCTGCCACGCTCAATTAATGTATATACAGGCTCTGAACCACCCCTTGGATGCGGCATGCGAAACAGTTACAGCAGTGAAAAAGTCTAAGGAAGAGCTAATGAAAGCTTGGCTTTAAATCTGGCAGTCAACTGTAGTTGTTACCTGCACAGTAGGAAGCGTTTGTGCGAATTTTCGCGGAACGAGAGGCGTTCAAACTCATGTTTAAAGAGGAGCAAATGACCCCAAATGGCAGTCACCTCCAAGCTGTGACGAATAGCACCCGCAGACGCCGACCGGTTAGAGCGCAATACTCTTTCAAGCATGACAATCGTTACTACCATTATGGGAGTCTAGGCTGCCAAATATATTTTCTACATAATTACTCTATGGCCAAACTAATCACACCTACATGTCCTGCTTGTGTGAAAGAAACGTAAAGAATACAATTTCTTTCATGAAAGAAACCTTTCTAGACGTTTTATGCTTACTTTCCAAACCATTAAAAGGGCCCAAAGCATCATCTCACGGAGTTGCATGACAATGATTGCGTGACGGACATAGATCGGAAATATTTTCGCTGAAGTCAAGATATTTTCGTGTTAAAAATTGACAGTAGCTTAGCTCGGCTATGCCAAGATATACGTAGCGAAAGCTAAGGCATGGACATGGTTAGCCTTGGTTAATCTTGATAGCAAGTCTAGGTTAGTCTGCTTGTCTAGCTATGCTGCGGCGTTTAGCCAGTCGTTGGGCGCGCTCTTCGTCTGTTTCCCGGGCGATTCGTTTCCTCCTCATCTCGTTCCGATGTCAATTCCAGGCCTCCTCCTGCTTATCAGAATTCTCGTCGTCTATACTGCCGCCTCCACTGTGGCTGCGGCGCACGCGACCTCTTCTTTTCGATCCTCCGACATGTTATGAGGCATGCGACGCAGCTGGCGAACCAAGCGGAGGCGAGCGCAACGTCGAGGAACGCGGAGTAACGTCATACCAAAGGGCGCCGACGCAAAGGCGCGATGCTGCGCAGCGGCGGAACACCTGTGACTCGGTGCTACTAGTGGCGCATACACAGTAGTGACTAGGCAGCGAGAGAGAGAAATATTCGCAGCGAGGCGCGCGTTGTGACGTCATGTGCCTCCTCGGAGCACCGTTACTGCGAACTCGCAAGTTCGCGGCCAGTAAAACTTTCGCTTTAAACTGTGCGTCAGTCGGAAAACAGTGCTTCAGACGAAGTTGGGAGAAAGTCGACTTGACCGGAGTGGTCCAGCCGCTACTGATGCTTGCAGGATCCGCTTTCCGATCGACTAGCCGAGAGAGATACAAGGGTCCTCTGGAAAGTTGCCTCAACAGGTAACCTCACGCTGCAGGCTTACGACGTTGCTTTGACGACCCGCCGTGTCCGATGCGTGATTGGTTCGTAAATATTCCGGGTAGCAGTTTGCCTCGTAGAAATACAGGTGCATTGTTAAGAGCAGCAGAATTGTAGAAATTACTTCGGACTTAATCAGTGTTTACTCGATCCTGAAGTGCGATAATACGCTGTGCAGGTGCGTCGTTGAATCGTGCGCCAGTAACTGATATCTGCCAACTTATGATCTGATATGAAGCGTATAGATAAGGATAAGGTGCCGCAGAAAGGCTAGCTAACGTTTCGATAGCAGGACCTATCTTCGTCCAATATGGTGTCGTCATCCTGGGCAGGTTAGTTTTTAAGGATCAATAGACGGAACTCACGTGTGGTCGTTGTCGGTTGCGGCAGGATGTAAAGTGGAGACTTAAAAGAAAATGAGCGCTGTCGTTTCACGGCCCTAGGCGTGGTTCTTAAGACGAGGGGACAAGAGCCGCAGAGTGGGAAGGCGGCCGAGAAAAAAAGGAAGGAAAACAAAAGAACAAGAAGAAAGAGAAGGACATAGGACAGTACGGTGTTTGTGGAGCGAGAAATGACGGACCCTTGAAAGTGCCGTCATGCGTTTGTTCTTTTAGGAGAGTCGATCATCCGGTGAGTGTGCAAGTGACAAAGAGACATGACTTGAAAAAATAACTTGAGTAGCGTGGCAGCAATGCGTCAGGTAATTTTGAAGGTGCTAAGAAGGTGACACGGAGTCCGGGGGAAAGTTTAGGATAGTTAGAAAGCTACATCTTGGTTTTTCAAGGGATGTTAGCCGCAGTAGTACGGTGTAGGCGTCGTCGCGGAGGTATACAGTAGTTCCGAGATCCTGTGGGATGAGGTAATTGGCTTAACACTCTCCAGTGACGCCCAAGGGAAGAGACGTGCCGAGTGGAGGAGCATTCTCAGCGCAGCAGGAGCAGTATGTCAAAGCGATGTTTTCTTAATTTGAGATTTCGCTCAATTGTTTATTGTTTTCAGTGTTAGGTTAACCTGGCAACCTTTAAAAATTCCTTTTCTCGTTTTTCAGTTTGTAAGGCTTTTTGCATAGACCTAAATAGCGAAGGAATAATTGTATTTTTTTTAAAGTAAGGTTAATTTGTATTGCGACATTTTAGGACCAGTTGATGGATGGTACTAAGGGGAACCCACGCGTGCTCTATTCTGAGCGCGAGCGCTATTCCGCATCGGAACGGATGCGGATTGAGCCACTGCGCGAAGCGAACGGAGCAGCTTTTATCATTACTTTGTGTGTGCGCTAGAACCGTAGCTAGACGCTAAACATGGGAAGGATAAGCTAGCTAAGCGGGTTAGAAAGCTAGAAAAGCAACGCAAGAGCGAACAGAGGCAGAGGAAGGAAATACAGAAAAGCTAGTCAAGGCGGAAATGAGGCCACCCTTTAGGAAAGTAATCGTGACCGTTTTGGTGCGAGCGCACGGCGTTGGCTGCGAAGCGAGAAAAGCTAAACAAGGCACCACCACACGGCGGAAAGGAGTGGCGGAAACGTGACTGGTGGCCAGACACTGACATGCCGGCAGCAGAAGAAGACTTCAAAGGGCAAGGATAAGACAAAAGGGCATCGCGGCCTGAAATGTAGCTTTCGGTGGCGAGGAGGACGAAAATCGTCGAGTTGTCATACTCGGGGATTCCAACATGCGCAAAGAAGAAACGACGATAACAGAGAGGGTAGGTGCAGACATACGAGTCTAGGTGAGCGGTCTTCTGAGAAAACTGATTAGGGAGTTGATAACTGAAGCCAAGGAACGCAAGCAGGACACAATTTTTGGGGTAGTTGTTTATTTATCTACTTTCATTGCCAATAATTTCTCATTTAATTCAATTAGCATGATTAAGTACAAGTAATTTCCCCTATGTTCTTATTGGCGGCCTTGTTTGTTGGCTTCTCGTGATATCATTAATAAAAATCGGCACGCTTGGTTAACCCCCTTTCTTCTCGTTCACAATAGAGGAGAGGCGTTTAGGGGTGATAATCAGTGGGGTGATTGACGTATAGCAAGGACGAGGGGCAGGAACCTTGATGCATATAGCCAAAGGGGTCACCGACCTGCCAAATGTTTCAAACGAAGTACAAATCTAAGTCTGCACGGTACCAGATGTTGAAAGGCAGGGGTATGTAATTCAATGGGCAATGCTTGCAGTAAACAGGGAAATTTAGACGCTAGCTGAGGCAATGAATTTAATGAGATTGTCATGAACACAGAAGTGCACCGAGCAGGCCGCGAAAGCACTTTTCTGCATGACGAGACACATTTTAGCGAAAGTGTAGCAAGATTTGTCGGTCGTTGATTCGCAACGTGGGCAGTAGCTTTTTTAGTGGGCCCAGTCCATCAGGAAGGAAAATTAGGTTTTGACTACCGGAATACCAGTAAAGGGCAGAATTAGACTAGGAGGAAGTAGAAAAAGACGCACGAAGGATACGAATCGAGGCAGTAAAATTTGTTAAACATGCAGAGGGCCGCAAGCAGGAAAATTGGGTGGAAAATCAAACGCAGCTGAATGACGAAGCAATTAGCGCTTACGTTTTGACGGAAACGCATTTACGAGACTTGGAGCAGCCACCTATTATGGATGGTGTTGTAGGGCATGGGTGCAATAGAATAACCGGGTCAAGGGAAGACGGATGTGTGCTAATTATACGAGGTATGAAGTAGCAAAGCATAAAAGAGGCATGTAAGCAGAACTTGTGGATTGGCGTAGAAGGCTAGGCAAAAAAAAAACGTGGCTGGCAGCTTACCTATGGAAAGGTATTGACAGCAGAGATAAACATAAGGAATTGATTGATTGCATTACAGGATATTATTGAGTTCAAGAAATCGGTCCAAGGGATATTAGTGGGAGACATGAACGCAAACATGGATTGTTTTGACAAATATGTTGATTACGACGGTTCTCCAGTGTTGGATCCTTGTGATGAAAAGAACCTCATAGCAGTAAACAGGGACATCAGGCCTGATGGATTGGTAAGGAGGCAATTGGGAAACAGGGAATCATGTATAGACTACGCCTTAGTCTCAGGAATGGTTTGCAAACAACTAGGCCAAAAGATCATAGCCGAACATTGCAAAAATAGCCTCGGTAGCTACCACAGACGTTTAACACTAAAGTTTGAGAGAGATACTAACACAACACACAAAATAACATTAAAATTTCTAAAAATTTATAAAGAGCAGACAATTGAGATCGCAAAATATATAGAGAAGGAAATTAAAGCTTTTTCTACAGCAGTCTTGGAATGTAAGAAGTTGGTAAACGTTATGCAGCAGGAAATAAAACAGACACAGCAAAAAAAAAAACGTGGATTGGAAAGGGGAAGCCACATAAGTGGTGGAACGAGGAAATAAAGCAAAGTGTAGAAGAGCGTAAGCAGGCGTCTAGGGGTAATTGAGAATCCAAAAACATGGAAGTTAACGTTGGGTGCCTAACATTCGCGAAAGAAGCAAAGGTGCCTGAAAAAGATTCTGGAATCATATAGAACCACTCGGAGCGCCAGCTAAAAATTCGCAAACGTCTATAAGGGATGAAGAGGGTAGCATCTACGAAGGAGACGATGCGCTGCACTGCATCATAGCCGTTAGTTTGATAACTTCAGCACGAAAGAAAGCGCAGTTCAGACTCAAACTAGATCTAGCTACAGCAGAGAAACCTGAGAGAATAAAATTCAGCATACAACGCTTTTATTAGAAAAAAGCAGGAGAATATGTCCCTAATAACACGGCACGAGGGTTGATGAAATACCAATACAGCTAATCAAAAGTTTTGGTCCAAAAGCAAGGCATTGCTGACTTATGTCCTAGAGCAAACTAGAACAAAGATAATTCCGGTTGGATGGCGTGAAAGTGAGATGAACCTCATCTAGAAGAGCGAAAGGAAAAGGATTAGACGAGCTCGTGCAGGCCAGTTACAGTAACGGTGGTGATGTATAGAATGGGAAAGCAAGCCGCAAAATTGGAGGCGTCGAAGTGGGTGTAGAAAATTGATTAACTGGGGGAACTGCAGAATGTGTTTAGGCCAGGCAGACACTTAGAGGATATGTTTGTACAAACTCAGTGCATATAGATGCCAATAGATCAGAATACACCATTATCTATAGCATTTCTAGATATTAAAATAGCATATTACGTAAATGCCAAAGAAATATTGCAGGATGTCATTAAGCACGAAGGCATAGAGGACGATTTTCTGGAGCTGCTGAGGGAGATTTATCGAGTCGATCGAGTACAATTTGTATGGGGAGGTCCAAAATGTAATGAAGTTTTGGGAATTCACCAATGACTTAAGCAAGGACCAAGGACTGAGACTGTCCTCTGTCTCCATTGTTGTTCAAACTTTATTTTAAGGGCACAGAAATACAAATGAAGAAAAAAGGACTAGGGTTCAATTTATTTAATTAACATGGCAAGCTGGGCGAGTTGGCGATTGAACATGTTCGTAAGGGTGCGCACCGCAACCCGGACGAAAAACAAGTACACGATACGAGCTCTCGTATCGTGCACTTCCTCTTGTCTTTGCGCTGCCCACCCTTAGCAACACGTTTAATTTACGCTAAGTGCGTAATGGACAAATTGCGCAACAGAATCTCTCTGCACTTATGTAGGCGGACGTCATAGCGCTACTAGCGCAGAATAAAAGAGACTTACAGAAATTTACGAATGGCGACACAACCACAAATCTAGGTCTCAAGTTTAGAGAAATCAGGAATTACGATCTTTAGTAAAGAGACGAGTAATTACGTGGTGTCAATTCAACAGCAAGTCATACCCATAGTCAAGCAATATATATTGACACGTGTACTGTTTATAGAATGGCCACGTTTCATCGTCTAACAAATGTTATTCCTCAGCGCAGGATGCGCTTGCTTGTGTCGGAAGTTTCTGGAACGTTATCGATGGTTCTGCCTGCTGCCTGTTGTCGCCGAATATTGTATAATCTGATTGCATGCGTGTTTGACGCGAATTGCTGAACTATCTGCAAGACACGCGGGAACCAGCAACAACTCTGGAACCTTTCATGGCTTATGTATAAAAGCCGACGCGCTAGAGCGGCAGATAAGATTTTCGACGATCGCTGACTGTTCACAGCTTTCGCTGAGCTTTGAGTGTTGACTGTTTTTCTGGGCACAGGTTCACCCAATAAAGTTAGTTTTGTCATTCATACTTTTGTTGCTGTGTCCTCAACCATCACTACCACGTGACATCTGGTGCGGGCGGTAGTGCTTTCATGTACCGAACGCCCCCTCAAAGCCGCCATCCAATCCCGTAACCCGAAGACAACACCAACGTGGCCAAGGATCAGCGAGCAAGCCGTAGGCCGCAAGGGTTGGGACAGGAATACGGACCTCTTTCCGAGAAGACCAGAGGAATCAAGCGCAAGTCAGAAGCCTCAATGGCTGCCCCAGCGCGCCCCATTCCGTTGCACCAACCTCGGGACCCGCCAACCTTCCATGGATCATTGTTTGAAGATCCAGAAAGCTTGCTCAAGGCATATGAACGAATCGCGACTTTTAACAACTGGGATTCCGACGACAAGCTGCGGCATGTATACTTTGCCTTAATTCGACAGAAAGCTGAGCTAATTGGTAAGGATTGATTGTGCAAAAATGTGAGGCGTGCAGACAAGACACAACAGAAGAGAAGTGGACAACACGAACGCCGACTATCAACTGAAGGGAGCACTGAGGCGAAAGAAGACACAAAACTCATCTGCGCAAGCTGTTTTACTGTTTTAACAGTTTTACTGACTGTCGTATGGGTTGGGTTTTCAAAGTTGTCTTTAGCTGTGGCTAGTTCTACTTAGGGCAAAGGGGGTGGTGTATCATTAAGAGGCTAATAGAAAATGCAAGGCCGTTAACCGGTGCATCGCCTTCTACTATTTTCCTACATTGCCAAGATTGTAACTGCACGCCAGAGTTAGATGAATGCGCCATATTGTACTGGCACAAGAAAGAAGATACGCGTCTTATGGTAGAGGCATGGCATATCTATAATGGTAGAAGTGCCTGCGTGACTGAGCCTTCCATTATTTTAGATAAGGAGTAGATTAGGTGCATTAACAGTTATCTCTCACGTAGACTGGCACATGTACCCGACCGACGCCTGGTGATACCATCCCAGAGCTTGCGCAGATGAGTTCTGTGTCTTCTTTCTCTTTTCGCCTCAGTGCTCCGATCAGTTTATAGCAGGCGTTCATGTTGTCATTTCTCTTCTCTTGTGTCCTGTCTGCACGCCTCACTTTTTTTGCTTTGCTTTAGAAGACGCTGACAGAACGTGAATCGAGAACCGGGAGTTGACCCTGGTAACATGGGCCCTGTTCCGAAGCGGCTTCCTGCGGACTTTTACGAGCACCATGCACAAAGAAAGGGCCGAAGCTATGCTAGAAACCAGAGTACAACTACCCAACGATAACATAGCTATCTTCACCGAGGAGATGACGCGCTTGTTCCGCCACGCCTACCCGGCTATGCCTGAGGAGAAGGAAATTCGCTTCCTCATGCGTGGGGTAAAACGAGCTCTTCACCGGTTTGATACGCTACCCGCCCAGTACTGTTGCTAAATGTATTTCTGAAGCAACAACAGCTGAGAGCACTGCAAATGCGGAAACGACAATTCAACCGCCGCACGAACGCGACAAGTTAAGCGGGAGGTTAATCACTCGCCGCCGAGAACCTGCATGAGACGATCAGAGCGGTTGTGCCGGCAGAACTTCTGAAGTGGTTCCATTCATCCCCGTCTCAAGTGTCTTCGATTGCCGACGTTGCACGTGAGGAGCTACGTGCATACAGCCGCAATGGACTGTCGTAGCGGCGGCCGCCGCCATCAGTGCGTGATTGCCGAAAGACCGGAGACGACTGTAGTCCAACCCGCAGGCAAGCGTAAAAAGCCGTGCCTTTAGTTCGACAGCAGTTCAACTAGAAGCAACGTGACGTCAGCGACAAGTGGTTCCGTACATGCGTCAGGCCCAATGACTCGGCGCGTCATGCGGGAACGTGCTTTCAGCTGCAGAGAAATACATTCCAGCGCATCCATCCTTTTGCAAAATGAAACAGTGGCTTTCGCGAGGGCATTTAGAACACCCGCACATGAACAAAAAGCAAGAAACCTCACTGGTAATCGACCGCGAACAAAACCTTATTCCTCAATCCCGTACGGAACTGGTCGCTTAACCAGTCTACCAGACTTGCTAAAAGACGTGTTTTTTGCCGCAATTGAACACTCACAAATGGAACACACAAGGAAGACACATAAAGACAACACTTTTGTGAGTGTCCTTTTGGGAGTGTTCCATTGCGGTAAAAAACTTGTCTTTTAGCAAGCACTAACTAGGCCAACAAGCAGTTCTGTTGCTACCAGACTTGGTCACGGTCAGTGAAGCAGAAGGTACTAAAGTTGAAGTCATAGCCCCTGATGCTAAAGATAACGAAGCTGTTAAGGTAGCGGGCGACTCCCTGTTCGCAGAAACCAATTCGGATGAATAACTTTCATTTGGAAACTCGTAGCTTCTGCCTTCCTCTTTTCTGGCAATTGGTTGAGCATTCATCGGTTACGCCACAGCGTACTCCTATCCTGGGTGCGTATTGTGTAGGACCGCGGTTTAGCGGCTGTGGCTGGCACCGTTGCTCTGGTGTTCATATCCGTTATCCAAACGAAATCACCAGCTTTCAGTTTATTCAATTCCCGGGTTCTGTGGCACCTGTTGTAGTACCGTGCTTGTAGCTTCTTGTTGGCACTGTCTTTGGCCGCAAGATTAAGCAGCCGTTGCTGCACTACACCACGCAGCTGCGGCGCCTTTGGTACTCTAAGACTCCGGCCCATGAGGATTTCAGCCGGACTAGGGCCAAGAATGCCTGGGGTTAACCTGTAGGCAAGCAGAGCCAGGTACGGGTTCTTCGATTTAAAGATTAGCCGCCTAATTGTTTGCATCATACGTTAAATTTCCCCAAAAGCCTGAGGGTACCTAGGGCTAGTAGTGACGTGACCAAAGCCATAATCGTGCGCAAACTTATCAAACTCTGTACAAGAAAATTTGGGTCCATTGTCTATCACTACGGTCTCCAGTATGCCATGGCGTGAAAAAATGCTTTTTATTCGTTCTATCACGGCACTAGTTTTTGTTGAGGAAAGTAGGGCTACTTCCGGATAACGTGACAGGTAGTCGATCACGAGAAGGTAATAACAGTTGTTAATAAAGCACAAGTCGACCCCAACTTGTTTCCACGTGAAACTTGGCGTAGGGGTTGAGATCAACGGCTTCAAGTTCTGGGTGACAAAGCGCGCACAAGTAACACATTCTTTCACTTGTCGCGCAAGTTGTTCGTCGAGGCCTCGCCACCAGACCAATTCCTTTCTCAAAGTTCTAGTTATCGAGATGCCCTGATGTCCATCATGTAGTTTTTTTAGTACTTCCTTTCTTAGGCACTGAGGTACCACCAATGTGGTCCCTTTCAGCTGCATGCCATTGCAGTCGGCAATTAGTGTTCGTTCCTGCCAGTACGGAACTAAGTAGCAAGGAAGCTTTGGTTTTTTCGGGCAGCCTTGGCGACACAACTTAAGCAAGGCTTGACAAACGACGTCAGTCTTTTGGATATCGCGTATTCTGTTAACAAAACTGTAATCCTTTTGAAGCCCTTGCACACATGTTTTGACGAAAGATGACGCTTCCGAGATGGTCAGTGCAGCGGCTAGTTTATCTGCTTTCGTCGGCGATATTGAAAGAGCGTCCGCTGTTATCAAGCTTTTACCGGGAACGTACACAATAATCAAGTGATACTGCATCAGCAGCATTCTGAAGCGCTGAACCCTTGGCGGCAACACATCAATAGGCATTTTACCAAGCAAGGAAACGAGAGGTTTGTGGTCTGTTTCAAGCATCACCTCAATACCTCTTGTGTATTCATCGAATCTTTCGGCAGTCCATGTTAACGCTAGTGCCTCCTTTTCTACTTGCGCATAGCACTGGTCAGTTTGGGTCAGTGACCTTGAAGCAAACGTTGTCGGCCGGCGTTCGCCATTGCGTTGTTTCTGGAAAAGGACGGCACCGATACCATAAGACGAGGCGTCCGCCGAAAGAATGGTGGGAAGGCGTAGATCGTACAAAGCCATGCACTTTGCTGAGCAGATAAGAGATTTCAAGCTTTCAGAAACCGTGTTCTGAGCAGGGCCCCAAGCCTAGTCGGTCTCTCTGCAAAACCTCCAGTAGCGGGGCAGTGATTTGCGCTAAGTATGGCAAAAAACGGCCAAGGTGGTTGGCCATGCCCAGAACACTGTGTAATCGCGATATATCAGAGGGTGCTTTCAGCTCTTTTGTGGCTCTGAGTTTGGCCTGATGCGGCTGTACGCCTTCCTGGCTGAGTAAGTGGCCCAGAAAGCTTATGCTTCGAACACCGAACGAACGCTTTGCTTTGTTTAGGGTAACGTTAGATTAGGCCAGCTTAGCTAAGACGTTCGATAGTATAGAGTCATGTTGCGCTTTGCTGTCGCCAAATATGAGAATATCGTCCATCAGATTAACGACGCCAGGAAGGCCTGTAAGGATTTCGGACATTCTTTAAAAATACTCTGGAGCTGATGTAATCCCGAACGCTAACCTAGTGAAACAGTACCGCCCAAACGGTGTAATGAACGTGATCAGCTCTTCTGAGGTCTTGCTGAGTGACACCTGATGGAAGCCGGAATTCGTGTCCAGTTTGAAAAACCATTTTGCACCTGCAAGAGAGCCCAGTACTTGCTCAACCATAGGCAACGTGTGTCTTTCTCTTAAGAAAAACTTGTTCAATTGTGTAAGGTCTAGACGGATCCTTAGATCCCCCGAGTGCTTTTGTGAAGGCACAATGCCGGCCCATCAATCTGTTGGCTCTTGGACTTCACGAATGACGCCCATTTGTTCCGTCTTCGCGAGTTCTCGTTTTGCAGGCTCCTGAAGCGGTATAGGAATCCTGCGTCGTGCGCTTATTGTATACTCCCCGGGCATAGTGCCTAAGTTGTTGAAAACCTGAGGGCACAAAGCTTCGTAGTTGGGTTCCTTGAGAGCCACAGAGAAAACGAACTTGATGACTCCCAACGCTTTGAGAACCGACAAGCCCAGCATTACATCGCGCACAGGACTAACCACATAACACGTTTGGCGAGAAGTTTGTTCCCTCCAAAATATATCCGCCTGAAACTTGCGCAGAACATTTAAGCAGTCACCGCTAGTGCCAGTCAAGACCTCATCGGCCTTTTCCAAACCCGTGGGAAGTCCCGGAAACGATGCTGGAATTACGGACACTTCTGAGTCTGAGTCGGCCTTTGCGAAAACAGGCACGGAGTTAAGTAATACCTGAACGTAACGCGCCTTCGCGACCGGCGCCTCTACCGCGCCTAAAAGAACCTCCCCAGCGTCCTTTTGTACAGACGTCACTTGTACCTTTCGCTCGTAGCCTGGAGAAGTCCCTTTGAGGCACACCTTGCGGAAGTGTCCCTTTAAGCTGCTGTTGAAGCGCCTCTGGTCTCTAGCTGGGCAGGCTGGGTGCGAGTTGCCTCCGCAGAAGATGCACGGTCGCTCGGAACGAGCTGATGTCGGCCGGGTTTTCTTGCTGCGTTGCGGTTTCCTGCTGTAGCCCACTGCGTCGATATTGACGTCCTCACATGGCTTGCACGGTGTGTATTCGTAGACTTTTGGCAGCTTCGAAGCTCTTCTTGCTGCTGCTGAACGGTCTCTTTTAGGCGAGCCCTCGCCAGGACTGTTGCGAGAGACAGCTTGGGATCCATTTGAAGTCGACTCGGAAACTTTTTCATCCAGCAGGCCTACGACGAACCGGTCCCTGATGAGGCGCTGCTTCAATTCTGCGAAGTCGCATTTGTCTGCCACGACGTGTAGAGCTGTCATAAACTGGTCAATTGACTCGCCAGGCATCTGGTGTCACTTGTGAAAGCAAACGCTCTCGTAACAACGTTGCTCTTCTTGATGAAGTAATCGTCGAACTTATTTTTGGTCAGCTCAAATTTCTTCAAATCTTCTGCAGAAAGATTGAAGGTGGCGAAGATGTCCCTTGCTTGTCAACCCATGGTATAAAGCAGAGTGCGCACTTGCACCTCTTCCGGGCGCACATTCAGGACCGACGCATAGCGATAGTCGTCGAAGTGCAGCATCTACGCTGGCCACACCGAGGTAGTGTGGAAGTCCAGGGGTGGCGGCTGCTGAAAGACCGGCGGCGATGCAGTGGCCATTGCAGCCTCCCTTTTGACGAAGGCTCGATGCTCTTTTTCCAGTCGCTTATAAAAGTGGGTGGATCGTATCACTTCTGATACCATGTCGTAGCGGCTGCCGCCGCTATCAGTGGATGATCGGCGAAAGACCGGAGACGACTGCAGACCAATCCGCTGGCAAGTGGATAAAGCCCGTCTTTATTACCACAGCCGTTAAAGTTGAATCAGCGCAACGTCAGCGACACGTGGTTCCATACATGCGTCAGGCACAATGACTCGCCGCGTCATGCGGGAGCGTGCTTTTAGCCTCAGAGAAATACATTACAGCACGGATACAATGTACGCCTCCGACGCCCATCGTCAAAGTAACCCTCCACGCCCGCGCCAAGGCGCATGTAACAACGCAGTTCCGCCATGCGCCGTCGCCTCAGCCAGCTTGGCCACCCGTCGTCCGGTGAAACTACCCAAGGAACACAGACGTCGGGTGCTGCTACATTTGTCCGGTGGTGGCTGGCTATCTTCGGGGCAGCGACGGACGGAAAGGCGCCACCAGGTCTGATGTGACTAATCGCTTTGAAAACAACAATACGCCACTCCCGAGCCTCTCGGTGCCACCATGGCTGCGGTGGCGGCGGAGCAAGTATTGTTAGTGTGTACGCCGTCTCCAGCCCGGTCTGCTTAGAGCATGTGAGCTCTTGGGAGCTATTTTGCTGTGCCAGCTCACGCAGCTTAGAGGTCGGCAGTCAATGGACAGACGCGGTGGCCATTATCTGCGGAGTCGACTCTGAAATAAAGAGTCGCCTGCTCGGGGCAGCACCGTGTCTGCGAGAACCCTTTCATCTCAGCTGGGTCAGTGCAACCTGTGAGGAAGTGAGTGCGTAACCCCCCCCCCCCCCCCTAAACAAATGGCGGGTGGGCTACCATGACTTCCGACGCTCCGAATTGGTCGGCTGTGAACTGCCGTTTTACCTCACCTATGGATCTAGGGAGAACAGAGTGTACTTAAGGAGCCGTTGGCGGGTGCTCAGTGTGCATTCCTCTTTCAGTCATGTTAGACTGATGAACGGCAACGTTCTCATGTCGATACTGTAAATAAATCCCGTATTCCTCGTTCTCGATGAGAAGCAGTCTTTCCCTTCAACAACGTCCTCAGCGTGAATGAGTTGTACGACGGCATGGGCCAGCTAGCATCTATTTCATGCCCGACCGCAAACATCACAACTGGCTGACAGCGGTGAGGCTGATTTTGCAACGTGGTGCTGCGTCTGAGGTGAGTGATTTGTTCTTGCTTTGACTCTCTAGGCTTCATTTTGTGGCTGTTATGTTTAGAACAGTAGGGAATCTGGATTGTTGATTGTTAGCTAGCTTGTGTTTTCCTAGGTAGGTTTAGCGAGCAGGATCAAGGCAGTCAAGAAGCAATCATGGAATTAAGAAGACTGCTGAGAGACGAATTGTTGATTGTTGGTTAGGAACTGGGCCTTGAAGTAGCAAGGAATTGCTAAAATCGTAATTATTGCAGTTAATTTCCGAATTGGCCAGTGACGAGTACATTGAAATTGGGTTAGAACTTCTTACGAAAAGAGATAAACCGTAGAGAGAAAGAGAAGAACGGGACAGAGAGGAACGCGAGAAAGATCGCGAGTTAAGAAAAATGCAACTTGAACTCGGAAACAAACGTTTGGAGTTGTCTCAAAGAAGTGAAGGGGCTCTGGGACAATCAAGTTAGCCAGAATCATACCGCATGGACAGGCTGGTAAAGCCATTTGAGGTCGGGAACGACATAGGCTTAACTGCGAGTCGACCCAGTTGGAACAGATTCATCCTAAAGCTTGTTCCAAGAAAATTTTGAACGGACTTGCAAGATGAACTTCTGCCCGAGTGCATGGCCACAGCGGTTGTTGTCTATGTTGCCGTGTGAGGCTGGGGAAGTAATGGCCAGACTCAGTGTGCAGGATGCATATGATTATGCGCTAGTTAGGGCGAGTCTTTTGAGAAAGTACCGCCTTTGAACCGAAGCTTTTCGGCACAGGTTTAGAAGCAAAAGCAAGAAGGATAGCGAGGAATATCCGGAGTTTGCATATAGCTTAAAGGCCAACCTTGTGGAGTGGGTGAAAAGCGCAGAAGCGTACGAGAGCAGAGACACGATTATTGACTGCATGTATCTAGAACAGTTTTAGAGAAGCATCCCCCAATCTGTGACGCTGTGGGTGCTAGACAGAGGAAATATGAAGACTGTGGGAAGGGCGGCTGAATTAGCTGAAGGCTACGCAACGCGTAGAAAACTGAACGCCGAGGGCGCAAATTGGGACGGCCGAAATGGACCACGGAAACCATTTCCGCTCAATAAGGGTTTGCAGACTAGACAACCGGAAGCTGTAGACTTGGAGGAAAAGCCCTCAGAAAAGAGCGAGGAGAAATTAAACGGGGAAACCGTACAGAAAGTGCAGAAAAGAAAATTCGAACATTTTAGACCGATCCGCTGCTATAAGTGCCACATACTCAGACACATCGCTGTAAACTGCGGGAAGCCTAGCATAGCTTTCTTCTACGTGGATGAAAAAGACGACAATATGGAACTTTTAACCACGCGTCTTCACGACCTGCAAGTTAATGGCAAACCATGCCGGGTGCTGCGAGAGAGTGCCACCATGATGGACATTGTCCATCCGGCTTACGTGACGGTAGACGAGGGTAGATGACGGAGAAACAGCATGGATTAAACAGTTTGTACAATAACACAGTGTGTGTCTGCCTATGGCCAAAGTCAAAATCACTGGACCGTTTGGGGAACTCGTGACCCAGGATGCAGTTTCCAAATTCTTGTCGCTGCAGTGCCCTTACATTTTTTTGAATCGGTAGGATCAGTTACTGCGGGACAAGGGGCCTAAAGTGGGAGAGGGCGTAGTAGGCGTTGACGCGAGGCCAAGCTTGTAAAATCACGTCGATTTCGGCTGAAAATGCGAAAGCTGCTACAGCAGAAGTAGCAAACGAGGTAGCTTCAGTAACCGAATCCGAGCTATGCTCGAGGGACGAAAAAAACGGTTGAGGAAAGCCTGTCAGCTGAGCAGCTCAATGCGAGCGTATCACTAGGGTGTCACAGTTTACGCCTGCAGGAAGAGCCAGCTGACGCACTCGCAAGAGAGACACGGTCGTTACTCTCACTGGCCACAAATAATTTTCATCAGCTCTTACGGGTGGACAGAGAGTCACTGGCAGCGGAGCAAAAGAATGATGACAGCTTAGCGAAACTGCATCACACAGATAAACGAGGCATTGCTAGACGGAACGTGACGATACAAGAGAGGGGAGGATTGTTGTATCGGCACTACAGAGACCGAAAGGGTAGGATTCTAGATCAGTTAGTCGTACCTATTAAGTCCAGGGAGGAACTTTGGAGTCTCTGTCATGTAAATGGGTGATCCGACCACCTAGGCATAAGCAAATTGAAGAAAAAATTGCTTATGGAATACTACTGGCCTGGCTATTTCGAAGACGTAGAAAACTTTGTACGATCATTCGACGCCTGCCAGCGCTCGGGTAAGCCAGGAGAAACATGGAAAGCTCCACTAAAGATAGTGCCCTTAATAACGGAACATTTCAGGCGACTTGTGATAGACACGGCAGATTCTCTACCAAAGACAAAGTCGGGTTACAGGTACTTGTTTAAGATGATGTGTCCGGCCACAAAGTTTCCGGAAGGAATCCTTCTGAAAGAGCTCACCTCCACCAAAGTTGTAGACACATTTTTGACAGCATTCGCGCGAGTTGCGTTTCCAGCTGAAATTCAGGCAGATCAAGGGTCAGTATTCAGCAGCACTGACTTCTAGATTCTTGCAAAAGTGCAGGGTAAAGTTGATACACAGTTCCGTCTATCACCCTCAGTTAAATACTGTAGAGAGGTGGAATTCAGTGCTTAAGCGAGTTTTGCAGGCGCTCTGTTACGAACACAAGGAGGACTGGGAGAATTGTCTTCCGGCCATTTTGCTTTGCTAACTGTTCCTCCTGAGGCTACAAGGTTCTCGCCAGCAGAACTAGTGTATGGGAGGACACTCCGTTCTCCACTGAGAATGTTAAGAGTGATGTGGGAGGAAAGAGGAGAGAGTCCAACTTTGGCAGAATACGTGCTAAATCTGCTGGAACGGCTAAGTGCAGCGAAAGCACTAGTCGAAAAGAACATGGGAGTAGCTCAAAAGAACGCCAAGTTCTGTTACGACAACGATGCGAGGCTTCGTACCTTTAACGCCAGTGACCAGGTACTGATCTTCAAACCTTCAAGAAAGAACAAGCTTGAAGTTCACTGGGACGGGCCCGTTAAAGTGTTGCACAAACTTTCAGATCCTATGCTCTTAATATGCCCGGTCGCAGAAATAAGGTGAATATTATACCACTGCGATTTTATGAAGCCGTACGTAGAGCAGAGTGGAGTCGTTAACTGTACCATCAAAGAGCACGATTACACTTGTAACAAGTTTAATGAGTACAAGGAGACCTCCAACTCTGAAATAAGCCTAGAAGAAGTAGTAAAACATTCAGTAAGCTCTTACGCTCTTAAACCCGAGCAGCTAGAAGAGGTAAAAGAGATGTTACGGTAATATCTCGACAGAATCAGCGATCGGCCTGGTAGAACCGAACTAATAACGCATGAAATAGAGCTTACATCAACGGAACCCGAAAGATGAAAGCCTTAGAGGGTGTCTCCATGACAGAGAGAAAATATGGAGACAGAGATACAGCGCATGGTAGAGTTGGAAGTTACTGAGCTTGCTGAGAGTGACTACACGTCACCGCTAATACTTGTAGAATTCACTAACAAGGACCCTCGTCCGTGTGTTGACTACAGGAAGTTAAATGCCATCACTAGGGATCAGCTGTTCACTATGCCCAACACTGAGGAACGAATTGAAAGAGTAAGCGCTGCTAAATACATTTCACCTATACATCTCGTGCGGGGATACTGGCAAGTTCTCCTTTCAAAAAGTGCCAGCCGCTATGCCGCATTTATCTACCTTATAGGCACTTTTTGCCCTCACGCCCTCAGCTTCGGGCTGAAGAACGCGCCGTTAAGCTTTCTCCAAGTTAATGGATATTGTCCTAAAAGGCTTGCAGGAGTTCGCCTTGCCATATCTTGATGATGTAGCAATTTTTTCGGACAGACGGAAAGAGCACATATTGCACCTCAAGCAGGTGTTCTGACGGTTGAGGGAAGCCGGCTTAACGATCACAGAGGAAAAGTGCAGTTTTGGCGTTTCGCAGGTTCTTATCTGATCCATGTTCTCGGTCAGGGCACGAGATGGCCGGTAGAGCTGAAAACAGCTGCCACTGCAGAATTTTCACATCATCATTATCATCATCAGCCTGGTTGCGCCTACTGCAGGGCAATGGCCTCTCACATACCTCTCCAACTACCCTAGTCTTGTACTAAACGTGACCATGTTGTCCCTGCAAACTTCTTAATCTCATCCGCCCACCTAACTTTCTGCCGGCCCCTGCTACGCTTCCCTTCCTTTGGAATCCATTCCGTAACTCTTAATGACCATCGGTTATGATCCCTCCTCACTGCGTGTCCTGCCCATGCCTCCATTTCTTTTTCTTGATTTCAACTAAGATATCATTACATCGTGCTTGTTCCCTCACCCGATCTGCTCCTTTCTTATCCCTTAACGTTACACCTATCATTCTTCTTTCCATAGCTCGTTGCGTCGTCCTCAATTTAAGTAGAACCCTTTTCGTAAGCCTCCAGGTTTCTGCCTCGTACGTGAGTACTGGTAAGACATAGCTGTTATAAACTTTTCTCTTGAGGGATAATGGCAACCTGCTGTTCCTGATCTGAGAATGCCTGCCAAACCCACCCCAGCCCATTCTTATTCTTCTGATTATTTCAGTCTCATGATCTGGATCTGCAGTCACTACCTGTCCTATGTAGATGTATTCCCTTACCACTACCAGTGCCTCGCTAGCTATCGTAAACTGCTGTTCTCTTCCGAGTCTGTTAAACATTACTTTAGTATTCTGTAGAATAATTTTTAGACCGACCCTTCGGCTTTGCCTCTCCAGGTCAGTGAGCATGCATTGCAGTTGGTCACCTGAGTTACTAAGCAAGGCCTTTCCGCTAAGCCACGGTATCACAGGACGTGCCTGCTCTTAGCACTCTTTATGCTTCATTTGCCCTCCGAACTTGACCGAGCCCTATTATATCCTTTTTACTGCCTTCTAATTCCTCCAATAGCACTGCTAGACTCGCCTCACTATATAACGTTCTAGCGTTAAGCGTTGCCAGGTTCAGATTCCAATGGCAGCCTGTCCGGATCGAGGGATTCTTAGCACCTGCTGCTGCGCTGCACGTCTGACCGCCGCCGTGGTCAGTTGCTTCGCAGCTGCTGGGGACAGAGGGCAGGGGTTGGATTGTTGTGTTCATATGAGAGGCTGCGGCCAAGTCCTGCATCAGGGTGGTCAATCTTGCTCTGGTGAGGGAGTGCGTTACCGGTTTTGGTCACCGGGATCAGGCAGCACTCCACGCCTGTTTGTGCAATTTTATCAACACGAGTATTTTTTCATTCAATCCGGTGGAAAATTGCGCAGCAGCGGGATTTGAGCCACGGTCCTCATGCACGCGAGGCGGATGCTCTATCTCTATGCCACCACTGCCATTCTACGCCACCCCTGCCATTCACAGCCGAGAACTAATACAGACAATCATTCGTTTTTGGAATTTGTGGGGTACTATCAATGGTACGTTCCGAATTATTCGCAAATGGCAAGTGCTTTAACGGACGCCCTCCGAAAGAGAGCACGGAATAGCTTGGTATGGGGTAAGGACAAAGAGAACGCTTTCCAAAGTTTCAAAACGCTATTGGTTTTTCGTACTGTGCTTCGCGCGCCAGACTACACATAGGAATTCATAATTAAGTGTGACGCAAGCGATAGGGGCATAGGCGTGCTACTTAGGTCGGCGACGATATCGAGCAGCATCCTATCCTCTATGCCAGCCCTAAACTAACTGTAAGAGAGGAAGCCTACATTGCTTCGGAGAAGGAATGTGCTTGTTTAGCGACAGCAAACAAGAACGGAAGGGAGACGACAACACAATGCGCTAACTTCAACAACTTGATTTTCAGGAAATACACTTATATAACCCATGCACAGTGGCGCCACCTTATCCAAATCTTACCCATCCAAAAAAGCCATCTCCTTATCTAACAGGTCGATTGAAGGGGCACTAACACAAGTGTCTCTATTCCGCCAGATAGCCTGAGCTTCAATGATCTCTCGCACGTCTTTATCTTTGTGCTTCGCAAAAATTCATACACCGACACACAGCCGCATTCTTGACAGTGGGTTGACAGATGACCGTATTGCTTATTTTCACAGTTTGGCAATGTTTCCGTAATCGGTCATTAAGACATCTCCCTGTCTGTCCGATGTATTTTTTCCCACAGGACAGCGGAAGCTCATATACAACAGTCTCTACACATCCCACTGGCGCTTTTCGATGATTCGTAGAGCACCCGGCAGCTGGCTTACGGTACTGGTCTGTCAATGGAAATATTTTTGCCAGCTTTTCTGGTGCGGAAAAGACCACTTTTGTGTGCACCCGGCTAGCCATTTTCTTAATACTATTAATAATATTTGGGGTTTTACGTGCCAAAACCACTTTCTGATTATGAGGCACGCCGTAGTGGAGGACTCCGGAAATTTTGACCACCTGGGGTTCTTTAACGTGCACCTAAATCTAAGCACACAGGTGTTTTCGCATTTCGCCCCCATCGAAATGCGGCCGCCGTGGCCGGGATTCGATCCCGCGACCTCGTGCTCAGCAGCCCAACACCATAGCCACTGAGCAACCACGGCGGGTTAGCCATTTTCTTAAGTTTATGTGCTGTCCTATGCAGATAGGGCAGTACCGCTACCTTCCTTCTACTTTCCATCGCTTGATTTGCCGTGTCCTGAATTGTGCTATCTTACCTGCACTTTTTAGCAGCCCCTCGACGACCGAAACTTGCACTGATTCCGGAAACCCTGCTGCTGATAACCTTCCCGATTGACCCATAAGGCTCGTATAGGTCTTGTGGTGGCAAGACTTCTTTACAGCATTTCCAAAGCATAAGTTGGCAATGTTCCTCTTTACGAGCTTCGAGTGGGCTGACGTATACGATAACAGGGGCCTTTTAGCTCTAGGTTTATACTCCCAACATGTGTGCCGTTCCATGAACTCGAGATGAATATCTAGGAAGCGCAGCACGTCATTGGAGGGCTCTTCAATCGTGAGAGTAAGTGGGCTAAGGCCTGCAGAAAATACTTCGTAAAGATTGCCTACTCTAAAACGTGCGTCTGGTTCAAACAAAACGAGATAGGCGTCAACGTATCTGACAACTTTAACCACCCTGTGCTCCGACAAAGTACGGGACAGGTTTCTGTTATGGTGAGCTAGAAAAATGTCACTTAGTAGGGGCGCCAAACATGAACCGATGCAAACCCCTTGCTTTTGAATGAATATGTAGTCATTCCATGCTGCATATTTAGGGTGAAGGTAGCGACTAAGCATATCTAAAAAGCCCTAAACGGACAAACTTGTGAAACACAAGCATAAAGACATGCGAGAGATCATTGAAGCTCAGGCTATCTGGCGGAATAGAGAAACGTGTGTTAGTGCCCCTTCAATCGATCTGTTAGATAAGGAGATGGTTTTTTTGGATGGGTAAGATTTGGATAAGGTGGCGCCACTGTGCATGGGTTATATAGGTGTATTTCCTGAAAATCAAGTTGTTGAAGTTAGTGCATTGTGTTGTCGTCTCCCTTCTGTCCTTGTTTGCTGGCGCTAAATATGCTTTCAAGTTACCAACACGCCCAACAAATGGCAGTGCTTGTTTAGTTTGGGCAGCCCAGAAGTTGTCGTGTCACTTGTACGGAGCGAGATTCATCTTCGAGACCGACCATTGTCCTCTGACGTGGCTCAATCTAATGTCGCACAAAAATGACCGCTTGTCCCGATGGAGCCTCAATCTCCAAGAGTAAACCTTCTCCGTTCGGTATAGGAAGTGAAAGTTGCATAATAATGCGGATGGTTTCAGCAGGCTAATTTGCATTGTGCATTTAGGGATCCCGCCTAGATTTTGGAGTTGTTATTGTTAATTTTGTTAAGTTTAACAAGATTCCCTGTAAAAGCAGAAAAGAATGCGCGAGCACTGCCGCTACTGCCAAGACTGGTCGACAGCAGATGAAAATGCACTTTAAGTAGCGATGCCGGGAGAAGCGATCACACCCTGGTGGTCTTCTGTGAACGAGTTGCTTGACAAGATATATTCCTTGATGACACGTGCCGTTCATCCAGCCAAAACCCGGTGGCCTTCTAAGAATAACTTGCTTAACAAGATGACCTGTACAAACAGAAAAGAATGCCTGGGCTGGTGCGAGCACTGCCGCTGCTGCCAAGACTGGTCGGCAGAAGTTGAAGATGGCCTTTAATTAGCGATGCCGGGAGAAGCGAGCACCACCTGGTGGTCTTCTGCGAACGTGTTGCTTGAAAGATAGATTCCTTGATGTCACGTGCCGTTCATCCAGCAAAAATCAGGTGGCCTTCTTAGAAAAACTTGCTTAACAGGATGGCCTGTAGAAGCAGAAAAGATTTCGTGAGCTGGTGCCCGAGTACTGCCGCAGCTGCCAAGACGGGTCGACAGCGGATGAAGATGCACTTTAGGTAGCAATGGTTGAATGGATGGATATTATGACCGTCCCCTTTGGAATGGTGCGGTGGGTTGCGCCACTAAGCTCGTGCAGCTATACTGACTAATATCGTACCTAGGTTAAAGAATGAAAAAAGAAGAACCAATATGATCTTCCACGCCGAAATTTTCTGATCACCTATTGCGAATTGTACTTTTGCACACCTCCGTCTTTTGTCGTTTCCCTACTTTTCTTCCACCAACCCTCCAGTCGCCTCTTACGAATGTCTATTGCGGACATGTTTGCTTCACCACAGCTCCCTCTGGACTCAAGGATTTCAAGTGGTGCCTTAATGGACCGCTGGGTAGACGTCTTCACATTCTAGTAAAACATGCTCCGTAGTTTCCCTAGCTTTACCGCAGCAAGCACATGCTACTTCTTCCTTCTTATATCTCGTTTTATAGGTGCGTGTTCTAAGGCATCCCTATCTCGCTTCGAAATGTAAAGAGCTTCCCTTTGAGGTATCATAAATGGTTTCTTTCGTGATTTCGTTTTTTACTCCTAAGTAGTTGCCCATAGCAGTTACTTATAGCGATGCCGGAAGAAGCGAGCACCGCCTGGTGGTCTTCTGTGAAGGTGTTGCTTGACAAGATAGATTCCTTGGTGACACGTGCCGATCATCCAGCCAAAATTGGGTGGCCTTCAGAGAAGAACTTCCTTAACAAGATGGCCTGTAAAAGCAGAAAAGAATGCTTGGGCTGGTGAGCGAGAACTACCGCTGCTGCGAAGACTGGTCGACAGCAGATGAAGATGCACTTTGAGTAGCGATGACGGGAGAAGCGAGCACCACCTGGTGGTCATCTGTGAACGTTTTGCTTCACAAAGATAAATTCCTTGATGACACGTGCCGTTCATCCGGCCAAAATCGGGTGGCCTTCTGAGAAGAACTTGCCTAACAAGATTGCCTGTAGAACAGAAAAGAATGCTTGGTCTGGTGCGCGAGCACTGCCGCTCCTGCCAAGACTGCTCGACAGCAGCTGAAGACGGCCTTCAAGTGGCGATGCCGGGAGAAGCGAGCGCCACCTGGTGGTCTTCTTTGAACATGTTGTTTGACAAGATAGATTCCTTGATGACACGTGCCGTTCATCCAGCGAAAATCGGGTGGCCTTCTGAGAAGAACTCGCTTAACAAGATGGCTTGTAGAAGCCAAAAGGAATGCTTGGGTTGGTGCGCGAGCACTACCGCTTCTGCGAAGACTGGTCGACTGCAGGTAAAGACGCACTTTAAGTTGCGATGCCGGGAGAAGCGAGCCCCACCTGGTGGTCTTCTGTGAACGTGGTGCTTGACAAGATAGATTCCTTGATGAGCCGTGCCGTTCATCCAGCCAAAAGCAGGTGGCCTTCTGAGAATAACTTGCTTAACAAGATGGCCTGTAGAAGCAAAAAAAAAAAGGATTGCGTGTGCTGGTGCGCGAGCACTGCCGCTGCTGCCAAGAATGGTCGACAACAGATGAAGATGTACTTTAAGTTGCGATGCCGGGAGAAGCGAGCACCATGGTGGTCTTCTGTGAACATGTTGCTTGACAAGATAGATTCCTTGATGACCCCTGCCGTTGATACAGCCAAAATCGTGTGGTCCTCTGAGAAGGAGTTGCTTAAGAAGATGGCCTGTAGAAGAAGAAAAGAATGCTAGGTCTGGTGCGCGAGCACAGCAGCGGCTGCCAAGACTGGTCGACAGCAGATGAAGATGCACTTTAAGTAGCGATGCCGGGAGAAGCGAGCACCACCTGGTGGTCTTCTGTGAACGTTTCGCTTCACAAGATAACTTCCTTGATGGCACGTGCCGTTCATCCAGCCAAAATCGGGTGGCCTTCTGAGAAGAACTTGCTCAACAAGATGGCCTGTAGAACAGAAAAGAATGCTTGGACTGGTGCGCGAGCACTACCGCTGCTGCGAAGACTCGTCGACAGCAGGTGAAGACGCACTTTAGGTAGCGATGCCGGGAGAAGTGAGCACCACCTGGTGGTGTTCTCTGAACGTGTCGCTTGACAAGATAGATTCCTTGATGACACGTGCCGTTCATCCAGCCAAAATCGGGTGGCCTTCTGAGAAAAACTTCCTTAACAAGAAGGCCTGTAGGAGCAGAAAAGAATGCTGGGGCTGGTGTGCGAGCACTGCTGCTCCTGCCAAGACTGGTCCACAGCAGAGGAAGATGGCCTTTGAGTAGCGATGACGGGAGAAGCGAGCAGCAACTGGTGGTTTTCTGTGAAGGTGTTGCTTGACAAGATAAATTCCTTCATGACACGTGCCGTTGATCGAACCAAAGTCGGGTAGTTTTCTGAGAGCTTGCTTAACAAGATGGGCCATAGAAGCCGATAAAAACGCCTGGGCTGGTGCGCGAGCACTGCCGCTGCTGCCATGACTGGTCGACATCAGATGAAGATATCCTTTAGGTAGCGATGCCGGGAGAAGCGAACCGCATTGTGGTCTTCTGTGAACATGTTGCTTGACAACGTAGATTCCTTGATGACCCGTGCCGTTTATGCAGCCAAAATCCGGTGGTCCTCTGAGAAGAACTTGCTTAATAAGATGGCCTGTAGGAGCAGAAAAGAATGCTTGGGCTGGTGCGCGAGCACTGCCGCTACTGCCAAGACTGCTCGACAGCAGTTAAAGATGTACTTTATGTAGCGATGCCTGGAGAAGCGAGCACCACCGGGTGGTCTTCTGTGAATGTGTTGCTTGACAAGATATATTCCTTGACGGCCTGTGCTGTTGATCCAGCCAAAATCGGGTGGTCCTCTGAGAAGGACTTAACAAAATGGCCTGTAGAAGCAAAAAAGAATGCGTGTGCTGGTGCGCGAGCACTGCTGCTGCTGCCAAGACTGGTCGACAGCAGATGAAGATGTACATAAAGTAGTGATGCCAGGAGAAGCGAGCACCACCTGGTGGTCTTCTGTGAACGTGTTGCTTGACAAGATAGATTCCTTGACGGCCTGTGCTGTTGATCCAGCCAAAATCGGGTGGTCCTCTCAGAAGGACTTGCTTAACAAAATGGCATGAAGAAGCAGAAAAGAATGCGCCAGCTGGTGCGCGAGCACTGCCGCTGCTGCTATGACTGGTCGACAGCAGGTGAAGATGCATTTTAGGTAGCGATGCCGGGAAAAGTGAGCACCACCTTGTGGTCTTCTGTGAATGTGTTGCTTGACAAGATTCCTTGATGACACGTGCCGTTTATCCAGCGGAAATCGGGTGGCCTTCTGAGAAGAACTTGCCTAACAAGATGGCCTGTAGAAGCCGAAAAGAATGCTTGGGCTGGTGCGCGAGAACTACAGTTGCTGCGAAGACAGGTCGACAGCAGGTGAAGATGCACTTTAGGTAGCGATGCCGGGAGAAGTGAGCACCAGCTGGTGGTCTTCTGTGAACGTGTTGCTTGACAAGATAGATTCATTGATGACACGTGCCATTCATTCAGCCAAAATCAGGTGGCTTTCTGAGAAGAACTTGCTTAACAAGATGGCCTGTAGAAGCAAAAGAGAATGCTTGGGCTGGTGCGCGTGCACAGCAGCTGCTGCCAAGACTGCTCGACAGCAGATGAAGATGCACCTTAAGTTGCGATGCCGGGAGACGCGAGCACCACCTGGTGGTCTTCTGTGAAGGTGTTGCTTGACAAGATAGATTCCTTGGTGACACGTGCCGATCATCCAGCCAAAATTGGGTGGCCTTCAGCGAAGAACTTCCTTAACAAGATGGCCTGTAGAAGCAGAAAAGAATGCTTGGGCTGGTGCGCGAGATCTGCCGCTGCTGCGAAGACTGGTCGACAGCAGATGAAGATGCACTTTAAGTAGCGATGACGGGAGAAGCGAGCACCACCTGGTGGTCTTCTGTGAACGTTTTGCTTCACAAAGATAAATTCCTTGATCACACGTGCCGTTCATCCGGCCAAAATCGGGTGGCCTTCTGAGAAGAATGTGCCTAAAAAGATTGCCTGTAGAACAGAAAAGAATGCTTGGTCTGGTGCGCGAGCACTGCCGCTCCTGCCAAGACTGGTCGACAGCAGCTGAAGACGGCCTTCAAGTAGCGATGCCGGGAGAAGCGAGCGCCGCCTGGTGGTCTTCTTTGAACATGTTGTTTGACAAGATAGATTCCTTGATGACACGTGCCGTTCATCCAGCGAAAATCAGGTGGTCTTCTGAGAAAAACTTGCTTAACAAGATGGCCTGTAGAAGCAAAAAAAAGAATGCGTGTGCTGGCGCGCGAGCACTGCCGCTGCTGCCAAGACGGGTCGACAGCAGATGAAGATGTACATTAAGTTGCGATGCCGGGTGAAGCGAGCACCACCTGGTGGTCTTCTGTGAACGTGTTGCTTGACAAGACAGATTCCTTGATGACCCGTGCCTTTGATACTGCCAAAATCGTGTGGTCCTCTGAGAAGGAGTTGCTTAAGAAGATGGCCTGTAGAAGAAGAAAAGAATACTAGGTCTGGTGCGCGAGCACAGCCGCGGCTGCCAAGACTGGTCGACAGTAGATGAAGATGTACATTAAGTTGCAATGCCAGGAGAAGCGAGCACCACCTGGTCGTCTTCTGTGAACGTGTTGCTTGACAAGATAGATTCCTTGACGGCCCGTGCTGTTGATCCAGCCAAAATCGGGTGGTCCTATGAGAAGGACTTGCTTAACAAAATCGCCTGTAGAAGTAGAAAAGAATGCTTCGGCTGGTGCGCGTGCAGAGCCGCTGCTGCCAAGACTGCTCGACAGCAGATGAAGATGCACTTTAGGTAGCGATGCCGGGAGAAGTGAGCACCACCTGGTGGTCTTCAGTGAACGTGTTGCATGAGAAGATAAATTCCTTGATGACGCGTGCCGTTCATCCAGCCAAAATCGGGTGGCCTTCTGAGAAGAACTTGCTTAACAAAATTCCCTGTAGAAGCAGTAAAGAATGCGCGAGCTGGTGCGCGAGCACTGCCGCTGCTGCCATGACAGGTCGACAGCAGGTGAAGATGCATTTTGGGTAGCGATGCCGGGAAAAGTGAGCACCACCTTGTGGTCTTCTGTGAACGTGTTGCTTGACAAGATTCCTTGATGACACGTGCCGTTCATCCAGCGGAAATCGGGTGGCCTTCTGAAAAAGAACTTGCCTAACAAGATGGCCTGTAGAAGCCGAAAAGAATGCTTGGGCTGGTGCGCGAGAACTACAGTTGCTGCGAAGACAGGTCGACAGCAGGTGAAGATGCACTTTAGGTAGCGATGCCGGTAGAAGCAAGCACCGCCTGGTGGTCTTCTGTGAACGTGCTGCTTGACAACATAGATTCCTTGATGACACGTGCCGTTCATCCAGCCAAAATCAGGTGGCCTTCTGAGAAGAACTTGCTTAACAAGATGGCCTGTAGAAGCAAAAAAAGAATGCGTGTGCTGGTGCGCGAGCACTGCCGCTGCGGCCAAGACTGGTCAACAGCAGATCAAGATGTACTTTTAGTTGCAATTCCGGGAGACGCGTGCACCACATCGTGGTCTTCTGTGAACGTGTTGCTTGACAAGATAGATTCCTTGGTGACACGTGCTGTTCATCCAGCCAAAATCGGGAGGTCTTCTGAGAAGAAATTCCTTAAGAAGATGGCCTGTAGAAGCAGAAAAGAATGCTTGGACTGGTGCGCGAGCACTGCTTCTCCTGCCAAGACTGGTCGACAGCAGATGAAGATGGCCTTTAAGTAGGGATGCCGGGAGAAGCGAGCACCACCTAGTGGTCTTCTGTGAACGTGTTGCTTGATAAGATAGATTCCTTGATGACACGTGCTGTTCATCCAGCCAAAATCGGGTGGCCTTCTGAGAAGAAATTCCTTAAGAAGATGGCCTGAAGAAGCAGAGAAGAATGCTTAAACTGGTGCGCGAGCACTGCTTCTCCTGCCAAGACTGGTCGACAGCAGATGAAGATGGCCTTTAAGTAGCGATGCCTGGAGAAGCGAGCACCGCCTGGTGGTCTTCTGTGAACGTGCTGCTTGACAAGATAGATTCGTTGATGACACGTGCCATTCATCCACCCAAAATCAGGTGGCCTTCTGAGAAGAACTTGCCTAACAAGATGGCCTGCAGAAGCAGAGAAGAATGCTTGAACTGGTGCGCGAGCACTGCTTCTCCTGCCAAGACTGGTCAACAGCAGATGAAGACGGCCTTTAAGTAGCGATGCCGGGAGAAGCGAGCACCGCCTGGTGGTCTTCTCTGAACGTTTTGCTTGACAAGATAAAATCCTTGTTGACACGTGCCGTTCATCAAGCCAAAATCCGGTGGCCTTCTGAGAAGGACTTGCCTAACAAGATGGCCTGAAAAAGCAAAAACAAATGCTTGGACCGGTGCGCGAGCACTATCGCTTCTACCAAGACAGGTCGACATCAGGTGAGGATGGCCTTTAGGTAGCGATGCCGGGAGAAGCAAGCACCGCCTGGTGGTCTTCTGTGAACGTGCTGCTTGACAAGATACATTCCTTGATGACACGTGCCGTTCATCCAGCCAAAATCGGGTGGCCTTCTTAGAACTTGCTTAACAAGTGGGCCTGTAGAAGCAGAAAAGAATGCTTGGACTGCTGCGCGAGCACTGCTGCTCCTGCCAAGACTGGTCGACAGCAGGTGAAGATGGCCTTTAAGTAGCGATGCCGGGAGAAGCGAGCACCGCCTGGTGGTCTCCTGTGAAGATGCTGCTTGACAGGATGAATTACTTGATGACACGTGCCGTTCATCCAGATAAATCGGGGGGCCTTCTGAGAAGAACTTGCTTAACAAGATGCCCTGTAGAAGCAAAACAGTATGCGTGTTCTGGTGCGCGAGCACTGCCGCTGCTGCGAAGACTGGTCGACAGCAGGTGAAGATGCACTTTAGGTAGCGATGCCGGGAGAAGTGAGCACCACCTGGTGGTCTTCTGTGAACGTGTTGCTTGACAAGATAGATTCCTTGGTGACACGTTCCGTTGATCGAGCCAAAATCGGGTGGCCTTCTGAGAAGAACTTGCTTAACAATATTCCCTGTAGAAGCAGGAAAGAATGCTTAGACTGGTGCGCGAGCACTGCTGCTCCTGCCAAGACTGGTCGACAGCAGATGAAGATGGCCTTTAAGTAGCGATGCCTGGAGAAGCGAGCACCGCCTGGTGGTCTTCTGTGAGCGTGCTGCTTGACAAGATAGATTCCTTGATGACACGTGCCGTTCATCCAGCCAAAATTAGGTGGCCTTCTGAGAAGAACTTGCTTAACAAGATGGCCTGTAGAAGCAAAAAAAGAATGCGTGTGCTGGTGCGCGAGCACTGCTGCTGCCGCCAAGACTGGTCGACAGCAGATGAAGATGTACATAAAGTAGTGATGCCAGGAGAAGCGAGCACCACCTGGTGGTCTTCAGTGAACGTGTTGCTTGACAAGATAGATTCCTTGACGGCCTGTGCTGTTGATCCAGCCAAAATCGGGTGGTCCTCTCAGAAGGACTTGCTTAACAAAATGGCCTGAAGAAGCAGAAAAGAATGCGCGAGCTGGTGCGCGAGCACTGCCGCTGCTGCCATGACTGGTCGACAGCAGGTGAAGATGCATTTTAGGTAGCGATGCCGGGAAAAGTGAGCACCACCTTGTGGTCTTCTGTGAATGTGTTGCTTGACAAGATTCCTTGATGACACGTGCCGTTTATCCAGCGGAAATCGGGTGGCCTTCTGAGAAGAACTTGCCTAACAAGATGGCCTGTAGAAGCCGAAAAGAATGCTTGGGCTGGTGCGCGAGAACTACAGTTGCTGCGAAGACAGGTCGACAGCAGGTGAAGATGCACTTTAGGTAGCGATGCCGGGAGAAGTGAGCACCAGCTGGTGGTCTTCTGTGAACGTGTTGTTTGACAAGATAGATTCATTGATGACCCGTGCCATTCATCCAGGCAAAATCAGGTGGCTTTCTGAGAAGAACTTGCTTAACAAGGTGGCCTGTAGAAGCAAAAGAGAATGCTTGGGCTGGTGCGCGTGCACAGCAGCTGCTGCCAAGACTGCTCGACAGCAGATGAAGATGCACCTTAAGTTGCGATGCCGGGAGACGCGAGCACCACCGGGTGGTCTTCTGTGAAGGTGTTGCTTGACAAGATAGATTCCTTGGTGACACGTGCCGATCATCCAGCCAAAATTGGGTGGCCTTCAGCGAAGAACTTCCTTAACAAGATGGCCTGTAGCAGCAGAAAAGAATGCTTGGGCTGGTGCGCGAGAACTACCGCTGCTGCGAAGACTGGTCGACAGCAGATGAAGATGCACTTTAAGTAGCGATGACGGGAGAAGCGAGCACCACCTGGTGGTCTTCTGTGAACGTTTTGCTTCACAAAGATAAATTCCTTGATCACACGTGCCGTTCATCCGGCCAAAATCGGGTGGCCTTCTGAGAAGAATGTGCCTAAAAAGATTGCCTGTAGAACAGAAAAGAATGCTTGATCTGGTGCGCGAGCACTGCCGCTGCTGCCAAGACTGGTCGACAGCAGCTGAAGACGGCCTTCAAGTAGCGATGCCGGGAGAAGCGAGCGCCGCCTGGTGGTCTTCTTTGAACATGTTGTTTGACAAGATAGATTCCTTGATGACACGTGCCGTTCATCCAGCGAAAATCAGGTGGCCTTCTGAGAAGAACTTGCTTAACAAGATGGCCTGTAGAAGCAAAAAAAAGGAATGCGTGTGCTGGTGCGCGAGCACTGCCGCTGCTGCCAAGACGGGTCGACAGCAGATGAAGATGTACATTAAGTTGCGATGCCGGGTGAAGCGAGCGCCACCTGGTGGTCTTCTGTGAACGTGTTGCTTGACAAGACAGATTCCTTGATGACCCGTGCCGTTGATACTGCCAAAATCGGGTGGTCCTCTGAGAAGGAGTTGCTTAAGAAGATGGCCTGTAGAAGAAGAAAAGAATACTAGGTCTGGTGCGCGAGCACAGCCGCGGCTGCCAAGACAGGTCGACAGCAGGTGAAGATGCACTTTAGGTAGCGATGCCGGGAGAAGTGAGCACCACCTTTTGGTCTCCTGTGAACGTGTTACTTGACAAGATAGATTCCTTGATGACACGTGCCATTCAGCCAGCCAAAATCGGGTGGCCTTCTTAGAAGAGCTTGCCTAACAAGGTGGCCTGCAGAAGCAGGAAAGAATGCTTGGACTGGTGCGCGTGCACTGCTGTCCTGCCAAGACTGGTCGACAGCAGATGAAGATGGCCTTTAAGTAGCGATGCCTGGAGAAGCAAGCACCGCCTGGTGGTCTTCTGTGAACGTGCTGCTTGACAACATAGATTCCTTGATGACACGTGCCGTTCATCCAGCCAAAATCAGGTGGCCTTCTGAGAAGAACTTGCTTAAAAAGATGGCCTGTAGAAGCAAAAAAGAATGCGTGTGCTGGTGCGCGAGCACTGCCGCTGCGGCCAAGACTGGTCAACAGCAGATCAAGATGTACTTTTAGTTGCAATTCCGGGAGACGCGTGCACCACCTCGTGGTCTTCTGTGAACGTGTTGCTTGACAAGATAGATTCCTTGATGACACGTGCTGTTCATCCAGCCAAAATCGGGAGGTCTTCTGAGAAGAAATTCCTTAAGAAGATGGCCTGTAGAAGCAGAAAAGAATGCTTGGACTGGTGCGCGAGCACTGCTTCTCCTGCCAAGACTGGTCGACAGCAGATGAAGATGGCCTTTAAGTAGGGATGCCGGGAGAAGCGAGCACCACCTAGTGGTCTTCTGTGAACGTGTTGCTTGATAAGATAGATTCCTTGATGACACGTGCTGTTCATCCAGCCAAAATCGGGTGGCCTTCTGAGAAGAAATTCCTTAAGAAGATGGCCTGAAGAAGCAGAGAAGAATGCTTGAACTGGTGCGCGAGCACTGCTTCTCCTGCCAAGACTGGTCGACAGCAGATGAAGATGGCCTTTAAGTAGCGATGCCTGGAGAAGCGAGCACCGCCTGGTGGTCTTCTGTGAACGTGCTGCTTGACAAGATAGATTCCTTGATGACACGTGCCATTCATCCAGCCAAAATCAGGTGGCCTTCAGAGAAGAAATTGCCTAACAAGATGGATTGTAGAAGCAGAAAAGTATGCAGGGGCTGGTGCGCGAGCACTAACGCTGCTGCGAAGACTGGTCGACAGCAGGTGCAGATGCACTTTAGGTAGCGATGCCGGGGGAAGTGAGCACCACCTGGTGGTCTTCTGTGAACGTGTTGCTTGACAAGATAAAATCTTTGATCACACGTGTCGTTCATCCGGCCAAAATCGGGTGGCCTTCTTAGAAGAGCATGCCTAACAAGATGGCCTGCAGAAGCAGAGAAGAATGCTTGAACTGGTGCGTGAGCACTGCTTCTCCTGCCAAGACTGGTCAACAGCAGATGAAGACGGCCTTTAAGTAGCGATGCCGGGAGAAGCGAGCACCGCCTGGTGGTCTTCTCTGAACGTTTTGCTTGACAAGATAAAATCCTTGTTGACACGTGCCGTTCATCAAGCCAAAATCCGGTGGCCTTCTGAGAAGGACTTGCCTAACAAGATGGCCTGAAAAAGCAAAAACAAATGCTTGGACTGGTGCGCGAGCACTGCTGCTCCTGCCAAGGCTGGTCGACAGCAGATAAAGATGGCCTTTAAGTAGCGATGCCGGTAGAAGCGAGCACCATCTGGTGGTCTTCTGTGAACGTGTTGCTTGACAAGATTAATTCCTCGATACCACGTGCCGTTCATCCGGCCAAAATCGGGTGGCCTTCTCAGAACTTGCCTAACAAGATGGCCTATAGAAGCAGAAAGGAATGCTTGGACTGGTGCTCGAGCACTGCTGCTCCTGCCAAGACTGGTCGACAGCAGATGAAGATGGCCTTTAGGTAGCGATGCCGGGAGAAGCGAGGACCACCTGTTGGTTTTCTGTGAACGTGTTGCTTGACAAGATAAATTCCTTGATGACACGTGCCGTTGATCTAACCAAAGTCGGGTAGTCTTCTGAGAAAAACTTGCTTGAAGAATGGCCTGTAGAAGCCGATAAGAAAGCCTGGGCCGGTGCGCGAGCACTATCGCTTCTGCCAAGACAGGTCGACATCAGGTGAAGATGGCCTTTAGGTAGCGATGCCGGGAGAAGCAAGCACCGCCTGGTGGTCTTCTGTGAACGTGCTGCTTGACCAGATAGATTCCTTGATGACATGTGCTGTTCATCCAGCCAAAATCGGGTGGCCTTCTTAGAAGAACTTGCTTAACAAGATGGCCTGTAGAAGCAGAAAAGAATGCTTGGACTGCTGCGCGAGCACTGCTGCTCCTGCCAAGACTGGTCGACAGCAGGTGAAGATGGCCTTTAAGTAGCGATGCCGGGAGAAGCGAGCACCGCCTGGTGGTCTCCTGTGAAGATGCTGCTTGACAAGATAAATTCCTTGATGACACGTGCCGTTCATCCAGATAAATCGGGGGCCCTCTGAGAAGAACTTGCTTAACAAGATGCCCTGTAGAAGCAAAAAAGCATGCGTGTGCTGGTGCGCGAGCACTGCCGCTGCTGCGAAGACTGGTTGACAGCAGGTGAAGATGCACTTTAGGTAGCGATGCCGGGAGAAGTGAGCACCACCTGGTGGTCTTCTGTGAACGTGTTGCTTGAAAAGATAGATTCCTTGGTGACACGTGCCGTTGATATAACCAAAGTCGGGTAGTCTTCTGAGAAATACTTGCTTGAAGAATGGCCTGTAGAAGCCGATAAGAAAGCCTGGGCCGGTGCGCGAGCACTGCCGCTTCTGCCAAGACAGGTCGACATCAGGTGAAGATGGCCTTTAGGTAGCGATGCCGGAAGAAGCAAGCACCGCCTGGTGGTCTTCTGCGAACGTGCTGCTTGACAAGATAGATTCCTTGATGACACGTGCCGTTCATCCAGATAACTCGGGGGGCCTTCTGAGAAGAACTTGCTTAACAAGATGCCCTGTAGAAGCAAAAAAGTATGCGTGTGCTGGTGCGCGAGAACTGCCGCTGCTCCCAAGACTGCTCGACAGCAGGTGAAGATGCACTTTAGGTAGCGATGCCGGGAGAAGTGAGCACCACCTGGAGGTCTTCAGTGAACGTGTCGCTTGAGAAGATAAATTCCTTGATGACGCGTGCCGTTCATCCAGCCAAAATCGGGTGGCCATCTGAGAAGAACTTGCTTAACAAAATTCCCTGTAGAAGCAGGAAAGAATGCTTGGAGTGGTGCGCGTGCACTGCTGCTCCTGCCAAGACTGGTCGACAGTAGATGAAGATGGCCTTTAAGTAGCGATGCCTGGAGAAGCGAGCACCGCCTGGTGGTCTTCTGTGAACGTGCTGCTTGACAAGATAGGTTCCTTGATGACACGTGCCGTTCATCCAGCCAAAATCAGGTGGCCCTCTGAGAAGAACTTGCCTAACAAGATGGATTGTAGAAGCAGAAAAGTATGCAGGGGCTGGGGCGCGAGCGCTACCGCTGCTGCGAAGACTGGTCGACAGCAGGTGAAGATGCACTTTAGGTAGCGATGCCGGGGGAAGTGAGCACCGCCTGGTGGTCTTCTGTGAACGTGTTGCTTGACAAGATAAAATCCTTGATCACACGTGTCGTTCATCCGGCTAAAATCGGGTGGCCTTCTTAGAAGAGCTTGCCTAACAAGATGGCCTGCAGAAGCAGAGAAGAATGCTTGAACTGGTGCGCGAGCACTGCTTCTCCTGCCAAGACTGGTCAACAGCAGATGAAGACGGCCTTTAAGTAGCGATACCGGGAGAAGCGAGCACCGCCTGGTGGTCTTCTCTGAACGTTTTGCTTGACAAGATAAAATCCTTGTTGACACGTGCCGTTCATCAAGCCAAAATCGGGTGGCCTTCTGAGAAGGACTTGCCTAACAAGATGGCCTGAAAAAGCAAGAACGAATGCTTCGACTGGTGCGCGAGCACTGCTGCTCCTGCCAAGACTGGTCGACAGCAGATGAAGCTGGCCTTTAAGTAGCGATGCCGGTAGAAGCGAGCACCATCTGGTGGTCTTCTGTGAAGGTGTTGCTTGACAAGATTAATTACTCGATAACACGTGCCGTTCATCCGGCCAAAATCGGGTGGCCTTCTCAACACTTGCCTAACAAGATCGCCTATAGAAGCAGAAAGGAATGCTTGGACTGGTGCTCGAGCACTGCTGCTCCTGCCAAGACTGGTCGACAGCAGATGAAGATGGCCTTTAGGTAGCGATGCCGGGAGAAGCGAGGACCACCTGGTGGTTTTCTGTGAACGTGTTGCTTGACAAGATAAATTCCTTGATGACACGTGCCGTTGATCTAACCAAAGTCGGGTAGTCTTCTGAGAAAAACTTGCTTGAAGAATGGCCTGTAGAAGCCGATAAGAAAGCCTGGGCCGGTGCGCGAGCACTATCGCTTCTACCAAGACAGGTCGACATCAGGTGAAGATGGCCTTTAGTTAGCGATGCCGGGAGAAGCAAGCACCGCCTGGTGGTCTTCTGTGAACGTGCTGCTTGACAAGATAGATTCCTTGATGACACGTGCCGTTCATCCAGCCAAAATCGGGTGGCCTTCTTAGAAGAACTTGCTTAACAAGATGGCCTGTAGAAGCAGAAAAGAATGCTTGGACTGCTGCGCGAGCACTGCTGCTCCTGCCAAGACTGGTCGACAGCAGGTGAAGATGGCCTTTAAGTAGTGATGCCGTGAGAAGCGAGCGCCGCCTGGTGGTCTCCTGTGAAGATGCTGCTTGACAGGATGAATTACTTGATGACACGTGCCGTTCATCCAGATAAATCGGGGGGCCTTCTGAGAAGAACTTGCTTAACAAGATGCCGTGTAGAAGCAAAAAAGTATGCGTGTGCTGGTGCGCGAGCACTGCCGCTGCTGCGAAGACTGGTCGACAGCAGGTGAAGATGCACTTTAGGTAGCGATGCCGGGAGAAGTGAGCACCACCTGGTGGTCTTCTGTGAACGTGTTGCTTGACAAGATAGATTCCTTGGTGACACGTGCCGTTGATCCAGCCAAAGTCGGGTGGCCTTCTGAGAAGAACTTGCTTAACAATATTCCCTGTAGAAGCAGGAAAGAATGCTTAGACTGGTGCGCGAGCACTGCTGCTCCTGCCAAGACTGGTCGACAGCAGATGAAGATGGCCTTTAAGTAGCGATGCCTGGAGAAGCGAGCACCGCCTGGTGGTCTTCTGTGAGCGTGCTGCTTGACAAGATAGATTCCTTGATGACATGTGCCGTTCATCCAGCCAAAATTAGGTGGCCTTCTGAGAAGAACTTGCTTAACAAGATGGCCTGTAGAAGCAAAAAAAGAATGCGTGTGCTGGTGCGCGAGCACTGCCGCTGCGGCCAAGACTGGTCAACAGCAGATGAAGATGTACTTTTAGTTGCAATTCCGGGAGACGCGAGCACCACCTGGTGGTCTTCTGTGAACGTGTGGCTTGACAAGATAGATTCCTTGATGACACGTGCCGTTCAACCAGCCAAAATTAGGCGGTCTTCTGAGAAGAACTTGCTTAACAAGATGGCCTGTAGTAGCAAAAAAAGAATGCGTGTGCTGGTGCGCGAGCACTGCCGCTGCGGCCAAGACTGGTCGACAGCTGGTGAAGATTCACTTTAGGTAGCGATGCTGGGAGAAGTGAGCACCACCTTGTAGTCTTTTGTGAACGTGTTAATTGAAAAGATAGATTCCTTGATGACACGTGCCGTTCATCCAGCCAAAATCAGGTGGTCTTCTGAGAAGAACTTGCTTAACAAGGTGGGCTGTAGAAGCAGAAAAGAATGCTTCGGCTGGTGCGCGTGCACAGCCGCTGCTCCCAAAACTGCTCGACAGCAGATGAAGATGCAATTTAGGTAGCGATGCCGGGAGAAGCGAGCACGACCTGGTGGTCTTCAGTGAACGTGTCGCTTGAGAAGATAAATTCCTTGATGACGCGTGCCGTTCATCCAGCCAAAATCGGGTAGCCTTCTGAGAAGAACTTGCTTAACAAAATTCCCTGTAGAAGCAGGAAAGAATGCTTGGACTGGTGCGCGTGCACTACTGCTCCTGCCAAGACTGGTCGACAGCAGATGAAGTTGGCCTTTAAGTAGCGATGCCTGGAGAAGC